>NC_064639.1:847776651-848401651 GCF_023864345.2 Schistocerca serialis cubense | reverse complement strand
TACAGCCAACAAGGTTACCAATGAAAAGTATTGCATTGGAACTGAGTCCACCATAATACAGAATTTATTTGAAGACATTGCTGCTTACAGGAAATTGTTAATAGATCAAAAATTGTTTATGAGGAACTAACTAAACATATTTTAAAAACAAAGGTGATGTAACTTTACCGAACGAAAGTGCTGGCAGGTTGATAGACACACAAACAAACACAAACACACACACAAAATTCAAGCTTTCGCAACAAACTGTTGCCTCATCAGGAAAGAGGGAAGGAGAGGGAAAGACGAAAGGATGTGGTTTTTAGGGGAGAGGGTAAGGAGTCATTCCAATCCCGGTAGCGGAAAGACTTACCTTAGGGGGAAAAAAGGACGGGTATACGCTCCCACACACACACATATCCATCCACACATATACAGACACAAGCAGACATCTCACAAGCAGACATATTTAAAGAGTTTGGGCAGAGATGTCAGTTGAGGCGGGAGTGAAGAGGCAAAGATGATGTTGAATGACAGGTGAGGTATGAGTGGCGGCAACTTGAAATTAGCGGAGATTGAGGCCTGGTGGGTAACGGGAAGAGAGAATATATTGAAGAGCAAGTTCCCATCTCCGGAGTTCGGATAGGTTGGTGTTGGTGGGAAGTATCCAGATAACCCGGACGGTGTAACACTGTGCCAAGATGTGCTGGCCGTGCACCAAGGCATGTTTAGCCACAGGGTGATCCTCATTACCAACAAACACTGTCTGCCTGTGTCCATTCATGCGAATGGACAGTTTGTTGCTGGTCATTCCCACATAGAATGCATCACAGTATGACCCATTCCACATCAAACGGTCCCTTCCCTACAGCCTAGGTCTTCGCGGCAAACGAATCTGCTCCAGTCCAGAATCCCTGAACCATTACACCCACAACCTGACAACAGCTTTCGCATCTCGCAACTACCCTCCCGACCTGGTACAGAAGCAAATAACCAGAGCCACCTCCTCATCCCCTCGAACCCAGAATCCCCCACAGAAGAACCACAAAAGTGCCCCACTTGTGACAGGATACTTTCCAGGACTGGATCAGACTCTGAATGTGGCTCTCCAGCAGGGATAAGACTTCCTCAAATCCTGCCCTGAAATGAGATCCATCCTTCATGAAATCCTCCCCACTCCACCAAGAGTGTCTTTCCGCCGTCCACCTAACCTTCGTAACCTCTTAGTTCATCCCTATGAAATCCCCAAACCACCTTCCCTACCCTCTGGCTCCTATCCCTGTAACTGCCCCCAGTGTAAAACCTGTCCCATGCACCCTCTCACCACCACTTACTCCAGTCCTGTAACCCGGAAGGTGTACATGATCAAAGGCAGAGCCACATGTGAAAGCACCCACGTGATTTACCAACTGACCTGCCTACACTGTGATGCATTCTATGTGGGAATGACCAGCAACAAACTGTCCATTTGCATGAATGGACACAGGTAGACAGTGTTTGTTGGTAATGAGGATCACCCTGTGGCTAAACATGCCTTGGTGCACGGCCAGCACATCTTGACACAGTGTTACACACATCTTGACACAGTGTTACACCGTCCTGGTTATCTGGATACTTCCCACCAACACCAACCTATCCGAACTCCGGAGATGGGAACTTGCTCTTCAATATATTCTCTCTTCCCGTTACCCACCAGGCTTCAATCTCCGCTAATTTCAAGTTGCCGCCACTCATACCTCACCTGTCATTCAACATCATCTTTGCCTCTTCACTCCTGCCTCAACTGACATCTCTGCCCAAACTCTTTGTCTTTAAATATGTCTGCTTGTGAGATGTCTGCTTGTGTCTGTATATGTGTGGATGGATATGTGTGTGTGTGCGAGTGTATACCCGTCCTTTTTTCCCCCTAAGGTAAGTCTTTTCGCTCCCGGGACTGGAATGACTCCTTACCCTCTCCCTTAAAACCCACATCCTTTCGTCTTTCCCTCTCCTTCCCTCTTTCCTGATGAGGCAACAGTTTGTTGCGAAAGCTTGAATTTTGTGTGTGTGTTTGTGTTTGTTTGTGTGTCTATCAACCTGCCAGCGCTTTCGTTCGGTAAGTCACATCACCTTTGTTTTTAGATATATTTTTCCCACGTGGAATGTTTCCCTCTATTATATAAACATATTTTAAAGATAATTCAGGACTACAATACCTTGTCAGAACTGGGCATTCCTCTGTAAAGTGTTGCTACCTTATACCATTCTCAAAACCAGCAAAGGAAAGCTGGAATTTTATAGTCTTGTCAGTGTTTAAATCTGTTAGACATAGTGCACAATCTAAGTTGGGGCAAAAAACTGGTCACAGCCTTTTCAAAGGACTTGACACAGCATTATCCTGTAGTAGTTTAGGAAAAGTGCAGAATTTCGAAACAGGAATGGCCAAATGGATTTTGACCCCTGCTCATTCTAAATGTATTTCCCATGACGTCTCTACTATAAATAGAGTGAGGAGTCAGTCGCTTTTTTCAGCTTTAGTCACCCTTTATTTAAATGCTGTAAAATGTTTTTATCACTTTTTAAATATTTGTTGCCTATTTCAGTGATTTTGGGTCTTTTAGGAAGAGAATAAATTATTTACTTTTGTCTTCAAGTTTCTGTTTTTACGAGGTTCATCTAGAAAGTAAGTTCTGAACACATCCAGGGATGGCACAAGTAGATGGATAGGAATGAGCATGTGGAGGAGTAGAGAGGAGGAGGAGATATGTGGGAATAATGCAATGCAGTTTGTCCTGTGTTGGCGGGGTTACTGCAGGGTGCGAGGACAAAATGGATGCTCTGGTATTGTCTCCCCCAAACTACAATATTCATGCAGTTATCTGATTTTTGCACACTCAGAACTGTAAGATTCATGCAGTTATCAGATTTTTCACACTCTTAGAAACAATCCCCAGCAGTGATCCATCACAAAAATTATGAGTGACAGTATCGTCAGACAATGGTGCACACAATTTGCTGAAGGATAAACCAGTATTTGTGAAGACCGTAGTGACTGACCACCCCATATGACGCCTGAATTGATGGAAAGTGTATAGCAAGCATTTTGCAGAACCAGCACTTCACTATTTGGTTTCCATAAAGTGTATGCTAGATGGGTGCAACAACTGACAGATGAACAAAAAAAATCAAATGTGTGGCCACACTGCTGACATTCCTGCAGCACACAGAGAAAAGTGATGAGTTTCTCAACCTCATTGTTACTGGGGATGAAACGTGGGTATCAAACCTCATTGTTACTGGGTATGAAACGTGGTTGTCACATGCCACACCAGAAGAAAAATAACAATCCATGTATTGGCAGCATAGTTGTTCACCTGTGAAGACCAAATTCAGACAGACAGTCTCAAAAAAGTCATATGCACTGTCTTCTGGGATTGACTTGGTGTCCTGTGTGAGTTTTTACCATGAGGGAGACCATAAATGCTGATCGGTATTGTCAGGCACTGAAAAATCTGAGGTCAAAGATCCAGAACAAAAGACATGGGATGTAGACAAGAGGCATGATGCTAGTGTATGACAATGCAAGACCCCATACAGACGATGTGTTGAAACAGGTTGGATGGGAGGCCTTCAACCGTCTGCCCTACAGCCCCAACCTTGTGCCAGGTGATTTTCATCTCTTGAAGCGTTTTCTGACAGGAAGATGTTTCCATGATGGCACTGAGTTGCAGACTGAAGTGACTTTATCGCCCTGGATATTGGCGGCAGATTCCTATGACATGGGCATTCAGTTGATGGTGAACTCTGAACGTTAAATGCGTCAACAATGGTGGTGTCTGCTGAGAAGTAGCAAGTGGATCTATGTAAATATTCCCATAAATATTTCTTACTTAGTGATGTTTTTGTTTTCTTCATTGGTCATCAGAACTTACATTTTGGATGCTCCTTGTATGTTCATTCATACAACTTTCTGGAATGCTCCAGTGATGAAAGTAGATAAAATCTAACCTTAGTTCCTTCTGAAATTTGAGACAGGTTGTTTCTTTTTCACTTTTTGAGCGTTTTTATATTTTGCACAACTGTTATTAGTGGCAAACTTCGTCTGTTACAACTGTTTCTATTTTTACTATTAATAAAATGTTGCAGGCGAATCTGTTCTAATTTCGCTTTAGTAACAAAACTGCTACATTGATACTATGTTCAATTTTGACAGTAAATTGAATGAAACAACAACTTTTCTGTTACTGGTAACTATTGAAAATAAATGTTTTGAGATGGGGAAATGAAAATTTCTTTGTGACTGGCTTGAGAAGGCAGACAGTTTGAAAAGTAAAGTCTCTGCATGGAGGAAAAACGTCAATGTCAGTTAACTATTTTGCAGTGTTTGTGCTTTATCAGTTAATTTTGAGACAAATGGTTTTCAGGTAATTTTTTAGCACTCACTTTCAATAAAACATAAGTGAAATTTTGAAATTAAATGTGGACAACATCAGTTACATGTAGAATTTTCGACCACACAACCATCAAGTTTGATATGTTTGCCAACAATACGGACCTTAAATACCAAGGATAGTTCTGATTTGAACAATGAAAACAGTAATTTCCATTTACACTATGGATTCATCAAAAGATATTTGTAAAATTTTTAAGGTGTTCCTTGATAGTGTTCCTGAACATTTTTCGCTTTCTTCTAAGAAACAGAGATACCTACTAACTGATGGACCGCCACCATATTTCTGGAAACATTGTTAGAACAAGCACGTTCATCATATTACACATTGAATTTTGAGGAAACTACCAATTTCGAGGGTTCATTAGTTTTTTAATTACCTTGTCGCTGGTCGTCAGCTCTGAACAGTCTGTGGACCCCCGACTAGTTGATAAACTCTTCTTCTTTCTGTCCAAGAATTCTGTTAATATCCAAAACCAGAACTCAACAGCTCTGATTTGTATGAAGGCTTTCATTATGCCTTTTATTACAAGCGCAATCTGAACTCAATCAGTTAGATACTTCTACCATGAACTAACTCCAAGCTTCTAAATCAAAACCCAAAAGTATATACATCAGCTTTTACATTATTAATCTTCTGGTCATTGGTATTCCATGATGGCATGTTTTATGCAGAGATTCTTTGCTGCCACCAATCTCTGTGCCCATCATGATGCATTCACCACTTTAACATTCATGGATTGGCACAAAGCTCATGCAGAAGATCTCAGAAAATAACAAAACACACAAAACAGGACCTGCTCATTAACAAATCTTCCAATGAAATAATTAAACCTTTAACCTCTGTACAATGTTTGTAGGTGAACAAATGAACTGATCTTCTGCTAACAGTGCTTTTCATTTATATTCAAAATTGGAACTTAATTTCCCCCTCAATGAACAAAATGATTTATTTCAGAAACTTTGGCCACAAAACATTTGGGAAATCTTGTACCCTCATACCTGTCACCCCCTTGTAAATGAACAAGCATTTGACTACTAATCAGTTTCCACCCATAATAATCCAATGTGAAAATAACTTAAGTTAATTGTAAGCTATAAACTGCACTCTGGCCAGTGTCTCTTTCTGTTTCCATTTTAGACTAATCACAAGTCTGTATGCAGCATATATAAAATCATGTATAACCATAAGTGGTTTTACTGTTGTCTAGAATCGCTAAATGAACCAGATAAATCATCAATGCAACTATTAGAAATATATAATCGTCGTTGTCTATGTACTGCAGTAGTTCCAAGCTATCAGAAAACAAGTTACCACATTTGGTCTTGAAAGTTTCACTAATACTATTCCCCTCAAAATGTATTCAGATTAAAATTATCTGCGCATGGAAAAAATACAAATCATACTGCAGAATTAGAGCAACCCCCTATAAATTACAAAATTCTACAACCTTGAAAGTTACACAAAGATTTATCTTCCCTTATGACCCATCAGTAGGTATAGGTTAATACTCTAGATTATCTGGTACTTTACAATAAGACCTTCATAGAAAGGTCAAAGTTTTATCCATTGTCATTGCTCACAATTCCCATGACTGCTCTGGTATTCCTTGTTACCAAGATCTTTACTATCAGCTTCTACATCAACCTCACTATCCATGCCTTAAGTGGTCTTCATGCTACGACAATTTCAGTCATATTCAACAACCAAGGACAGTCTCTCTTCCAAGTGGTGCAGTCTCCAAGTACACTTCAACTTATACCCAATCACGACTTTTTGGATACGCCAACCGTTTTAAACCAAACTTTAAAATAAACTCAATTAGTTCACTTTCCAACAGAACATAACATTTGAAAGTTGCATACAAAGACCCACAGAGGCACCTTTAATACCTTAAGCTTAGACAACAAGCCACCCCTTTCCTGGGGCCTCCTTCCAGAACCTACTCCTTCATAGCTCTATAACAGTGCGGTATTACAGATTGTCTCTTCCCTACATCTGTCTTTTCTCTTATATTTCCTAGGTGCACAACATAAGAATATTTATGACTTTTTACACTTTTCTGACTCAGCTGAGTAATTAATATATCCTTCCATAATTAACAAATTTCTCAGATTTTGCAACATACTAATTATACTAGACCATTTTGAAACAAAAAATGGTTCAAATGGCTCTGAGCACTATGCGACTTAACTTCTGAGGTCATCAGTCGCCTAGAACTTAGAACTAATTAAACCAAATTAACCTAAGGACATCACACACATCCATGCCCAAGGCAGGATTCGAACCTGCGACCGTAGCAGTCGCTCGGCTCCAGACTGTTGCGCCCAGAACAGGCATTTTGAAACATATGAGGATTATTATTACTCTTCTTTTAGTCAATAATGAAGGCTCTTAAGTCTTGCAACACTGTACGTGCCTTTATCCTTTCCTGTCTCGAGTCAGCTGAAATGGCTGCTTTTTGGTGCGGCATCTTAGTTGTTAAGAATGGTCCCTCATATAAAGGGTGAAATATACCTAAAATTTTTACACTTTTCGGCTCTTTTTATGACTCGTAATGAAAACTAAATCCCTTACCTTATACTGTATGAGTGCATCTTTCTCCCATCTATTTTTTTCTTCTCTCAACCCCTCTTGTTAGAAAATTATTCACATTGTTACTCAGTAACCCCCATGCACCAGCATCTCCTTGGCCATTTGACCCACTTCAGGAGTGATTCTCCTTCTTTTAACTCTCCTACTGTTTCCAATGAGGATACCTTTCTAAGTGAATGTGGCAACTCATTTAATACCCTTGCAAATTTTGTCACCTTGTCTGTTGGTTTCTAATGTCTATCCATGCAGTAAGTCCGACAATGTCTGCCCACCTTACACATGACCTGCCCTGCTGTATTACTTTGGGGCTGAAATTTAGAAATTAAGATATGGTTCACACCTGCCCACACCAAAAATTCTTTATAAGATATGGTTCACGCCTTCTCACACCAAAAATTCTTTGAACAATTGGCCAGAAACTGTGTTCCATTATCCAACATCACGTTTCTTGATTTAGTCATATTTTTAAAGTGATCTCATAATTTCATTACAATATTATGAGATGTTGCCTTTCTTATTGGGTATAATTTTGCTAGTTTGGCTCAGCATTCCAATACCAAAAATATATACATCATTCCCCTCAGCCCCATCATTCCGCTCAGCCCCTAGGCAGAGGACCATAAAAGTCCATGACCAATATATCCCACAAATTATGTGGAATGATGAGATACAACGTAGTGTGCACACACCAATAGTTTGTACTTCAATGTTCTGACACATCTCACAGGATCTCAGGATTTTTCTAACTAGATGATTCATATTCTTAAAGTAGTGAAATTTGTTCATGTGCATGACACACTTTTTTTGGGCTGAAATGAGCAAATCTGATATGTACTTACAAAGTCATTAAATGAATGCTATATTGTGGGATGAATAGTAACTATCTTTATGCATTGTTTTTCCTATGAAACAATATTCCTTTGTACAATTTCCAGTTGTAGTCATATAGTATGGTTCCTGGGCAGGGCATCAATTCATAAATGTGGCTGTCTAGTTTTTGTTCATGCATTTACTTTCAGAAAATAAACAGCAAATTTTCATTTTTGTTTGATCGAAGACCTACAAGTAGTCAAGACAGAGCATCACATATTATGTTATCTTCTCCCTACATATATTTGATAGTATAGAGAAACTGCTGTAGAAAGAGAGCCCAGTGTGTTCGCCTACTGTGTTGAAGTTTTCTCTTTAACAGAAATGTCAATACACTATAGAATGCATGTATTACTGTCTCATGTCCCATTAGTAGGTATTTAAGTTTCTTGAATGCCCACACTACTGATAATGTTTCCTTTACTGTAATGCTACAATTTCATTCTTGTTGAATGAACATTCTACTAGTGAAAACTATTGGTTTTCCTTTCTAATGTGTGATCAGTCACATCACATATTCCTTCATGGCAGTTTATATCCCATCTCCATACAGTGTTCTGTTTTAATAACCTCATCAGATGTGGCGCATTAAGCACTGAGTTGACAAGGAGTTTTTTGTAGAGTCCCATCAGCCCAAATAATGACTTGAATTATTTTTTTTGTTAGTTGATTCTAGGCACAGTCTGATCATACCCACCTGTGTAGTTCAAGCTTAATGCTCAAAGTATGTACAACATGTCCCAAGAACTTAACCTTGTTTCTCCCAAATTGCAATTTTGACAATTTAGTGGCGACATCCTGGAATCTTAATCTTATGAAAAATTTATCCAATGTTTGCATGTGTTCTTCCTATGTGGTGGATGTTACTACGATGTCATCAACATACAACAACAATTTACTTCATAGCTCAATGCCGATTGCTTTATCCATATGGTAGCATTTGGAATTGGTACAACCTCCCTTCAAACAGGAATGCCGTATACTTCGTGAATCTTCATGTAAGGCAATCTGCCAATAACTGGGTACCAGGTCCATTGTGCTGATTTACTTTAATCCTTCAAACTTTGCTAGCAGTTTCTCTATTATAGGTGGCTATACCTTTCTGGCTCCATTATTCTACTTACAGTTTGTGTATCCAACACTATACGTACATTCCATCTGGTGCAACTACTAATGGATTGTTGTAACAACTATTGGACATTTCTAATATGTTTCATTGTAACATTCTTTCAATTTCTTTATGTACTAATGGCTGAGTCAATACTGTATGGAGTAGGTCTAACATAAAATGGGCAGTGTGGTTTAATCTTCAACCTACAAAAAAAGTCTTTAATAGTGCCTGAGCATGTAGGAAATACTTTTATATGTCTACATAATAAAGAAATATATCCATCTCGTCATGAATGCTTAGATTCTTTGATTTGTTAACGCTATCAATTGTAACTGTTTCATTGATTTGTTCCATGTCTACAACCAATTGTTGCCTGTCATCCTGGTCTAGAGCAGTTTCTGTCACTAAAGTGACTCCTAATCTGGCTGTGTTGATTTGCTCAAAATGTACGACAGCTAAATCCTCTTGTTGTCCATATGTGAATGTCACTGTTCTATTTTGGAAGATTAACAATACACTATTGTTTGACAATCAGCCTATGCCTAAAAGATAGATACCTTTAAACCATCCACAACAAGCATCACATGTTCAAATGTGTTTAATGTAAACATAACAATTAATTTTGCATTTACCGGTTTGTGTGTCATGTCTGTTGCCCTGTTATCTTCATTCCTGTGACTGGTAACTGAGGGAAAGCACCCAACAAATTATTTCACTGTAAGAAATAGTAACCTACCACTGTTATGTCACTACCAGAATTTAAAAGTAACTTCTACACTTAGTTTACTTACAGTGCATGTTTATTTTGGTGTCATATATTATTTTGTTTCTGTGTTATCTATCTGTAGTAAGACATCTATTATAAATGAACAGATCTTTTCTAATAACACATGTTCATTTATATTCAAAGTTGGCATAGGTTTCTCCTTCAATCGATGAAATTATTTTGGCCACAAAATGTCTGGGAAATCTCATACTCTCAAACAATGTTGAAGATAAAAAAAACTATTACAAACAAGCATTACATTTTGGTAGAGAATAAGCATTGCATGACAACGTGTCACCTACGAACTTTCTTTATTGGCAAAGCGTATGATGAAATGTTACATCAAAAATTATGTGAAACTCTTTCCGAAGCTATACTGTCCCTAAAGAAATGCTTTATGCTAGGCTCAGATAGACATAATGCCAATAAAATGTTTTTAGGCTTTTAGAAAGTGATGCCCAGAAGACCCGATGCAAACAACTTACAAACACTGGAACTTGCAACATTCATACAATGCATTATGCATGTGTAAAGGCTTTAAGTGTTCAGGTGAAGAAGCATACTAATATGTGATCAATATTTACCATTGTCTTGATGGTTGGCGTGTTCATTGTGAGAAACTGAAAGGAATTCAGTGTAAGCTTAATATTCCACATCACAAGCTTTTGAGGCATACAGGCACAAGATGGCTTACTTTAAGATCTTAAACCAACAGGATTTTGAAACAGTGGTATGGTATTCAGTTTCTTAAGCATGTACCTATAAAAAATAATTCAGTTTCTGTTCGGTCCTAATCCTATAAGGGCAGACAAATGGAAATGAGACAGAAAGCCAAAAGTAAGTACACTGTTAATTATTTCAAAAGTAATTGCCATAACTATTAATACATTTATTCCACTGTAAGAGAAGATGGTCAATGCCTTCATTGAAAAATGTTTGCGGTTGCCCGCTATGACGCTGTTTACCTTTGTTAGTTTATATTTCATTGACACAATAAACAAACCACACAGTGGTGTAATACCATGTATTTATAAGTCCAAAAGTAAAAGTGTCACAATAAAGTAGATGAAATTGACTTATCTTTTTATTGGCTTCAGTGTCCAGTGGAAGTATGGTGCAATCCTCTGTGATAGGTCCAGGGTTGTTGAATAAGTCTGCTTGGAGTCTCAATTTTTTCTATTAAACCAGAGGTTCCCAAACTTTTGTTTGTCACGCCCCCCTTCGGCCAAAAAGAAAACTTCCGTGCCTCCCCCCTCCCAAAAAAATATAGAGATTTTTATTAATTATCAAGAAACTATTGAAAAATTTGTGATGGTGACGTCATGTAACATGGTGGGCTGTTAATGTATCGAGTCGCAGTTATTACGTCATCAGTCTAGTCTAGTGATTATAAGCCACTCCTAAAGCAAAGAAAGTCCTGGTAAACAAGGAAAAAGAGTTGCGACCTTTGCGGATTAGTGGATGCGGGCCATTATTTTAAGTTGAGTGTAGCTTATTACTTTCACTCATTATCAAAAATAGTCACTCAGTCACGGTGCTAACGAACATCACTGATTTGTATGCCTATAGCGCTCCCCATTGTCATTGCGCATAGGTTGGCATTTATGTCAGCGACGACAGTTACCGAACAGTGACAAAGGCCCAATTCCCAGAACCAGACAAAAAATAAAAAAAATAAGTTTCACGAAATAATTTTGCAGACCACTCAGACCTTTAAAAAATATGAATAAAACAACTTCCTTACCTTGATTACATTCCCTTGCTGCACACCATTTCTTCACCAGTATACGATTTTAGGACTACTCTTCGCTTGCCATATCTAGGATAAACTTTCGCTGTGTCTTCATCCAGAAGAAATATTATTATTAGTTGCAATGACATACCACACATAACATCAGAATCCATAAGGATCACATGCAGTATTTATATTTAAATCAGATTCACTATGTTTATTTTATATTGTTTCTTCAAAATAGTTTTTTGTAATTTTACAGTATTACCTACATGTAAGGATAGTTAGGAGGAAAATAACAAGTTCTCTTATAATGTAACGTATTTATTATAAAAATATTATTTCCACTCACATATGGCAAGAAACAAACAAATAAACCAATGTGAAGGATCAACTTCCATATTTTTTACAAGATTTTGAATTTTTGGCTGAATAGAAGAAACTGCGCAACGTAAATCATTGGCAATACTGAGTTTGCTATTAAGCTTATTTTTTATCGCCACTACCGCTGAAAATGCTCTTTCGCACAAATAAGTAAATACAGTTTCAGTGCTTGTTCTGCTGTGCTGGGATACACTGTGAGATATTTCACCCAAAATAAAGGCTTATCCATCTTCTCAAAGTCATACTTCGCTGCAGAATCATTTTTAATTTCTAAGACTTCCTCTTGTAGTCTGTCTGGCAACACACCCATGTCAACGTGAAATGGATCCGTCGCTAACCTATAATAAATTTTATCATCACAACTGTTACAGAAGTATTGTTCGAATTCATCAATGACGTGCTGCAAATGGTTCGATATTTTACTCTTAGTATCAGTATCCTTAAAATCGTTTTGAAATCGGGCTTCTTCCAGGATTCCAAATAATCTGGGAAAGCAGGAATAAGTGCAGGCTAAAATTTTACGTTTCCATAGTTGCAACTTATCAGTAAATACTTTGATGGCATCCAGATGAAAAATTATGTTTGACTCTCCACCTTGTAATTTCAAATTGAATGTGTTTAAAGATTCGAAAATATATGACAGATCAGCCAATGCAACATGAACACCGGGCTTTCTAAATTCCATATACAATTCAGTTTGTTTGTTATTTTCCAAAAACTGCATCACTTGTCTCGAAGTTCAAATAATCTTCCTAGCATATTTCCTTTTGAGAGCCAGCGTACTTCTGTATGAAATAAGTGTTTTATACTCTGCTCTCAAGTCTTCACAAAGAGCTGCAAATAACCTGGAATTTAACGTACTCTTTTTAATATGATTCACAATTTTGATGCACAGTTTCAAGACATCATTGAGTTCCTTTGGAAGTGTCTTAGCTGCCAATGCTTGATGGTGTATTACACAGTGGATAGCAGTAACACTAGGGTTTTTTTTCTCTGACCGTCTGCACGAATCCTGAGCAACATCCAAGCATTGACAGGGCGCCACCTGTGCATATGCCTATCAGTTTCTGCCATGATAACTCATTTTTACAAAAGAATTCAGAGACGGCTGCCATTATATGAATTGCTTTTGAAGTTGACTTTAACTCCGTAGAAAACAGCAACTCTTCTTTAATTGCTTCATTTTCTATATAGCGAACGAAAGCTAGCAGTTGGCAACAATTCGCAATTTGCAACATCGGTACTCTCGTCTAATTGTATTGCGAAAAACTGCGATTGTTTGACGGCCGTAACTAATTGATTTTGTATGTCTTCACCCATATCATCAATTCGACTTTTCACAGTATTGTCAGAAAGCGGTATTTGTGAAAGTTTTTGTTTACTTTCTGACCCAAGAACAATATCAGCAACTTTCAACAAACAGGATTTAACTAGTGTCTCTCCGATAATGTGACTTTTCTTGGTCCTTGAAATAAGTAGCAATAACTCATACAAGGCTTCCAGTACCTTTTCTGATGTTTGAGCGAAGGATCCAGCAGTGTCCAACTTCATTCGTTTCAAATTATCACATTTTGCAGCAAAAAATTCCTTCAGCTTCTCTTTCAATGCACCATGCTTTGCCCACAAATGGCGTTCCAGACGAGGTGGTCTCGTGGAATCATTTCTCAATACCTCATAGCAAATAACACATTGCGGCAGGTCAACACCATATTTTTGTATAGAAGCAAAACCGTATTTGATGTAATCATCATTATATTTACGTTTTTTCACGACACTCATGGTGAAGTAAAAAGAAAACAAGAAGTTAACAGTGTAATTTCGCACTAACACTGATTTTACTGAGGCACAACTGTGAAAGATTCAATGTGATTTCAGCAAAATCCAATTCATCAGATGCGTCAACAACTGCAAGCAACCAACTGAAATAAAGGAAAGCTACTGTCGTCTGTTGGCACCTCGGATGACTGGCTGTGAGGAGTGGGGCAAAGAACGGGGAAGCACAGCCACAGCGCACGTAGTCAGTGCACAGTCTGTCTGCAACCTGTTGGCTGAGCAGAGCGGAAACAGCCCACAGGCACCCTAAGAATTTGCTAACTGTTCTGTGGTGCTGTTCTGAGCAGTGCAGCCTGGGGTTTTATGCGAAAATCGTTTTCGTGCCCCCTATCTTTCATTATTTATAAATGAAATGTTATAAGTTTTGAGATAACATCAATGAATTGGTTGTCAAATTTCACAGTAATTAAGTAAGGTCATGGATACACCTCATACATCGCTGGAAACTGTGCACAGTGCCAAGCAGTTATCTCTGTACTCGTGCCAAAAGAAGCCATTATTGCAGCAAAGAACGTACACTAATTTCAAACGAAATTATGCCGTATTTCAAAAAGGCAGAAGAAAAAAAACTGTTTTGTCAGATAAGTAATCCGAATGAAAGAGCTGTAGTAAAAAAAAGCCTCGCTAATGGACTTCATTGTCTACCTAGCTGGGTTATGTTTCATTGTTAGCAGTCACGCCAATGTTTCCAGAACGGCGTGAAGTACCCTGCTCAGAACGAACACTTGTACTAGTTTCGCATTTATGTCGTGCACATTTTTCTGGTGACAAAGGGCGTAACCCTGGCGTACAAATTACGAACCTGCCAGTTCATTTGAAGCATATACAGTCTATTAAAGTCACTGTAATCGCATCACACGGGGATCCGCAGGTTGACAGGGTAATAAAACGGCATTTTTGCAGTTATGCAGTATAAGTGATTATTACACTGATGAACATAGCCTACTACAGCTAAAAGTTATAACATGATTATGTTCAGTTCATGTGTACAAATGTACGGAATAGTTAATACCTGACTTTTCTGTTTTCCAATTGTCAGAAGTAAGTTGTTTACAAATCTGATATATTAGAATTAACGCATACCGCCTTCATAATTTTGAGTCTCTGTGTGTGACATTCCAAGCGTGACATTCTAAACGTGATCTTCAAAAGCTGTATGTCCTAGGATAGGTTATTGAGATAGGATTGTGGGAAGTGGGACGCCAAACGATTGCATTTAGCATCATAATCTATCATTAATACCCGCACATTCATTTTTATTAAAATATCGATATTAAAAAGAAATATTAGGTTTATACTGCTAACTCCACCCGTGCCCCCCTTGCAACATCATCACACCCCCCCAGTTTGGGAACCCATGTATTAAACCATGATGTTTGTTGTTCTCTCATTGTTACATAAAGTCATTTTCCATAACATCGCAGTTCAACATCAAAATTAACAGTTCGACATCAAAATTAATGTTTTGGAGAACTTTTTATGCTTCACTGTTGTTACACGTGTCCAAAGAACATCACAGGTGTAGCCGCTAAACTATTCGAGTTACAGCTGCTACAACTGGCATTGTTCAAACCATAATATAGAGCAACAGAATTTCTCGGTGTTTCTAGAACATTCTGTTGTTAAAATACATTTCACATAGTTTATTTAGTTAAAGATTTTTAAGACAGATTTATTTAGTTAAAGATTTTTAAGACAGATACGTAATGACAAAAGTTTGAACATTTGTAATAATTGAGTTTTCATATTTCCTGTTAAGATGTTACATCTATTTGCAACATATAAAAGATACGTTTTGAATGATACTAGGAATGACCATTAAAAATAACATAAATATTGTAGTTTGTTTCGAATTAGATTTTCTGATAAATTCGTGAAAACTAATTTTAACTACTTTCCAAAGTGCTTCTCTGCGTGGTTTAATCTATCAGTATGTAAATAAAATTTACAATCACAAAAATTTTGTGTTCAATATCTAACTAAGTTCGAAAGTATCCATAGAAAAGTTTATATAATTTGACAATGAAAACAAGTTCAAATATTTCTGGAATTAGAATGGTATCGTAAACTTCACGTATTTAGAAAAAGGTTCTGTTAGACCTTGTTCTGCTATAATACAGAAGCATGATTATACCCAAAAAAATGCACGTATTCATCCAAAGCAAATCTATGGCCATGAATTTCTTTCTTCAGGATGTCAAAAATATGGAAATCACATGGGGAGAGATCGGAACTGTATGGCCTGCTCAAATGTTGCCAAGGTTGTTTCATTAAGCTGCAGAAGTTCCACTGGAAAGCCTTTACATATCTGCCAAACAGTCCCAATTTTGTTCCCATGTGATTTCCATATTTCTGGAGCCCTCAAGAAATATGTTCTTGTCCACCAATTTGATTCGGATGAAGAGATGCACACTCAAGTAGAATCATAGTTCTATAGGCAACTGCTAATATCTTTCCCTGAAGGCTTTGACCATCTTGTGTCACAATGGGACAAATGTATTAACAATTATGGTATTTACTTTTGAAATAATAAACAGTTTACTTACGTTTTTCCTTGTATCTCATTTTCATTTGACTCCCCTTATGCGATGCCAATGTGAATGCTTAAAATAAAAACTTCAATGAAAGCAAAACTTCATTTCATAATTTCATCTTCAGGACTATTCAGTAAGTTCACACAAAGTTTTCAAAGCCAAACACCTTTGATGCACAAGTTGTATGCACAAGTAGGAAACATATTTCAAACCTTCAGAAAATCCAGGATGTAATGAAACAAGCTAAGCTGCAACCACTGTGCTGCATTCTACATGGGCATGACAACCAACAAGCATCCTGTTGACATGAATGGCCACTGACAAACTGTGGCCAAGAAACAATTGGACCACCCTGTCACTGAGCATCCCACCCAACACGACAGCCTTCATTTCAGTGACTGCTTCACAGCCTGTACTATCTGGATCGTTCCCACCGACACCAGATTTTATGTGTACTCTCCCTGCAATATATCCTACATTCTCGTCATCCCTCCTGGCCACAACCTTCATTAGTCATTGTTCTTACCCATCCAGTCCCTTCCCTGTTCCTATTCCGGCACTACACAGCCTTCTATTCCGCCAACGCACACAGTCTTTTTACTTCTCTCCTTTTCCGCTAAATCTGCCGTCTGTCCCCTCTGTCTAAGCTCCCAACTCCACCCAGCTGCCCCACTCTCCACCTCATCCCTGCACACTCCCAGCAGCACTTTACCATCCCTGACACCTACCCTGCTATCCTTCCCCTTCCCCATTTCAGCCTCCCCCTTACCCCCACCCAACTGCCTCTCCCGTAATGCCCTGCTGATCGCAATCTGGCTCTAGCTACCGAAGATTGTGGTCATATGTGTGTGAGTTGCAAAAATGAGAAAAATTTTACCTTTTAAGATAACGATCATAATTTCATAAAAAGGTTTTTCTCAGTTCTTAACCATTTTAGTATATATTCAGCTTCTTACTAGAGCGTATATTGACAAAATAATATTTTCTGATATCTTGCAGCAATGGTGGCTGTTGTTTCTTTTTTTAACAATAGAAGTACACCTCCTTTGAAAATATGTCCTTCTGTAGCCCAGTCTACTATCAGAAAAAAAATCATTAGTAAAGTCGTGGAATACACAAGTTTATTAAAAAAAAAATTGAACATTAACAAGCCAACGATGTTATTTACAATGCTGTGTTCTCACAGGCGAAAATGATAATTCAGGCTATTTACAACTTAGAGTTTCTCCATTGCGTCTGCCTCACAATGTTCCACCAAACAACTGAAATACAGTCTTGCTCCACCGAATAGACCCTCTTACAGTATTTTACCGGTAAATAAACAGAACAGTGTTATTGGAAAATGTCCCTTGAACCATCACAGAACGCAGTATTTAGATTTATGTCACACTCTGCATTACCCGTTATGAAGTGATACTATACCCTATACGAAGTAAAACTCCGAAAATCTGTAAGATACAAATACCAAATTAATATCACACAGTGACAATATTGTCTGCAGAAAGTGTTATGTGAATCTTAGTGTAAAGAAGATACTCAGAAAAAAATACAGAATTTTACAATTAGCATTTTCACTTAGAAATATGATAGTCACAATTGCCTTTCCAAACAAGTAATTTCTTCTGTATTGCAGCATCTCTAGGAGGAGGTGCCTGTCTTGTTGCTGTAACCTATGTTGGCTGTAATAAGGTTGCAGCAGTTATCCTTATGACCTTTGCAGTCACATTCATGGGTGCCATGTTTGATGGATACTTGGGAAACCATATAGATATTGCACCTCACTTTGCTGGTAAGTTAATTGTTTTGATTTTTCTTAACTGTAAATTGTTTAGTTTGTGGTGGTGGTGGCGGTGGTGATGATGATGAATTCAATAACATCGCAGAATATAACTTTTCATGTTTGTTGTGTTCCCTAAAAAATTTGACCAGGTTCAAGTAGGAAATGCGCACTGAGGGTTCTGTATGAACTTAATTACATCAGTATATAGTTTATCCGTTCCAGAAATCGAGAATCTCAACCATTTCTGCCTTTTATCAACATTGATACTGGCAAGATATCAGTTCCAAGGATTCCAAGATTTTCACAAATGTATAATGTACAAGTGAGATAAAGTCATGCAGGAGGCAGGCAACGATTATCATGATAATCAGCAACTCTCCATTCATGCTGACTGGGTGACAATGGTAAAAGTCAAACATCAGGCAAAGAATGACATTACTACTCATATGACACATTTTGGAATTTATTCATCATCAGATATCCAGGTGCAATTACTGCACATAGATATGGCATTTCAAGTTGTATGTGAAACATTCACAAACTACTCTGTGAATGTTTGTTTCACATAAAATTTGAAATGCCATATCTATGTGCAGTAATTGCTCCTGGATGTCTGATGATGGATACATTCTGAAAAGTGTTGTATGAGCAATAGTCATCCCTTGCTTGATATTTGATTTTTATGGTTGTGACCCAGTCAGCCTGAATACAGAATTTCTGATTGTTTTAATTTCAATTTTGACATTGGATTGTATCAAACTATGTAACATAAATGGCTGTACCTTTTGATTGCATTGACTTATAAGTTAACGTTTATTATACCGCCAGTCAAGCATAGTCCTTAGTATGTGACATAAATTTCAGCTTGATACCTCTATCCATTCCTAAGAAAAAGCAGGTCTTAGCAGATAGATGAACAGTCAACCAGTCTGATAACAAATGACCAAAAGATTGTTTTTCATGTGATATAATTACAAATTAACAGTTTTCAGGTTTTTCCTTTGTTTGTACTGTGAAACTGTACACCTTGCCAAATTACATGATTCTAGGCCAACAGGAAGTACCCTATATGAGTGAATTAGCCAGTATTAAAATATGTGACATATATAGCTGTAGCTCCTGATTGCACTGATTTAGAAGCTTCAATGTTTTACGCTGCCAAGGGACCATAGACCTCAGTACATGACACAAATTTCAACTTGATATGTCTACCCATTCCTGAGAAAAAAGGAGTCTTAAGAGAAGGATTGACAGACGGATAACAGAACGATCCTATAAGGGTTCTGTTTTTACTGACTGAGGTACAGAAGCCTGAAAATCATCTTTTAACGTTAACAGGGGTAGCAGCAGTGAGTATCAGTTGTAATGTACCAGGTGGTGAGTGAGCGAACTGCTATAAGATCTTGTGGTATAAAGCGTTATTTTTTCCACACCTAGGGCAGCATATTTAACATTAAGATGCTAATTTAAAAGATGGTGATGCAGTTCTCTCAGGAACTTCATTTTAATGAATTGATGCATCATATTTTTTATCGCAATGTTAGACTATTAATTATAAAATTTAAATATATTTAAACAGTTCAGATTATATACATAATATTACATGTACTACCCTTGTAAGTCTAGAGGCTACAGGTGATGGCAAAAAAGAAAGTATACGGGGAAAGTTAATATGAAAGTGTGTGGGAAGAGTTGGATCTGATGGATGTGATGGTTGCTATGCACTTTTTTGCTTTCCATGTTTGTTATTTGAGAACGGTGATGTGTGGGGTACAGGGGGAGTGATCTAGGAAATATTAACACATTTATTCAAAACATAACAGACATCATAAGCATGTAAATCACGTACTTGCTCTTAGTGCATTAGGTAAAGCTAATACTGTAACAATTTTAAGCTGCACCAATCATGATGACATAGCAAAACACAGTGTCTTCATTTTTGTAATATTGTAGTACACATGTGAAATTTTGCATGAGCGGCCACTGGTCTTCAGCTCTACATTGTCCACATATGCATGCAGTTTATTAACTATTGAACAAAAAGGGTCCAGCTTATATACTTCCAGCACTAAAGATCCAATCCATCAATATCTTAAATACAGTAAGTACCCACTTAAGTCACCTCCCTCAATCTTGCTTGATCTACTTCCAGGAATAGCCAGGCTGTTCCTCCTCCTTTCTCATCCTATAGGTATGTTAGACTGGCATTGCAAGATTGCTAGATTGATTACATATTTTATCATTTAGGTTCCTAGCACAATGTTATTATTTTTATAATAAAGATATTAAAAAATCTTTTGTTCTTCATATTTAATGTATGACATTGAATTTGCAATGTGTACACTGCAAAACTGATCACTGATAATGGATAAAATAAACATAAAAAGAATTACTGAATCAGGTGATACGGAAAATTAGTGATTGAAGCTGGGAGCCTCTTTAATGATGCCTGAATTCAAAATATTTGACCACTGGGAGGCAGCAACATGTAAAAATCAAATAGGCAGCCGTTTCACTTTCATTGTTAGATGACATAAAATGGAATGATATCTCACATTACACATAATTAAATGAAATTCTGAAGGTGGCAGGGGTAAAATACAGGGAGCGAAAGGCTATTTACAAATTTGTACACAAACCAGATGGCAGTTATAAGAGCTGAAGGGCATGAAAGGGGAGCAGGGTTGGGAAGGGAGTGAGACAGGGTTGTAGCCTCTCCCCGATGTTATTCAATCTATATATTGAGCAAGCAGTAAAGGAAACAAAAGAAAAATTTGGAGTAGGTTTTAAAATGCATGGAGAAGAAATAAAAACTTTGAGGTACACCGATGATATTGTAATTCTGTCAGAGACAGCAACAGACTTGGAAGAGCAGTGGAACAGAATGCACAGTGTCTTGAAAGGAGGATATAAGATGGACATCAACAAAAGCAAAATGAGGATAATGGAATTTAGTCAAATTAAGTTGGGTGATGCTGAGGGAATTAGATTAGGAAATGAGACACTTAAAATAGTAAAAGAGTTTTGCTATTTGGGGAGCAAAATAACTGATGATGGTTGAAGTAGAGAGGATATAAAATGTAGACTGGCAATGGCAAGGAAAGCGTTTCTGAAGAAGAGAAATTTGTTAACATCGAGTATAGATTTAAGTGTCAGGAAGTCGTTTCTAAAAGTATTCGTATGGAGTGTAGCCATGTATGGAAGTGAAACATGGACGATAAATAGTTTGGACAAGAAGAGAATAGAAGCTTTCGAAATGTGGTGCTACAGAAGAGAATAGAAGCTTTCGAAATGTGCTGCTACACAAGAATGCTGAAGATTGGATAGGTAGATCACGTAACTAATGAGGAGGTATTGAATAGAATTGGGGTGAAGAGGAGTTTGTGGCACAACTTGACTAGAAGAAGGGATTGGTCCGTAGGACATGTTCTGAGGTATCAAGGGATCACCAATTTAGTATTGGAGGGCAGCATGGAGAGTAAAAATCGTAGAGGGAGACCAAGAGATGAATGCACTAAGCAGATTGAGGATGTAGGTTGCAGTAGGTACTGGGAGATGAAGAAGCTTGCACAGGATAGAGTAGCATGTAGAGCTGCATCAAACCAGTCTCAGGAGTGAAGACCACAACAACAACAAATGGAATGATATCCCATATCAGATACTGTAATAGCTGAGGTGCAAAACTTAGACTTTCTGTGAAAATAAAAAAGAAGGCAAATGTCATGACCTGTTCCTAATCACAAGCTATCCAGGTTTATGAAATTACAGAGGGTTTGACAATATACTGTATCCCTTACTATGGGTAATTATTTGTGGGTATAAATTTAATATTTACGTGATGGCTTTATGTGCAGGTGAGTCAATAAGTCACAAAACGTGACACTCTGAAAACATACTGCACCTATAAATTTAAAAAAACCATCAAACAATGGAAAATCCAGGATGGAATGTAACAATATTATGAGACCATATAGCAGAGATGCTGAGTCGCAGATAGGCACAACAAGAAGATTTTCACACTTAAAGCTTTTGGCTAATGACCTTTGTCAACAGTACACACACATACACACACACACACACACACACACACACACACACACACACAATAGAGAGAAATAAATTTATTTCTCTCCTTTTCTGCTACTTCCCCCCCCCCCCCCCCCCCCCTCCTCCCCACCTCTCCCCTGCCTGCAACACTTCAGTGTCCGCCATCCTCAACAGTTGCTGTTTTAACATTGTGCCTCGCAGTGCATTCATAATTTAGTCTGGGCACTAATGACCACTGTAGTTGTGCGCCCCCCCCCCCCCAAAAGAAACACATACTGTCCCTCCCCCTCCTCACCCCAGCCTCCTCCTTTCCCCCAACCAGTTGCTACTCCTATCATGCACTGGTGCTGCTGCTCGCACTGTGGTTTCAGTTGCCTGAGACTGCAGTCATGTGTGTGAGTTGTGTTTGCGTGAGAGAGAGAGAGAGAGAGAGAGAGAGAGTGTGTGTGTGTGTGTGTGTGTGTGTGTGTGTGTGTGTGTGTGTGTGTGTGTGTGTATTGTTGACAAAGGCCATTAGCCGAAAGCTTGAAGTGTGAAAATTATTTTGTTGTGTCTATATGTGACTCAACATCTCTGCTATATGGTGAGTAGCATCTTTCCTTCTCCTAATATTGTTTCAAAAATCATCCTATCATTTGACAAGGCCTTCAGAGTCTGCAGCAAAGAATTATTCTTGCCTCCAACAAGTGACCACTCATACTACAGCCATGTTATCTTTAGTGTTGCCCACCCAGTTGGTAGCCAGTGGAGACTAATTTGGGGCTGTATGGTGGATTTCCAAGTATTTCCAGTTATCCATTTGAAATATTCTCTGTGCTGGCCCTGCTTGCGAGGGCATGCATTTTCATCCAGAAGAATGATGCCTTGTCAAGAATCCAGGTAGTTTTTAGAATACAGCCTATTGCAGTTCCCACAGAGGTGCTATACTCAGATGCAGAATTAACAGTTCCATCATGAGTGGATGTACTAGCTGAACTACCAACCATCATGTAACACAGATATGAAAGGTACCTTAAGTACTATCATCTCCTCCTCTAAAAAGGACAGCACCTATCAGTACTTGAAAGTTTGACTGTGTGTGCAGCAAGTCAGTGGCAGGCCCAGGGATTCTGTACAGGGAGAATTCTAGGTACCATACTTATCCCCCTTACCGTCAGGTCTGAAGTGCTGCCTCCAGCTAAAACTGAAACTGAGCCAGTGTGATCACTTCATCTGTAGGTAAGCCTGCTGTGATTCATGTATGGGGGAGGGGGGGGGGGGGGTAGCAAATTCAAAAGGGTGGGGGGTTCTGTTAATCATCAGCAGTTCAAACATATGGTGAGCCTGGCTGTTGCGGCAACCTCTAAGAGAGCACGGTGCAACCAGCTGGTGATTGTGACACATGTTGTAATGAAAGATGCCTCTTATTTGAGCTCTGAGGTGATACTCAGATCATTCCAGCACGTGGCAGAGAAAGTTGAGAAGACAATCTGTGCTTATGAGATTTTAATGAAGTTCACTGTCTACAGCATTGTCCCAAGAGCTGATTGTGTCTCCCTAGTTCTAAGCTGAGTAGAAGTTTTCAGACAAGACCTTTGAAGGTTCTCTGATGAGCTAGTTATTGATTTTCTTGACTCGTGCCACAGGGTCAAGAACTTTAGGGTCCCACTAAAAGGGCTAGGAGTGCTTTACACATCAAAGATACAGGCACATTAGGGTAGCATTATGGTGTGCACAATGAGATTTTTTAGACTAGGCAACACTCCTCCACCTCCAAGACCCTGAAGTGTTAGCACAAGACCCAATTAAATTACCCTCACAGAAGAGACAATTCAGTGGTCAACTGCTGAAGTATTTGTAACAAAAAGTTCTGGAATTAAAAGTGCCCCTAAAAAGCAGTGGAGCTCTCATAACACCAGATAAAAAAGCTGGCTAAAACAAAATTGATAGCAGTGAGGTTTTTGGAATAATTCTAAATGGATATCAAAAGGTTTGGTTAATGAGAAATGGATTTGTTGTATTTCTTGCAGTAGGCAAGAAACATGAATCTGTTGGGATAGAAACTGAAGCTACATGCAAGACTGAATGGTCAGAACACAGCATCAAGGTTGGCATAATCTTTTATTCGGGTCTCTGTATCAACCCAAAAATATTAATGGCAACAAATGCACCTGCCTTCTTTGAGAACGTCCACATTGAAACTAGTATCAGTGACCATGAGGCAATTGTAACAATGATTTTGACAGTACAAATGGCAATAAAACAAGCAGAAAAAATCACTTATCCAGTATAGTAGGTAAAGAGGCAGTGGTGTCACATCTCAAGGAAAAGCTAAAAACCTTTTTTGCTAGGCATGAATATGTAGAAGAGCTGTGGCTCAGGTTTAGAAAAATAGTTGACCAACCACTGAACATAAATGTATCTAGTCGAGCAGATCATGATGGGAGGTCCCTTCATGGTGTACAGAGCATAGGGCTATAGACAGATGCTCAGTGAAACACTTTTGAATCTCAGATATGTTGTGAAAAATCCAAGTTTTAGACCTGCTCCCCCTTTGCATTATCTCCCACCTTGAAACAACCACTAAGAAATGGCACTGTTTTCAGTTTTTCCTCAGTCACTCACTTCCAGTACACTTTAGGCAAAAATACGCTATTATTAGTTTTAAAAACTGTTAAATTTCTTGCATGTTTCATATACATGCATGTTGGAAAATACATAAAGCTGATGAGGTACAAGGCTGTGAAAATCTGCAAAAATGTCAAGAAATCTCAAAAAGTTAGTGGTTTTGCCTTAATATGTTTTTTTTTACTGCAGATTTGTGCACAATGCATAATAACAAGTGTTGTAGGAGATTTAATTTCCTTCAAGATTCATGCAAAATATTTTTAATTACTCCCTATGCACACTGAGAAATGTTGCATTAAGAATTTTAGTGAAAGTGGGCGAGGAACGTTACCATCTTCAGTCAAAAATAGTATTTCTGAATGTAATATCACCTTGAAGACATTTTGTATGCAACATATACACCTAGTAAATGAGATTCATGTAATTTCTGGGGAATAAGTATTTTTTTAAAAGAAAAACACAAACTCTTAACACCTCCTAATATTGCACTGGACCTCCTTTTGCACAGCATAGTGCAACAACTTGACATGGCATGGACTCAACATGTTGGAAGCCCCTGCAACATGCTGCCTCTGTAGCCACCCACAGGTGCGAATATGTCACCAGTGCAGGATTTTGTGCACGAACTGATCTCTCAGTTACGTTCCATAAATGTTCAATGAGCTTCATGTTGGGCGATCTGGGTGGCCAAATCATTTGCTCGAATGTCCAGAATGTTCTTCAAACTGATCACCATGAACAGTTGTGGCCCAGTGATATGGCACATTGTCATCTGCAAAAATTCTATCGTTATTTGGGAACATGAAGTCCATGAATGGCTGCAAATGGTCTCCACATAGCCGAACATAACCATTCCCAGTCAATGATCCATGTAAACACAGTGCACACCATTATGGAGCTTCCACCAGCTTGCACAGTGCCTTGTTGGCAACTTGGGTCCATGGCTTCACGGAGTCTGCACCACACTTGAACTCTACCATCAGCTCTTACCAACTGAAATCAGGAACTCATCTCACCAGGCACCAGTTTTCCAATCATATAGGATCCAACCCATATGGTCACAAGCCCAGGAGAGGCACTGCAGTCGAAGTCATGCGGTTGTCTGCCTCTGTTAATGCCAAATCTTGCTGCACTGTCCTAATGAATATGTTCATAATACATCCCACACTGATTTCTGTGGTTATTTCATGCTCTGTTGCTAGTCTGTTAGCACTGACAACTCTATTCAAACGCTGCTCTCAGTTATTAAGTGAAGGCCGACAGCCACTGCATTTTTGTGGTGAGAGGTGAGTCTGAAATTTATTATTCTTGGCACACTTTTTACACTGGATCTTGGAATATTGTATTCCCTCTTGATTTCTGAAATGAAATGTCCCATATATCTGGCTCCAACTACCATTCTGTGTTCAGAGGTTGTTAATTCCCATTGTCCAGACACAATCACTCGGAAATCTTTTCACATGAATCACCTGAGTACAAATGACAGCTCCACCAATGCACTGTCCTTTTATTACCTTGTGTACACAATACCATCAGCATCTGTATATGTGCGTATCACTAGCCCTTGACTTTTGTCACCTAAGTGTATACTTATATTGCAACAAATCACAACTTAAAAATAGGTCTTAAATTTTATTTTAATGGAATATGCAAAATCTTAAGTTAAAAATTCATCAATTTCCCTTGTTTTCACTCAAATGTTGTTGATGTCATCACTTTCACAACAGGTAGTGGATCATCTAACATGTCTTCTGTGTTGAATTCAACCTCTGGTGTATTACCATACAATTAAAATAAAATGGAGCATTGAAATCCTGCTTTTTTTCAGCTGTATTTGTTGCCACAAGTTTTTCTACAGTGGTATGAAATTATGTTCAGCAATGTCTGTGAAGCTGGTTCTTTATCCATTGGCACTGGAGTTAGACCACCAATATCCTTCTCCCAGCCCCACTTCATGGCATCTTTTTCAGACTTCATCAACATCTGAACTTCTAGACAAATTCAAGCATGATACTGAACTACACTGAAGGGCCAAAGAAACTGGTATAGGCATGCATATGCAAATTCACAGATATGTAAACAGGCATGATACAGTGCTGTGGTCGGCAACACCTGTATAAGACAACAAGTGTTTGGCGCAGTTGTTAGATTGTTTACTGCTGCTACAGTGGTAGGTTATCAAGATTTAAGTGAATTTGAACATGGTGTTATAGTCGGCACATGAGTGATGGGACACAGCATTTCCGAGGTAACAATGAAGTGGAGATTTTTTCACGTACAACTATTTCACGAGTGTACCATGAATATCAGGAATCCGGTAAAACATCAAATCTCTGACATCACTGCAGCCAGAAAAAGATCCTGCAAGAAGGGGACCAACAGTGACTGAAGAGACTCACTCAGTGTGACAGAAGTGCAAGCCTTCTGCAGACTGCTGCAGGTTTCAGTGTTCGGCCATCATCAACTGCCAGCAGAGCTTTTGGAGCTGAAGGCCTACTCGTGCACCCTTGATGACTACATGACACAAATCTTTATGCCTCATGTGTCCCTGTCACGACCAATACTGGAAACATGTTGCCCGGTAGACGAGTTTTGTTTCAAATTGTATTGAGTGGATGGATGTGTACAGGTATGGAGACAACCTCATGAATCCATGGACCCTGCATGTCAGCAGGGGACTGTTCAAGCTGGTTGAGGCTCTGTTAATGGTGTGGGGCGTGTGTAGTTGGAGTGATATGGGATGCCTGGTATATCTAGATACAACTCTGACAGGTGACGTGTGTAAGCATCCTATCTGATCACCCATTCGTGTCCATTGTGCATTCCGATGAACTTGGGCAATTTCAGCAGAACAGTGCAACACCAAACACATCTAGAATTGTTTCAGAGTGGCTCCAGGAATACTATCTTTTGATTTCAGACATTAGCCAAGTCCAAACCACATCATGTTGCAGAACTTCTTGCAGGGGTCCTACATGATATTAGGCAGGTGTACCAGATTTTTCAGTGCTCATTTAACTTTAGGACTCTGTATCTCAAAATAAACAAAAATGTAGTTGTACCACTATTGAAATAAGCCCTTCAAATGTACTGCCCTCTTGCAGCCGAAATTTTTCTCAACTCGAGACATCAGTACATCAGATCACTAGTTGCATTTGTGAAGCACTTTCTGATAACAGTCAGCATGATATCTTGTGGTTTTATTATTCCCTTATACTGCTGATGGTTGTTTGTATTTACAACTATTAATGCATATACTGTAACCAGTAAGTGTGAAAATTATTTGTAGGTCAGTGATTTGTTTTACTTTTCTCTTACACAACATTTTAACACGTCTTAATGAACCTTGTACTATTGCAATGGGTTTGGTGGTTTTTCATCTTTTTCTAACAAACACTGCATTATGCAGTTGCTGTCTACAGTCATGTTCAAGATTTTAAAGATACAAGAAACATATCAGCCCAAACAAAACTGCTTTTGGCAACCACTTGTCAACCACAAAATATACAGCAGGCAATGAGGAATGGAGTTAGACATACTTGAAGAATGGGAAATGTGTAAACTGAAGATAAAGGAGGAAGACAAATTCACAAAAAAACAGTCTGAATTTAAATACAATGACTATTTTACTCTTTTAAAAACGAGTAATTATTCAGAAAAGCAGTTAGCTTAATACATGTCAGTAATTTATAAAATAGTGTGATAATGTCTGAGACCTTTATCAATACAGTATCTTTGTATTTAGTTGTAACGCTATGATCTCTGAGAGACGGAGCATATGAACACATAACAAACAACTGAAGGCATGTGTCAAATTTTTATGTATAAACAACTAAACATGAACTCACACTGATACCATATTGTGCCATGGTATATTAAAAGATCCTGGAAAGCAGAATCCAAACAAGGGTCAGGAACAAATTTAAACCTTCAGACATGGGAGATGAAGTGTTTCCCTTGTCTTCACAGTGAGGCATCTCCAGAAGCACCGCTATGAATTTGGGGGAGATACTGTGATTGCCTTTCTCGATATATAAAAGGCATTTGATAGTGTGTGTAGAAGAAAGGTCAGGGAAACACTAGAAAAGAAGGGAGTGGAAAAAGAGAGAACAAGCAGAGAGGAGGCCATGCACTGTGGAAGCCTGAGTTGTGTGGAAATGGGAGTTGAGAGGACAGATTGGTTTTAGCAAACAAATGATGTGAAACAAGGTAGTGCATGGTTACTTTTCCTCTTCATTGTGGTCTTGGATAAGATAATGGCTAAGGTGGCAGAAAAAACTGGAGAAGACAAGATGAAAGCAATGGTGTTTGTGGATGAGTCGATGATCTGAGGAAACAGAGGAGGAGACTCACGAAGAGCTGGATGCTCGGGAAGAAACTGTGAGACAATGTGGAATGAAATTAAATGTAAACAAATGTGAGACCCTGGTTGCAACTAGAAAGAAAAATGGACCATTAGTGGAAGAAGGATTGAAGGTAAATAATTGAAGAAGGTGGAAAGCATCAAGTACTTGGGAAGTGTGATGGAGTAAAATGGAAGAAATGAGAATGATATTAGTAAACATGGCAGACAGGCAGAAGCATTGTAGATGTCCCACAAAAAAGCAAACAAGTAATATGTAGAAGTTACTACATCCCAGTACTGACCTAAGCGTCTGAAACATGGGTAATTAAGAAAAGAGATGCAAGCAGATTACAGGCATGTGAAATGAAGTTCCTCAAAAGTGGGACAGGATTAACAAGGAGAGAGAGGATGAGGAATAGAAGGGTAAGTGAAAGAGGAACCCTTGCAGAGCAGGGTAGAAACATCACAGCTAAGATGGCATGACCACGTAAAGAGAATGGAAAACAAGAAGATTCTCAAGAAGATACGTGAAATGAGGATGTGAAGGAAATGACCAAGAGGAATACCAAGGAATACATAGCTGAAAGTGTGGAGGAATGTGTTGAGAAAAGGGGTGACGACTGGACTAGACTGAACAGAGAAAGAGGGTGGGGAAACAGGAGTAGATGGCAAGGCTCATGTTCCAAATATACCCAGTCTCGGACTGCGAAACCGTTCATGATGATGATGATATTGATCTGATGTAAAAACAAATGTGTTACATATACTGAGACATTAAAAATGTAGGTATGTCACACAAAAATAATAGCATTGCTGTAATCTGTTCATGCAAAATGTTAGAAAATTTTGTATTTCATATTATGCTAATCACACTGTATTACATGCAGCTCTGATGGAAACCTTAATTAATAAATTCAGAATATATTGAGTTGCAGATCCTGATACCCACATTGCTGGAATTACATAAATATTATTTTTGTAGGTAGTATTACTATATTTCACAATTTTATTTATATTCATGAAAACTATATGTGGTTTGGTCATGGTTCGTTGAGTTGATGATAGAGCCTTCTTCAGAGAACATATTTCAATTACAACTTACTTAGGGGTATTTCAATTACAACTTACTTGGGGGAGAGGGGGGCGGGGGGGGGGGGGAGGGGGGGGGGGGAGTAATAACCGACAGCTCAGCAAACTTGGACGTGAACTGCAGTCCATGTGATATATTGCTGATCATAGAGACAATACAATAAAAGATGATAATAATGATGAAGATGATAATAATAATAATAATAATAATAATAATAATAATAATAATAATAATAGCAACTAAGCATCTCCACTATATGACGAGCAGCAACTATCCTTTTCATAATATTAATCTTAATATAATTTTTAGAGAGAGAGAGATAGAGATAGAGATGGCGAGATGGGGGGAGAGAGAGAGAGGGAGAGTACTTGCAGACCTATTGAAGAACATAGGCCCAAATACACTTGAGGAGCTCACACAAATCATCAGAGACATATGGAAAACAGAAAAGGTATCTGAAGAATGGAAATGTGCATTCATCCATCCATAACACAAGAAAGGTGACAGAACAGATGTCATTAACTGCAGAGGGATTTCTCTCCTTGAAGTGACCTACAAAATTCTATCCGCATCCGTTCTTCAAAGAACACAAGAACAGCTTGAAAACAAAATTGGTGACTATCAAGCCAGTTTCTAACTGGGGCATTCTTGTACTGAATGAATTTTCAATTTGTAGATGCTATTGAAATATAGAGCAACCCAAAGCTCTCCGATCATCTGTATGTTCGACAACTTCCAGAAGGCATACGATTCAGTCGGTCGACAGTCCCTCTTTAACATCTTACAAGAACAAGGACTTGATCGAACATGAAGATTCATCAAGGAGACACTCATGGGCACGAAGTCAGAAGTGAAATTCATGGGCGAATTGTCAGAGCCCTTTGAGATAAACACTGGTATGCAACAAGGTGATGGATTGTCACCACTGCTCTTCAACCTTGTTCTGGATAAAGTCATCTGAGAATGGAAGAAAGAATCGAAAACCCAGGACCACTGGAAACCCATTCAACTCAGACGAAAGAATGAGGACATTGAGGTCAGTTGTTTAGCTTTCACAGACGACCTAGCTATACTAGTAGCCTGCGAAAATACAGCAATCAAACAGATTGAAGTCCTCAAGGAATGCGCTGAGAAAACTGGACTACAAATTTCATTCGAGAAGACAAAGTTCATTTGCACTAAATTTGACACTCGGGAACTGAACACAAAATATGGGCAGATCAAACAAGTTGCACACTTCAGATATCTCGGTGAGATCATAGAACCAACAGGGTTGGAAAAAGAAGCACAGAAAGTTTGGTTACAAAAGCTCAAACGAGCATATGGGAGAACACATGAAATCTACAACAAGAAATACAAAGATCAAACATCATAATACAGTGATTAAACCTGAATATAATACAGTGATTAAACCTGAAGTGCTGTATGTGAGTGAAACCTTGGTACTGAAGAGAAGAGGTGATCTGGACAACATCTTGAAGGAGGAAAGAAAGATCACGAGGAAAATGCTGGGACCAGATAAAACAAAGGAGGGGTATAGACTCAAATTGCACAAAGCAACAGAAGAACTGTCCAACCTTGCTGCAGATATCCGTCAATGAAGACTGAAATTCTATGGGCAGATTCATAGAGTCCCACTTTCAAGGCTAACTCTTAAGATTTTGACATACACTGCCAAACTGAAGAACATTCCATGGATAGAAGAAGTCAAATATGACTTCGAAAAGTTACAGATAGGAACATCGGACATACTAGACAGGAAACTTTACCATCAGAAGATAAATAGATCGGTAGTAAAGTCAGAGAATTAAGTCCCTAACAGACCAGGGACCAAGTTGTCAGAAGAAAGGAAGAAAGCACATAGCGAAAGAATGAAAGCTATATGGGCTATTAGAAAAGCGAATCATAAATGTAATGCGAGATTCAACAGGGTCCATATGCACATATTAATAAATAAATATTATTATTATTACTAGGCCAATCCACCTATCCCAGAGGATAACCCACTGACACCTGACCATGTCTTCTGGATGCTTCACTTTTTTCTGCCAGGCAGTATACGTCCTAATCTTTGCAGTGGTGTGAGAATGAAACTGAAACAGTAGTTCTGTGTCTTCCTTTGTGAAGGAACATTTTAAAACAGAATTCAACACTTCTGCTTTTACTTTGGTAACCTCGGGCTTGTTTCATATAAGAATGCCTGGGCACAAATTTTGGTGCCTTTGACAGCTTTACATATAGCTCAGTAAAGATAGCCCTGAAAAAAGTGTTGCATTGTAAATGATGGAGTAATTTTGACTTTCAGGTATATTGTATGTATTACCCCTCTCATGAAAAATCCAAGTTTGGACTTACTTCTCATTATGCATTATCCACCTTCATGAAAAAACCACTAATAAATGACCCTTTTTCAGTTTTTCCTTTGTAGCTTCCTTTCAATGCACTGTAGGCAAAAATATGCCAGTATCAGTTTTAAAGCGCATTAAATTTCCTGCATGTTTCATATACAACATGTTGGAAAATTCATAACAGCTACTGGGATATGAGGCTTTGAAAATTTGCAAACTTGTCAAGAAAGTGCAAAAAGTTAGATATATCAATGGTCCCAACTTAACATTTTTTTACTGCAGTTCTGGGTGCAATGCATAATACCCAATGTTACAAAGGAATTTCCTTCAAGAATCATGCAAAATATTTGTAATTACTCCCTACACGTGCCCAGAAATGTTGCATTAATAATTTTAGTGAAAGTGGACCCGAAGTTGAAAATACCATCCACAGCCAAAAATATTATTCCTGAATGTAATATCATCTTGAAGACATTATGTATACAATATATACAATTAGATCATGGGATTCATGTGATTTATGGGGAATAAGTATTTTTTAAAAAGAGAAACAGAAATTTTCAACATTTTTACATATACTTATATTTCAACAAAATACAGTTTAAAAATAGGCCTTAAACTTTATTTTAATGATACACACAAAATTTAAGTTATAGATTCATCAATTTTTGTTGTTTTGGCTCAGGTGTGGTTGATGTGTAGAATTCATCACTTCGACCAGTAGGTAGTGGATCATCTAACTTGTCTTCTTCCATGATGAATTCAATTTCTGGTGCATCACCACATGATTCAAATCCACAATGAAACATGGAAATCCTGCTTTTTTTCAGCTGCATTTGTTGCCACAAGGGGGGGTTGGTTTTTTTTATCATATTCAGTAGTGTCTATGGAGCTGGTTCTTTATTCATTGGTACTGGAGTTAGAGCACCAATATTCTTCTTGCAGCTTGACTTGAGGGAGTCTTTTTCATATCCCATCCAAATTTGAACTTCCTGGTAAGTTCTACATGCATGATATTGAAATGCATCCCTTGTTGTTGGTAGGCATGCCAAATCGAATTTGGTGTTTGTAGCAGCCTTAGAAAAGTGGAGATATTGCAACTTGTCTATAGAAGTGTTTCAGATACAAAATCCCAAAAGGAAGGAAAACTAGCTCTGAAACCTCTTGTGCTTTTCCATAGGATGCCATCTCTAATCAGTCTGAAGAAGGGGGAATTTAATCAGTTATTACAGTGTAACCAATGTCATAAATTCATGGGAAAAATCCACAAGAACATATACTAAAGTTACTATAAAGTACAATCAAAATTATTATGGAGGGCATACAGGGAGATCTTTTAAAATAAGATACAAAGAACATGTGATAGGCAAGGAAGGTGGAAATATATACGACTCAATTTTTGCCAAACAATCGCCATAGTACTCTTGCATAATGGAGTTAAAGGGTATAGACTAGATTTGTTGGAGGAACTGGTAATCTCTAAGTATTTCACTTACAAGGATATTCTTACTTCAAATGGATATTTGCAACCCAAAAACAAGATTTTTACAGACTGTTTCCAAGCCTTATTTTTAACAACATAACAGTGGTGGAGGGCACTTTTCGTGCCACTGTCATTACCTCCCTTTCCTGTTCCAGTCACGTATGGTCCGTGGGAAGAATGACTGCCGGAAAGCCTCCGTGTGCGCTCTAATCTCTCTAATTTTACATTCTTGATCTCCCCGGGAGGTATAAGTAGGTGGAAGCAATATATTCGACACCTCATCCTGAAAAGCACCCTCTCAAAACCTAGACAGCAAGCTACACCACGTTGCAGAGCACCTCTCTTGCAGAGTCTGCCACTTGAGCTTGCTAAACATCTCCGTAACGCTATCACGCTTACCAAATAACCCTGTGACGAAACACGCCACTCTTCTTTGGATCTTCTCTATCTCGTCTGTCAACCCGACCTGATACGGATCCCACGCTGATGAGCAATACTCAAGTATAGGTCGAACGAGTGTTTTGTAAGCCACCTCCTTTGTTGATGGACTACATTTTCTAAGGACTCTCCCAATGAATCTCAAGCTGGCACCCACCTTAGCAACAATTAATTTTATATGATCATTCCACTTCAAATTGTTCTGCACGCATACTCCCAGATATTTTACAGAAGTAACTGCTACCAGTGTTTGTTCCGTCCTTCTGTATGTCATTATATGTTGGTCTTCACTATAGACTTCACTTTATGTAGTTACTAATGTTTGAAAATACATTTTTATTGTATTTTATAACAACATTAGTATTTGTTGTGTTTTTTCCATGAAGTTATGATGATGGTTACAGTGTAGGTAAATAGTTAAATCTCCCCTTCTCCCTTCTTATCCGTCTTTTTGCTTATTCCCCAACCCTTCCCCTCTTTTCCACTTACAAACAATGTACCTTAAATTATTTTAATTTCATTCATTTTAAATCTACATCTACATCTACATTTATACTCCGCAAGCCACCCAACAGTATGTGGCGGAGGGCACTTTACGTGCCACTGTCATTACCTCCCTTTTCTGTTCCAGTCGCAAATGGTTCGCGGGAAGAACGACTGTCGGAAAGCCTCCGTGCGCGATCGAATCTCTCTAATTTTACATTCGTGATCTCCTCGGGAGGTATAAGTAGGGGGAAGCAATATATTCGACACCTCATCCAGAAACGCACCCTCTCGAAACCTGGCGAGCAAGCTACACCGCGATGCAGAGCGCCTCTCATGCAGAGTCTGCCACTTGAGTTCGCTAAACATCTCCGTAACGCTATCACGGTTACCAAATAACCCTATGATGAAATGCGCTGCTCTTCTTTGGATCTTCTCTATCTCCTCCGTCAACCCGAACTGGAACGGATCCCACACTGATGAGCAATACTCAAGTATAGGTCGAACGAGTGTTTTGTAAGCCACCTCCTTTGTTGATGGACTACATTTTCTAAGGACTCTCCCAATGAATCTCAACCTGGTACCCGCCTTACCAACAATTAATTTTATATGATCATTCCACTTCAAATTGTTCCGTACGTATACTCCCAGATATTTTACAGAAGTAACTGCTATCTGTGTTTGTTCCGCTATCATATAATCATACAATAAAGGATCCTTCTTTCTATGTATTCGCAATACATTACATTTGTCTATGTTAAGGGTCAGTTGCCACTCCCTGCATGAAGTGCCTATCTGCTGCAGATCTTCCTGCATTTCGCTACAATTTTCTAATGCTGCAACTTCTCTGTATACTACAGCATCATCCACGAAAAGCCGCATGGAACTTCCGACACTATCTGCTAGGTCATTTATATATATTGTGAAAAGCAATGGTCCCATAACACTCCCCTGTGGCACGCCAGAGGTTACTTTAACGTCTGTAGACATCTCTCCATTGATAACAACATGCTGTGCTCTGTTTGCTAAAAACTCTTCAATCCAGCCACACAGCTGGTCTGATATTCTGTAGGCTCTTACTTTGTGTATCAGGCGACAGTGCAGAACTCTATCGAACGCCTTCCGTAAGTCAAGGAAAACAGCATCTACCTGGGAGCCTGTATCTAATATTTTCTGGGTCTCATGAACAAATAGAGCGAGTTGGGTCTCACATGATCGCTGTTTCCGGAATCCATGTTGACTCCTACGGAGTAGATTCTGGGTTTCCAAAAATGACATGATACGCGAGCAAAAAACTTGTTCTAAAATTCTACAACAGATCAACGTCAGAGGTATAGGTCTATAGTTTTGCGCATCTGCTCGACAACCCTTCTTGAAGACTGGGACTACCTGTGCTCTTTTCCAATCATTTGGAACCTTCCGTTCCTCTAGAGACTTGCGGTACACGACTGTTAGAAGGGGGGCAAGTTCTTTCGCGTACTCTGTGTAGAATCGAATTGGTATCCCGTCAGGTCCAGTGGACTTTCCTCTGTTGAGTGATTCCAGTTGCTTTTCTATTCCTTGGACACTTATTTCGATGTCAGCCATTTTTTCGTTTGTGCGTGGATTTACAGAAGGAACTGCAGTGCGGTCTTCCTCTGTGAAACAGCTTTGGAAAAAGGTGTTTAGTATTTCAGCTTTACGCGTGTCATCCTCTGTTTCAATGCCATCATCATCCCGGAGTGTCTGGATTTGCTGTTTCAAGCCACTTACTGATTTAACGTAAGACCAGAACTTCCTAGGATTTTCTGTCAAGTCGGTACATAGAATTTTACTTTCGAATTCACTGAATGCTTCACGCATAGCCCTCCTTACGCGAACTTTGACATCGTTTAGCTTCTGTTTGTCTGAGAGGTTTTAGCTGCGTTTAAACTTGGAGTGAAGCTCTCTTTGCTTTCGCAGTAGTTTCCTAACTTTGTTGTTGAACCACGGTGGGTTTTTCCCATCCCTCACAGTTTTACTCAGCACGTACCTGTCTAAAACGCATTTTACGATTGCCTTGAACTTTTTCCATAAACACTCAACATTGTCATTGTCGGAACAGAAATTTTCATTTTGGTGTGTTAGGTAGTCTGAAATCTGCCTTCTATTACTCTTGCTAAACAGATAAACCTTCCTCCCTTTTTTTATATTCCTATTAACTTCCATATTCAGGGATGCAGCAACGGCTTTATGATCACTGATTCCCTGTTCTGCACTTACAGAGTCGGAAATTTCGGGTCTGTTTGTTATCAGTAGGTCCAAGATGTTATTTCCACGAGTCGGTTCTCTGTTTAATTGCTCGAAGTAATTTTCGGATAGTGAACTCAGTATAATGTCACTCGATGCTCTGTCCCTACCACCCGTCCTAAACATCTGAGTGTCCCAGTCTATATCTGGTAAATTGAAATCTCCACCTAAGACTATAACATGCCGAGAAAATTTATGTGAAATGTATTCCAAATTTTCTCTCAGTTGTTCTGCCACTAATGCTGCTGAGTCGGGAGGTTGGTAAAAGGAGCCAATTATTAACCTAGCTTGGTTGTCGAGCATAACCTCCACCCATAATAATTCACAGGAACTATCCACATCTACTTCACTACAGGATAAACTACTACTAACAGCGACAAATGCGCCACCACTGGTTGCATGCAATCTATCCTTTCTAAACACCGTCTGTGCCTTTGTAAAAATTTCGGCAGAATTTATCTCTGGCTTCAGCCAGCTTTCTGTACCTATAACGGTTTCCGCTTTGGTGCTTTCTATCAGCGCTTGAAGTTCCGGTACTTTACCAATGCAGCTTCGACAGTTTACAATTACAATACCAATTGCTGCTTGGTCCCCGCATGTCCTGACTTTGTCCCGCACCCTTTGAGGCTGTTGCCCTTTCTGTACTTGCCCGAGGCCATCTAACCTAAAAAACCGCCCAGTCCACGCCACACAACCCCTGCTACCCGTGTAGCTGCTTGCTGTGTGTAGTGGACTCCTGACCTATCCAGCGGAACCCGAAACCCCACCACCCTATGGCACAAGTCGAGGAATCTGCAGCTCACACGGTGGCAGAACCGTCTCAGCCTCTGATTCAGACCCTCCACTCGGCTCTGTACCAAAGGTCCGCAGTCCGTCCTGTCGACGATGCTGCAGATGGTGAGCTCTGCTTTCATCCCGCTAGCGAGACTGGCAGTCTTCACCAAATCAGATAGCCGCCGGAAGCCAGAGAGGATTTCCTCCGATCCATAGCGACACACATCATTGGTGCCGACATGAGCGACCACCTGCAGATGGGTGCACCCTGTACCCTTCATGGCATCCGGAAGGACCCTTTCTACATCTGGAATGACTCCCCCCGGTATGGACACGGAGTGCACATTGGTTTTCTTCCCCTCTCTTGCTGCCATATCCCTAAGGGGTCCCATTACACGCCTGACGTTGGAGCTCCAACTACCAGTAAGCCCACCCTCTGCGACCGCCCGGATCTTGCAGACTGAGGGGCAACCTCTGGAACAGGACAAGCAGCCATGTCCAGCTGAAGATCAGTATCAGCCTGAGACAGAGCCTGAAACTGGTTCGTCAGACAAACTGGAGAGGCCAATACTAACAAAGAGATAGAGGGGCTGGCCAGTACTTACCTCAGCTCAGTACAGCCGATAGATACACAAAAAAAGAACCGAAAATTTACGTTCCTAGCTTTCGGAACAAATGTTCCTTCATCAGGGAGGAGAGAGGGGAAAGAAAGGGAGGAAGGGAAGGTAGATTCAGTTACTCACAACCCAGGTTATGAAGCAACAGGGAAAGGAAAACAGGGAGGGTAGCAAGGATGGAGGCATGGTTGTCAGAGGGAAGCCAAAGATATTCTACTGTAAGTACTGTGCCAGCTTCAAACCAAAGAGGATGCACACAGAAGTAAAGAGGTATATAGTATAAAGATAAACACAACTATGTAGGATGAAAAGATGCGTGAATGGCTAAAGAGGAAAGGGAAAGAGGAGAAGACTGAAGAGTAAATGGGAGTAAGGTTGTTTAACGTAGGTTCAGTCCAGGGGGATGGCGGGATGAAAGGATGTGTTGGAGTGCAAGTTCCCATCTCCGCAGTTCAGAGGGACTGGTGTTGGGTGGGAGAAGTCAAATGGCACATACAGTGTAGCAGGTTCCTAGGTCCCTAGAATTATGCTGGAGGGCATGCTCTGCTACTGGGTATTGGTCATCTCCTAGGCGGACAGTTCGTCTGTGTCCGTTCATGCGCTCAGCCAGTTTAGTTGTTGTCATACCGATGTAAAAGGCTGTGCAGTGCAGGCATGTCAGTTGATAAATGACATGTGTAGTTTCACACGTGGCCCTACCTTGAATTGTGTATGTTTTACCAGTAGCGGGGCTGGAGTAGGTGGTTGTGGGGGGATGCATGGGGCAGGTTTTGCAGCGGGGTCGGTTACAGGGGTAGGAATCGCTGGGTAGAGAAGGTAGTCTGGGAATATTGTAGGGTTTAACAAGGATGTTATGGAGGTTAGGGGGGCGATGAAAGGCAACTCTGGGTGGTGTGGGGAGAATTTTGTCAAGGGATGATCTCATTTCAGGGGTTGACTTGAGAAAGTCATATCCCTGGCGGAGTAATTTGTTGATGTTTTCGAGGCCAGGATAATATTGGGTGACAAGGGGGATGCTTCTGTGTGGTCTGGGGGTAGGAACATTGTTGTTGGACAGGGAGGAATGTATTGCACGGGAGATCTGTTTGTGGACAAGGTCTGCAGGATAGTTGCGGGAGAGGAAAGCACTGGTCAGGTTATTGGTGTAATTGTTGAGGGATTCGTCACTGGAGCAGATACGTTTGCCACGAATACCTAGGCTGTAGGGAAGGGAGTGTTTGATGTGGAATGGATGGCAGCTATCAAAGTGAAGGTACTGTTGTTTGTTTGTGGGTTTGATATGGACAGAGGTGTGGATGTGAGCTTCAACAAGATGAAGGTCAACATCCAGGAAGGTGGCTTGGGTTTTGGAGAAGGACCAGGTGAAATTCAGATTCGAAAAGGAGTTGAGGTTATGGAGGAAATTAAGGAGTGTTTCTTCACGATGAGTCCAGACCACAAAGATGTCATCTACGAGGGCGGTTCAGAAAGTAACCTCCGATTGGTCACAGTGCGGGTTGTGGGGGGAGTAGCGACGCCATCTGTGCGTTCACACACTCAACAGGTCAGTCGGCATCAAGCCGTGGTCGAGTGAACGTCGTACCTGCGCTAGTTTAGTTTTTGTGGCAGTTTGAAATGTGTGCTGCAATAGAAAACCCCGCCAAATGTGAAGTGCGTGCTGTCATAAGGTTTTTTACAGCCAAAGGATATTCTGCAGCAGCTATTCATCGTGAGCTTTGTGCCGTGTACGGACCAAGAGTTATGAGTGAAGCAGTTGTCCGTGAATGGGTACGTTTATTTAAAAGTGGACGAGAAAATGTTCATGATGAAGAGAGGAGTGGTAGACCATCATTGGTGACTGACGAACTCGTTCAGACAGTTGACGCAAAAGTTCGTGAAAATCGACGTTTCTCAATGTCGGAGTTGTCTACTGGTTTTCCACAGATTTCTAAGACTCTCTTGTACGAGATAGTGACAGCAAGATTGGGTTACCGTAAGTTCTGTGCACGGTGGGTGCCCAAAATTCTTACCGACCACCACAAAACTCAAAGAATGGCCTCTGCATTAGACTTTCTGTCACGTTATGAGGACGAAGGAGAACCATTGTTAAACAGAATCGTGACCGGTGATGAAACCTGGATTAAGTACGTGAACCCTGAGACAAAAGAACAATCAAAGATGTGGGCACATTCAAATTCGCCTACCAAACCAAGAAAAGCCTCGCAAGATTTTTCTGCCAGAAAACTGATGGCAACGGTGTTTTGGGATGCCAAAGGGGTGTTGTTGGTTGAATTCATGGAACGTGGTACGACCATTAATCAAGACGTGTACTGTGAAACAATAAAAAAGTTACGACGGGCTATACAGAACAAACGCCGTGGTATGCTGACTTCCGGTATCGTTTTTTTGCACGATAACGCCCGTCCTCACTCTGCTCGCAGAACAACGGCCCTTCTTGAGTCCTTCAAGTGGGACGTTATCAACCATCCACCTTACAGCCCAGACCTGGCGCCAAGTGATTATCACCTCTTCATGCATTTGAAGAAATGGCTCGGGTCACAGCGGTTTGATGACGACGAAGAGCTCAAAGATGCGGTCACAGGCTGGCTCCAGGCACAAGCGGGTGATTTTTATGCAGAAGGAATTTCAAAGCTTGTGAAGAGATACGATAAGTGCCTCAATCGCTATGGAGACTATGTAGAAAAATAGTGCAAAGATGTAGTTGTAAGATGTATATATTAAAATATTTTTATTTAACTTGGTGTATTTTTTTAAATCAACCGGAGGTTACTTTCTGAACGGCCCTCGTATAAACCTATACCAGGCCAGGGGAAGCAGCTGTTGGGTCTTCAGGAAAGCCTCCTCCATGCGACCCATGAAGAGGTTGGCATAGGACGGAGCCATCCTGGTTCCCATGGCCGTTCCCCTGATTTGTTTGTAGGTCTGGCCTTCAAAAGTGAAGTAATTATGGGTGAGGATGAATTTGGTAAGTGTGATAAGGAACGAGGTTTTTGGAAGATCTCCGGGTGGGTGTTGGGAGAGGTAGTGCTCAAGGGCAGAGAGACCATAGGTATGGGTATGTGGGATGTTTGTGTAAAGGGATGTAGCATCTATGGTGACAAGAAAGGTTTCAGGTGGGAGAGGAGTGGGAATGGATTTGAGGCGTTCTAGGAAGTAGTTTGTGTCTTTGATGTAGGATGGGAGCCTGCGGGTGATAGGTTGGAGGTGTTGGTCTACCAGAGCTGAGATACGTTCTGTTGGGGCTTTGAAGCCTGCCACAATGGGACGGCCAGGATGGTTCTCTTTGTGGATTTTGGGTAATTGGTAGAAAGTAGGGGTACGTGGCTCAGGTGGAGTGAGTAAGTCTATGGAAGCCGTTGTGAGGCCTCGTGAGGGACCTGGGATTTTTAGGATTTTCTGCAGCTCAGTCTGGATGGAGGGAATGGGATCCTGGGTAACAGCTTTGTAGGTTGAGGTGTCGGAGAGTTGAGGCAGTCCTTCTGCCACATACTCTACACGGTCAAGTACGACAGTTGTGGAGCCTTTATCCGCCGGGAGGATGACAATAGAGCGGTCTATTTTCAGCTCCTTAATGGCACGGGATTCAGCTGGGGTGATGTTGAGGGTTGTCGGGATGTTCTTCAAGAAGGACTGGGAGGCATCACTGGATGTGAGGAATTCCTGAAATGTCTGCAAGGGATGGTTTTGGGGGAGGGGAGGAGGATCCCTTTGAGAAGGCGGTCGGAACTGTTCTCGACAGGGTTCAACACTGGGTCTAGTATTTGGGGGCAGTGTTTGGGTAGTGAAGTGATATTTCCAATTGAGGTTCCGGGTGAATGAGAGGAGATCTTTAACCAGGGCAGTGTGGTTGAATTTAGGCGTGGGGCTAAAGGTTAAGCCTTTTGATAGAACAGATGTCTCTGGAGGAGAGAAGGATCTGGATGAGAGGTTTAGAACTGAATTGGGACTGGTGATATGTGGCATTTGACTGTGGTTATAGTTGAGATTTGGTCTGTGTGGGGTATGTGCTGGGATGGGGAGATTGAGTAGGGTGGCTAGGCTAGGTTTGTTGGCTATGAGGGGGGTTTGTTGAAGGTTCTGTTGTGGTTGGTGTTTGTGAGGGATAGGGAGAGGGACCCCACTTCTTAGGTGTTGCACTAGCACTGTGGATAGTTTTTTCACATGGTGTGTGGCACAGAACCTTTTTTTTTTTTTCCCCGGCTGTACTGAGCTGAGGTAAGTACTGGCCAGCCCCTCTATCTCTTTGTTAGTATTCATTTCACATCTTTATATGAGATTTTCCATTAATCATTTAAACTGGAGAGGCCTTCAGTTCAGCCCTCCGGAATGTCTTTCGCTCCCTGCCACACCTCGAGACGAGCTCCCACTCTACCACAGGTGAGGGGTCAGCCTCAATGTGGGTAGTATCCCGGGCAGCCACAGTCGTAGTCCGATCGGGGGATGCGTGGGACGAGCTGGCCGTCCCCGACAAACCCCCATCCGGACCCCCATAGTGATGCCCATTGGCAACAGCCCCAAGCTGTGTGACCGAAACCAACACTGCCTGAAGCTGGGAGCGAAGGGATGCCAACTCAGCCTGCATCCGAACACAGCAGTTGCAGTCCCTATCCATGCTAGAAACTGTTGTGCAAAGAACGTCTGAACTAATCTACAGAGAGCACAAACAATTCGACACAAAAGTTAAACGGTTATTAAAATACAAGATTGCCTAGTAAATGCAGTAATGCTGCTACTTGCGCACTGCTGACACACTGCTCGGCGGCGGAAGGAGACTACGCGATTTTACACTATTCAGGTACTAAAACGCGATGCTACAACTCTCAAATACTATAATACGCCCCAAATTTATGAATTAAACAATGCAAGTACCAAAAACACGCAAAGAAATTAAGAATTAAACTATGTAACAAATAAGTGAACTAAGAGTATATGACTTGCTGCTTATCCAACAGCGGCAGGGAAAGTCTGCAACTGTGTGATTCATGATTTAAATAATAAAAACTGTATTTTTTTAAGCTTAGCATAACACTTTTAAGAATTTATTCTCATTTTCAAGTGCATTTGTTTACATGAATATGTTTGGTGGTGTCAGCATATGTGATTTTCTGCCTCTCTTGCATCTTTTCAAAGTTAGACTGCAATCGAAAAATAAGACAAAGTGAATTTTTAAGGGGTTTTAAATGCTATTTTTAGAATGGTATTTTTGTTTGTTTACTTAAAGGTTTTGTGCCTTGTCCATTGTACAGAATATAACACACATGCAGATCATCACTTATACTGTTTGTTTACAAAATATGTTGCAAAGATATTATGGCAATATAGCTTCACAAAGAGACTGCACACAGTCAGAGTTGTTGCAGTAATTTGGATTACATTATACGTATATATAAGGTTGTATATAATAAATCTATTTTTAGCACTATTGACTGCTAAATCATCGATTACAACTTTTTTTCTAATGAGGAAATGTACATATTTATGAAAATTGTCACAGTTATCAGATGCAGGAGAAACATTTGAAGAAATTAACTGATTCACTGTTGAGCTATTCACTGGGAATTTTTTCTCCTTGCTTTTTGTGATGCACAAAAATTTCATATCTTAAAATCATCTTCTATGTTTTTGAATGAGTGTCCAGTGTTTTTTATGTGTGTTGCTATTGCTGATTTTGTAAATTGGGTATGTGTGTAACAGTTCATGTGTTCAGTGTATCTAATTTGAAAATTCCTGCCAGCTTGTCCTAAGTAGTAGCTTGAACAAGTTTTATATGTTACTTTGTATATTCCTGAGTCTGAGAATTTATCTTTTTTATTGTTTAAGGTGTGGACTAGTTTCTGTTTTTGTTTGCTGTTTGTGGAGAAAGCTACTTTAAATTTATGTGACCTACATGTGCCTGCTATTTTTTGAGAACTGTTACTTATGTAAGGAATGTTAGCCATACTTTTGACTGCATTATTGATTCCTTCTAAAGAGCCAGGAATTTCTTTCTTTTATGTTATTTTTCTCTGCATTCTGCTTATCGTTGAGCTAGGGAAGTCATTAGCCCCTGCAATTTGCTAATGATGTCTAATTCTTTCTCCCTGTCATCTTTGTTCGCTGGGATTTTGTTTGTTGTGTGTATCATCGTTTTGCAGGCAACTTTCTTGTGTACATCTGGGTGACATGATGTGGCAGGGATTGTGTTCCTGGAGATTTTTTTCTGTATATTTTGACATTGTGCCTGTTGTTTTGCACAAGTCTACAAAATTAATGCTAGTGTTTTATTCATTTTTTTATTTTTTTTATTTTTTATTTTTTTTTTTTTGTTTTATTTTTATTTTTTATTTTTTTACATTCAGCTGTGAAATTTATTTTCTAGTGCATGTTGTTAAATAAGTTTATGATGTTACTGGTGCCCTTGGTGTCACCTTTGAGTAACATTAAGGTATCATCTACATATCTTTTGTAGTCTACTATATTTTTTAAGCAGGTTTCCTAGCTGCAGAATATTTTCTGTTCTGACTGGTTTATGAAAATGTCTGCTATTGCACCAGATATGGATGAGCCCATGGCTATCCCATGGTTGTTGATAACTGTTACCATTCAGTGCAAAGTAGTTGTAGTTGAGGATTATTTTTAGCAACTCTATAAATTCAATAATGTTAGCTTGTGAAAACTTTTTGTGCCTAAAGAAGCCATTTTAGTAATAAGAAGAACCTATTAAATCACAAAAAGTGTTCATAAACTAAAATTATTGGATTTATAGAGTTGCTAGAAATAATCCTCAACTAAAACTACTTTGCATTGGGCTACTTAAAAAAACATAGTATACTACAAAAAATATGTAGATGATACCTTAATGCTACTCAAATGGTGACACCAAGGACACCAATAACATCATAAACTTATTTAACAATATGCACAAGAAAATAAATTTAACAGCTGAATATAAAAAACAATAGATTTAATTTTATTGTAGACTCGTGCATATAAAACAAAAACAACAGGCACAATTTCAAAATATACAGAAAAAAGACAATCTCCAACAACACAATCCCTGTCACATCATGTCACCCATATGTACACAAGAAAGTTGCATACAAAATGATGAGACACACAGCAAACAAAATCCCAACAAACAAAGATGACAAGGAGAAAGAATTAGACATCATTAAGCAAATTGCAGTGGCTAATGACTTTCCCACCTAAATGACTGACAGGATGCTGAGACAAATAACAAAAAAGAAAGAAATTCCTGGTTCTTCAGAAAGAACCAATAACACAATCAAATGTATGGCTAGCATACCTTAACATAGGTTACATTTCTCAAAAAAATAGTAAACCTACTTAGGTCACATAAATTGAAAGTAGCTTTCTCCACAAACAGCAAACAACAGAAACTAGTACACACCTTAAACAACAAAAAAGACAAATTCTCAGACTCAGGAATATACAAAATAACATGTAAAACTTGTTCAAGCTACTACATAGGGCGAACTGGCAGGAATTTTCAAAATCAGCAATACACACTTAAGAAACACTGGACATCTATTCAAAAACACAGAAGATCGTAAGATACCCCACGACTTCCAAAAATCTCATACAATGGATTTAATGGAGGAGCTCGAAATTTTTGTGCATCACAAAGAGCAAGGAGAAAAAATTCTCAATGTAAAGCAAGACAGTGAATCAATTAATTTCTTCAAATGTTTCTCCGGCATCTGATAACTGAGACAATTTTCATAAATATGTACATTATCTCATTAGAAAGACTCAAATTGGTAATTTAGTAGTCAGTAGTGGCAAAAAATACGTTTTTTATATGGAACCTTATATATACATATAATGTAATCCTCTTTTTAGCATGTTTTGTAAACGAACATTGCAAGCGATGATTTGCATGTGTGTGATATTCTGTATAATGGAGGAGGCACAATATCCGTGAGTGGGCAACCGAAAAATCATTTCTAACAAAAGCACTTTAAAATTCTTAAAAATTCATTTTGTCTTATGTTTCGTTTGCAGTCTAACCTCAAAAGGATGCAAAAGAGGCAGAAAACCACATGTGCAAACACCACCAAACATATTCATGTAAATGAATGCACAAATACACTTGAAAATGAGAATAAATTCCCAAAAAGTGTTGTGCTAAGCGGCAAAAAATAAGTCGCTGGTGATGATTTCATTATTTAAATCATGTAGTTGCTTACTTTTGACATAATTCAATAGTTCCATACAATTTTTGGCCAATAACAAAATAAAATGCTGCATGTCTATGTTTTTATACTACTATACTGGCACTAAGTCTTCCCTTCTTCTGTATATCACTATTTTAATAATTTAATGGTATTCTAGTTTTCTCAGTGCTATTCTTTCCCATGCTTACATATACACTGCCCTCACACACCCTGAATTTTCCTCACCTCAAGAGACACGAGAGCAATGTCAGTTCACTAGTTGTGTTTGTGAAGCACTTTCTAATGACTGTGACATATTGTCGTTTTATTATTTAATGGAGATGAACTTGATCTCCATTTGTGCCAAATGGCCACACATTTAATGTACGTTTACAACATTACGTAACAAGTGAGTAGAAATTCTTTGTAAGTCAGTTATTTGTTTCACTTTTATTTTATACCTATATATGTAGTATATAGGTGTGTATAATGTTAACCATTTTATGTGTTAAATCACTGATTCTTCTGAAGGAGATGTTTTTAAAGATGTCAAAACCTAGGTAAAGGGGTTTTAACAAAGCTTGTACTATTACAATTGATTTGGCCGTTTTTCACCGTTTCTTCATGAAGAGTACTTGTATTTAGTCATAGAATTCCAAGCAGTTTGACTTGTATGTAAATGATCACATTTTCAACACTGTAATCTACGCACACCAGATGCTTAATACTTTTTATTTCATTTTTTACAATTTTATATCTTTGTATAAATCTTAATTGACCTGCTGTTTGAAATGCTATTTAGTACTTCACTGTAATAATGTTAAAACCATTGGCTACTGCTACTTGTTTGCATAATTAGCCATCCAATGGAAGCTTTCATAGGCAACCTACCACAGCAAAGAAATACATCTTTTTATCTTGTGGTGGATTGTTGGAGTCATCCCTTATTACTGCACCCAAGTGTGCTTGTTTATGATAAATGGAAAAATTTTAACTCATTTGCTGCCCTTGTTACTGTTAAGTCTCTGAAATTAATTTCCTTTAGGACTCTTTCTCTTAAATGATATTGCTGGGTAAAAGTCATGTGCATGGCATGCACGTCCTTCTCCCCTCCCTTTATAACAATAATTATATCATCTATGTAGCTTTTGCACATAACTATCTTCTGCATCAACAGTGGGTTATTCTGAAACACCGCCATCTCTATATTATTGATAAATATGTCCATCAATAACCCAGTGAGGCGACTGTCCATAGCTAAACCACGCTTCTTTTGGCACAGTTCCTCACCAAATTCAATGTAATTAAAACTGGGTCTAAATTCCTACAGTTCAAGAAATTCTGTTAGTTCACCCTTTCCCATAGTGCCATTGCATATTAAATTTCTTATTATTATTTGTAAATTTTCAGCTAAAAGTTACCCTACTACATAGGAAATTAAATTATATTAAAAAATTAACTGAAAATCTGAATAGTTTTTTTATACGAAAACCTATTTCATTCTGCAATTGGAACGTCTCTTCCATCAATAATAATATGCATACTTTTGTTCTCTTTGTGAATCTTTATTAAGGCATTTACTGGTGTGTGTGTGTGTGTGTGTGTGTGTGTGTGTGTGTGTGTGTGTGCATGTGTGCGTGCGTGCATGCGCGCGCGCGCGCACATGCTATTTGTGCTAGTAGTCTTTGTTTCTTATATAAAAGTGACAAAAATTGCTTGCTGTCAGCTTTTTTTCTTAAGAGTGGCTTGAAATGATTTTGTTGGGTCTCTGTCAACTTCTGCAGTAACATTATTTACAAAAAAAACTGTAGTACGTTTGTATTGTAATCATGTTCTGTGACAGTGACCAGAGAACTATCTTTATCAGCTCTTATTGTTATTGCTTTACTTTCATTTACCTTACAATTAATGCTAGCAATAAGTTTACTGTTCTTGTGTATTTTATTACTGTGTGTTTTTGTGTTTCTTTGGTAATCAGTTTATGAACCTGGACCACTATCTCTGCTTCTTCAACATGCACCACTTTCATTTGTGCACAGACTGTCTTTCTCAGCTATCATATCAGCTATGTTATTTTTTGTTATTGCTTCAGTGGGAATATATTTCACATCTTTCTATAACATAGCCTCTTCCTCTTTAGAAAATCCTGTATTATGGAAGTTTTCTACCCTACCAACAAAACAGTGAGTTTGTCTTGTGTTAAGTGTCTAGTGTTTTCTTGTCTTCATCACTCATGATCAATTTATTAATTTTATTACTATGTCTCTCATGTAACTCAATCTCATAATGTAAATATGACTTGATCAACTTTATCATTAAAAACCATAAACTGTGAAAACAATGTTACTGCTAGTAATGAATACAACAATTCAGCCTGTCTTTCAGTCCGTAGGCTTCCCTAATTTCACATTTCACCCAAAATTCCTCTTCTTTATACTTAACAGGCAAAGCACTTTTTTAATAGTTACATATGTTTGTCGTAGCATGTGTTGATGTAATTTTGTATAGAAAATATTTCCAATCGAATACAGAGTGAGTGTGTGTGTGTGTGTGTGTGTGTGTGTGTGTGTGTGTGTGTGTGTGTGTAAAACAGAAAGAAAAAGAAAAAAAACGGTGTGAAGAAGGAAAACAGTTTATTAAATTGAAATATTATGGCTGTATTATGGAAAAGTTAGCACATGCTTTCCCTAAGCAGTAAAAAATAGCATTTTAAACAGCAAGTCAACTAAGGTTTAAAGTAAAACATAAAACTGTAAAAAATGAAATAAAGTATTATGCATCTGGTGTGTATGGATTACAATGTGGAACATATGATCATTTTTATACAGACCAATCTGATCAGAATTTTATAACTAGATACAAAGAACATAGCAGCCCAAACAACAAGACTGCTTTTAGCCACCATTTGCCAAGCACAAAACATACAGCATGTAATGTTGAAAATACTATAAAATTTTACACATCGCACCTAAAGGAATGTAGTTACACATACTTGAAGAATGGGAAATATACAAATGGAAAATAAAAGAGCTGGACAAATTCACAAACAAACAGTCTGAACTTAATTACAATTATTTTTGCTCATTTTTAAAAATGAGTAATGATTCAGTAAATCGTTTAGCTAATGACATATCAATAATTTATAAACTAGTGCAATAATGACAGAGACCTTTATCAATACAATATCTACATATTTAGTTGTAACGTTATGGTCTCTGAGAGACAGAGCATATGAACACACAATAAACAACTGAAGGTACCTGTTAATTTTTTATGTATAAACAACTAAAGATGCCCATCAAGTAACACAGTCAAATAACATCCATCAAGTAACACAGTCAGATAACATTAGTTATATTGATCTGCTGTAAAAATAAATGTATAATGTACGTCTTCAAAGATTTATTGCACTGCTGTAATCTGTGCACACAAAATGATTGAAAATTTTGTATTTCATGCTTTGTTGATAACACTGTATCTTCTAATGTAAAGGTAATGGGTTGAGAATGAATGACGATGTTCAAAACTAGACACCAACAGAAATATTATACGCAACTGTGATGGAAACCTTAATTAATAAAACCAAAAAATAATATTCTTACTTCAGTTCTCACTAATATGATTTGTGGATTTATTTTGTCCTATTCATATCTTACAGTATGGCTAAATTTCCAATACTTGATTCTTTCTCCTCCAGTTATTGTATCAGAGTCCTCAACCAGAATGATAATTATACCATACATTAGGTAAGAAGCAGAGCAGAGATAATATACATGCACTTAGTGGCTCTGACTTTTACCGACACACAACAGCTGTTCTGAATATTCGCATGTACTGATTAATATAATATTTTCAAGCTGCTACAATTGGCACACAAATGCATTAGTGTTGTTCATATTTAATGTTGCTACCAGCCCCGGTATATTATATAATGGGTGGTAAGGTATATGATGGGTGTGAACTGCATTGGATGCTCAGTGATCACTTTGAAAGACACAGAGATGCCCTAAACTCATGGGAGACAGCTTTGTCAGCACCTGACAGTGTTTGAATGGGTCTTCATTGTGGGTCTCCATTTGTCCAGGTGGTCAAATTGTTTGACTTTAAGGGAACATGAGGGCAGTCATACAGGGTGTACATACAGTCAGGGAACACTTTCAATTATTTATTGCGGAAGAACTAAACATTGTACAGATGTCATACATATTGCATGTTGAAGAGAAACCCTGAAAATTTTTTTTGCAAACATTTGATATGTGAATCATGAGTGACCCAAAAGATGTCAATACGGTAATCTAATTCTCGCCATGCCCATCCCAGTGTGGTATCGTTGACTGTGGCAGTTGCTTCCTGTATTCCCTCCCAATGCTCTGCTACATCACGTGGTTGAGGCAGTACATACATGAGAACTTTAATGTATCCCCACAGAAAAAAGTCACACAGAATGACATCTGGTGATCAGGGAGTCCATTTCATGAAACAGCTGTCCCCTTCTGCAGCATGGCCGATCCATCGATGCGGCGGCTCCGTGTTCAGGTACCCACAAACTTCACAATGAAAATGGGGTGGAACCCCATCCTGCTGAAAGATGAACAGAGTGTCTGATTGCATTTGAGGCATCAGCCACATGTGCAAGTAGGAATATCCAGTCACAGTGCTCTTGGCAAAGGAGAATGGCCCGTACAGTTTTTGAAGTGACAAGGCACAAAAAACATTTACCTTTGGGGAATGATGCTCAAATTCAGTGCATTCATGGGAAGGCTTTGTACCCCAGATTTGACAATTATGCCTGTTCACTTTCCTATTAGTGTGAAAAGTGGCTTTGTCACTAAAAATTAAGCGATCAACAATGCTATTCCCATCCTCATTCAGTTGTTGCAAATGCGAACAAAACTCAAAACGCTTGTCTTTGTTGTTGTCATTAAGCTTCTACACTAGCTCCAATTTGAATGGTTTCATAGACAGCTTCTGTCGCAGGACTTTCCACACAGTCATTGGAGCCATTTCGAGTTCACGGGATGCATGACGCACCGATTTTTTTTTTTTTGGACTCCTTATGAATGTCTCTCGTACATGCTCCACATTCACTTCACTCACATTGGGACATCCGCTTCTCTTTGCCGGGCAGAAGCAACCTGTCATAACAGTTTTGTTGTACCAGTGGTAAATGGCCTTCCTTGTTGGTAACTTCTTACCATACTTGGTTCTAAACATCCGTTGAACAGCTGTAGCACACTTGTTTTTGGCGAACTCCAACACACAGAAAGCTCGCCATATTTGTGACTAGCGCTGACTATCGGCAAATTACCAAACTACTCTGTGGCGGTATACATGAAAAAAAAAAAAACTTTCAAGATCACTCTTCAAAATGACATATGTATGATATCTGTACAATGTTTGGTTCTTGTGCAATAAATAATTTAAAATGTTCCTGGACTCTATATACATCCTGTATTTGCTGTCAAGATCCAAGTTGGCTACATCTAACAATCACAAAGAAGGAATGTGTACAATGTACACCATAACCTCTCAACATCTGCATCTGAGAACGAGTAATGGACCCCCTGCAACCGTCTGTGACATCCAGCACCTTTAGAGACTGGCAGCAGCCAGATTTGGGAATTACTATCCCATCTGTAGGCTGCGTTTGGAGTGATGCCATTACCGAAAGCATGCAGTACTGATGAATGGTGTCACATTGTGCTCAGCGATGAATCGCGGTTTGGCACTGCCCCAGATGACCATTGTCAGTGAGCATGTTGGTGACGTGGGGAGATGTCCCATTCATACATTTCGCAGAGGCGTAGCGGTGTACGGTATTACGCCTGGTGTCATTCTGTGGAGAACAATTGGGTATGACTTCAGGGGTTGGCTGGTAATGATTGAAAGAACTCTGATGGCCCAATGGTACACCAGACATATTTTCATTGGACATGCATTTGGGAGAACGACAGTTCAAATCCCTGTCCAGCCATCCAAGATTTATGTTTTCCATTACTTCTGTAAATTGCTCCAGGGAAGTGCCAGAATGTTTCCTTTGAAAAGGGATTTCCTTCTCTGCCCACTCATAATCCAAGCTTATCTAATGACTGCGCAATTTAATGGAACATTAAACTCTTTATAGTCCCTTCCTTTTCCTTATGTGACAGTATCTCAGTGCCATGTTTCAACAGGACAATGGTCATCTATGGATGTTGAATTACTGTCACGATCAGCCAGCTCCCCAGACCTGTTTCAGGAGAATGTATGTGGAACCACCTCAGACATAGACTCTGTTCCAGTCTGCATTATCCAGAATACCAAGGACCAGTGACAGTAGTTGTGGGCCAGCTTGTGCGGGAGAGGATTCAATGACACCCTTCCCCATCAAATCATCCCATGCATCCAGGCCAGAGGGAGTGCAACATCATATTGATAGCAGGACTCTTAACTATAATATACCACAAGTCCCTCGAGCAATAAACTGTGCCCAGTAGCTGGAAGAAAGCACAGGTCATACCCATCTACAAGAAGGGTAGCAGAAGTCATGCGTCTGCTGTAGAATCTTAGGATATATTCTGAGCTCAAATGTAATGAGGTATCTCAAAGAGAATGAGTCCCTCCATGCCAACCAGCATGGATTCCAGAAACATTGGTCAGACAAAACTCAACTCACGCTATTCTCATGTAACATCCTAAAAGTCATGGATCCAAGGAGTCAGATAGCTGCAGTATTTATTGACTCCCAAAATGCATTTGACTCAGTTCTACACTAACACTTATTATCAAAAGTATGATCATGGGAGGGGGGGGGGGGGGTATTAAGTTAAAATTTGTGGCTGGATTGAGAATTTCGTGGTAAGGAGGCAGCATCTTGTCTCGGATAGAGAGTCATAGACAGATGCAGAAATAACTTCAGGTGTTCCTGGAAATGGATTGTAACTTTTGCTGTAGATGTTGTATATTGTTAACTTGGCAGGCAATTTTAATTGTAACCTCACAATTTTGACAGGTCATGCAGCTATCTATAATGAAGTACTATTTGGAAGAAACTGCACTAATATTCAGGTAGATCTTTATAAGATTTTTTTAAAGTGGTGCAGTGATTCTCAATGTGCTTTAAAATTTCTAAAATGTAAAGAGTATTATATGAGTACACTATCAGTGAGTCACAACTGATGTCATTCAACTGATGCTAATATGTGGGTAGTAGTCTGTAGGGATATGTTGTTGTTGTTGTGGTCTTCAGTCCTGAGACTGATTTGATGCAGCTCTCCATGCGTAGGGATATGATATGGAACAATTACATAGGCCCAGTCATAGATGAATCATGTGACAAACTTCATTTCATTGGCAGCGCATTGGGAAAATGCTGCCAGTTTACTAAGGAGATTGTGTACAAAAAACTTTTGAGACCCATCACAGAATTTTGCACAAGTGTGTGGAACATATACTGAATAGGTCTAACAGGGGATATAGAAACTATATAAAGGGCAGAATGAAAGGTAGAAGTGCATGCGACTCACAGGAGAGTATCATAGAAATACTGAAAAACATGAAGTGGCAGACACTTGAAGATAAAGACACCATCTAGACTTCTATAGTCTACTCAACAACGTTCCAAGGACAATTATTATGTGAGGAATCTAATAAATGATATACTACTGCCTCCATGTATCACTCCTGTAGGGATCATGAAGACAGGATTAGATCAATTAATGTGCACAAAGAGGCTCCATACATGAATGAAACAGAAAGAAAAATCAGTTGGATATAGATCACATGAGGTGCTGCATAGATAGGATTATTCTGTTCCATTTGTGCTCTGCAGTCAACCAGCATGGGAATCAATGTGAACAAACTTTGTTAAAATTCAGCCATTTACAAAGGATCGTGTATTTTATCCTACTGTACTCTAGGGCACATGCCAAGTCATTGATTTTCAAATGAAAATTTTCACAGATCATTGCTTCCAAACGTTCCAGTGTGACATCACTAGATAACTTAACAGGGTGACCAGAATGCCCACTGTTTCTGAATACTCTTTATCCTTCGTTGAATCCCTGTATCCAATTAAACAAAGCTTCCCATGAAATACATTTGTTACCTTATACAGGATGCATTTCATGATGAATGTTCTGTGTAGACAACCTTTTCATCTAAAAAAAAAAAAAAAAAAAAAAAAAAAAATTAACTGTACAGTTTTAGTGAGGCACGCTCCTGAAACACACATGCTACCTTGCACTGGCAACATAATAAAAACTGTTGATTGCAGAATACTGTGTATCGGCTGTCTTCAGCCTCCATGTGCTGTCACATTCTAGAAAGAAATGGGTACAAAATTTAAAATGGTATGCAGTATTTTGGCATTTATTTCTGACATACTTTTGTATTAGAAAAAAATTAAATTGATAATGACTTTTTTGTTACAGGCACAATGATGGCTATCACAAATACTGTAGCTACAATACCAGGAATTACTGTCCCTGTGCTTGTGGGCTACCTCACTGAAGGACATGTAAGTATGGAAGAATTGGAGTTCATATAGAATCTTATTAATTTCTGTTCATTTTTATAACACTAGATCCTGCATCTGAGTTAACTTAAAATGTTCCCTTGCGATGAATAGTTTAAAAATGAGTGCACTATTTGCATTAAAATAAGAAGGTACAGTGCTCCAGAAGGAAATTATATTCAGATCAGGATGAACCAATTTTTAGCTTTAGGTTTGACTTTATAGATATGTGGCTACGCAATCTATGTTATAGGAAACCATGTTTAATTATTTGCTATAGTAGAAAGGAAAAGTTATACCTTAGTTTTTCGGTAGCACTGGTGCCCACCTGTAGCTGTGTATGTCTTACTAGTTAAAAATAAACAATTTTCATAGGGAAAAGTTATTGCATGAATCATATTTTATACTTAAGTCTGTGCCTTTATATCTTCTTCCCCAGCGCAATAGAAGATTTTGTGATCCAGGATTTTGTATTTAAATTATTATGTAAAATCACATCATGCATAGTAGGCCGTATTCTGCTGATAGATAACACTGTCTAACATCAAATAATATTCATGATAGGTGGTGTTGGTAGTGGTGGTCTTCAATCCAAAGACTGGTTTGATGCAGCTACTCTACCCTGTGCAAGTCTCTTCATCTCTGAGTAATTACTGAAACCTACATCCTTCTGAATCTGCTTATTGTATTCATCTCTTGATCTCCCTCTGCAATTTTTACCCTCCATGCTTCCCTCCAGTACTAAATTGGCAATCTCTTGATGCCTCAAAATATGTCCTACCAACCGATCCCTTCTTCTAGTCAAGTTGTGCCACAAATTTAGTATCGGAGGGCAGCATGGAGGCTAAAAATCGTAGAGGGAGACCAAGAGATGAATACACTAAATAGATGTAAGTTGCAGTAGGTACTGGGAGATGAAAAAGCTTGCACAGGATAGAGTAGCATGTAGAGCTGCATCAAACCAGTCTCTGGACTGAAGACCACAACAACAACAACAACAAATCCTCATTAGTTATGTGATCCACCAATCTAATCTTCAGCATTCTTCTGTAGCATCACATTTCAAAAGTATCTGTTCTCTTCTTTTCTGAAATCTTTATTGTCCATATTTCACTTCCGTACCTGGCTACACTCCATACAAATACTTTCATAAAGGACTTCCTAACACTTAAATCTATATTCAATGTCAACAAATTTCTTTTCTTCAGAATTGCTTTTCTTGCCATTGCCAGGCTACATTTTCTATCCTCTCTACTTCAGTCATCATCAGTTATTTTGCTTCCCAAATAATAACACTCATCGACTACTGTAAGTGTCTAATTTCCTAATGTAATTCCCTCAACATCACCTGATTTAATTCAACTGCATTCCATTATCCTCATTTTGCTTTAGTTGATGTTCACCTTGTATCCTCATTTGAAGACATTCTCCATTCTGTTCAACTGCTCTTCCATGTCCATTGCTGTCTTTGACAGAATTACAATGTTGTCAGCAAACATCAAATTTTTTATTTGTTCTCCCTGGACTTAAACTCCTACTATAAAATTTGTGCAGGGCAAAATTTGTTAAGTCATTCAGTTCTGTTATTATAATCTGTGTTGCTATGCATGACATGAATAAAAAAAAATAAATAAATAAAAAAAAGAGAGAGAGAGAGAGAGAGAGAGAATTTCTGAACAGGGGGAAAAGATTTGTGCCTTTCAAGCTGAATTAGATTACATGAAATTTAAACAAGGTAGGTTGAAGGGCAAAAGAGATCATGGGAACTGGTAAAGTTAACTTTATATGAAGTAGGAGGGGAAGAGCCTCATTCATCTGTAGATGATAGTTTTGTCACTAAAAGTCTTGTGTACCCCACTAAGCGTAGGTCGGTACCAAAAGGGAGTAAAAAGAAAGGAGTCTTCCTGCTAGGTAACAGCCATGGTAAGAGTGTAGACCAGATGGAAAAGGAGAAATCAGGAAGAGAGTACCGTGTCACAAGTGTTGTGTAGCCACATGCTAGCCGTAGCCAAGTGACAGAGGACATAAGGAATTTGTGTAAGGATTGTAACAAAAAAAGGATCAGGTTATTATTGTAGGTGGAGCAGGAAACAACCTGGCTGAAGATGAAAATTACAGCATTAGTGGTACGCTGGATGAAATAGGAGTAGCAATTATCCACGCAAGTGTGGACCAGCTCTCGGTCAACACTGCTGTGAGCTGTTTGAACACTGAGTTGGGCAGACTGCTGCTGGCTGAAATTAAATCCGATATGAGTGCAGTTTCTTGATGCTACAGTAGGGAGTTGGGGTGATAAGGTAGAGGAGTTTCTTGTCTGTTTTCTCAAAATAGAGAGCTCTAGAAACATAGACATCCTGTGCCCAGGGGCGATTCTAGAAGTCGGTCAAGGGGGGGCTAATGGGGTGGGTGGGGGGGGGGGGGTGAGGGGAATGGAATATCGCTTAAAAAAAGGAGAGTTGGGGGTCCTCCACCGACAATTGGTAAAATTTGGCGTTGCTTAAAGTAGTTTTTGGTAATTGTTTTGGTATTCAGGGTAAAAAAATGTGCATTAATAAATAATAAGACACCAGTTTTAAGTTAAATGATATTTATTAGTTTAAATAGTAAGCTATTTGTCACTCTTATTCTTTTGTTAAAATGTGTCTGAAATACATTGCAACCTATATTGCTATATAGTTATAAAAAAATGATTGAATCTGTTGGGGTAATATATTCCCTAATTTCTTAAGTCATTTTATCCAATGTAATATGATGCTCCATTGGCGTGGAGGGGGGGGGGGGGCTATAGCCCCCATAGCACACACCCCCCCTTTGCCACCGCCCCAGCCTGTGCCCAAGACTGAACACAAGTTCCGAAACAACATTGAGACAAGTAGACTTTTTTGTGATCAGCATGCAGAAGTTTGTGCTTGTCAATTAATACTGAAAAAATAGTTCACTTTCAATTGTGACTTTATATAGATCCCCAATGGGAGATTCTGAACTGTTTGTAATGAATATGGAGTCCTTACTATGCTCTCACACAGCACCAAGCAGTTAATAGCCTGTAGTAATTTAAATGTAGATTTTCTAAAGGATTTTGATAGGAAAAGTGATACAGAATCCTCTTTTGGATCCTGTAATTTTATCTCAGTAATTAAGTTTCCAACAGACTGGATATAGACTGCAGGACCCTAATTGTAATGTTTGTGCCTTAGAGTATAGATACCCCTCAGTGGAAATCAGTTAGAATAATTAATGTTTTTAAGAATGGTTGACAAGAGATGACCTGGGATAAAATTTATAATGAACCAATTACTGACATAAAAGTTAATCGATTCCTGGGTAAATTCATATCATTATTTTAAAATAGCTTTCTGCATAAACTAATTTAAAAAAAAAAAACACGGGCCACTTGGAGGGTTAAAGTAGCATGTAAAGGAAAAGGGAAATATATCTGATGCCAATAACAATTAGAGATCATGAAATAGCAGTAAATTACAAATATGACTCAAAATTACTAAGAAAAGTTATTAACAAATCAAGGAAAACACACATTGTCAGAAATCAATAATTATTCCACATAAACTCTCTCAATTTCAAAAAGATCCAACATATTCAGTTCTATATATCTAGAGGTGCTACACCAATGGTAGTTGTAAGACATGGTGGGGAATAAGAACATGGTTAAGACTTTAAAAATTTTAGGTGCCTATAGTGAAGAAAATGTAAACTGGAAAAAGCACTTTTTTGCACTCCTAAAACAACATGGTTCAACCACATTTGCTCATCAAATCATTGAAAATCTAGGGATGACAAACATCTGCAAGTTGACATACTCTGCATATTTTCATTTAGTAATATCATGTGAAATAATGTTCTGAAATAACTCATCTTTAAGAAAGAAAGTCTTCACTGCTCAAAAATGTGCTGTCAGAATATTACGTGGTATTCACCCGAATTCATCTTGTAGATCTATATTTAAGGACTTGGGCATATTGACTACTGCTTCACCGTATACTTATTCCCTCATGAAGTTCATTGTAAATAATCCACTGGAAGCCTAAAGGAATGATGATGTGCATAATTATACCAGAAGAAACAATGAGAGTTATTATCCCCTATTAAGGTTGTCTTTAGCACAAAAATGAATGCACAGTGATGCAACCAAAATTTTTGATCATCTGGTGATATAAAATACCTGACAGACAGCAGAGTAAAATTTGAGGTCAAATTGATAAAGTTTCTCTCCTTGAAAAGTCTTTTTATTCTGTAGAACAATTTCTATTATTGTTGTGTCTACTTTTGTAATATCTAAAAGATTGTGGGTAGGAATTACTAACTCACGTGTGTGTGTGTGTGTGTGTGTGTGTGTGTGTGTGTGTGTGTGTGTGCATCCATATTTATACAAATTAATTTATCTTCTGAAAGTGAACTGACTTGCTCCACAACATAATGATTTGTCATGCAAGTACTCCATAGAACATAAAACTAGGGTAATTTTTAATACTACGTATGCCTATGACTACGCAGCTGTTCTGGTATTCCATATTTTGAGAGGTGTCAATCATCTCTTAAGTTGTATGTATGTCTCATTCGAATGAGAACTCTTCTACAAAGTTGCAGGTGGTCATTGTTACTACTAATTCAGTTTTATATCTGCTCTATCACTGCTCTTGCATTTACGTTTTCAGTCAAAACTTACATTCAGTGTTTCCATCCCAATATCAAAGGAATTTCAAATAACACCCCTCCCCCCAAAACATAATTGTGTAACTCTTAGTGTCTTGTTACAGTACAGGAATTATTAATTAAAAACTAGCAAGAAATGTAATTGTGAAAACAGGTTGACTGCACTGTTATTTATACTTTTTTTTTTCTTCCCACAGCAAACAATTGCTCGGTGGAGGGCAATTTTCTATGGAACATTTGGGGTTAATATCTTCCTCTTTATATTCTACATGATATTTGGAACAGGTGTTGAGCAACCATGGAACAAAATTGATTAGCTGCTATTGGTGTTGATGACTTATTTAATTTAAATAGTGTCAAGCTTTATTCCTATTTTGTGATAATTTTATTTAAAGTTACATTGTATTTAATATTGTGGAAATGTGTACAAGTGATGTGTATGTGCAAATAACACTTTGCAATAATAAACAATATTTGTTAACAAAATATTCACAGCTAATTATTATGCTTCATGCAGTCCTCATGAATTTGCAGAAATACAGTGGCCCAAAGTTAGATGGTAGGAATGGCAGAACAAGATGACCATAACGCGAACCATTTCTGTGGCTGAAACGGAAAATGCTTCTAGCAGAATCCAGGGCTGACGTCAGATCTCTAGAAAAAAAAGTAATCAAACATATCAAAATTTGCTTGGTTCAATGTGTTAAATGTCTACAAGTGCAGTGAACAGTGAGGAACAAAACTGCTTTCACAGGAAAAAGAATCCACATCTATAAAGCAATGAAGACATGACTCTATGCATACATTACACTTCAACACAAAAACATTTTCTGCACTTTCACAAATATTCCTGTCATCAGCTGTTCCCAGAGACAGGCAACCCTACTAACAGTTCCTCTTCAGTTTTTACTGGATTTACCTCTTCAGTTTCTACTGGGCTTTCATACACTGACTACTTCATGTAACCCAACAGGGAAAGATTCATAGGTGTGTGATCTGGTGATCATATTTGCCAAGGTACAGAATCTACAGTTCATTTTTTAGAATTCTGGGAATTTTTCATTGTTTTAGTTTTCAGTTAAATTTTTGTGATTTTGACTGGTAAGAACCAATACTCATAACAAAGGATATTAATGTATCCCGCTTCTGCAGAATAATACTGCAGCAACAAAACATGAATGAGAGAAAAAGAAATGAAAATAAAACTTAAGTCGCAAAGGAAATTCGCCATATACAACAATAAAACACAGTGCTCATACAAGCATCTGCCAACAGCAACGTGTGTCAAAGGCTTTAGAAAGACTATGCAATGCTTCCTAACAACAAATTGCCTCTGATGAGCGTGACGTGACAGCTGTTTACATTAGATTCGTTTGAGCAGTTTGCGGGCAGGCTCTTGTGAATGTGCAGTTGAGTTGCGTATGAGTAGTACCTTCTCCTGCTTCTGGCTACAGATGTTTGGCTGGGTGCCACTATCCAATATTGCCCTGGTTCAGAAATATCAGAGATCTGGGGCTGATCCACAGAGCAGTCCGAGTTGTAGTGGGGAGGTGGGTAGTCTCCACGTGACCTGTGTTTACGTTTAGTGATACTGCTGTTTCCTCTTCATTTATTGGTCTCACATTAAATGAAAACAAAACAGATTTCTGTGGCCAGGAGATATCAAATGAATTAAAATATGTACGCATAATTATGGAAAGCTAAAATATGTTATTAGTTTCAGGTTTTATTTCCACCTTTCTGACAGTCAAGCATTAATCGCCTTGCAGAACAATGAACTAATTTTTGTCAGTTTGCTAAAGAGCTTTGGCTTTTATTAATCTTTTATGGTGAGGCAGTCAATTTATTTGAAAAGAAGTGTTTAATTTCACATTGTTGGCTAGTTTCAACTGTTCGCCGCATTTCAAGTGCACATTTTCCATCTTCTAGCTTGTATGAAATTATGTCATAGTAAAGAACCAAACATGAGATAATAACAGTACTGGTAGTCAAGAAAATTTACATCCGAATCTGGATGTAAGTATCCTCTGATGTCTTGTTTCTTTTATGACATAATGCAAGATCTTTTAATGCTTTACATGTACGAACATGCAGGCTTCCTGCATCACCGTAGTTGAGCAAGCGCAGTGACGCCTGTTATCTGGCGCTCTGTGGCAACTGCTGAAACGAACCAATTTCCAACAGGTCATGGGAAAATATTGCAAATGGTGGTTTGAAAAGCATTACTTTCAGAGTAACTTTCCTTTTATGCAAGATGAACTATGTGCGAGAATGTACGATGAATTTCTTAAATCACAGAGCGTTTGACTCTCATTTAAAAATTAACTCTTTGAGGATCACCATCTAGAAGAATTCAAACCCAGAAGATCAGACATTTACGTCATTATTAAAAATTTTACTGGAAGGTCAACATCATATGTGGAAGCTTAGCTTCTCTTACAGTTTATTAATCTTCGAGACCAATATTATATGTAAAAGCTTTTTTCTTGTGGCAACACTATTTATATTAATTTAAACCATTAACGTTTCTTATTTGTGTGTTCACGTTACTTAAGAGTGATCTTGCTATTGGCTGACTACCTCACATGTCCTGCGCTGTCATCAGCTGGCGAGATCACGTGACATGAGCAATGACTGGCTTACAAAAGCGTGTTGCAATCTCGATTTCTATGCTTCAGAAAGTAACATGCGGTGTTTGGTGGAATTCGAATTTATACCTTTGTAACACGAAAATATGTAGCGTACATGTTGCTGCACATCAAAGATCTTTCCAAAACTTGTTTTTTCCCCCTGAGTTTCGTTTTCTAAAGTGCCGGAAAATTCTACATCGGTGTATAAAACCATAAACATTCAAAGGATTGATAAGTTTTAGTGCCGGGGAGAAGTATACTATCACTTAACGTGGAAAAAGTGTATCTTCAACCGGCAAATCGAGGAAAAATCCGGGAATTTTTTTTCCTTGTCCATGTATACACCCTGTCATGGGTGGGAGACTAGTTGAGTCGTGTTCAGATAGCTCTGTCAGTAGAGAACTTGCGCACGAAAGGCGAAGGTCCCAGGTTCAAGTCCCAGTCCAGCACTAAGTTCAGCATACACTCTGCTGCAGAGTAAAAATTCGTAATGGGAAATGATACTTGTTTTGAAACTTATTTATCTGTAGGCTTATCCAGATTTCTGGACGCTATATAACGCTGCACCACACATTCAATGCTTGTCTGCACATTCCTGTAACAAAAAATGTCCCATCTTCAACAATCAGTCATGAACTTGCACATTCCTGTAACAAAAAATGTCCCATCTTCAACAATCAGTCATGAACTATAAACAACAATAAATTCCACTGTGAACACAACAGACAAAATTGTCATTTTTTTTTTTTATTTTGAAAAAGTTTGTGCCAACAACCTTGATGTGATAGCCAGTGATTTGTTTTGAGAAACATAAGCACTTCTCAGATATGTACCTCACACACATTGCTCACTCACGACTTCTTTAACCATTGGATTCTTATTACTGTAAAATATATTAAACTGAGTAATTTTGATCCTGAAAGTTTAGCACACACTGTCTAAGGCGACTCTACTTATAACTGGGGAGAGGGGGGGGGGGGGTGAATTTTTTATTACAACTTAATGATGATCAAGGGTACAAACCAAGGTACATCTCGATGCTAAAACTAGAAATTCACAATTGTGCAATGGTTAAAATCACAAAACATCTTGATGGATGATTTTATGGGAAAAAAATGTGGATGAGCTGGTCACCAACCCATCCTGCAATCAATTTCAAAACTTTCCAAACTGAAGTTTGATACCAAGGTTCTGTGGGTCATTGTTTTCCTGCTACACCAGTTTGGCCTGTGCAGTTTGTTTCAAAAGTAATGGGTAGCAGAAAGTGGGAGGTTTGTCAACGGCTATAGAGCAGATCTTTAACACTACTTTCAATAGTAACAGATTAACTATTAGTGGTAATGGAACATCTTTGCAATGGTGAGCAGCCTGTAAAATTCCAAAAAGCCCAATTGTTTGCAAAACAGTTGTGAATACACACACATGAAGTAAGAGAGGTGACTGAACTCATTGGGAAGCTTAGGAACATCAAGAGACGGGATGGCTACATGCTCCAGACACACCGGCTCTGTGTTCCCAGTGCGAAAGGCTGCAAGTTGTTCCTGGACAGTGGAATTACAGGATATTGTCATAATCACCTAAACAATCTGCACAGGCTGAACTAATCTTAACTGCAAGCAGGAAAACTTGGGCATCAGAAGCATGTCACCAATTCACAATGTGATCGCAACTATTAGATAACTTTGAAATCCACTAACAAATTCCCAAATATTGCTCCTCTTTGTTCAACGGCACATCAGTGACAGCAACAGCATATCAGTTACATCTTAGAGCTAGTAAAATTTACAATACTGACATTGATGGTTTTAAGGCCATAGTAGAGATACAATACATTTCAGTACCTGCCTCCACCAAAAACAATATGTGCCCTAATGTTGGTCACTTCAACATGGCCGAAAAGGACAGTTATCTCAGTATTGGCACATATTTTAGACGACAATGGGGCAATTAGCTGGAAGGATTTTATGGGACAGATATCAGCCACAAAAATTTGTATGTTCAATAAAGACATTATACAGGCCATAACTGTCCTAAACCACTTTAAAAAACTAGTAATCATAGACACTTAAGGTGCAGAGTAAAACTAGTTATAAATCTAGAAAGAAAGACTCATCAGGCAAGAAGTCACTAACAAATATTATCATGATTTATTACAGCTTAGGATGGCACAAAGATTGGTGGAACAAACAGGCAGTTCCTGTGTTTAGTGACAGTGGAATTCATGAAGTGAATGGCTAAACAGAAATGAAATCCAGAGCGCAGTGAAAGTTGTATACAAAAACAGTCGGGGAGTAACCTGAATTGAAAACATAATACAGGCTAAGCCAATTACACTACTATCAATGGCATGTGCCGAAGGCTTCAGAGAATAGCAAGAACTGCAGAGTGGTTGCAGGGCTGCGTTATTTACTAGCATTCTGCGTTATTTACTAGCACTCCTACGTCACTTTATGGGCCCACATGGCATGCCTGCGGCTGTGGCGGCACCATCTACAAGACACAGCTGTGGTACAAAGCCAGAGTATCTCTGACCTGTATTCCATACTGATACTCAGGCTAGGTAGAGAATCCGAAACACCGTCAGATACTAAAGCTCTTCCTCCTATAATCAGCACATGGCACCAGATATGGCTCACCCCACACTGACTTCATCGTGGAAGGGGAGAGAAAGGTGCTGGAATCCCCATCAAAAGCTCCTACGGTAATTCCTCATTGTGATGCTCCAAATTAGAGGCCGGTGCTACCTGTGGGACTCCTGGCTGATCGGGTTGGTCTGGAGTGCTGCTTGGTCCTACCTGCAGGAGACTGGATGTCATTCCCGGTTGCGAAGGAAACAACGGTTTGGCCTTCGTGGACACCTCAGTCCAAGAATGCTCAGCATCCATTAACTACTTGGAGAGAGGGTTTTTGATGTTGGTGGGAGATGAAAGACAGCTTAGTGGGTGGAAATGGTTCCACCTCTATTGGCTCCCATTGCTGGTCATTGTCGACCGCCTATCTCACACAAGGGCGGAAGTTGTAGCAGTAGCAGACAGGCTCACGGGCAGGATTTTCCAGGATGTGGTTGCATAAGTCATGCCTTGTTGGCTGCTGGTGAACGTCTCATTGTGGCCGGAGCTGATTTCGATTACCGACTAGGTATTTATGGCCAGCTGCAAGATCAAAAATTTGCTGCCCTTTACTGCCAATGACAACAACTTGGCTACACCTGGGGTTTCAACCACAAGTTTGAGCCCACGCAGTAATATGGCTGTCTGCATGGACAGTCGATCACTGAGTTGGGCACAGCAGGTCGAAGAGCAGAGAACGGGGTCTGCACCCATGTAAAATTTCAGCTGGACTATGTCCATCTTTGGGGTGGACTGGTAGGTGATGGGAAAGCTGGTGACTGCTTTCCTGGAGTCAACTTGCAAGTCGATCACCGAGTTGGGCACAGCAGGTCGAAGAGCAGAGAACGGGGTCTGCACCCATGTAAAATTTTAGCTGGACTATGTCCATCTTTAGGGTGGACTGGTAGGTGATGGGAAAGCTGGTGACTGCTTTCCTGGAGTCAACTTGCAAGTCCTGACCAACTGTTCAGCTTCCAAGTTGGATGCTGGATTGAAAGGGGTGGTGATTAAGTGCTTGATACCACTAGGTTTACAAAAGTCCTGAAACGAGATGCTGTGAACTAAGAGCCATTGTCAAAAACTAGAATGGAAGGTGCCACTTCTACTGGAAATATAATGGAGAGGACATGAATGGTAGCTACTGTGGTGCTGATGGCCACCTGTGCCACATTCAAAAAGGTGGAGTGGCCATCAAAAACTATGAACTGCATTGCTCCTCAGTATGGTCCATCAAAATTAACAGGTACTCTTTGCCAGGCATGGTCAGGGTGTGGCGTGTGGCTGAAACACTGTGATGAGCCTGACTGATTGTGGACACAGGTCTAGCTGTTCTGGAGTGTGTGTCTGTTCTTTGGTGGGATCAAAAGCAGGCCAGTACAAGTGATGCCTTCATTCTGCAGATTCCCCAATTTGCAGTGAGGAGAAGCTGGGGAGTTGAAAGAAGGCAAAATTCCCACCTGGCATTCACAGTTGTCCACGGTGAACAATATGAAAGCTTCAGTTATGTTAAACCAGTTTCACAATGAGAAATAAGTGCACCATGCTGGGTCTGTGCCCTTAAGCGGGTACTGTGCCCAGCTGTGCTGTGCTGCACACAACACACGGCAGAGCAGTGATCATTGTCCGTGTCTGTTGCTACTTCACACACTATAGTTGGGCATTTGGTGAGGAGGTGTCTTTGACTGGCGTCTAAAACAAAACACAGTGCGTCGTTTCTGTCAAACTCTGCATCTGGGACATATGGCAACTGGGAAAAAGTGTCCACATTTGAGTGCGTATGGTGGGCCAATAATAGATCTCTTAGGAATAATGCCCACTGATACAGCCACTGCACATTTTACCAAGACGTTCTGAGTGGAGACCATGTAGTGAAATGAAGGGCTTGTGATTGGTGATCAGGTGAAACATAGTACCATATAGACATATGTGAAACTTTTGAAACTTTTTGATACTCATTCTCCATTTGCAAATAATTTTGCTGTGCTGCATTTAATGTTTTAGATGCAAACATAACATGCTGTTGGGTGAGGACCACAGAGTGCTAACTCACTGCTACGTCACGCTCTGCCATATGGCATTATTTAGATGCAGTATCAAGGGGTACAGGGTCAGCACACTGCTGTCCCAGCCACTGTCAGCTTTCCAGATCTTGGAGCCACTACCACTCATTCACATACCTCCTTAACTGAGATCATGAGATTGTGTGGACACTGTTAAGAGTCCTTTCATGAAGAAAGAATCTGTGGCAGTATGGGGAATTGAACCCAGCTCATCTGCACAAAAGTCAGGTGTGCTGACCACTTAATTAAGAGACAGACAAAAGAAATTTTATAATGGAAAAATGGGTATGACTTACCACTTTCCTGTAACATTCATGACTATTTGAGACAGCTTTCAACTCGGCTGAATCACTGACTCAGCCTGTTAACTGTTGCTGCTATGGTCTTCAGTCTAAAGACTGGTTTGATGTAAGTCTCTAGGTAAGTATACTGAAGAATATACACACTAATACTAAAGCTTTCATTAGACTTCATGAGGATATGTCAGTTATAATAAGATAAACATAATGTGTAATGAATACACTGCAAGGAGAATTGTGCAAGTGAACAGTGAAGTAATGAAATCAGTTAAGGATTTTTTATATACAAGGCAGCTGAAGAAAATGAGTGAATAGACAGAGAAAAGAAAAACTTGGACACACAACACGACTAAGAACATTAGTACAACTTTTTTAGACTGTGGCATGTACGCCACTGAACATAGTAAGATAAGGCAAATGTTTGCAACCAGTAATAACATGATAACTGAGCATGAGCATAGCACAGCAGAGTTTAAATAGGCACTCGCCCTTGGTAGGCTCTATAGGAAGTTCACATTATGGCTCCTTCATGGTGCACTTTTGTGGATGACAAAACACTGCCAATGTGTACAGCTTAAGTGTGTGCGCATTACTTCATTCCTAGTACCTTAGGGAATAGCTCGGATTCACAAGATGTCCATGGCATCTTCCTCCGTGAGGCTCTGACTGAGATGACGTGCTGATATTGAGATGTCTGGTCAGAAGTATTTGGGGTATGGGCAGCATCACAGTCTGCCTTCCCATATCAATCCATATGGTAGGATGAGTGATGTCGGTATGAGCTTCATGTCCACATCAGGTCCAGGGCCTGGTGGTGGTGGTAGTGGTGCCCCCACTGCTGGTGGCAGAGGCGGAGGAGATGGCTCTGGTGTGGATGGCGGCTCCATCGGTGCTGGCACGGTATTGGACAGGCTGCACCAGACTCATCCACTGGTGAATGGGGACCCCTCATATGCTGTGGCAGTGACCCAGCCGCATCACGTGATACCACTGAGTGACACATACTGGCGTGGCAATGTCGGTGTCCCGGCCGAGGTTGTCCGAGCATCCATACGCAGGCACAACAGGTCGTAATGGTACGCTCAGACGTCACCCTCTGTGTGGATGTCACAGAAATGGCAGCCATGGTGTCAGAATACGATGGCAGGAATCCATTTTGCACGACTGCCAAACCTGCAGGCCCAGACAGTCGCCCGGGCCGGAAACAGATGACAACAGCATGAGTTGGTGACCCTGGCCAGGCCCCAGGAGATGCAGAAGCGTCCAGGGTTGACACCCACGGAACAGTTCGGTACGGGTGAGTGGTGTGAATCGACAGGAAGAAGGAAATGCCGGACGGGGACCAAGTCACGTACTTTTTGATTTGCATTTTAAATATTCCAACTAATCTTTCAACCTCACCGATGGACTGCAGGTGGAAGGGCGGGGCAAAAATGTGGCGAACCCTGCGAGCATTGCAGGAGGAGGTAAACTCCTGTGACACAAACTGAGGGCTGTTATCAGAGACCAATGTTGCTGGAAGTCCTACGATGGAAAAAATTTTTGACAGGGCTGCCACGGTGGCAGAGGCAGAAGTTGATGGGCAATGAACAACATACGGGTACAAAGAGAATGTATTGACTACTATTAGCCAGAGTGCATTAAGAAATGGCTGGGCAAAATCAATGTGTAGACGGTCCCAGGCTTCCAAAGGTTGTGACCACAGAGACAGAGCGAGTGCCCGCAGGGCAACTTGCTGCAGTGTGCTTGGAGAATGTGCCGTAACCAAATGAGTGATGTTGCCATCTAAACCAGGCCAAAAAACATGATGGTGGGCTAGTGCCTTGATGTGTGACACTCCCCAGTGATCAGCATGCAGAAATTGCAGGATCTCCAAACAGAGAGCCGAGGGAACCACTACATGAGGAGTTGAATAGTTCGTACCAAAGAGTAGAACACCATCAACGACAGAGAAATGATGCCAAAACACATAGCATTTACAGAGGGGGTCGGTTGCCCACGATGGAGACACCTCAGGCCAGCCATTTTGTATGCAATGTACCATTTCCCTAAAATCAAATCAGTAGCATTTGTCTGCATGACATGAGCACTAGTGATTGGAAAACCATTAACAGTTTGTTGACCACATTCATCAACGTGGAAACAGAGAACTACTCCCAATCAAAAACTGGGTCCAGACTGGCCAGAAAATGGGAGTGTGAGTCAGCATTCGCATTCTTAACCATGAGGCAGAGTGAAATTCGTAGCTGTACTGAGAGAGGAACAGTGCCCAACACTGAAGGTGGTGCACTCCTTTGTCTTAACTAGCAAAACTAACAGCTTGTGATCCATGATTAGATTGAATTTTACACCGTACAGGAAAATATGAAACTTTTTTAAAGCAACAATGGCGAGGGCTGTTTTCTCTATTTGTGAATATCTAGTCTGAGCTGAATTAAGCATCTTCGATGTGTAAGCTGTAGGCCACTCAGAGCCATCAGAATATTTATGAGCTAATACTGCTCCCAGTCCATGTTGGGACGCATTTGTTGCTAACACTACATGTTGATCAGTACGGACTGTACCATAGACTTCAGTTTGGAAAACGCCATTCCGTACACCTGCAACCAGTGGAAAGATGTTACCTAATGCAACAAAGTATGTAACGGTTATGCAACTGACATCAACCCCGGCAAAAACTGATGATAATAAGCAATCTTACCTACAAAAAGCATAAGTTCCTTGACTGACATAGGACGCAAAGGAGCCACAATGGCAGAGACATTCTGATGAAGGGGTTTCATACCAGCACTAGACCTCAAACCCAAAATAAACACTAGAAGGCTGGAGGAAGCAGCACTTTTCCAAATTGTCTTTTAAGCTGGTGGCATGATGCAAAAAAGAGTGTACATATGTTGTTGAGAAGTCCAGCAACAGAGGAGCTGGAGACCACAATATCATGAAAATAGCTGGCACGCCCAGGTACAGACCTCTCAAGTTGTTCGAAAATCCATTGAAATATCATCAAATGGTAACCGCAACTATTGATACAAGCCAAAATGCATGTTAACGACCAAGAGCCATTGAGGGTCAGCATCAATGGGCAGCTGCAAATATGCATTGGAGAGGTTGATCTTGGAAAAATACTGACCACCAGCGAGCTTAGCAAAAAGTTTTTCAGGGTGCGGCAAGACATACATTTCAATGATAGACTGAGCATTGACAGAAACTTTGAAATCACTGCAAAGGCATAACTGTCCCGAGGCTTCTTGACAGTGTCTTGGGGGATAGCTCATTCACTGTGTGCAATCAGTTGGATGACCACTGAGGCAGTGATGCGGTCGAGCTCCGTCTTCACTTGGTCACGGAGCGAGCCTAAAAGAAACGGTGTCTGGCCAATGGTTTCATGGTGATGTGGACTTTGAAATTATGGGCACAACCCAAGCCTGCAGAAAACAGGGTGGAAAAGTCAGAGCATGAAGAGTCGAGTTGTGTATAATGCACTTGATCAGAGACAAGATTAACTTCATTGGGAATAGTAAACCCAAAAAGGTTAAAGGCATCCAAACCAAACAAATTTTCGGTGTGTGCACTGTTCACCACCAGAGAAGTCAGCGGACAAACCACAAATGTATATGTGACTGGGGCCAAGAAACTACCTAATTTCGGAATGTTTCGTTTATTGTAGGTGACTAATGTATGTGACACTGGCACTAAGGAGGAGAACTCAAGTCCACATATGTTTACAAGCTGAGTAATGACGGGAGCACAAGTGTTGACTTGCATGTACAAAACCTTCTTATGAACCTTGACAACATTAAATAGCTTACTGGATGCAATGGAGATTGCTAATACACAACTGACATCCATGTCAACATCTGCAATAGTCCATTGGAATTTTTTGTTACAAACAGGAGCAATGTGGTCTGTTTTGTTGCATTGCTGTCATCCTCAATACGGTGCCTGCATTTCTGCGGTCTACACCAGTAGATAAATGTGACATTTATCTCAAGTCATCAAACTTATGTAAAGGTGTGGAAAATGGATCTTTACATGAATATGAGGACAGTACATTTATGAACAGGAGTCTGTCAATGCCTGCTTTCTTTGGGATTGGAATTATCATATTTTTCTTGAGTCTGAGGGTATTTTGCCTGTCTCATACATCTTGCTCACCAAATGGTAGAATTTTGTCAGGACTGGCTCTCCCAAGGCCGTCAGTAGTTCTAATGGAATATTGTCTACTCCCAAGGCCTTGTTTCGACTTAGGTCTTTCAGTGCTCTATCAAACTCTTCATGCAGTATCATATCTCCCATGTCATCTTCATCTACATCCTCTTCCATTTCTATAACACTGCCCTCAAGTACATCGCCCTTGTATAGACCCTCTATATATTCCTTCCACTTTTCTGCTTTCCCTTCTTTGCTTAGAACTGGGTTTCCATCTGAGCTCTTGATATTCATACAAGTGGTTCTCTTTTCTCCAAAGGTCTCTTTAATTTTCCTGTAGGCAGTATCTATCTTACCCCTAGTGAGATAAGCCTCTACATCCTTACATTTGTCCTCTAGCCATGCCTGCTTAGCCATTTTGCACTTCCTGTCCATCTCATTTTTGAGACGTTTGTATTCCTTTTTGCCTGCTTCATTTACTGCATTTTTATATTTTCTCCTTTCGTCAATTAAATTCAATTTTTCTTCTGTCACCCAAGGATTTCTGGTAGCCCTCGTCTTTTTACCTACTTGATCCTCTGCTGCATTCACTACTTCATCCCTCAAAGCTACACTTTCTTCTTCTACTGTATTTCTTTCCCCCGTTCTTGTCAATTGTTCGCTTATGCTCTCCCTGAAACTCTGTACAACCTCTGGTTCTTTCAGTTTATCCAGGTCCCATCTCCTTAAAGTCCCACCTTTTTGCAGTAAAATTATAACACTTAAAAAGTCAAGAATGACGAGATGTTTCCAAAAACCGCATAGCTATAAGAAGATGCTTTATTCACAACTACTGGTTTCAGGTCAGTATAAACACTTCTTCAGGTTTATTTATCAAGAATACAAATCATGTGTGAAATTTTTGAAATGATAGAAATACTTTCAACAAAAAACAATGACAAATACTGACAACTGTTATACAGGGTGTTTGGAAATTCCCATTATAAACTTCTATGACTTATAGAGCGGAGTGAGAAGGCAATTGTTTGAATAAGAACCCATGTCAGAAACATACCGTTTATGCGCTACAACCATCTCAAAACATGTTGGTAAAGCGATCACTTCCACAAGTAATTGATTATGTGTGACCCATTACATCACTTGTTTTACAGTTCCACTCATGAATACCTAGCCCGTGTACTTGTTGACAGGTTCTCTTCAATGTGATGCAATATGAACTCTCCACTTCAGGTCTATGGCATCTCCTTGGAGCTCCACAGCCACACCTGCTGACAGTGAAAGAACCCCTTTCTCGAAACCATTGCTTAATTATGGTGAAAAGGGTATGTGATGAAGTCATACATTGTGGTTAATGTTCTTGATAAAGACGGTGAGCAGCTCTTCCATTACCATGGTTTCACCATACAGAAAGATCAAGTCAGTGTATTCTCCAACTGTGTACTCAAACACATTGCTCCAACACTTGCAGACATGCGAATGAGGCTCAAACCAGGTCAGAGAGGTAAGACAGACATCAGCCAATCTGACATAAGCACCCTCCCCCTGCCCCCCCCCCCCCCCCAACATGACTACCCTGTGGCAATCTACCTAGCAAACACGTGTTAGAGAGTCAAACCACATTGATGGGTTGTCATATTATGACTGCTTTGCTGCGTTCTTTTTTTTATTGTTTTTAATGCCAACACTAGGCTTCTGTATTTCAACTATTTCAAAAAATTTTTACATGGTGATTGTATTCTTGGCACACAAACCTGAAGACTCGTCTACACTGATGTGAAACAAGTAGCTGCAAATAAAGCATCTTCATACATCTCTGTGGCTTTTGGGAACTTTTCGTCCTTCTTGACTTTTCAATTGTTATAATTTTTATAATAATTTGAATGGTTATTGGGTGTTGAGTGTTTTTATTGTTATTCACAATTTCTCTGAGGTGTGTTGCCCTCCGCAAAAACTTGGCTGTACGTTATCATTACAATTACAAGGGATTATAGCCCATAAATTACAGGCCTCCCAACACTTGTCTCAATTCTGACACAAATGACTGAAATTTTAATAGAACAAGGAAGTAAAGACTCAATAAACTTAGTCACTCTAATATTAAAATGTGTATGTTACACACTCTTGCATAGCAACAATAATATTAACCTTTGTTTCGTGTTTTCTTGTAAATTGAGAATTGCTTCAGGGAGTTACATAGCAAATATACTATACATTATTCAGAAACTTAAACTGCACAAAAATAAGGGAAGATGTTACCTGATTTCCACCTGCACTTTGGTCTCTTCCCAGATCTTTCTCAAAGCCATGTGTACAACACCATCATTCTGGATTGGAGACAAGCTGCATGTTGCATAAACCACAGACCCACCAACTCTCACCATTCTCAAGGCATTGCTAAAAATAATTCCAAACAGTATTAAAACAGTCAAGTAATTAGGTTCTTTGCACCGAGATAACAAAGTACACCACAAAGTACCTTAAAAGCTTTGCTTGGAGCTCAGGAAGCCGGAGTCGTTCCTTCACTCTTGTTGGTTTAAATATATTGTTGTCATTCTCAGTAACACTATGTCTGTCAGTTGTGCAAGGGACATCAACCAAAATCTATAAAAAGAAAAAGCATACAGTACAGACTATGCATAAATCAAAGAAAAGTCTGTAGTATATTAAGTACACTAACAAACCTAGACAAATGACACAACATGACATAGTAGAATTGCTTACAGAAACTGACAACATTAGAGTGGAGCAGAAAAAAGATAAACAATCCACGTAGTTATGACTACACATCAATATATATATATAGGCTGACACATATTTAATGCTGCTGAAATTGAAGAGAGAAAATTTGCTTCACTTTGGACTATAGTACCAAAGAGGTTATAAGGACTGATACCAATGTAGTGGGTGGGTGCCAAGAGGTGCCGTATTAAAACTCAGCCGAGCTTTTCAAATGATTTATTTGTTTCCACTACAGAGCTTCGTTCACCTCGGTCTGCGTCACAGGCCCTGCATTGCTGAGACCACTGCCCCAGCGATCTGTGCAATGCAACGCTGAGTCATGCCGGCCTTGTTCGCCAGCTGTAGAGTTCCAATTACGTCAGGATGGCTGCGCCAGCAGCCAACTCAGCGGCCACTGTCCCCATTGACTCAGCACCGCTCCGCCAGGAGGCGCAGACTGGCCACGCTGCTGCTTCTCCTTCGGCTGGCGTAGCTGGGAACGTGGCGGCAACGACCGCCCCCACTATCCAGAGTCCAAATTTGCGGCCCACACCTCGGGAAGTCTCTGGTGTGTGTCGGGAGACGAGATGACTGCCCGCAGTAGTGACCCAAAGAGTGGCCCGCCCTGGCTGGCTGCGGACCCTGCGTCAGCCTCAGAGGGTCGAACCAACGACCCGCTGTGGACTGAGACTCTGTTGCCCCATCTGTTGCTTCGCTAACGCATCACTCCAAGTCACGTACGCCCCACACCCCGGTTGCGCCAGTGGGCCCCTTCTTCCTGTAACTTGCGACATGCAAACCGCTGCGTTTACACTTTTCAGTGGTTCAATGGCCCCTGTGGCCTCCATTCCACTTTGCAACCGCTGGTCAGTGTAACTTACTGCAATCCGGCCCGCACCTAGCTGTAACTTTTGCTCAGAATATCACACAAAACCAACTTTCCCTATCCTAAATGGTGGTGCCGCTACATTATTCCCCTCTTCAGAAAGACCCGGTCCCCGGGTCGTCCTTTAACTAACTCTTAAACTTGTAAGATTTGGCTATTATGACAGGCTTGCTTACTACTAGAAAACTTAAATGTGGTCTAGTGTCCCACTAAAACCTTGACATAAAACAAAACGTAAAAATTCCTTCCTGGACGACCACTGCTTGATCAACCCCTCATCTACTCGTCTCACGCCCTCGGTATCCAATCCACTGGGACTTTGACTACCCTTGGTTCCCTTTTGGAATTAGCTCTCCACCTGATCAGAAAGAAAACAACACTTAACAAAGTTAATGCTGCGATGACACTTGGTACAGAGATGCTCAAAATGACCGTTATTTGCCGTTGCGTTTCCCTATACTGCGCGACATGTTGAACAAGCTGTTCGGCTGATATACACCCCTCTTTGCTCTATAACAAACTGGTTTACGGATCTCAACAGACTTGGCTCCAGAGTTTGATTTAACAAGGTCAGATTTTGCCTTGGCAAAAACTCTAAAGTGGTTTCTGGCCAGTACAGCTGTGGCTGGGTAACATTCAGTTGTGTGACTCCTGAAATTGACGCTGGCAGATGGAAGGTTGGTCCTATTATGTTACACTCAGTTCCATTGATTAAAATTCCACTCCCCTCAAGCTCTACCTGTTTCACTTCCATAAACACTCCATGCTCAAAACAACTTGCCACTACTACCAAATTCTTGTAGATGGCGAAGATCCAATGCATCCCGACTCGTTGCAAGCTCAATTTTGGCTCCATGATGTCCTTGAACAGTCAATTTCTTTCCCCGTGTCTAAAAAATAACTGCAGCACGTGTCCCATATTTGTAGCTTCACAGATTTTCCTCCGAGATTCACTATTTTAGATGCAAAACAACACCGATTGAGTGACTACTTTCATCCTTAAATTTACATTATATAAACTGGTGCAATAAACACGACTTTCCTGACCCAGCACAGTCGATAACAAAAAATTTAAATAAGAAATCGTACAACTCTGACATCGTTCAACACATATTTATTATGTCTTTGCCGCAAAATTTACTCCGACGCATTTATCTCTCCAGAACTGTGTTTGATCTCTCCTCCAACAACACTCCACATACATCAGATGCTACGCTTCCCTTTCCAGTGACCTGAGGACAGGGATCACCATCACCCTTCCTCCCTCTACAAAAGGACTGCTGCCCCTAGCAGGCTCACAATACTCGAAAACACATATAAAATACAATGCCTAATTAATCTACGGAAACCCAATGACACATGACACGGAGGAAAAAAAAAAAAAAGAAACTACAAATACTCTACTACTTTCTAGATCATAAAGATCATTCATGCTGTACTCTATCTTCCTGGTTTTCTCTGCGCTTACAACCTCTCTTCACTCTCTCTTTCTTCCTCTTTTCTTCCTGTGACACACCTGGAATCACATCTGAGCAACCCTTAAATGGCTGTAATCGCCCAATGTGTACTATTATCGTTCTAGTTGGCAGCTGAAGCTTAACATTAACAGGAGATGTGGTTTCAACAACTTGGTACGGCCCTTGAAACCTCGTGAGGAACTTCTTCGTTTTCCCTTTATGCATATAGGGGCTGGACAGCATTACCCATTGCCCCACTTTATACCGCAGTAAACTTCCTTTCCACTTTACTGCATCTTCCTGCATTTCGAAAGCCTTTGTGTTCACCTTTTGTACTCGTTTCCAAACATCCCGAATTGTTCTCGTGAATTGACGTATTGATTCACCGGTCCTTCCTTTCTGTACCTTCACTAAATCAAACAGTGACGGCATTTTTCGCCCGTACACTACCTCATATGGAGACAAACTAGTATTTGTATGGACTTTTGCATTGTACACGCATACAATATGCTTTAAATACTCGTCCCACTGATGGTGGTGAGAATCCGCATAAAAACTCAGCATCTGCTCGATTGTTCTGTGTACCCATTCTGTCCTTCCGTTGGCCTGTGGATGCAACGTGCTCATCCTCAACTTCTTTACGTCCAACAATTTACATAGTTCTTTCATTAAATCTGACATGAAGTTGGTCCCTTGGTTTGTAATTATTGTCTCTGGTACACCAGATTTCAAAATCCAGTTATTTACTAATGCATGCGCGACCACCGCTGCCTGTTGATTTGTCATAGCCACCATCTCCACATGCCTTGAAAAATGATCTATTATTGTCAGAACGAATCTGTTTCCCGATGGTGTTCATGTAAAAGGTCCTAAGACATCAATCCCCAGGGAAGATAATGGACATGTTGCTTCTGGTAATCGTTGTAGCTGTATCTGTTTCCGACTCATATCTGCTCTCTGCGCACATGGTATGCAATTCTTGACATAATGATCCACATCTCCTTTCCTACCTCACCACCAATACCTCTCCGCCGCTCTCCTATTCGTCGCTCTACACCCTCCTTGACCGGATAACACATGATCATGTGCTTCCTTTAAAACCTCATCCCTCAGTTTTGCTGGCACTACTACTTCGCCCTAACTTTGTTTCCCTGCACAGAAGACCATCATACAAATTAAACTGTGGCTGTGTCCGATACAATTTACAATCTTTGTACGCGTCCTGTAATTTTTGCCATACTGCTAGGTCATAACCTATGACTTCTACTTTCGCCACCTTCCTACTTAGTGCATCCGCATTACCGTGTTTCTTCCCAGGCTTGTGTACCACCTCGTAGACGAAGCAGTGTTTGGATAATCCTCTGGAGCCACCTCTAACTGATGATAGCCACTTGTCAAATCCATCGTAGAAAAGTACAGGCACTGTCCTAAATGATCCAAAATCTCCTATATGTTTGGAGTGGGGTATGCGTCCATTACTGTCTTATTATTCAGGTATCGGTAGTCACAGCAGAACCTGTCGTATCGCACAAAACTAACTTTCCCTATCCTAAGCGGTGGTGCCGCTACAAGGTGAACTGCAGCTGTATTTTTAGTGCACCGTAGGTCACTAAGGTTCCAAAGTTGCAAACAACCTCTCAATCACAAATTAAAAGTTAGTCCAAATAGGGAAAATGACTGCTGTATTGGAAGTTAGCCTTTCACTCGTTTTATAGGCTACAAGAAAGCTGACAGTAAGTCTATACGTAAGGCATCACCTCCCAGTGCATCAAACTGGCATTAATTAATGGTACCTGATGAAGTATCAGTGGACATGCAGGCCCAGTGGGAATGCAGTGGCTGCATAGAGTACTATCAAGTGTGTGGAGAAATAGTACAATACCTGACGACTGGAGAAGAGGAGTCATTGTTCCCATCTTCAAAAAAGGCAATAAAAAACTTTGTAAAAACTACAGAGGAATAACCCTTAAGAGTCATACAGCCAAGATTTTTGAAAGAATTTTACTAAATTGGATAAGTGAAAAGATAGAAAAGGAGCTGAGTGAAGAACAGCATGGGTTTAGGAAAGGAAGAAGCACAATCGAACCAATATTTTCTATCCGTCAACTGATGGAAAGAAGTTGTGAGTATAACAAAAGGGTGATAATGGTTTTCATAGACATAGAAAAGGCATATGACTCAGTTAACAGGGAAAGAATCTGGGAAGAAATGAAGAAAATATATGTAGAAGATTACATTAACGTAATGCAGACAATGTACAAAGGACACAATTGTAGACTTAGAACATCATTGGGGAACTCTGAATACCTTGAAATAAGACAAGGACTTAAACAAGGAAGTATTCTATCTCCTGCACTTTTTAATGTTGTGATGGAGGGAATGAATAGGGCAGTTAAAGATATAGTAAAAGAAAAAGACAAAAAGATGATTTTTGCAGATTATATGGTAATATGGGGCAATAAAGAGGTAGATGTACAGTTAAAACTTGATGCATGGAAGGAAACAATGAAAAGGTATGGATTAAAAATAAATAAAGATAAGAGTGAAGTAATGGTATTTGGAAGAGACAAAGGGATCAACAGAAATATTACTTTGAATGGAGAACCCCTCAAAGTGGTAGACAGTTTCACTTATTTAGGGAATGAAATATGTAGTGATGGAAGAATAACCAACGAAATTAATAGGAGGTTACAGAAGGGAGGCAATTTCTACCAAACAATAAAACGGAAGTTTCAGAAAAAGCAAAACTCCTTATGTATAAGAGTTATTACTTCCCCATTGTCACCTATGGAGGAGAAACATGGACAAGAACAGAAAGGGACAGGAGCAGACTGCAAGCAGGGAAAATGAAATTTCTCAGAGCAGTTAAGCGAAAAACAAGAATGGACAGACTAAGGAATGTAGATTTCAGAAAGGACCTTAAACAAGAAAGTATGAGAAAAGAAATTGAAAAAAAGAGACTAAGATGGTACAGGTATGTTAAGAGGATGTGTGGGCAGAGACTCCCCAAAATTATGGAAGAGCTAAAGATGGATGGAAAAAGACCTAAAGGGCGCCCAAGAACACGGTGGAAAATGGGAGTGAGAATAGCTGAAGAAAGGAGAGGTGTGACCTGGCAGCAAATGGAGGAAGAAAAGTGGTGGGAGGACCAAGCCAAATGGAGAGGACTCGTCAGCACCCAGACCTTGCAGTAGCTGGAGCGGGATCCGGATATAAATAGAGTAACACATAAACTGCAAAAACCCTTCCGCACATTCCTCAAGCTTTTCTCCATTTTCATGGTTTAGCTCATTCTGGCATAAGGACTACAGTGAAACTCCTAATGAGTAGAGTTATTTTGTTAAACATAAAAAGTGATGAATGGATTTAATCATGTGTTAGCTACCAGAAAACCAAGATCACTCACCAAATAAAATCGCAATTTAACAAATTTGTATAACTTGATGAATGTTTCAGAGTTGTACACACCATCCTCATTGGATCTTTGTCTCCTTCTAATGGCATGATGTACTGCACGACTAGCATTGATTGTTTCACATCCTGGATGGAAGTTACACTACTCGAAGATATCACAGCTGAAAAACTAGCAAAGGCCTTCCACCAGCACTGGAGTGTAAGATTTGGCGTTCCATCACAAGTAACCACCAACCACGGAACACAGTTCAGATCATAATTGTTTAACAATGTGGGCATAGTATGTGAAATGAGAATTCCGCACACAATGGCATATCTTCCCCAATGCAATGGCAAGGTGGAGTAATTACATAGAAGTCTGAAGTCTGCAATCATGGCCCATAACACTTCTAACTGGGCAGAAACCTTACCTACTGTTCTACTGGGGCTATGTACTGCAGTACGAGAGAAATCAAACCATTCCATTGCACATATGGTATTTGGAAAGACAATAAGACTTCCTGGTGAATTTTTTGAAGGGCCATCTACGAAGATTGACCGTGATTCATTTGCATCTGATTTGCCACAGCAAATGTTACGTCTGAAACCTAGTTGACCTACATATAGCACATCAGGATCAGTCTTTGTTCCTAGACCCCTACAGACATGTTCCCAGTCTTTCTAAGATGTGACAGGGTTAGAAAACCATTAGAACCTACATGTGAAGTTCCTTTCCCCGACATAGCAAGGTGTGAAAAATATTTCACCATCTAGAGGAAATGCAAACACATAAGTGTGTCAGTGGACAGACATAAACCAGTCTACCTTCTCCAGGAAACAATGAAATCAGAAAAGGATCTTCCACAATTTTCTAAGGACATCCAACTGCAACATTTTCCAGACAAACCACTTTCAAATATCAGAGTGTCCAGTCAGGAAGGACTATAAGGTTTCCACCCCTGTTCTTAGAGCAAGATATCTCTGTTGAGATTATTAATGAACTACCACATCAGACATTGTCAAGAGCGTCCTGTCATCATGTACCATTTTTCTTGTCATTCTAACATACTCTGTATTTTTGTTGATGTTATGTTTACCTTTTATAAGAAATTAACTTCACCACAATGTATAAATTCATAACTTCACTGCTGGTGGGGAAGCAGTGTATAGATCACATTGATACCGGAAGAAATTTTGGAAAAGCTATCCATTGTAATAACAGGAAAAGTAATTGGCGTGCACCATTATTCACAGGCTGTTTCATGATATCCAGAAATACCTTTGATTTTTATAAAAGCTCTATGTGATCTGGTTCAAAAAAAAGCAGATGACATTGTGTAATTAATTATGTATATTGGGAAATATAAAATAAATATTGTTTAGCAACATTTTTTGAGCTCCAGTGAATATTCCATGCAATCACAATTGCAATCTGAAAGAACATCTAGGACGAAAGACATTTTACAGTGATGATGACACTGATAGAGCACTTCTCAAACGGTTACATGAGCGGATTTCTATTACCAAGGAAATGAAGGACCGGTAGAATGTCACAACTGTTGTTTACAGAGATTTGGTAACCATGCTGAAAAATAGTGTCATGTATCTGTGTCACTTTGACATGTGCTACAGCAGTCAATAAAATTTGCTTGGCTTGCCATAACAGTGTGTAATTTACTTTTTAAAGTCACCTCATATTACTACACTTTAATCAATTTTACAACTAACTAACATGCACTGAGACATGAGAAGGACTCATCTTCCCCTGATAATAGTAAAAGACACTGTTAGTTGCCATGCAACATTATTTCCAGTATATCAGCTGTGTTTTGAAAATCATTAATGTAATATTTGAAGTCATTATTGTTACAACTGGTGAAATGCTTGTATTTATACTAAGACTATATACTTGGTGACTATTTTCATTACATTTCATCGCCACAAGATATGAATTTAAAAAAATTTGTGATATAAGTAAATTTTAGCACAGTAAACTAAATGTTCACAGTTTTATGTTGTAGTGAGATGTATATATTGACATTCTGAATGAAATATTATGGCACATTATTAGAAAACTGCAGCTTTGTGGTGTAAAAGTTTCATAAAAAGTCTGAATAAATGTAATTATAATGTAAATAAATTAATGTATTACATTAATACACTTTAGTCCTTGAGTTTCATCACTACAGTCATTTTGGTGATGTTGAATGTTGTACCTAGTTTTAATTGTGAATACACATGAAAAATGTTATCAAATACAAAAGTCAAACAATGAAATGTACTTATGAGTTTAAGAGCTGGTCATAGGCTCATACACACAGATTGGCAGAAGACTGATGACTCTGGAACCTGGGTCACATTATTCTAGTAGTTAAGAAAGGTATGTGTTTTGAGTAAAATTACTTCTCAAAAAAACATAAAAGATCATGGGACAAGTAAATATAGTCAAAGTGGCAGAACTGGGAATCAACAATCATATGAAATAGATGAGATATACAGTCTACAGTGCTGTAAACTGAAAATGGTTTTTATTATTATTACAGTAACAATAATAAAAAGAAGCAAATAAAACAAAGGGGAAGGGAAAAAGACGAGCAAAGAACCTGTAAAATGAAAGAAGAGTATGTGAAATTTCAATAATACATTTAGTTCAAGAAGGGAGATAAAATTTTCCATAATCTATGAGACATTAAGCAAAGGCTCAAACATACATGCTATCAAATGAAAACATAACAGATAATGACATTTTCCCAGCAATATTCTTACAGTGGACATGCAATTATATCAGTTATGTGATTGCAGGTGAAGGATGAGCTAGACATATTGGAGTCAGCAGTTAAATATTTCCTGCATATTATGTTGTACCAGTGTCGGGAAATATTTTCTTGAGGGAGCTTGTTGTCTTCTGAGAATCACCAAACTGGAAACCACACAAAAGTACACTCACTTTGTCATACAAGTCTTCTTCACCAATTGCACTTCCATCACCTTCAGTAATTATGATTTGTTTTTCCCATTTCTCAAAGTCATATAGATACTGTTTGAACATTGACTTAATTCTTCTGACTCTTGAGTGCTGAATATCATTACAAACGAGATACTCTGGTGAGAGAAAAGTAAGTATAAATATTTCAGAAAAACTTTTACTTTGTACTAAATATTCTAAAAAAGGAATACCAAGACAAACAGTATGTATGACACATAAAGAAATAAAATAAAGATAATAAGGAAAGTATAGATTGCCTCTGACTTGCAGACAGGCACAATGGAAAGAATGCTACAAATAATCAGCTTTAGGACAAAGTCCTTAATCAGAAGTACAAAACACACACGCATCCACACAACACACAAACAGATGACCACTGTCGTCTTCTGTGCACCACATTCTACACAGCTATGACAACTAACAAGTTGTCTGTTCACACAAATGTCCCCGCCAAATTGAGGCAAAGAGAAGTTACGCCACGGAGTTGCTGAACATGCCGCCCAACACAATGTTCTTCGCTTTTATCACTGCTTCACAGCCTGTGCTATATGGATTCTTCCCACTAACACCAGCTTTTCCGAGCTGCACAGGTAAGAACTCTCTCTGCAACATATCCTTCGTTCCTATACCACCCCTGGCCTAAACCTTCATTATCCAGTCCTCCACTTGCCTATCCACTTCCCTGCTCCCACTACACTACTACACTTGCTGCCTATCTCACTAACACACTCAGATAGTCCTTTTCCCTTTATCTACTTCTCCCCCTCAGCACTGCCTTCTGGTGCTGCACCTAGCTACCCTACCCTGTCCCCACTACACTCCTCCATTTTCCCATAGGCAACACTAGAATCTTCCCCCACCCCTACCCTGCAATCCCACTTCCCCACCCAAAACTTTTCTGTATCCCTAACTTTTATTTAACTGCTGCTTCTGAAAACTGGCTTGATATCTCCAGAGCCAAGGATTTTGCTCACACGTTCTGTGATCTGTTACAAGTATACGGCCCAACTACGACTGCATCTGTGGTGAACAGAAATCTAGCTGGGGTGATAGACAGTGGTCACATGTATGCGAGTTGTACTTCAGTGAACTTGTGTGTGTGTTTTCTACTTCCGATGAAGGCCTTTGTACAAAAGCTTTGTTTTCCTAGCATTGTTTCCATTGTGCCTGTCTGCAACACAATGCCTCCTCTATGTGGTGAGCAGTAACCTATCCTTTCCACACTCTAATTATTCCATCCTGAACTTTCCACTGTCTGATATTAATAATGAGTGAAAAAACACAAATTGAAACAGTGAATTAAACAACAGGTGCTATGAAGCGTTTTTAAACTGTTTCGGCACTTACTAGGATGAAGCGTCTGCAGTATCATGTAAGACTTCCCACCCGGTGCTGCACACATGTCCAGCACTGCATCACCAGGCTCCACACCAAGTGCCAAAATGGGCAGCAGGGATGACCCATTAAGCAAAAAGTAGTCTGCAGTTAAAAATAGTATTGTCAGTCTCCAGTGCTTGCTCCATAAAAAACTAACTACAGTGCACTGGCCAACAGAATTTACATATCAGCCTTGGATCGGTGTTTGAGCTATACAACACATAGGAATCCAGAAGTGATACACTAAGAGAGTTGTATTGAATTTGATTGGTTTATCAAATATCATTACTAGTACAAAAATGAAAATACACACGTTCATTTACTATATAACTGTACTGCATAGAGATATTCCCAGCAACAAGAGAAAACCTCCTCACCATTGTTAACCTACATCAGAAACACAGCTATAACATACAAGAAAGCCTACATCTAGTAACACTGCTAGAAACATCAAAAACCATACAGAAAGTAGTTCAGATCAGCACACAACAAAGCTCAAGCATTCCCATAAAGCTCGCAGACTTTAAGACTGAAGCATGCACAAGTAGAGCTATAACAAAAAACAATGATTATTTTGGAAACCAAAAATTTCTTCCCTTAAAGGAAAACAAAATCAGCAGCAAATATGTCAATATACCATCTAACATATGCTAATCACATAAAGAGCATTACACCAAACTGAATAAATTAATTTGTCCTACCACACTGATGTTTTCATTTTTAAGACTATGTGTTTACAGTCATCAACAGAGTATATGTTAACATGAACATTTCCAAGAAGTTAAAACTGTATGCCAGACTGGAACAAAAGAACCAGGTTTCTCAGTAATATTCCTCAGAATATCGTAAAACTGAACTTTCCCTCAGTTCTACCTCTTAGGGGTGTTAGTATCATAGCATCAGGGGAGTGTTTCTGTGAAATTTTGACAGTATGGAGAACTACTTGCAAGTTTAAACATTCAGTCAGTTCACGAGCTGTACTAGCACAGAAAAAGTATTAACATTAATAGAACAAAAAAATCAGTTCAAGTCACAACTATTTTATTTTTCATTCAATGATTAGTTTCGGGCTGAGACCCATGCTGGAAGTTCGTAAACTGTTAATATATTCCTAACAAAACACAGCGTTCATATCCCAATCTCTCACAAATGTTCATTGCAAAAGAGATGACATTTTTGTGCACAATACTTTCACAACCGACCAAGTATCTAGCAGGTGCTCCTTCACAGACATGTTTCCTGGCTGATATCCATCCACCACTCGAAGTATCTAACAAAAATGACTAGAACAGTTGTCAAAACGTGGTGCATAAAACTGAATCCACAATCATCTGATTATCTAAAAGTAGGCCATCCACTAATTACAATGGGTAAATTTTCATAAATCAGAAGATAATAATCAGACATTTTTAAAGCACTGACAAGAATTTCAATTGTGAGCACGACATTTTTAAAGAAGTGCCAAGCATTTCAAAAACCCTGGACTATAAACTAAACAATCTTAAACAGATAATTAGCTGTTTCAATCAAGCATTTATAAAGTCACACAATGCTAGTATCACCAATTCTATATTAGAAGAAGAGATAAAACTGTTAACACTTACTTCAGTAATGTATATGTAAAAAAAAACTGTTTGCTCTGTCACTATAGAAAATAACAATGAAATTTAGCAGATAGTTTCACTTCTTTCCTTCTCATCCCATCCGGTAAGTCTCCACTGACCTGGGGTTCTGAATGACTTCTGCACTGTACCCCTTTCCCTAAACCTCCCCAGTCCTTTTCCTTCACCCTTCTTCCTTCCCCTTCAACGCTTCCACCAGAAGTTAAATACTGTGTGTGTGTGTGTGTGTGTGTGTGTGTGTGTGTGTGTGTGTGTGTGTGTGTTCCCCTGTCATCACTTGGTGAGTAGATTTTTTTAACTATTCATTTATATTATATTATAGATAGTTTAACTTGTTAGAGATATGTGCCCTTAGACAAACATCCATATTACACACAAATGGGGAAATGGAATTTAATAATCAATTTGTTTAGTAAGGCGGAACTAAGGAATAATGTTCATGACATTATACATATAAGGTAAGCCTGTGATGCTGAAGCATGGAGGAAAGAAAAATTTTGGGATTTTGGGAAACATGGGACTGGGGCATACAGATTAATTTAGAATAAATTGGAATGCATCAATATTAAAAGTGTAAAATCATAGTATGTGATTTAATTTATATTTTAAGAAGCCAATGAAGTATATGAAAAGTTGGAAGCAGAAGTGACACCACAATGTTGACCAATGACACTGAAGGAGCAATGAGCTGTACAGAAATTACAGCTGACAATGGGAAGGTCAGAAACAGGGCAATATAGCAGATGTTACAAATGCAGAAGTCAGGGAAAATTTATGGGTCGGGTTGAGTTATTTGGGGGAAGAGACCAAACTGTGAGGTCATCGGTCTCATCGGATTAGGGAATGAGTTCAGCTGTGCCCTTTCGAAGGAACCATCCCGGCATTTGCCTGAAGCGATTTAGGGAAATCACGGAAAACCTAAATCAGGATGGCCAAACGTGGGATTGAACCATCATCCTCCTGCATGCGAGTCCAGTGTGCTAACCACTGTGCCACCTCGCTCGGTGGAAAATATATGATATGATATATGTGACGTGGTGTTTAAACTGACAGACAAAAGTAGATTTTATTTGTGGGTTTCTCTTTGAAATTGAAAGTGTATTTTCTTTTGTGTTTTGATGTTCATCTGCAGTTTTCTTTCAGAATTTGTGTAGTTGAGTTTAGTTGGAGTCACTTCAAACAAGTACTGGTCATCGTGATTCACATGACGGCCCGTCTCAATGGAAAATGTCAGTTTGTTTCTCATTAAAAACAGTTTTGCAAAAGATTTTGTTTGTCCATTCAATGTGATTATAAATTGGACTAAAGCAATATTAGTTTAAAAATTAATAGGGACGACAAAACACAAATAATAAATACTAGAGCTTCAACAATCACTGAATAGTGCTGCTGCATTGTGATAACGAGTTAGACAGGGTGGCATGGGTGAGCACATGAGGAAAATTCCTTCTGACTCACTGCTTCATGTTTTGCTGTCCTACATTACACTAACTGAGGATCCCTCTATCGAATATACACATAAAATTCCATTTTAAGAATATTAGTTTGAAAGAGGAAATAATCTGACTTTTTCTGTTGACTCTCTTTAGCTCCATATGTTTTGATTTTCTCCATCAAGGCATTCCAAAATGCAATTGAGAACATCTGGGGGTAAAAATGGCAAGGACTATGAAAACTAGAATAAGTAACACAGAATACTGAGAAAACTAACAGCAGAAGATGAAGAAACTGACAAGGATGAAAAGATCTAGCTGAATAAATGACATTTCTTTAAGAGACTGTCTGGCATCATTACTTTCTGTACTCACTTAAAACTCCAGTTGATCCAGTTTTTGGTTCTGGAAATGGCATTACATTTCCTCTTTCAAAAGTGAATACATTCAAGTATTTAGGAAAATTGAGAGATTCTTCACTTTTAATCACAACTGGAAAGTCAGAAGCATCCTTATAGTAATTGTAATGTTGCGATTCAGGAACATAGTCATCCAGTCCCTTCAGTTGGGTAGCAGGGACAAATTCCTGGAGCGCACCAGCTGACAGTCCAATTGAGGGATCAATAATGCGTAGATTATCAATTTGGTGCCGTTCTTTGTCATAAGCTGAGTCTGCATTTTTAGCTCCAGTATGATCTCCCACTTGGTTTGATGATGCCAACTGTTCTTGTTTTGAAGATATATCCTTTTCCATCTTCCTATCCATTTCAAAAACTCTTTCCAACCGCCTCCGTTTTGTGGTTTCAGATTTTTTTGCTTTAATTCTTTCAGCCTCAATTTCAAACAGTCTTCTTATGTTTATTGCTCCTTGATTCTGGAATAACAATAAATGAAATTATGAAAACAACTGCGATCTGAGTAAATAAACAGGTGTATTTGAGATTAAACAATGGAAAATACAATACAGTATAACAACTACAAAAATCAGGCTGCTCTACTACTTACCACTGACAGGCAGTATTGAGTGGCAGGAAACACATTTAAAAATATTTTAAAAGTAAACTATAACAATATTATGAAAAGGGAAGTTGCTACACACCATATAGCGGAGATGCTAAGTCGAAGATAGACACTACAAAAAGACTGTCACAAATATAGCTTTCGGCCAGTAAGGCCTTCATCAAAATTAGAATACACACACACACACACACACACACACACACACACACACACACACACACACACACACACACACACACGCAAATGCAAGTCACACACACATGACTGCAGTCGAGGCAACTGAGGACACACTGTGTGCAGCAGCACCAGTGCATGATGGAAGTGGCGACTGGGTAGGGGTAAGGAGGAGGCTGGGGTGGGGAGGGGAAGGGATAGTAGGGTCAGGGGTGGCCGACAGTGACACGCTGTTGGGGAGTGCGCAGGGACGAGGGGGAAAGGGGGTAGGGCTGCTATGTGCAGTTAGGAGGTTAGACGGAGGGTAGCGGAGAGATGAGGGGGGGGGGGGGGGGGGGATAACGGAAAAGGAGATAAGTAAAAAGATGGGGTGCAATGGAAGAATGAGGGATGTGTAGAAGTAGGAGTAATCCACTAAATTACTGGCCCATATGGTTAACGTGGTTAACGTCAATATGCAGCAGGATTTTGGAACGTATACTGTGTTCAAACATTATGAATTACCTCCAAGAAAACTTCTATTGACACACAGTCAACATGGGTTTAGAAAACATCGTCCCTGTGAAACACAACTAGCTCTTTATTCACAAGAAGTGTTGAGTGCTACTGACAAGGGATTTCAGATCAGTTCCGTATTTCTGGATTTCCAGAAGGCTTTTGACACTGTACCTCACAAGCGGCTTGTAGTGAAATTGCATGCTTACGTAATATCGTCTCAGTTATGTGACTGGATTTGTGATTTCCTGTCAGAGAGGTCACAGGTCGTAGTAATTGATGGAAAGTCATAGAGTAAAACAGAAAAGATTTCTGGAATCCCCCAAGGTAGTGTTATAGGCCCTTTGCTGTTCCTTATCTATATAAACGATTTGAGAGACAATCTGAGCAGCCATCTTAGGTTGTTTGCAGATGACGCTGTCATTTATTGACTAATAAAGTCATCAGAAGATCAAAACAAATTGCAAAACGATTTGGAAAAGATATCTGAATGGTGCGAAAATTGGCAGTCGACCCTAAATAACGAAAAGTGTGAGGTCATCTACATGAGTGCTAAAAGGAATTCATTAAACTTCAGTTACACGATAAATCAGTCTAATCTAAAAGCCGTAAATTCAACAAAATACCTAGGTATTACAATTACAAAGAACTTAAATTAGAAGGAACACATAGAAAATGTTGTGGGGAAGGCTAACAAAAGACTGCATTTTATTGGCAGGACACTTGAAAATGTAGCAGATCTACTAAGGAGACTACCTACACTATTCTTGTCCATCCTCTTTTAGAATACTGCTGCGTGGTGTGGGATCCTTACCAGATGGGACTGACTGAGTACATCAAAAAAGTTCAAAGAACGGCAGCATGTTTTGTATTATCACGAAATATGGGAGAGAGTATCACAGAAATTATACAGGATTTGGGGTGGACATCATTAAAACAAAGGCATTTTTCATTGCGACAGAATCTTCTCACGAAATCCCAATCACCAACTTTCTCCTCCGAACACGAAAATATTTTGTTGACACCGACCTACATAGGGAGAAATGATCACCGCAATAAAATAAGGGAAATCAGGGCCCATACAGAAGGATATAGGTGTTCGTTCTTTCCGCGCACTACACAAGATTGGAATAATAGAGAATTGTGAAGGTGGTTCAATGAACCCTCTGCCAGGCACTTAAATGTGATTTGCAGAGTATCCATGTAGATGTAAATAGATAGCTGTAGATGTGTAGTGCTGGAATGGGAACAGAGAAGGGGCTGGATGGAACAGGACAGTAACTAACAAAGGTTGAGGATAGCCGGGTTACAGGAACATGGGATATATTGCAGGGAAAGTTCCCACCTGTGCAATTGAGAAAAGCTGGTGCCCAGCATACCCGTTTTTCTGAACTGCACAAGTGGGAACTTTCCCTGCACAATTCAGAAAATCTGTGACCTTTTCACAATATTGTTCCATTCTATCCTGGATTTTCCATTGTTTAAAAGTAAACTAAGTTGTCGACATTGTCCTGCAGATTTAGAGAAACACAAACATATTCATAAGGTGCTGAAACCTGGCAGCAGTGAGTAGTGAATTCGGCAGGGGTGAGTAGTGGGGGTACAGAAGAGGTGTGGGGCAGGAGGAGAAAGGATAACAGATTAGGGGTGGAGGCCAATGCTGTACTGTTGCCTGTAAGAGTATGCAGGGATGGACTGGGGACAAGATGGTGGGGATACCAGGTACACCATTGGGAGATAATTCTGGAGGAGAGAGAGAGAAGAGGAACTAACTGTGCATGTACAATCTGGGGAAGGCAAAAAGTATGGCATGTGTGAGGCTGGAGTGGCAGCAATGAAGGGCACAGAAGGGGGTGGAGGACATCGGCCTAGCAAAGTTCCCACCCATGCAATTGAAAAAGATCTGATATTGATGGAAAGAATCCAGATGGCAAGAGCTGAAAAGCAATAACTGAACTCAAACGTAGCATGTTGCATGGCATGCTTGGCAACTGTGTGGTCCAGCAGTCCCTTAGCCACAGTTTGGCGGAGGCCATTTAGGCAGACAGACAGCTCGTTAGTGGTCCTGGCCACATACAATCCCACACAGTGGTTGCAGCTAAATCGACAGAACACAAGACACACTGCTTTTGATAGGATAGGAAACACCGTTAAACACCTTTGACAGGACTGGAGCAGTTGTTAATGAGAGGATGTACGGGAACTGTCTTGCAATCACCACAAGAAGATAGGTTGTAAAAAAGGGATGCCTTGCTGCCATGTGGGTGGTAGCTGTCAAAATGGAGGTATTGTTGGTGGTTGGTAGGTTTGATGTGGATGGAGGTACTGATGAGGCTAGACTTGAGGTGGCAGTCGAGATCATAGTAGGTGTTCATTGGGCTGAGGAGGACCTAGTGAAGTGAATGTGGGAGAAGGTATTGAAGTTCTGGGAGAATGTGGAAAGGGTGTCCTCTCCCTTGGAACAGACCACGAAGATGTCATCAATGAACCTGAACCTGGTGAGCAATTTGGGATTCTGGGTGGCTTGGAAGTTACTAAATACAGCCTTCTGAAACTCCTTCACCAAAGAAGAAAAAAGTAAATATCCCATAATTCCAATCAAGAACAGATGCCAACATGAGTAACTTAGAAGTAGTTAACCTCGGCGTAGTGAAGAGACTTAAACCATGTAATAAAAACAAGTTTTCCAGTCCAGACACTAAAACATTAAGGTTCCTTTCAGAGTAAGCTGATGCAACAGCCCTACACTAACAACCATATACAACCACTTCCACGACGAAGGATCAGTACCCACAGACTGGCAAGTTCCACCAATATTCAAGCAAGGCAACAGGAGTAATCACCTTAATTACAGGACCGTATCATAAACGTTGATATGCATGAGGATTTTGCAATATATATTGTGTACAAACATTATGAATCACCTCGAAGAGAATGACCTAATGACAAGCAGTTAACATGCATTTAAAAAAAAAGGTTCTCGTGAAACACAACCAGCTCTTCACTCACACAAAGTGTTGCATGCTACTGACAAGACATTTCAAATTAATTCCATATTTCTAGATTTCCAGGAGGCTTTTGACACTGTACCTCACAAGCGGCTTGTAATCAAATTGTATGCTTATGGAATAATGTCTCACTTATGCGACTGAATTCATCATTTCCTGTCAGAGAGGTCACAGTTCATAGTAACTGATTCATAATAACTGCCAGAAAGTCATCGAGTAAAACAGAAGTGATTTCTGGCATTCCCCAAGGTAGTGTTATAGGCCCCTTGCTGTTCCTTATCTGTATAAACGATTTGGGAGATAATCTGAGCAGCCATCTTAGGTTGTTTCCAGATGATGCTGTCATTTATCAACTAATAAAGTCATCAGAAGATCAAAACAAACTGCAAAACAATTTAGAAAAGATATCTGAATGGTGCGAAAATTGGCAGTTGACCCTAAACAGTGAAAAGTGTGAGATCATCCACACAAGTACTAAAAGCAATCCGTTAAACTTTGGTTACACGATAAATCAGTCAAATCTAATGGCCATAAATTCAACTAAATACCTAGGAATTATAATTACGAACAACTTAAATTAGAAGGAACACATAGAAAGTTTTTTTTTTTTTTTTTTTTTTTTTTTTTTTTTTGGGGGGGGGGGGGGGGGGGAGGCTAACCAAAGACTGAGTTTTATTGGCAGGACACTTAGAAAATGTAGCAGATCTACTAAGGAGACTACCTACACTATTCTTGTCCATCCTCTTTTAGAATACTGCTGCGTGGTGTGGGATCCTTACCAGATGGGACTGACTGAGTACATCAAAAAAGTTCAAAGAACGGCAGCATGTTTTGTATTATCACGAAATATGGGAGAGAGTATCACAGAAATTATACAGGATTTGGGGTGGACATCATTAAAACAAAGGCATTTTTCATTGCGACAGAATCTTCTCACGAAATCCCAATCACCAACTTTCTCCTCCGAACACGAAAATATTTTGTTGACACCGACCTACATAGGGAGAAATGATCACCGCAATAAAATAAGGGAAATCAGGGCCCATACAGAAGGATATAGGTGTTCGTTCTTTCCGCGCACTACACAAGATTGGAATAATAGAGAATTGTGAAGGTGGTTCAATGAACCCTCTGCCAGGCACTTAAATGTGATTTGCAGAGTATCCATGTAGATGTAAATAGATAGCTGTAGATGTGTAGTGCTGGAATGGGAACAGAGAAGGGGCTGGATGGAACAGGACAGTAACTAACAAAGGTTGAGGATAGCCGGGTTACAGGAACATGGGATATATTGCAGGGAAAGTTCCCACCTGTGCAATTGAGAAAAGCTGGTGCCCAGCATACCCGTTTTTCTGAACTGCACAAGTGGGAACTTTCCCTGCACAATTCAGAAAATCTGTGACCTTTTCACAATATTGTTCCATTCTATCCTGGATTTTCCATTGTTTAAAAGTAAACTAAGTTGTCGACATTGTCCTGCAGATTTAGAGAAACACAAACATATTCATAAGGTGCTGAAACCTGGCAGCAGTGAGTAGTGAATTCGGCAGGGGTGAGTAGTGGGGGTACAGAAGAGGTGTGGGGCAGGAGGAGAAAGGATAACAGATTAGGGGTGGAGGCCAATGCTGTACTGTTGCCTGTAAGAGTATGCAGGGATGGACTGGGGACAAGATGGTGGGGATACCAGGTACACCATTGGGAGATAATTCTGGAGGAGAGAGAGAGAAGAGGAACTAACTGTGCATGTACAATCTGGGGAAGGCAAAAAGTATGGCATGTGTGAGGCTGGAGTGGCAGCAATGAAGGGCACAGAAGGGGGTGGAGGACATCGGCCTAGCAAAGTTCCCACCCATGCAATTGAAAAAGATCTGATATTGATGGAAAGAATCCAGATGGCAAGAGCTGAAAAGCAATAACTGAACTCAAACGTAGCATGTTGCATGGCATGCTTGGCAACTGTGTGGTCCAGCAGTCCCTTAGCCACAGTTTGGCGGAGGCCATTTAGGCAGACAGACAGCTCGTTAGTGGTCCTGGCCACATACAATCCCACACAGTGGTTGCAGCTAAATCGACAGAACACAAGACACACTGCTTTTGATAGGATAGGAAACACCGTTAAACACCTTTGACAGGACTGGAGCAGTTGTTAATGAGAGGATGTACGGGAACTGTCTTGCAATCACCACAAGAAGATAGGTTGTAAAAAAGGGATGCCTTGCTGCCATGTGGGTGGTAGCTGTCAAAATGGAGGTATTGTTGGTGGTTGGTAGGTTTGATGTGGATGGAGGTACTGATGAGGCTAGACTTGAGGTGGCAGTCGAGATCATAGTAGGTGTTCATTGGGCTGAGGAGGACCTAGTGAAGTGAATGTGGGAGAAGGTATTGAAGTTCTGGGAGAATGTGGAAAGGGTGTCCTCTCCCTTGGAACAGACCACGAAGATGTCATCAATGAACCTGAACCTGGTGAGCAATTTGGGATTCTGGGTGGCTTGGAAGTTACTAAATACAGCCTTCTGAAACTCCTTCACCAAAGAAGAAAAAAGTAAATATCCCATAATTCCAATCAAGAACAGATGCCAACATGAGTAACTTAGAAGTAGTTAACCTCGGCGTAGTGAAGAGACTTAAACCATGTAATAAAAACAAGTTTTCCAGTCCAGACACTAAAACATTAAGGTTCCTTTCAGAGTAAGCTGATGCAACAGCCCTACACTAACAACCATATACAACCACTTCCACGACGAAGGATCAGTACCCACAGACTGGCAAGTTCCACCAATATTCAAGCAAGGCAACAGGAGTAATCACCTTAATTACAGGACCGTATCATAAACGTTGATATGCATGAGGATTTTGCAATATATATTGTGTACAAACATTATGAATCACCTCGAAGAGAATGACCTAATGACAAGCAGTTAACATGCATTTAAAAAAAAAGGTTCTCGTGAAACACAACCAGCTCTTCACTCACACAAAGTGTTGCATGCTACTGACAAGACATTTCAAATTAATTCCATATTTCTAGATTTCCAGGAGGCTTTTGACACTGTACCTCACAAGCGGCTTGTAATCAAATTGTATGCTTATGGAATAATGTCTCACTTATGCGACTGAATTCATCATTTCCTGTCAGAGAGGTCACAGTTCATAGTAACTGATTCATAATAACTGCCAGAAAGTCATCGAGTAAAACAGAAGTGATTTCTGGCATTCCCCAAGGTAGTGTTATAGGCCCCTTGCTGTTCCTTATCTGTATAAACGATTTGGGAGATAATCTGAGCAGCCATCTTAGGTTGTTTCCAGATGATGCTGTCATTTATCAACTAATAAAGTCATCAGAAGATCAAAACAAACTGCAAAACAATTTAGAAAAGATATCTGAATGGTGCGAAAATTGGCAGTTGACCCTAAACAGTGAAAAGTGTGAGATCATCCACACAAGTACTAAAAGCAATCCGTTAAACTTTGGTTACACGATAAATCAGTCAAATCTAATGGCCATAAATTCAACTAAATACCTAGGAATTATAATTACGAACAACTTAAATTAGAAGGAACACATAGAAAGTTTTTTTTTTTTTTTTTTTTTTTTTGGGGGGGGGGGGGGGGGGGAGGCTAACCAAAGACTGAGTTTTATTGGCAGGACACTTAGAAAATGTAGCAGATCTACTAAGGAGACTACCTACACTATTCTTGTCCATCCTCTTTTAGAATACTGCTGCGTGGTGTGGGATCCTTACCAGATGGGACTGACTGAGTACATCAAAAAAGTTCAAAGAACGGCAGCATGTTTTGTATTATCACGAAATATGGGAGAGAGTATCACAGAAATTATACAGGATTTGGGGTGGACATCATTAAAACAAAGGCATTTTTCATTGCGACAGAATCTTCTCACGAAATCCCAATCACCAACTTTCTCCTCCGAACACGAAAATATTTTGTTGACACCGACCTACATAGGGAGAAATGATCACCGCAATAAAATAAGGGAAATCAGGGCCCATACAGAAGGATATAGGTGTTCGTTCTTTCCGCGCACTACACAAGATTGGAATAATAGAGAATTGTGAAGGTGGTTCAATGAACCCTCTGCCAGGCACTTAAATGTGATTTGCAGAGTATCCATGTAGATGTAAATAGATAGCTGTAGATGTGTAGTGCTGGAATGGGAACAGAGAAGGGGCTGGATGGAACAGGACAGTAACTAACAAAGGTTGAGGATAGCCGGGTTACAGGAACATGGGATATATTGCAGGGAAAGTTCCCACCTGTGCAATTGAGAAAAGCTGGTGCCCAGCATACCCGTTTTTCTGAACTGCACAAGTGGGAACTTTCCCTGCACAATTCAGAAAATCTGTGACCTTTTCACAATATTGTTCCATTCTATCCTGGATTTTCCATTGTTTAAAAGTAAACCAAGTTGTCGACATTGTCCTGCAGATTTAGAGAAACACAAACATATTCATAAGGTGCTGAAACCTGGCAGCAGTGAGTAGTGAATTCGGCAGGGGTGAGTAGTGGGGGTACAGAAGAGGTGTGGGGCAGGAGGAGAAAGGATAACAGATTAGGGGTGGAGGCCAATGCTGTACTGTTGCCTGTAAGAGTATGCAGGGATGGACTGGGGACAAGATGGTGGGGATACCAGGTACACCATTGGGAGATAATTCTGGAGGAGAGAGAGAGAAGAGGAACTAACTGTGCATGTACAATCTGGGGAAGGCAAAAAGTATGGCATGTGTGAGGCTGGAGTGGCAGCAATGAAGGGCACAGAAGGGGGTGGAGGACATCGGCCTAGCAAAGTTCCCACCCATGCAATTGAAAAAGATCTGATATTGATGGAAAGAATCCAGATGGCAAGAGCTGAAAAGCAATAACTGAACTCAAACGTAGCATGTTGCATGGCATGCTTGGCAACTGTGTGGTCCAGCAGTCCCTTAGCCACAGTTTGGCGGAGGCCATTTAGGCAGACAGACAGCTCGTTAGTGGTCCTGGCCACATACAATCCCACACAGTGGTTGCAGCTAAATCGACAGAACACAAGACACACTGCTTTTGATAGGATAGGAAACACCGTTAAACACCTTTGACAGGACTGGAGCAGTTGTTAATGAGAGGATGTACGGGAACTGTCTTGCAATCACCACAAGAAGATAGGTTGTAAAAAAGGGATGCCTTGCTGCCATGTGGGTGGTAGCTGTCAAAATGGAGGTATTGTTGGTGGTTGGTAGGTTTGATGTGGATGGAGGTACTGATGAGGCTAGACTTGAGGTGGCAGTCGAGATCATAGTAGGTGTTCATTGGGCTGAGGAGGACCTAGTGAAGTGAATGTGGGAGAAGGTATTGAAGTTCTGGGAGAATGTGGAAAGGGTGTCCTCTCCCTTGGAACAGACCACGAAGATGTCATCAATGAACCTGAACCTGGTGAGCAATTTGGGATTCTGGGTGGCTTGGAAGTTACTAAATACAGCCTTCTGAAACTCCTTCACCAAAGAAGAAAAAAGTAAATATCCCATAATTCCAATCAAGAACAGATGCCAACATGAGTAACTTAGAAGTAGTTAACCTCGGCGTAGTGAAGAGACTTAAACCATGTAATAAAAACAAGTTTTCCAGTCCAGACACTAAAACATTAAGGTTCCTTTCAGAGTAAGCTGATGCAACAGCCCTACACTAACAACCATATACAACCACTTCCACGACGAAGGATCAGTACCCACAGACTGGCAAGTTCCACCAATATTCAAGCAAGGCAACAGGAGTAATCACCTTAATTACAGGACCGTATCATAAACGTTGATATGCATGAGGATTTTGCAATATATATTGTGTACAAACATTATGAATCACCTCGAAGAGAATGACCTAATGACAAGCAGTTAACATGCATTTAAAAAAAAAGGTTCTCGTGAAACACAACCAGCTCTTCACTCACACAAAGTGTTGCATGCTACTGACAAGACATTTCAAATTAATTCCATATTTCTAGATTTCCAGGAGGCTTTTGACACTGTACCTCACAAGCGGCTTGTAATCAAATTGTATGCTTATGGAATAATGTCTCACTTATGCGACTGAATTCATCATTTCCTGTCAGAGAGGTCACAGTTCATAGTAACTGATTCATAATAACTGCCAGAAAGTCATCGAGTAAAACAGAAGTGATTTCTGGCATTCCCCAAGGTAGTGTTATAGGCCCCTTGCTGTTCCTTATCTGTATAAACGATTTGGGAGATAATCTGAGCAGCCATCTTAGGTTGTTTCCAGATGATGCTGTCATTTATCAACTAATAAAGTCATCAGAAGATCAAAACAAACTGCAAAACAATTTAGAAAAGATATCTGAATGGTGCGAAAATTGGCAGTTGACCCTAAACAGTGAAAAGTGTGAGATCATCCACACAAGTACTAAAAGCAATCCGTTAAACTTTGGTTACACGATAAATCAGTCAAATCTAATGGCCATAAATTCAACTAAATACCTAGGAATTATAATTACGAACAACTTAAATTAGAAGGAACACATAGAATTTTTTTTTTTTTTTTTTTTTTTTTTGGGGGGGGGGGGGGGGAGGCTAACCAAAGACTGAGTTTTATTGGCAGGACACTTAGAAAATGTAGCAGATCTACTAAGGAGACTGCCCACACTAGGCTTGTCTGTCCTCTTTTAGAATACTGCTGTGCAGTGTGGGATCCTTACCAGATAGGATTGATGGAGAACATCAAAAAAGTTCAAAGAAGGGTAGCACGTTTTGTATTATCATGAAATATGGGAGAGAGCATCACTGAAATGATACAGGATTTGGGTTGGACTTTATTGAAAGAAAGACTTTTTTGCTGCGACGGAATCTTCTCACGAAATACAATCACCAACTTTCTCCTCCAAATGCAAAAATATTTTGTTGACACCGACCTACATAGGGAGAAACAATCACCACAATCAAATGAGGGAAATCAGAGCTGGTATGGAAAGACATAGGTGTTCATTCTTTCCGCATGTTATATGAGATTGGAATAATAGAGAATTGTGAAGGTGGTTCAATGAACCCTCTGCCAGGCACTTAAATGTGATTTGCAGAGTATCCATATAGATGTACATGTAGAGGGAACATCCAATTGTACCAATTATTATGCTTTCTTCCCATTCCACTCACATATGGAGCATGGAAAGACTGACTGCTTCAATACCTTTTTGTGAGCTTTGTTTATGTCTGTCTTCAAGAGTCTGCCAGTTCAGTTACTTCAGCATCTCTGTGACACTATCCCACAGGCAAACAAACATGTGACTATTCATGCTGTGCTTCTCTGTATATGTTCAATATCCCCTGCCAATCATAAATGGCATGCATCCTATACACTTGAGCAATATTCTAGAATGGGTAATTTGTAAGCAATCTCCTTGGTAAACTTATTGCATTTCCTCATTATTCACCAACAAGTTGAAGTCTCCCACCAGTTTCATCCATAACAGCCTATGTAATCATTCTTTTCATATCCCTTCAATATTATTGAATTTTCCTAATCCATTAGCTTATTGAGAAAGTGAAAAATTAATGTCTATATACCATGGGCATCACCACTTTTTGGGGCACTCTGGATGCTTGAGACCATGTATTTCAGTGGCACTTAGAATTCCTAAAGCATGCCTGTTTAAGCCTAGATTAAAACATCCTTTGTGATTACCAAGAGTAAAAAAGTTACAGTATTTAAATTTACCAAAAGTGTGTGTATAATCATTATGAATTATGTATTATGTCCTAAACAATCATGAGAACTGTTTCACAATGAATATTTTTTCAAACTAAAACCTACTTTATTTGTATTGGAAATGTAAATAATTACCCTTTATATACATGATTTTATTTGTTCATTTTTCAAACATTAAAAATAAATGTATAAACACAAACTGAAAACTATGAAACTAAGAATGAAAATGTAAGAAGTTAAAAAGTCACAAACAATAATTAAATATGGTATCATGAACATTAGGTAAAATAATCCTACAAAGTCTATCCTAATGTGAGCCAAATGCATTTCTCCTTTTGTGAAAATTGGATGTAAATATTCTATCAATATTTCTTAAGTCTATTTGATCCAACAGTAACTCGTGCACACTGCAAACTTCTACTTCATAGAGCAGTAAACCTGTGTTCTGCTTCACTACTGGAAGCTAGGCATACAAGCATTTGTATTACCAATATTTCAAACATTGATTTCTAGGTATGGAGGTACCACATCCTGCCCTTTTTTCTCCAACAACACTTTTTCCGAGGAAACCTATTTCTTCATGCCAGGTTGATCAAGTATTCCATATCCACACCCTTGGCAGCCATATAAATAATTCCAAAATATCCCTGTTGATAAAGGGATAGAAATTCATGTAGATCCAGGTCCTCGGACAATTGCTAAGGAACTTTTTTTTTTATTAGGAGTTGCAGCTGTTGTAAGTCGAGCTTGAATATCTTAACATTACATTCTTCATATTAGAAAGAAAACTTTTCATTCATCCTGAGTTCGTTAAGGCCCTCAGTCATAAATTCAGCTGATGAATAAAGTCCTAAGGCAGTTCTTTTTTCTTCTTGGAAACTCTTGTTCAGGATTTCCAGAAGTTTAGCTACTACTTCTCCATTAGGAAACCAAGTCATATTTTGCCAACCTCAAAAACACTAAGTAGGCCAATGACTCTTCACACCCCTGTTCTGTTAGTTCACTCATTACCTTGAGAACCAAAGGACATTTTTTCAAACTGTCATTGATTTGTGACCATCAGAACAACCATCTAGTGGGACATAAAGGCTTGCTCTTGACGACATTACTGACATGTCCTTCAGCCACATTTTCAATAATAAGCATACACTTGACTTCTGCTTCTGAGTTTAAAAACAGTATTCACAACTGATGAGCTAATTCCTCCATAGCTGAGTGGTCAGCACCGCAGGCTGCCATGTGAGGGGGCCAGATTTGATTCCCGCCTGGGTTGGAGATTTTCTCCGCTCGGGGACAGGGTGTTGTGTTGTCTTCATTTCATCCTCATCGACATGCAAGTCGCAAGTGGTGTCAACTGCAAACACTTGCACCAGGCAACCGGCCTACCTGACAGGAGGCCCTAGTCAAACAACATTTCATTTTTCAGCTGATTCCATGGAAATTTTGACAGTTCTTGAAATTTCACAGCTCGCTTTCAAAACAAAGCAGACTTATGCTTATCTACCATGCTACTTCATCATTTGTAGACCTACCAACAGAATTTACTAAAACTTGCAATATGGTCTTTTTAGCGAGTAATGTAAGTGGCTCTGAGCACTATGGGACTCAACTGCTGAGGTCATTAGTCCCCTAGAACTTAGAACTAGTTAAACCTAACTAACCTAAGGACATCACAAACATCCATGCCCGAGGCAGGATTCGAACCTGCGACCGTAGCGGTCTTGCGGTTCCAGACTGCAGCGCCTTTAACCGCACGGCCACTTCGGCCGGCTAATGTAAGTGGATTTGATTTACTGGAAGGGTAGTAAATCCCACAAACCATTAATTCTTACTGCACAAGAACTTTCAATACGTGTAATTAGTTACACCTGGATATATTTGTTCAATGGTGTCATTTTTTGTCAACTAAGATTAAAAAAATTGAAATTGCTTTTCAAACAATATTGGGGGGGTGGGGTGGGGGGGGGGGGGGAGGGGGGGAGAACACATGTCCACCCTAGCAGTGAAGCCCATGCTATACACATCTGTATGTAACCTAATGTCTCTTAGCTTATTCTCATGATTCCTACATGAGATATACAAAGGTAGCAGCAGAATGTTTGCACAGTCTTCTTCAAATACAGGTTCTTTACATCCACCCAAGAGTATTTTGCAGGAAAAATGTCTTTCTTCTGAGGATTCCAATTTATGTTCCTCGAGCATTTAAGCTATACTTCTGCATGGGCTACAGGTACTCTTTACAATCATAGCAGCAAGTTTATGAATTTGTTTGATGTATGTTGTTATGCTTACTTGATAAGGACTTCAAACAATTGAACAGTATTCTACAATTTGTTGCACTAGCATCTTGCAATCAATTTTGCAGAATCCTTCCAACAAATATAATGTCTCCAGTCACATTCCCTAATACTGATTTTATACTGGTCCTTAGAATTTATTCACTCTAGTTACTGGTATGTTCAAGATGTTCAACACTAATCTTGCACTGAGATTTAGGTATTAACTTGCATTTATCTACACTTAAAGAGAGCTGCCATTCACTACACCAAGCAGAAATTTTGTACAGTATTTCTGCATTTCCTTTCAGTCATCAAACAACAATGTTTTCCTGTAGACAACCTTACCATCATTCAACGATCTCATGGAGATGCTGATCCTACCTGATGAATTGTTTGTGTGCACTGGGCACATTAGAGAGCCCATTACATTTCCTTGGGGACACACCTAACATTATTTTCATTTCTGTAGGACACTAATCATCATCCAGTATAATGTGCTGGATTCTACTAGCCAAATATTCAAATGTTTGCAATGTACTCTGTATAATGGTATCTTAATTAGTAACCTATAATGTGGTATAATGTCAAACACCTTTCAGAAATCCACTTGTTCACGTGCATCTATTGGTTGCTAGATGTCATTATGAATAAAGCAAGCTGTATTTCATATGAGGAGTTCTTCCCCAAATCCATTCTCTTTCTTTGAAATAAACTTGTTTTCTTCCAGGAACACCAGAACATTTTAGCTTAAAAATGATCTAGAATACTGCAACCAATGAGCGTGAGTGATATTGGCCTGTAATTCTGTGAGTCTGATTTTTTATCGTTTTTGTAAAAAGGAGTGACTTGTGCCTTTCTTCATTCAGACAGGACTAATCATTGTCCAAGAGATTATAAAAACTAAAAAAATTGTTGGGAAATGAGTTAGTTCTGCAGTGTATTTGTGGTTCTGTCAGGGCCTGGTGTCTAATTTGCTTTAAATAGTCTTCATTCTTTTGTTTCAATAGCAGGGATACTAATGTCATTACCTCTCATATTTTAACCTACATGGTTGTCAAACTTTGATGTGGAAGTATACTCTTGTGCAAATCCATTGTTAAATGTGGAATTTAATACTTCTGCTTTCTGTCTACTGTATTCAGTGTTGACACTAGACAGATCCACAAGACACAGAATGGAAGTTTTGAACCAGTTCACTGACCCTATAATGACCTCAACTTCTTAAGATTTTCTGTCAGCTCTTTTGCCAGAATCTGACTATGAAAATTATTTCCAGCATCGCACACAGTGTTTCTTACAAAGATGCGAGTTGCTATTCACTTGTCTCTGTCAATTTCCTGCAGTCTCTTTTGTAGTGATAATATAGCACTCTCTGTATTTGCAATATTCTCTGAATGGTACCATTAAATCAGGATGAGTCTTTGCAGTCTTTTACTCCTGTACTTGTAACATATTTGCCTATATCACAGTTTGTAACATGTTTCAGCTTTAACCACAACTGTTCTGTATTTGCCAGACCTAACTAATTTTTCTCAGTTCATCCTTTAAGTTGATAGTGACACACTATCAGTTCAACCAAATGCATACCGTCCTAGCTTTCCTGATGACCATTTGGCCTTCAATGACCATTGTTTCTGTACTAGCATATGGTCATTAATCCAGCTCTCATTAGTCACATTCTGGAAAAGATAAGGTCTGTTTGTAGCAAAGAGGATTAATTTGTAGCCAGGAGCTCTAAAATATTTCTTTCATGTGTTTGTTATTAGAATAGTTGGTTGAGGCAGTTGTCAGACAATGTATTCAGTATTATTTCACAAGACTCATTGTCCTTACTGCCAATAATGTATGCATGGTTTTTCTCAGTCAGTGTTAGTCAGTTTAAAGTCTCCACCCACTGCTACTGTATGTTTGAGGTGTTTCCATGCAATACAGTTTAGGTTATCTTTGAATGATTCTATGACTGTTACAACTCAATTTGGTGGTCTACCTCCACTGACCCTGACTTCTCTTGTCCATGTTAGTTTGCATTAGAATTCAGTTTGAATCTCGCTAGACTTGATGTTTTGATATAGCGGAGATGCTGAGTCGCAGAGAGGCACAACTGGCATAGTTGTGCCTATCTGCAACTCAGCATCTCCACTATATGGTGAATAGCAACTTTCCTTCTCGTAATATTGTTACATTCCATTCTGGATTTTCCATCATTTGATAGACTTGATGTTCATCTTTTACTACAGTAACACTGACCTTTTCCATGATCTTTCTTACGGCATCTTTCTTGATGATTTGTGTCACTTTGCCAAATTTAGGTATTACACTATAATCTCAACATCTCTATAATCTTAAGAACTTCATAGCTTCGCTCTCTTATTGCATATCTTGTTGAACCTACTGACACATGCTGTCAAAATAATTATAAACAGTTTTTGAAAGGTTTCCAACTTATACAGGGTGTTACAAAAAGGTACAGCCAAACTTTCAGGGAACATTCCTCACACACAAAGAAAGAAAATACGTTATGTGGACATGTGTCCGGAAACGCTTACTTGCCATGTTAGAGCTCATTTTATTACTTCTCTTCAAATCACATTAATCATGGAATGGAAACACACAGCAACAGAACGTACCACCGTGACTTCAAACACTTTGTTACAGGAAATGTTCAAAATGTCCTCCGTTAGTGAGGATACATGCATCCACCCTCCGTCGCATGGAATCCCTGATGCGCTGATGCAGCCCTGGAGAATGGCGTATTGTATCACAGCCGTCCACAGTACGAGCATGAAGAGTCTCTACATTTGGTACAGGGGTTGCGCAGACAAGAGCTTTCAAATGTCCCCATAAATGAAAGTCAAGAGGGTTGAGGTCAGGAGAGCATGGAGGCCATGGAATTGGTCCACCTCTACCAATCCATCGGGCACCGAATCTGTTGTTGAGAAGCGTACGAACACTTCGACTGAAATGTGCAGGAGCTGCATCGTGCATGAACCACATGTTGTGTCGTACTTGTAAAGGCATATGTTCTAGCAGCACAGTTAGAGTATCCCATATGAAATCATGGCGGTGAATCGAGGAAGTACAGTACATACTGACGAAACTAAAATGAGCTCTAACATGGAAATTAAGCATTTCCGGACACATGTCCACATAACATCTTTTCTTTATTTGTGTCTGAGGAATGTTTCCTGAAAGTTTGGCCGTACCTTTTTGTAACACCCTGTATAAGCAGGGAGTATATAGCTTATTATATGCTGAACAAATAACAGTTTGATACTGGTACAGCTCGAGCTCTGCCTAGAGCCCACAATGGCTTCAGAAAAGGAAGAGGAACATATGACAATCACACAATATTGACATGTGATATTGGGACAGTCATTGCACTTGTACTGATGAGCAATCCCTCTCAAAATATACTGAGGGTCTCAATGAGGCCTTTGCAGATCGTAACTACCCTCCCAACCTTGTACAAAAACAGATCTCCCATGCCTTATCTTCCCAGTCACCCAACACTTCCCAAAGTCCCACTGTCCAGCCACAGAGGTACATTCCCCTCATGACTCAGTACCACTCAGAACAAAGCAACTGAATTACATTCTCCACCGGGGTTTCAACTACCTCTCACCGTGCTCTGAAACGAGGAATGTCCTACCCACAATCCTTCCCCACCCCCCCTACAGTGGTATTCCACCGACCACCAAACCTAAGTGGTACACCACCAACCACCAAACCTACACAATATCCTCGTCCATACCTACACAACCTCTGTTTCCAACCCCTTGCCTCATTGGTCATATCCCTGTAACAGACCTATATGCAAGACCTGCCCCATACATCCTCCCACTGCTCCAGTCTGGTCACGAATTCACTTATCCCATCAAAGGTAGGGCCATCAGTGAAAACCAGTCATGTGATCTACAAGCTAAGCTGCAATCACTGGGCTGCATTCTACGCGGATATGAGAACCACCAAGCTGTCTGTCCGCATGAATGGCCACTGACAAACTGTGGCCAAGAAACAACTGGACCACCCTGTTCGTGAGCACATCACCTGACACGATGTCGTTCATTTCAATTACTGCTTCACAGCCTGTGCCACCTGGATCCTTCCTACCAACCCCAGCTTTTCTGAATTGTGCAGGTGGGAACTCTCGCTGCAATATATCCTATGTTCCCGTAACCCTCCTGGCCCCAACCTCCGTTAGTCATTGCCCTTAACCATTTAGCCCCTTCCCTGTTCCCATTCCAGCACTACACAGCCATTATCTCACCAACACACCCAGTCTTTTTACTTCTCACATTTTCCTCTACCCCATCTCCCCTCTCTCCCTCACCTACAGCCCAACCTCCCAACTGCACCTAGCTGCCCTACTCTCCACCTAATCCCTGCATGCTCACAGTACCACTTTGCCATTTCCCACCCATATCCAGCTATCCCTCCCCCTCCTTGCCCCAGCCTCCTCTTTACACTCACCCGGTTGTCTCTCCCATAATGCGCTGCTGCTCCCAGTCTGGTTCCAGCTGCCAGAGTGTGTGGTCTCGTGTGTGTGTGTGTGTCTGTGTGTGTGTGTGTGTGTGTGTGTGCGTGCGTGTGTGTCTGGCTATTTTTGGACAAAAGCTAACTTTCTGAGTCTTTTTGTTGTGTTTCCCTGCAATTCAGCATCTCCACTATATGGTGTGTAACAACTACCCTTTTCATTGTATTTCTACATGAAACATTTCCACCTAACACCATGACAAGAAATAATCATTTTTCGTACACTGAAGCATAAGTAGTGGGGCGAACTGCTGATACCCTCCTTATCTTCATCCTCAATTAAATTACAATAATGTTAACCCTCACCAAATGAGACAAAATACACTGCTGCAGCATTAGAATCTGTATCAGACCAATGCCTTCAGCACTGAATAATTCTCTGCTTTTGGATGCAGTAAACTTGGCTTTTCATGTCTGATATTAGTTTCTAATGGATAACTTTATGTAGTGAACAATCCAAACTTTTGCACACCCCAATTGTTCAGAAATTTGCTTAGCCGAGGAAGCTTCTTTGGACCAGACAGACGTACCAGCATTTACAAATTCCTGATTCCCCTCGGCTATGCAATATCTGTCTATTCATCCAATGTGAAACACCAAACAGTAACAAATTATTTAGCATTAAAATAGTCACTTAAGAGGTCAAAAATAAAATGTCCAAATGCCCAAGCACAGCCGTCACATATCAGTCTTTACTTAAATTCCCCAGTAATAAGGAGGTACAACTATGTTCATGTTATGAATATAATTCAGAAGATAGTTGAGCTACAGTGATACAGAAATTCAGCAAGTTTTCTCTGGATTCCAGTGTGGAAGATATACGAGAAATGAGTAAGTGAACATGCTTGCATGGAATGCAACACATTCTGGGCATTTATTTAACATCAGTTTCTATGTGTCCAGCTGCATCCCTGAGGGCATATAACAAGTGGAAAGAGGAGCATGAAGAAACACAATGACAAAGAGACTGCCTCTATTATAAACAAGTGGAAGAAGGATTGAAAGGAAAAACAACAGCAGAGAGACTGCCAGTTCCTTCTGAGAAATCTTGATTTATAGATTGGACATGCAGTGGAGGACACCTAATGTTGAATCATACAGATGTGCTACCATGTGGAAACACCCCCAGTCACCTCCGCACAATAGGAGTCAGAAATTCCCCAATTTACTAGTGTGAATCACATCAGAAGGTTACATAAATCACATATTCTTCATGTTCATGTTATATATGAGTGGTATGGCTATCAGCGGGTCATTACGTACAAGAGACTGAGCACTTAAAAACACTGTTTCCTACTAGTGCCACTGTCTTTCGTCATGAATTGTCACCACTTTTTTAAGGAACTATTACCTACATACATAAATGAAATCAGCATATTTCAGGAGACATTTTTTTTACTAGTTTTATATATTGCATAATCTTTATTTTACATATGCAAGCAAATAATCTGAAAGTTATGTTACAATATGACTAGTACAGTATATCTGTATTATTCTTTACTTTTTCTTTTCTTCAATAATGTAAAAGAACTGCATTTGTCATCTGTTGTTATGATTTGATAAGTGCTCTGCATATAACTGGACAAATTTGTTTCAATCATTAGCTGTACCACTTATGTAATACTGTGCTAGACACATGGTATGGACACCAAATAACATGAGTAATAGCAATAATAATGATGAAGGCTTCGGTCCTTGTGGTCCAAAATGTAAATTATTATTATTATTATTATTATTATTATTATTATTATTGTTGTTGTTGTTGTTGTTGTTGCTTCAATGGTTCATGGGTGCCGCAACTGATCACATCGTGAAAGCTGCACAATATTTCAATGGGATGGCTTCTCGTCATCTTCAGATGCTTACTGACATGTTGCTGCAATGGCTCGCCAATACGTACACTGACTCACTAGAAAAGTGCAGGCGCCAAGGGTTGAGGCTGTAATGTCATCGTAGACAGTTTAAGAGTGCGGACTTCTGTGCCGACGCGGATTCATTCGTCTGCGGACAATGATGCCTTAGTACTGCCAATGTTGGTTCCCATGCCTTACTGTGTTGGAATCCCGTTTCTCTACTGATCAGGTCGTGACTTATACAAGGTGGAGCACAGTAAATTGCTTTTTTTAGAAGTCATGTTGTGGCGGCACTATTGGTCGAATAGAGGGGAGAGTGGGCCTGGTTTACAGTGACAAACAGGAAGTTTGTATTCAAATGTTGTTCAGTTGCGATAATGCAGTGGATATGTGAGGAGCACTCATTTTGTGCTGAAGTGTATTTTTCTAATTCCCACTCGTTCATTGCAGTGCACCATGCTTTTTGTTTGCAATTTTCAGTAAACCCTTGCCATCGTGTTCCTGGACAGCAATCAATTTTAAATTGGGTAATGCAATCAGAACAACAGGTGGATGCGTCATCTGTATGCAGAGGGCCTGAGAGAAGCATTACAACAACACAAAGTGTCGAAAGAGTTAGAGCAGCAGTACTGCAATCTATGAAACACTCAGCTCAAAAACACACACTTGCTCTTGGCATTTCAAGACATTCTCTCCACTGGATTCTTCATAATGAACTGATTTTTCACCCATATAAAATATGTGTGGTCCAGCAATTGTCAGTACGGGATTATGTAACATGAAGAACATCTTGTGAAGATATGCTTACAACCACACCCCATGTTCTTTTCTGATGAGCCACATTTTCACCTCAGAGGGTGTGTAAACAAAGAGAACATGCGGTACTCGAGTGACACTAACCCCACACAAATTCAACAGAGACACCTGCACTCAGGCTACGTCACTGTGTGGCGTGCCATATCACAAGCAGGCATCATTAGCCCTAATTTTTTCCAGGAAAATCATCGTGCTGTAACTGTGAATTTGGATCATTACTTAACTATGCTGCAAGAGTTGCTCCAGCCAGCTTTTGAGCCAATACAATTACAGGATACTTGAATCACCGGACTTAGCCCCATGCAATTTTTTTTTCTTTGGGATTATCTGAATTCAAAGGTGTATTGCAACCGTCCCAACACCCTGAAAGACCTACAGAACAATACTGACTGAGGCTGAAATTGCATAATTACCAGAAGACATGCTAGAAAGAGTGCATGAGAATTTCAGAAAATGACTGTGGCAGTGTATGGTTTGTGAAGGTAGACATTTGATGGATATACTGTTTAAACCATGTAATTAGAAACATCCAACATGAGAAAAATAAAAATGTAAGTTTCTAAGTGTTCAATATTTTTTTTAATTTCATTCCCAAATCAGCACTTTACTGCACTCCACCCTGTACGAATTTTGACTGCTGCTTTAATGATGAGTCCCAGTATGTGGAAATGAACGTAGTGCATGCTGCGTCCTGTGTCAAGACAGTGTTCAGCCACAGGAGACACTTTTGGCTGACCCAGTCTGGTGTGACGTTCAGCACATCTATCCTTAACAGTGTGACATGTTTGGTCAATGTATGATCTCCCAAACTGGCATGGGATTTTATGTATCCCTGGTCTCCTTATACCTAGGTTGTCTTTAACAGAGCCCAGCATAGTTTGCACTTGTGCTGGAGGGCGGAAGACACATTTTATTTGATGTTTTTTGTACAGCCTGCCAATCTTGAAGGACATGCCACCAACACACGGTAGAAAAACCATCCTTGTTTAAAAAATTCTAGAAACTCTATTTAAAAACAAAATTGGAAAGAAACTAAAGACAGTCCATAATCCCACTTTGCCTATGTCTGTCAGATCATCTTAGTGTGGCATACTGACAGAAACAGTACAGATCTTGGAAAAAGCATATATCGTTATATCTTTGTATTGTATTTTCTGTTCTTTTTGTATGTCAAAGACTGACTGGATTCAGTAATACTGTTTATGGAATCTCAAGAAACTTTATTTAAGATCGAAACTGAGAATAACACCATTGTAGCTAGTATTCTCTAAAGTACTGAAACTATTTTCATTTTCACACTTCACTTGAGAAACAGAATATCATAAACTTATCTCAGAGGCTTGGTTGGTTGGTTGGTTGATTTGGAGGCGGCAAGCAAACAGCGAGGTCACCAGTCACATCAGATTAGGGAAGCATGGGGAAGGAAGTCTACCGTGCCCTTTCAGAGGAACCATCCCGACACTTACCTGAAATGATTTCGGGAAATCTTGGAAAATCTAAATCAGGATGGCCAGATGCAGGTTTGAACAGTGGTCCTCCTGAACCCAAGTCCAGTGTGCAAACCAATGCACCACCTTGCTCGGTATATCTCAGATGGAATACACAGCAATGACAACATGGTTCTTGCCGACAGAAGCATTTCTTTTTGTCATTTGTGTTGGCTCGCAAGTGAATGCAGTTGTTGGTTCTTCACCCTCCTTGTCAATTACGAGTTGTAACCAGTGTACACATTTGAGTACAATGTTAACATTATCAAGCTTCTAAATTTCAGTACTTTTTTGAAGCAATCTCCATTTGCTAATCATTATTCCAAATACACATTCTACCACTTGCTGAGTCCTAGAAAGCTATTTGTTGAAAATAGTATGCTTCGGTCCAAGTTTTGACACTGGAAATTGTCTTATCAGGTAAGTCTTCAGTCCAGATGCCTCGTGACTGACTCGTTGTTGGCCATCTATTAGACGTTACTCAGTTGCAGTGGATGAGCTTCAGTGGTCAGCCATAGTCACATGACCTTACGGACAACCTGTTAGTCAGACAAATACAGCACCAGTGGGTGTTCTGGCTTAAGAGTGTGGAGTTGCACCAACATATGCTATGGAGCTTGTTGTGGGGAAGAGTTGGTGTTGTTTCATTTACCACTAATGCTTTCATAGATTTAAGTGCAGCTTATGACAGTGTCTGAAGACACAGGCTGCAGTACAAACTAATTTGGAAAATTCCATGCAGTAGCACATTTATCTCATTGTTTTCTCACAGGAAGGACTTTTAAAGTGATTACCAGAGAAAAGATTAGCTCTGGCAAAACACTTAACAAGCAGCTGCCACAGGGCTAAGTCCTCACCCCGCTCTTCTTCAATAATTATATTTCTAACTATATTTATACATATATCTAAAAACAAAGATGATGTGACTTACCAAACGAAAGTGCTGACAGGTCGATAGACACACAAACAAACACAAACATACACACAAAATTCAAGCTTTCGCAACAAACTGTTGCCTCATCAGGAAAGAGGGAAGGAGAGGGAAAGACGAAAGGATGTGAGTTTTAAGGGAGAGGGTAAGGAGTCATTCCAATCCCGGGAGCGGAAAGACTTACCTTAGGGGGAAAAAAGGTGTACACGATCAAAGGCAGAGCCACGTGTGAAAGCACCCACGTGATTTACCAACTGACCTGCCTACACTGTGATGCATTCTATGTGGGAATGACCAGCAACAAACTGTCCATTCGCATGAATGGATACAGGCAGACAGTGTTTGTTGGTAATGAGGATCACCCTGTGGCTAAACATGCCTTGGTGCACGGCCAGCACATCTTGGCACAGCGTTACACCGTCCGGGTTATCTGGATACTTCCCACCAACACCAACCTATCCGAACTCCGGAGATGGGAACTTGCTCTTCAATATATCCTCTCTTCCCGTTACCCACCAGGCCTCAATCTCCGCTAATTTCAAGTTGCCGCCACTCATACCTCACCTGTCATTCAACAACATCTTTGCCTCTGCACTTCCGCTTCGACCGACATCTCTGCCCAAACTCTTTGTCTTTAAATATGTCTGCTTGTGTCTGTATATGTGTGGATGGATATGTGTGTGTGTGTGTGTGTGTGTGTGTGTGTGTGTGTGTGTGTGCGCGAGTGTATACCCGTCCTTTTTTCCCCCTAAGGTAAGTCTTTCCGCTCCCGGGATTGGAATGACTCCTTACCCTCTCCCTTAAAACCCACATCCTTTCGTCTTTCCCTCTCCTTCCCTCTTTCCTGATGAGACAACAGTTTGTTGCGAAAGCTTGAATTTTGTGTGTATGTTTGTGTGTCTATCGACCTGCCAGCGCTTTCGTTTGGTAAGTCACATCATCTTTGTTTTTAGGAATATTTTTCCCACGTGGAATGTTTCCCTCTATTATATTAATATATTTATACATAAATTTATATATATTTATTTATAAATATATTTCTAACATTTAACCAGGAGGTCTGAGGTATAATTTAAAAATCAATTATTGAAGCAAAGTTAATTGCAACAATTAGAAACATGAATTGATAGCAAGTACATCCATTTTTATACATAAGATAACGTTTATAACAAGAGCACAACATTGCTGAGTTCACAAATACCATACAGTCTTTCTGAAATTATATTTTATGGTTCCTGTAAGAAATCCATATTTCGAATGCAGTGAATAGTTAATTTCGTACTCCATGTTTTGCTACCATGAACTGCGGATCTACAACAACTAAAGAGCATAATAGGATGATAGGTTTCATGTGGAACCTATTCTTGGGGCTAATTCCAAAATTGTGTCAAGTTTCAGCTAGAAACTTTATGTCGCAATGCTGAAATTCAATGAAATGGCTGTGTTCAAAAGTAATGTTCATTCAACTGATACTGCAGAACAAAAGATCTTGTTTTACACGCACAACTGTAGCTCTAACACATCAGCTGAATTAGTATTACTGAAATATTAATCACAGTCTTAAACTCTTCATAACTTTGGAAATATTACAGACTCCCTAAATGTAAGACCAGTTTTGGAAACAGCACAAATATTTCTTTAAGACAGGCCACTTTACATATCATTTCACAGTCCTTTCAAATCTCATAAAAATTACATTTATTTTATTTTCCTAAGATGGCACAATTGCTTGTGCTAATTGTGGAATCAAGTATGGTTTCTATCAAATAATATACATTCTGAGTAATTTAATACGCAGAGGTAAAATTCTTTTAAACTAACACTAATATAATTTAAATTTGTGCTAACATTCAGGTAGCTAATTCTACTCCAAAACTGTTTATTAATTTATCTGTTTGAGATTAATGGAATTCAACAAAGTTTCACCAATCACCATGAAAGTTGGCACATACATGTATTTTTTCATGGAGAAGGCTTTTGTGCTATCCAATTTGCTGTAACTCACCACTAGATGACAGTGCAGTATATCAACTTCCACACTATTCAACTGATCACAAAAAACGCATCAACACCTCAGCCCTCAATAATAACAAACAATGGATGTGACTTAATTGGTGAATCAGTTTGAAATGGATTACCATTTTCACTTTGTTGAGTGCTGGTCACTGATATGAATAACTATTGTTCTGTTGTTTACAGGCAAGTGATATTCCATCCTTCTGATGTTTACAGGCGAACGATATTTTAGCTACTCGATGGAGCTGCAGCACGTAAATTTCTCATTTCACTGGAAGTTGGCTCACCAATACTGCTCCTTCAGAATTTCAACATACAAAAGTTATACAACAGAACCAGATTTTCCATGAGGACGGGGGGGAGAGGGGGGGGGGAAGAAAAACAATGCCAAATGTCACTGAAGCAACAATAATTAATGGCAAATATAAAGGAGATGACAGCCTGATTCCACACATTCCAATGATTCACACTGATTTGTCCTTCGCATTCAAACAGTATAGTTTCTTGTGTGTCTTACTTTCATGATAACAATCAACAAAACTCAAGGGCAGGGACAGCACATTGCCAGATTATATTCATAAAATCCATGTTCATTTATATGTTGTTTGTTTCAGAGAAGGAACTCTTGAAACCCTCCAGATCTATACATCAAATCAGAAAACGAAAAATATTGTTTAATTGCTTTACACTAAATGTTATTATTAACTCGCATTATTTTAAATTGGCTCAATCACACAGCAAATGGAACAGTCAAACACATTGTTCATTCTTGTGATCTATAAATTAAAAATGTATATAGTTCACCATCAATTTATACCAATAAAAGTAATGGAATCTCATCAGTATGAATAATCTTTTATTTTTCCACACTGAATTACAGATTCTAGATTACATACAGATCATCCTTTTTGATATATGCAGAGGTTATACATATACATATACAAGGGCAGGACAATGTCTGCTGGGTTTTGTTGGTGAAGTATATACACTAACAGAAAAGAAGTTGCAATACTAAAAAGAAGTTGCATGACATAAATGAAAGTTGGTAGGTGTGTTCCTACATGGGAAAGATGAAACCTGTTCGCATTTCACGCCAGTGCCTTAAGAGTGGTGCTAGTAGCACCACTGTGAGGATGAAAACCAGGTTTGTTTTAAATACATAGTGTAATTATCATCAGCATTATTTACCTATGAGATCAGATATGATGTCAAATAGGTATATATACAGGTAGATATACAAACAAATCCACAGCACAGCCAAGGGCAGCCATATGGTGCCCCCCTATGCCAACCTGTTTATGAGTCGCCTAGAGGAAGCCTTCCTAGCCTCCCAAAACCCTAAACCTATGGTCTGGTTTAGGTTTGTTAATGATATCTTCATGATCTGTACTTAGGGCCAGGACACCCTATCCTCATTTCCTCACAGTCTCAACACTTTCTCTCCAATCCACTTCAATTGGTCCTCCTAAACCCACCAAACCCAACTTGCAAACTTCTTGGATGCTGAGCTGCTCATACCTGGTGGCCTCATCCACACCTCTGTCCACATAAAACACATCATTTCGACAGCTGTCACCCCTTCCACACCAAAAAATCCCTCCCACACAGCCTGGCCACCCAGAGAGGGCTGAGTCAGGAGCTCCCTTGCCCAGTATCCTTAAAGTCTCACAAAGGCCTTCACAGACAGACACTATCCCCCACACCTAGTTCGTAAACATATTTCCCATTCCATATCACCACACACTCCCAATCCTCGCACCACCCCCAAGAACCAAAAACATATTTCCCATTCCATATCACCACACACTCCCAATCCTCGCACCACCCCCAAGAACCAGCCACAAAGTAGAACCCCCTTTGTCACCCAATACCAACCTAGATTAGAACAACAGAACCACATCCTTCATCAGGGCTTTGATTAGCTGTCAACATGCCCTGAAATCAGGGACATCCTACCCTTGATCATTCCCACCCCTCCCAAAGTGAAGTTCCACAGCGCACCCAACCTCCACTATATCCTAGTCCATCCGTATGTATCTCCCAATCCCAATCCCTTACCACGTGGATCATATCCCTGTGAAAGACCCACAAAATGTGCCCAATCCACCCACCCAACATTTCCTACACCAATTCTGTCACAGGCTTATCCTACCCCATCAGAGGCCATGTCATCTGTGAAAGCAGCCTTGTTATACACCACCCCTGCTGTGCTCATTGTTCAGCTTTTTGTATTGATTATGATTAACTAACCAGCTCTCCACAAAGATAAATGGCCACCGCCAAACTGTGGCCAAGAGCAAAGTAGACCTTTGTGTGGCACAATATGCAGCTGCACATAATATACTTGATTTCAATGGCTACTTCACAATCCAGAGCAGTTTGGATCCTCCCCTCCACCATCAGCTTTTATGAACTGCGCAGATGAGAGTTATGCTTACAATGCACTTTCTGTTCCCGAAATGGCCTCAACCTATGGTAACCTACTGTCACCACACCCTCCACCCAACTGTTTCTGCCTCCTGTGTCCTGTCACCACCTCACAATTTGCCTCCCCTATCCCTCATTGTGCACTGCTCTCTGCGGTAGTCACCTCGATAGTGTGAAGTCTACTGGAGGGGCAGCAGCCCATCATTTATTGTTCCATCTCTGAGTAAGCAAAGGCCTTATTTTCACTCACAAACTGACATCTGGGATTTTCAATGTGAAAGTGGGACAATAAACTGGTTCTCTAGCTGAACAGTCAGCCAGTTCAATCCTGGGATACCCAGAGGACAACTGAGCAGGTCGTATGACTAAGGGCCAAGAGAAGGTCATGGATAGCAGAGTCCACAGAGTGATACGAGTAACAGTGGTCAATGAACTATAGACTGTTTACGGAGTGACTACAAATTAAAATGTGGTCAAGGGAGGCTTGCTTAGTAAAATGTAGGGCTCTGTTAATAGCTAACAGCTCTGCCGTAAAAACACTACTTGTTCCCAATGACAAATGTTATTCCTGACCAGCAGGACATGGTTTTAAAGCCAAAAGTGTAAATCACAGTAGTACTCCAATACTCTTGGAGAACCGAAAGGAACAGACAGCTAAAGGCCATGGGAGCAAATGAAACTTTAAGAATGTGGAATAGATCAGTTGTAATTTGAGGCTTGGGTACCAACCAATGGGGGAGGGGGGGGGGGGGGGGGGAGGCTACAGGAAAACACAAGAGAGGACAACTGGTGATTCCACCTTAGGGGTGACTGTCAGGGAGTTGACGCCCCTCATATGCAAAAAGAATGTGATAAGTTGGATGAGAGGAAATTGTCAGATGGTGTGTAAGTAAGCAATATGTGATACTGTTGGAGCTGAAGGGGAAAGAGTCCCATTTCAGCAAAGAGACTGCCTACGGGACTAGTATGGAAGATGCCAAGGGCCAGTTGAACACCATGATGATGGACTGGATCTAATAATTTCAAAGCTTAAGGTGCCATTGAGATACAAATTTGGCAACCATAGTTCAGTCGGAATTAGATAAGGTGCCAGTAAATACAAAGAATGGTAACACACTCTGTATCCCGAGAAGTGTTGACAAGGGAGCAGAGAACATTAAGCTTCCACAAACAGCTGGTTTTTAGTTGACAAATATGGAGCAGAGAATTCAGCTTTTTACCAAGGAGGAGGCTCAAAAAATGGGATTGTGCAACAATGACCAAGAGCTGGGTAGCCAAGCAGAGTTATGGGCCATGATGGACTGTGGTAAATTGACAGAAATGCATGACCTGCATTTTTGCTGAAGAGAATCAGAAACCATGGGAAGAGGTCCAAGCAGAGGCCCTTCACTGGTGCCTTGGAAACAGTGTTCAACCAAGAGCTCTACAAAACGCAAAAGTCATCAACATACAGTGTGGGGATGTCAGTGACCCAACGTAGGTAACCAGCCTGTTGATGGCAATGAGGAGTGTGACACTCCGCAGAAAGCCCTGTGGGGTGCAGTTCTCTTGGACCCATTGAGAGTTGAATGCAGTACCAATTCCAACCCAGAACAACCAGAGGAATAAAAAATGATGAATAAAAATTGGTAGAGAGCTCTAAATTTCCAGACTAGCACTTGTAAATTGTGCCTTCTGGAAATCACATTGAAATGGAGACAAAAGGCCTCGAGGTTCAAGAATCCAGCATAATCTGTGTGCAACCATTTTTTTAAGAAGTTTGTAGAGCATGTTGATGAGGCTAAATGGTCAGCAGCTGTCAATAGACTGTGGGTTTTTGCCTTGCTTACAGATTGGAACAATGATACTACCTTGCCATTGTGAAGGGAAGATGCCTTTGAGCCAAATACAGTTGAAGATTCTGAGTAGATGTAGCCTTTGAGCAACATTCAGATGTTGGATCATCTGATTATGAATTGAATCTGGACCCAGGGCTTTACCACACGATGAGACAAGAGGCAAGATCCTGAAGCAGTTTCCAGTCAACCAAAATTTCATAGTAGTTCATTATATAATTTGGATTCATGGAGGGAGGGGTGAAGCATGGGGGATGTCCTCAAATTCTTGTTTTTGCATTAGAAAGGTAGCTGGGTAAGAAGAGGATGCTGACAATGTTGCAAAACAAGTCACAAGGCGCTCAGCAACAACCCATGCCTCAGCGCAGAGACCACACTGAAGAATAAGACCCAGAACACATGTCGATCTTTGCTGTCCCAAGTGACTACAGAACTTGACCCATAACAGGGAAGAAGAGAGATATGTTCCCGAGGAGGAAACATAGCATTCCCAGTATTCTTTCTTACGCACTTAATTAGAAAGTGAGCCTTAGTGTGGAGTCACTTAAAAGTTTGGTGGATGGACTGTGAAGGATTTTGCTTGAGACTTTGCAGAGCCCTACGATGATCCTGAATAGCTGTAGCAATGTAGCAGTGGCTGGGTGTCTATAGAAAGAGGAATAGCAGTTCCAGCACCACTGGTGACACCTCCCACAACCTCATCGATGTAATTTGACAGAGAGAGGGTGACGGTGACAGTAGAGGTATGTAACTACAGTTGGCTCTTCAAACAGTCCGCCGTAGTGATCGGTCTGTCGGGCAGTGACAAGACAGTGACAGAATCACCAGGAAGTGACCACTGTCACAAAGATCATAGGGGAGCGACCAATGCAGCAAAGCTATAAGATTGGGGGATGAGATCATAAGATCAGCAGCCAAAAAGGTGCCAACAGTGGCACTGAAGAGGATAAGAGTACCATTCTTGAGGAGGCACAAATCAAAATCAGAAAAAAGCTGATCCATCAAAAGGCCCGTACCACATGAACTGTTACTTCCCCACAGGGAGTGGTACACACTGAAGCCCCCCATATAGGAGACAAGGAAGGGGACAGGAGGGGGAGGGCACAGCTGTTGGATTCAGGTGGTCATCTCATGGATAAAGTGCCCTGCCTGGAGGTAAATAAATGTTACAAATGGTGATCAAAGTGGTAGTTCGCACTCACACCACTATTGCTTCTAACATGGTATGGAGGGGAATCCACTCACTGAGGGCATCTGTGCGAACCAATGTACAGACCCCTTCTGTTGACCTACTGAGGCCAGTACAATTTCAACAGAATGCACAGTAACTATAAAGCATTGGGGAATGGTCATCAGTGAAGTTTTTCTTGGAGGGTGATGCAAAAACTGCAGAATAACTGGAAATCAGATGTTGCAGTTCCAGCAAGTGACAGCATATTCATAAACAGTTCCATTGCATCAGCAAATTGAGCATGTTCTGGTTAGGCACGAAGGGGCCAGCAGCACTGGACACATCCCAGGACCATTAAATGTCACCAGTGCAGGCAGGACCCTATCAATAAACATTGGCTCATTATTCACCAGCATCAGAGGATCCAGCACTTCCGGATCACTGAAGTAGCCTTCTCCAAATTCTTCTTCTTCCTCTCTTTCACAACTTTTGGTGAGGTTTTATCAACTGTAGGTGTGGGGAGAGATGAAGAACAGACTGCCCTGGGACCCACAGGCTGCAGCTCCTTCAGCCACTGGCTGGTGTCAGGGCTCTGCTCTATGGGTCTCCGGGGAGAGCAGTCCAGAGAGGAAGCCTATCACCTACAGAGCTCGGAGGAGAAAGCTGCTTCTCCAGTTGAGTGTGGGAAGTGCTTCCTAATATGTTTTTGTGCAGACCACAAGGATGGAGGATGGTGGTAGATTTGCTTTGGAAAACAATAAGGTGGGCGGGGGGAAGGGAGGGGGTGGGGTGGAGGGTGGAGCAAGCAGTGACTTTTGCGCAGGTGGTCATCACGTCCACAGGATTCCCCCCCCCCCCCCCCTCCTCTCTCTCTCTCTCTCTCTCTCTTTGCCTCAATACGTCAGGATATGACAAGCAGTCAAGTGGCTTATATTCTTATGTTTTCTTTTCTTTTTTGAAGACTGAGCAGACTGGTGAACATAGAGGATGGTATTCAGTACAACTGACACACACAGACGGTTGTTCACAAGGACGACATTCATGGAGTGATCGACAGCAGATCCACATACTGGGTCTGTTGTACAGTGGGAGCAGGAAGACACAAAAGGATATGGAAACACATAATGGGTGGCGGGACAAAGTTTCACGTGACACCCCTTAATCATAATTTTACCTTTTTCTGGCAGAACACTTCCTTCAAAGGCTACGTTCCTTCAGTTATCTCTGGGACCTTTTTGTACACCTTGTCATTTGAGATTAACTTGTAGCCCCTCACCTGTCTGGAGCATAATGACGTATCTGTGAAAGGTAACTCATTGCACCATATTCAACATTTTATTTGGGTCAGTTGTTCACATGCCTCAAGGAGAAGATTAGTGTTTAACATCCTGTCGACAATGAGGTCATTAGAGACAGAGCACAAGCTCGGATTAGGGGAGGATTGGGAAGGAAATTGGCTCTGCCCTTTCAAAGAAATCATCCCGGCATTTGCCTGAAATGATTTAGGGAAATCACGGAAAACCTAAATCAGGATGACTGGAGACAGGTTTGAACCATCGTCATCCTGAATGTGCCACTGCGCCACCCCGCTCGGTCACATGCCTCAGGGGCTTGATACTGTGCAGCAGAGGAGGCCTTAATAAACAGTGATCCATTGTGTAATCTTTTTTTTTCCCAATGGGTCAATTTCTCCAAATTCGCCTTTTACAGAAATGGAAATCAGTATAAAGGTATGGATCTTTGCAGGAAATTAACATTGTCAGCTGGAATAGTTGTGCACAGTACATATGGTTTGTGGGATTAAAGGGACCAGACTGCTACGGTCATCGGTCCCTTTTTCCAAATACTAAAAACACCCACAGAGAATAAAAACGAGTAACAGAATAGATTACAGACGACACAGAACAAGAGAAACTTAGACAAAGACCAGACAAGACGAACTAAAATCACACAGAGTGTGAAGGTGGTTGGCCGACCATAGAAACAAAAAAGGAAAAGCCAACCACCGAGAAACACATTAAAAACACAGATTAAAATCGTAGGCCAAGGGCCAGAATCAACACAAAAGAACATAACAAACACTCAGATTAAACGATAAAAACCCCCTGCCCGAATAAAACGTAAAACTAAGCCAGCCATAGCAGGGTCATCAGATAAAAGGGCAGGGGGTGTATCAGGCAGCGCAAATGTCTGCCTGAACACAGATGAAAGTGGACAGTCCAACAAAATGTGGACCACTGTCAATGCCGAGCCACAGCGACAGAGAGGGGGGTCCTCACGGCGCAATAAGTGGCCGTGGGTCATCCGTGTGTGCCCAATACGCAGTCGGCAGAGGACGACAGACTCCTTGCGAGAGACTCGCAAGGAGGAGTGCAACACAGTCCTTGTCTCCTTAACGGCATGGAGTTTGTTAGGGGTGGCCAGACCATGCCATTCAGTGTCCCAAAGCAAGATAACTTTGCGGCGTAAGACTGCCCTCAAATCAGGCTCCGGAAGGCCAATGTCCATAGTGGGTTCACTGGTGGCCTGTTTGGCCAGGTGGTCAACACGTTCATTGCCCGGGATACCGACATGACCAGGGGTCCACACAAAGACCACAGAGCAGCCGCAACGGGCAACAGTATGCAGGGACTCATGGATAGCCATCACCAAACGAGAACGAGGGAAACACTGGTCGAGAGCTCATAAACCGCTCAGGGAAGCGCTACAGATAACGAAGGACTCATCTGAGCAGGAGCGGATATACTCAGGGCACGAAAGATGGCGACCAGCTCAGCAGTGTAAACGCTGCAGCCATCCGGCAAGGAACGTTGTTCGGTCCCCTAGAGTTAGCGCATAACCGACATACCACGCCAGAGCCCTGATACATGGCCAGGATGGAATAAAAGCGGCGGCGGAAGGCCTCTGGAGGGACTGAGTCCTTCGGGCCCTGTGCCAAGTCGAACCGAAGGCAAGTGCGAGCAACACACCATGGCGGTGTATGCAAAGTGGCCCGAAAAGGAGGTGGAACAGTGAAAACCCTAAGCCTGGAGAGAAGCTCTTTGATGCGGACCGTGATTGTACAACCTGACCGGAGCCGACGTTCTGGCAGATGGACAACCGATTGCGGGAACAGGAGACGATAGTTTGGATGCCCGGGCAAGCTAAAAACATGGGCAGCATAAGTGGCCAGCAAACATTGGCGCCGTAACTGCAGGGGAGGGACACCTGCCTCCACTAGTATGCTGTCCACAGGGCTGGTTCGGAAGGCACCAGTGGCAAGTCGTATTCCGCTGTGTAAGAGGGGGTCCAGCACCCGCAACGCAGATGGGGATGCTGAGCCATAAGCCAGGCTCCCATAATCCAGACGAGACTGGATTAATGCCTCGTAGAGCCATAACAGGGTAAATTGGTCGGCGCCCCAGCTGGTGTGGCTCAAGCATCGCAGAGCATTTAGATGCCACCAACATGCCTGTTTAAGCTGCCGAATGTGAGGCAGCCAAGTCAACCGGGCAGCAAAAAGTACACCCAAAAACCTGTGGGTCTCCACCACAGCAAGAAGTTCGCTGTCAAGATAGAGCCGCGGCTAGGGATGGACCGTTCGGCGCCGGCAGAAATGCATAACGCGGATCTTGGCAGCCGAAAACTGAAAACCACACGCTACAACCCAAGACTGCGCCTTGCGGATTGCGCCCTGTAGCTGACGTTCAGCAGCTGCAATGCCAATAGAGCTATAGTAAAGGTAGAAGTCGTCAGCATACAAGGAAGCGGAGACAGAATTTCCCACCGCTGCAGAGAGACCATTTATTGCAATTAAAAACAGGCAGACACTGAGGACAGATCCCTGTGGTACCCCGTTCTCCTGGACCCGGGAGGAACTATGGGAGGCTGCGACTTGGACGCGGAAGGTACAATATGACAGAAAACTGCGGATAAAGATCGGCAGAGGGCCCCCAAGACCCCATCCATGAAGCATAGAAAGGATGTGATGACGCCATGTCGTATCGTATGCCTTCCACATGTCGAAAAAGTCAGCAACCAGGTGCTGACGGGGGGAAAGGCAGTACGGATGGCCGACTCCAGACTCACCAGATTGTCGGCGGCGGAGCGGCCTTTACAGAACCCACCCTGAGACGGAGCCAGAAGGCCCCGAGACTCCAGTACCCAATTCAAGCGCCGGCTCACCATCCGTTCAAGCAACTTGCAAAGAACGTTGGTGAGGCTAATGGGACGGTAGCTGTCCACCTCCATAGGGTTCTTGTCCGGTTTCAGAATGGGGATAACAATACTTTCCCGCCATTGCGACAGAAACGCACCCTCGACCCAAATACGATTGTAAAGGTCGAGGAGCCGTCGCTGGCAGTCCACTGAAAGGTATTTCAGCATCTGACAGTGGATGCCATCTGGCCCAGGAGCGGTATCAGGGCAAGCGGCTAGGGCACTACGAAATTCCCACTCACTGAATGGAACATTGTACGATTCTGGATGGTGGGTGCGAAACGAAAGGCTCCGACGTTCCATCCGCTCTTTAATGGAGCGGAAGGCCAGGGGGTAATTCGCAGAAGCGGAACTCATAGCAAAATGCTCTGCCAAGCGGTTTTCAATGACGTTGGAATCAGTACAAACTGCTCCATTCAGTGAGAGCGCAGGGACGCTGACAGGGGTCCGATATCCGTAGATGCGTCGAATCTTGGCCCAGACCTGCGATGGAGTGACATGGAGGTCAATGGTGGACACATACCGCTCCCAGCACTCCTGCTTGCTTTGGCGGATAAGGCGGCAGGCCCGCGCACGCAGCCGTTTGAAGGTGGCGAAGTGTTCAACACAGGGATGTCGCTTGTGACGCTGGAGCGCCCGCCGGCGATCTTTAATCGCTTCAGCGATCTCAGGCGACCACCAAGGCACAGTGCGCCGCCGAGGGGACCCAGAAGTACGGGGAATGGCAGATTCGGTGGCAGTAAGGATGCCGGTGGTGACCGATTGAACCACCACATCAACGTCATCACTAGAGAGAGGCTCAATAGCGGCAGTGGAGGAAAACAAGTCCCAGTCAGCCTTATTCATAGCCCACCTGGCAGGGTGCAGAGAAGACTGACACTGTGGCAGTGACAGAAAGATCGGAAAGTGGTCACTACCACACAGGTCGTCATGCACTCTCCATTGGACAGACGGTAAGAGGCTAGGACTACAGATCGAAAGGTCGATGGCGGAGTACGTGCCATGCGCCGCGCTGAAGTGCGTGAAGGAACCATCATTTAAGAGCGAAAGATCGAGCTGTGCCAATAAACGCTCAATGGTGGCGCCGCGACCTGTCGCCACTGACCCACCCCACAGAGGGTTATGGGCATTGAAGTCGCCCAGTAACAAGAAAGGTGGCGGCAATTGGGCTATCAGAGCAGCCAGGACATGCTGCGCGACAGCACCATCTGGGGGAAGGTAAAGGCTGCAGACGGTAACACCCTGTGGTGTCCACACCCGAACAGCGACAGCCTCTAAAGCTGTTTGTAGAGGTACAGACTCGCTGTGAAGAGAGGGTGTTGCTCCTGAAGAAGATGGGGCAGGAGCAACAGGGTGTGACGTGCCCCCCACAATCAAGGGGGCTGTTGGATTCTGACCAATCATAGAACCAACCGTACGGGACGACACAGGAGATGGAAGAACCGTTGTTGCAGCAGCGGCGTACGTTGCTGTCAATGGCACAGGATGGAGCCTCTCATATTTCCACCTAGCCTCAGAGTAGGTCAGGCGGTCCAGGGTTTTATATTCCATTATCTTCCGTCCTTTCTGGAAGATCCTACAGTCCAGCGAACAGGGGGAATGGTGGTCTCCGCAGTTAACACAGATGGAGGCGGAGCACATGGAGTATTTGGATGCGAAGGGTGTCCACTATCTCGACATGTGATGCCGGAAGTACAGCGGGATGACATGTGCCCAAACTTCCAGCATTTAAAACACCGCATTGGAGGAGGGATATATGGCTTCACATCACAGCGGTAAACCATCACCTTGACCTTTTCGAGTAAAACATCACCTTCGAAGGCCAAGATGAAGGCACCGGTGGCTACCTGATTATCCCTCGGACCCCGATGGACGCGCCGGATGAAGTGAACACATCGTCGTTCTAGATTGGCGCGTAGTTCATCATCGGACTGCAGTAGAAGATCCCTGTGGAATATAATACCCTGGACCATGTTTAAACTTTTATGGGGGTGATGGTGACGGAAACATCCCCCAAGTTGTCACAAGTGAGCAACCTCCGTGACTGGGCAGAGGATGCTGTTTTGATGAGAACCGACCCAGAGTGCATTTTGGACAAGCCCTCCACCTCCCCGAACTGAAGCTTGGTTGGCATAAAAGATTCACCATCGACCCGCGTACAGACAAGGTACCGGGGTGAATAATCTCCACTGCTGCCTTTAGCCATGCGTTCCTCCCATGGAGTGGCCAGGGAGGGAAATGATCTTGGATTGAATTGCTTGCCGTTGAGGTTAGACCTTGATCGCTTAGAGACTGCTGGTGGAGGACCACCAGCGAGAGATGATGTACCACGCTTCATTGCGGGTCATCCGCCCTGATGCCACCCACTCCGACCAGGGGTTCTCCCCACGGGCGCCACCCAGCCACAGCAAAGACCATCTGGCAGAATGGCCTTCGCCGGGAGTCCCGATGCCCCACAGGGATGGGCATCTACTCCTCGGCATACATGGGGAGATAGCAGCTCAGGCATCAGCAGTGCGATCCCTGTGTAGTCAGGGGGCTACCACCAAGAGGGTACATGACGACCCCACCACAACGGACTGGCTCCCGTGCTGGATGTCGGGTGTCGAAATATCCATGTACATCATGAGGGCAAAGATGGAAGTGCACAAAGGAGGGAATGTATGCTATCCGGAACACACTGCAGCGGATGTGGCCGAAAGCTCGATTAAGTCCCACTCCATGAAAATATCAAGTGTGCCAGATCTTAGGGCAAGATGGATTTAAGATGCACCACATAAGGTGTCCTTCCCCAAATGGTACGCACTAACGGAAAATTTGGAAAGGTACTGGTCAAACCCCTTAGGGGACCATCACATTAAAGGACGAAACAGATGAGACTCCTTTTAGTCGCCTCTTACGACAGGCAGGAATACCGCGGGCCTATTCTTACCCCCGAACCCACAGGGGGTGCACAGTACATAGGCAATAACACGAGATCCAGTACACTGACAAATGCAGTCAAATGATATTGCATTTGATGTCAGTAGTACAATATATACAAAACTTTTATGATTTACATGGTAGAGGGTGGAACTCAGTATAAAGGCAGTAGCTCTGTGCAGTGTTAGTGTGTGCATATGTGCCTTTACTGCAAATAGGAAACCAGATATCATTAGTGACAGTGCGTGTTGTGTACATAAACCACGATTGTAACAATGCCACACGGAAAACAGTTACCATGAGGTGGAAAAGCAAAAATTGGTGTGCACATGGAACTAGGACTCTCTAATCATGAAGAAGTTGAACCATTTGAGTACAATAATTGATAATTTCATTAGAATTGGTGCACAATATAAACAGAACATAAAATATGGGCTAAGTATAAAATTATGTGAGGCATCTAAACAGTTTCTTTTGTGCAAAGCAAGGGCCAAAACTCATTATTCTTCTCAACTTGTTGATGATTTGCATTTGTCAGTAACTGCCAGATGTGTACGATAAATTTTGTCAAATGACAAACATCTTGCATTCAAGAAACTTGCTCTAACATCCAAACATAAATGGGATAGATTGGAGTTTGCTGAAAAACCGATGTCATGGACTTCAGAATGGTATAATGTGATCTTCAGTTATGAAAAGTTTAATTTAGACGGGGCAGATAGATATTGATATTAGTGGCATGATGTGAGAATAGAACAGCAGGTAAGAACATGCAGAAATTTTGGTGGTGGAAGTATTATGATTTGGACAGCCTTCTGCACTAAAGGTAAGTCAGGCATTGCTTGCCCGAACACTACAGTTAACTCTAACATGTACACTAAGATGCTAGAGAGAGATTTGATTAGAATGTATAAGGACCTAGGGATCAAAAGTCTAATGTTTCAACAAGATAATGCATCTGTGCATGTTTCTGCTACTGTCAAAAGTGATTTGAAGATAAAGATATCAATGTCTTCCCCTGGCCTGCCCGTAACCTGGATATGAATCCTGTGGAAAACCATCGGGGAATACTTGCAAGGTGTATTTATTCAATGGAAGGCAATCTGAGGACATATGTGATCTGAAAAGTGTGATACGAGCAGAGTGAGTGACAATTTTACTGCAAGAACTACAAACCCTAACAAAATCAGTGCTGAAGAGAATTTTTGAGCTAATCAGAAAGAACTGAGGTTGGACAAAGTACTAACATCACAATAACACAACATGATATTCAGTGCCTTTATACCAGTCTCCAACCAGGAAATGCAAATGTCTTTTTTGTTACTTGTGTTATGAAAGAAACTATGAAATTCTGTCACAACTGTTTAAGTCTCATGTATATCGACTACTCTCATAATAAATTCAATACAGTACGCTACAGACATTGTACTTTTACTTTCATAGGAACCCTGCCTTTATACTGATTTCCATTTTCGTATGAGTTCCATGAAAAATAATGGTTTTGTTCTTCTAATAATTTCCGGGTATGCAGCCGGATCCCGTCGACATTCTGCCACGATATTTGTTGCCGTAAAAGTATCTCCATATAATCTAAGACACACCAGGCACTGAGTAAACTGTTTCACACCCAGTCCTCTAGTTTGATCATGTTCCCATGGGGCAGCTGGAGTAGGAAAAGCATTAGGATTGCCATTTAGACTTGTCTACTCAGACAGACAAATCAGAATAGCCACTGATAAATTTCATGTGCAAAATGTCCGTCCTTGCATCACTTAATCCAAGCAAGGGCTCTCCCCACAGGTGCCACCCAGCCAAAGCAAAGGCCATCTGGCACGATGGCCATAGCTTGGAGTCCTGATGCTCCAAGAAGACAGGCATCTAGTCCTTGGCATGCACGTGAACTAGCAGCTCAGATATTAGAAGTGTGATCCCTGTGTTTTCAGGAGGCTAGATCTAAAGGGTATGTGTAATGGCCCCACAATGACAAATCGGTCACTGTGTTGGCATTATATGCACAGGGCTATTACAAATGATTGAAGCGATTTCATAAATTCACTGCAGCTCCATTCATTGACATATGGTCACGACACACTACAGATACGTAGAAAAACTCATAAAGTTTTGTTCGGCTGAAGCCGCACTTCAGGTTTCTGTCGCCAGAGCGCTTGAGAGCGCAGTGAGACAAAATGGCGACAGGAGCCGAGAAAGCGTATGTCGTGCTTGAAATGCACTCACATCAGTCGGTCATAACAGTGCAACGACACTTCAGGACAAAGTTCAACGAGGATCCACCAACTGCTAACTCCATTTGACAATGGTATGCGCAGTTTAAAGCTTCTGGATGCCTCTGTAAGGGGAAATCAACGGGTCGGCCTGCAGTGAGCGAAGAAACGGTTGAACGCGTGCGGGCAAGTTTCACGCGTAGCCCGCGGAAGTCGACAAATAAAGCAAGCAGGGAGCTAAACATACCACAGCCGACGGTTTGGAAAATCGTACGGAAAAGGCTAAAGCAGAAGGCTTACCGTTTACAATTGCTACAAGCCCTGACACCCAATGACAAAGTCAAACGCTTTAAATTTTCGGTGTGGTTGCAACAGCTCACGGAAGAGGATGCGTTCAGTGCGAAACTTGTTTTCAGTGATGAAGCAACATTTTTTCTTAATGGTGAAGTGAACAGACACAATGTGCGAATCTGGCGGTAGAGAATCCTCACGCATTCGTGTAGCAAATTCGCAATTCACCAAAAGTTAATGTGTTTTGTGCAATCTCACGGTTTAAAGTTTACGGCCCCTTTTTCTTCTGCGAAAAAAACGTTACAGGACATGTGTATCTGGACATGCTGGAAAATTGGCTCATGCCACAACTGGAGACCGACAGCGCTGACTTCATCTTTCAACATGATGGTGCTCCACTGCACTTCCATCATGATGTTCGGTATTTCTTAAACAGGAGATTGGAAAACCGATGGATCGGTCGTGGTGCAGATCATGATCAGCAATTCATGTCATGGCCTCCACGGTCTCCTGACTTAACCCCATGCAATTTCTTTCTGTGGGGTTGTGTGAAATATTCAGTGTTTAAGCCTCCTCTACCAAGAAACGTGCCAGAACTGCGAGCTCGCATCAACGATGCTTTCGAACTCATTGATGGGGACATGCTGCGCCGAGTGTGGGAGGAACTTGATTATCGGCTTGATGTCTGCCGAATCACTATAGGGGCACATATCGAACATTTGTGAATGCCTAAAAAAACTTTTTGAGTTTTTGTATGTGTGTGCAAAGCATTGTGAAAATATCTCAAATAATAAAGCTATCGTAGAGCTGTGAAATCGCTTCAATCATTTGTAATAATCCTGTATATATGAGTCTGTGCTGTTATTGTGCACAGAGGGTCAACACTGCATGTTGTAGGTACTATTTACACCATTCTTCCCCATCTGGTCCACAACACAGGAAAATTTTTGAAACTCAAGGTCAAACGTGAAAGCGGGCCAACTTAGCCAAAAAGTGATGTAAGGAAAATGAATGAAGATATCGACGAAAGAAAGCAGAACCTGGTGAAGTAGTCAGATCAGCATCAAAGGGTGACACCATGAGAAAGAAAGAGAAATAAAGAAAGATAATGGTCGGAGATTATAGTACAAGAAAGGAACTAAGTACTGCAATAAGTCCGGGCCCTGGTTGGTTGGTTGGTTTAAAAGAGGGGGGAAGGGACCAAATCCCTAGGTCATCGGTCCCTTGTTCCGAGTAAAAAAAAGAGCAACAAACACTTAAATGGGCAAAATGGGAGAAGAAAACCACAGAACAGCAAGAAACAGGTAGAAGACATTAAAATGACAAAACAGATTACCATGGCTGGCTGAGCATGAGAATAAAAAGGAGAAGCCAGCCACTCTGCAACACATTAAAACCTCCACCCTAAAAGCACTAGGATGGAGGACACAGGGGGACAAAGGACGTGCGCTAAAACTTAGATCAAATGATACAATCCACCCTCACTAATAAAACGTAAAATTAAATCAGCCAACGATGTGTTATCAGATAAAATTAGTAGCAACGAGTCCAGTAACCGAAGATTTCGTCGCAGGGCAGTCAAAGTGGGACAGTGCACCAGAATGTGGGCCACTGTCAAACGGGCGTCGCATCGACACTGAGGTACATCTTCACAGAGCAGGAGGTAGCCGTGGGTTGCCCAAGCATGGCCAATGCAGAGCTGGCATAGAAGCACAGAGTCCCTGCAAGAGGCCTGCATGGAGGACTGCCACACATTCATGCTCTCCTTAATGGCACACAGTTTGTTGTGCGTACTGAGACTATGCCATTCCGTCTACCAAAGCCGAAAAACCTGGTGGTGTAAAAACGATCTCCATAAGCAGTTTCTGTGTAGCCTGTTTGGCCAGCCTGTCAGCAAATTTGTTGCCTGTGATTCCGACGTGTCCTGGGGTCCACACAAACACCACTGAACAACCGGACTGTTCCAGGGTATAGATGTATAGATGGACTCCTAGATGGTCGCTACCAAAGGATAACAAGGGTAGCACTGGCCAATAGCTTGTAGGCTGCTCAAGGAGTCAGTACACAGAAGAAATGACTCCCCAGGATATGAACGGATGTGCTCAAGAGCATGAGATATAGCCACCAGCTCTGCAGTGAAAACACTGCAGCCATCAGGCACGGAATGCTGTTCAATATGTCCTCCATGGACATACGCAAAGCTGACGTGACCATCAGCCATTGAGCCGTTGGTGTCAAGAATCAAGAGGAAGTGACAGCGAAGAGCCGCGGGGTGAACCGAGTCCTTTGGGCCATGTGAAAGGTCCAGGCGAAGCCGCTGCCTAGGTGTACACCATGGAGATGCACGCGAGTGGACCTCGAGTATAGCTGGAAAAGGCAAGGACTGCAGTTCAGATAGAAGGGATCAGATGCGAACTGCAATTGTAAGCCCTGACCTGGGGTGCCGATACAGGAGAATAACCGCCATGGGTGGGAAAAGGAGGCAGTAATTTGGATGTGCAGAAGAACTACGAACATGTGCAACATAACTGGAGAGCTGTTGTGCACATCTGAGCTGCAATGGAAGTACTCCAGCCTCTGCCAGGATGTTGGTCACCGGACTCATCCCAAAAGCTCCCATCGCTAGTCAGACGCCACAGTGGTGCACTGGGTTGAGTAAACGCAATGCTGAGGACGCCGCCCAACCATAAATCAGACTCCCATAGTTAAGACGTGATCGAACAAGGGCTCTGTAGAGCTGCAGAAGCGCAGAGTGATCTACACCCTAGTTGATGTTGCTCAGGCAGCAGAGGGCATTGAGGTGCTGCCAGCACTTCAGCTTAAGCTGACGAAGGTGAGGACGCCAAGTCAATCAGGCATCGAAAACCAGTCCTAACAATCAATATGTCTCCACTACAGTGAGTGGATCATCATTAAGGTAATTTTCTGGTTCTGGATGGATAGTACAACGCTAACAGAGGTGCATAACACACAACATTGCAGCCGAAAACTGGAAGCCGTGGGCTAGAGCCCATGACTGCATCCTGTTGATGTCTCCCTGCAGGTACCGCTCAGGAACACCAGTACTGGTGGAGTAGTACGAAATGCAGAAGTCATTTGCATACAGAGAGGGTGAGACTGACAGCCCTACAGCTGCTGCTAGACAGTTAATGGCCACTAAAAATGGAGATACACCCAATACAGAGCCCTGAGGGACTGCATTCTCTTGGATATGGGGGGGAGGGGGGAGAGGGGGGGGATCTATGGGAGGTACCAACTTGGACACGGAAAGCATGAAGCGACAGGAAATTCTGGATAAAAATTGGGAGCATGCCTCGGACACCCCACTTGTATAATGTGGCAAGGATATGATGTCGCCAGGTGGTGTCATGGACTTTTCGTAAATCAAAAAAAGACGGCAACAAGGTGTTAGCATCTGGTAAAGGGTGTTCGGATGGCATACTCAAGGGACACAAAATTATCAGTGGTAGAGCGACACTGGCGGAAACCGCCCTGGCACGGAGCCAGTAGGCCACGTGACTCCAGGACCCAACCCAACTGCCAACAGACCATATGTTCCAGCAGCTTACAAAGAACGTTGGTGAGGCTGATGGGCCAATAGCTATCCACATCAAGCGGGTTTTTGCCGGGTTTGAGCACCGAAATGATGGTGCTCTCCTGCCAGTGCGAGGAAAAGATGCCATCGCACCAGATCCAGTTGAAGATCACGAGGAGATGTCACTTGTAGTCAGGCACGAGATGTTTAATCATTTGACTTTGGATCCGATCTGGCCCAGGAACTGTGTCGGGGCAATGTGCAAGGGCACTGGGGAGCTCCCACTCTGTAAATGGGGCATTATAGGGTTCACTGTGGCATGTAGTGAACGAGAGGACTTTCCCTTCCATCTGCCGTTTGAGAGAGCAAAAGGCTGGTGGGTAATTCTTCGACGCAGAGGTGCGAGCATAGTGCTCAACAAAGTGCTCAGCAACCGTGTTTGCATCAGAAAAGTAACATGCCATTTATGTTAACACCGGGAACAATACCTGTTGGGCCTGGCACCCAAAAACTCGTTTGATCTTTGCCCAGACTTGGGAAGGTGACGTATGGCACCCAATGGTCAAGACATATATCTCCCAACACTCCTGTTTCCATCTTTTGATAAGCTGGCGGACGTGGGCACGGAGCCGTTTAAAGGCAATGAGGTGCTCCAGGAAAGGGTGCCACTTATGCCGCTGTAGAGCTCACCGACACTCCTTAATTGCCTCAGTGACATCCAGCAACCACCAAGGGACTGTCTTTCGCCGGAGGCATCCTAAAGAACGAGGGATCGCGTTTTCCACCACTTAAACAATTGTTGTAGTTACCTGCTCAACCACCACATCAATGTTACCATGTGTGGGAGATTCAACAGAGACAGCAGTGATAAAAGCTTCCCAATATGCCTTGTATAAAACCCATCTCGGCAGGTGTCCGTAGGCCTGACACCGGGGCAGTGACAGGAAGATGAGGAAGTGGTCACTACCACACAGGTCATCAAGTGCTCTCCAGTGAATAGATGGGAGAAGGCCAGGACTGCAAACCGAGAGATCAATGGCTGAATATGTGCCATGTGCCACACTGAAACGTGTGGGGCACCTGTATTTAAGAGGTAGAGGTCGAGGTCGAGTTGTGACACTAAATTTTCGACATCTCTGCCTCGGCCAGTAAGCACGGTGCCACCCCACAAGGGGTTATGGGTGTTTGCTTCTCCAGCACGGGGGAGGGGACCAATGTCCCCTGCATTTGGAGGGGGGGGGCCTTGCTCCCAAATTAGGTGCTTTGGGAGCAACGGAGGAAGATTTGCCCCCTACCACCAAGGGGGCAGATGTATTCTGGTGGCCCGGAGGGTCCACTGTTCGTGGCACAGAGTGAGGAACCACTAGCACTTGGGATGGCGATGGTGACATAGCTGCAGAATATGTCAACGTCAACTGAATGGGGTGTAATCTTTCAAATTTGCGTTTAGCCTCTCTTTAAGTCAACCAGTCCAGGGTCTTGTACTCCATGATTTTCCGCTCCTTTTGGAGTACTGTGCAGCCTGGTGAGCAGGGGAAGTGTTGCTCTCCACAGCTGATGCAGGTGGGAGGAGGCGCACACGGAGTATCTGAGTGCAGTGGATGTCCACAGTCTCAACATGTGGTGCTGGAAGTGCAGCGGGAAGACATGTGCCCGAACTTCCAGCACTTAAAGCACCGCATAGGGGGAGGGAGGTATGGTTCAATGACATAGCGGTAAAACATCACTGTGACTTTTCAGGCAATGAATCACCCTCAAAGGCCAAGATGAAGGCACCGGTAGCAACCCTGTTGTCTCTGAGTCCCCTGTAAATGGGCCGGATGAACAGAACGCCCCATCATTCTAAATTGGTGCGGAGCTCATCATCAGACTACAAGAGGATATTGAGATGGAAAATGATCCCCTGGACCATGTCGAGGCTTTTATGGGGATTGACGGAAACAGGAATATCACACAACTTGTCACAGACAAGTAACCCTCGGGATCAGGCTGGGGCTGCTGTCTGAATCAAGAATGCGCTGTTTCGCATCTTGGACAATGCTGCCACTTCTCCAAACTTATCCTCAAGGTGTTCAACAAAAAATTGAGGCTTTGTAGATACAAAGGAGTCCCCATCAGTTCTGCTACAGACAAAAAACTGAGGCGAATATGGCTCTCTCCGTTTTGTAGCCCTAGGACACGAAACAACAGAAGAAGTTGACATACACTAGAAAGTGTTCTTGCCCAAATACTTGAATCGCAGGTGGGGATGCAAAGCCATGACAAGAGATTCAGGAGATTGAATCTACGGGCACTATGGATAACATGTGCACCACTTAAGGCATCCTTCCCCATATGGCTCGCACTTCTGTAGAATTTTGGAAGTGGCAGGTCAAACCATAGAATGGGACCTGAACTCATAGGGCCGAAATGTGTGAGACTCCTTTTAGTTGCCTCTTACGACAGGTAGGACTACCTCGGGCCTATTCTAACCCCCGGTCCCGCAGGGGGGAAAGTCTGGGCCCTGTGCTCACCACACCTATACTCACGAAAGACTTGTGAACTTCCCGAGAGGATTGGGAAATAGTGAGATTCATGCCGCCTATCTGTCATGGTGGTTGTTATGATGTTCAGATAAACGTTTCATCACAGTCATATCTCAGTGGTAATTTTTATTGTAAGTCACTTCACTGTCAAGTTTTCCATCAAGATGGAATCTAAGTAATATGATTTGTGAAAAAATTAGAGAATATGACAACCATATAATTACATATCTGAACTGCTGAAACTTAATGAGTATGATCAGGCACACATATGTAGCTCACATCAAATGCTCCTAATATTAGCTGTTTTATAAACTCACCTGTAGGTCTTCCACAGTTGTTTCAGTATCTCCAAAGTTGTTAATGACTGCACAATATTTGTGAGGAGACAACAGACCAATCCGAATTGATGGCCATTGTTTCCCATAAATAGACTTGTAAAAATCATCAAAATGTTCTAATGCTTTATCTTTCGGTGATTTCCTCTTTGCAATGACAGACTGAAATACAGATAGAACAAATGATAATTATGGAATAATTGCTACAGCATCATTAACACGAGCTCTCAGTTTCATGTATTGTTTCCTTTAGGTTATATTTTAAAAAAGTTATTATGAAAATGAACAAAAATAAATAAATCTCTTTTCAAACACTAATACTCAGAAGCACAGATGTAAGCTGCTGTCTTTATTTATGAAGTAGACTTCTGTGACTTAAGTAATATTTTGTGATCTAATATTTACCTGACTTTAATACCTTCATCTCCAATATAAAAATAAAGAAAGATACAAAAATCAAAACTGAGGAAAGATGTAATACAGAAAACGACATCATGCACTAGACATTTTCCAGAATCAGTGAAGAATAAATATGAGGGTTTGCTGAAAAATAATGTCTCCAAATCTTTATGTTTGAATACAACAAATGTTATTCACATTCTACATCTTTATTCTTCATGTCCACATATTAGCAGCCCTTTACCACTAAGGGCTCCAAATTGTAGCATGTAACAGGGTGATATGTAACATTACTATGTAAGTGAGTGAAAACAGGCTGCTGTAATCGAGTTATGAATTTGAAGAGTTTGTCAACACATGCAGCACCCTCTCATTCATCATAACAATGTCAGACCACATATGAGTGCTGCAACATTTGCCACAATCCAGCACGTTGGATTCACTAGTATTGCAATCAACCCAAGCACGCATTCAGAAACAGAAGTAATAGTACACAATACTCTTGAAACTGTCATTGACTGCTTTTCTGTGAATCATCTCACGCTCAATTTTAAAAAGACAAGACGCTACCTATTCAGTTCTGCACATCTAGGGGTACTACACCAACGCTAAGTGTAACGCATGGTGAGAAAGTAATAAATAATGTGGAAACTTCAAAATTCTTAAGTGTTCATATTGAAGAGAATGTTAACTGGAAAAAGCGCATTTTGGAATGCCTAAAACAACTTAGTTCAGCCCATTTTCCCTTAGAATCACTGCAAATCTTGGGGAGAGAGAAATCAGTAAGTTGACATAGTCTGCACATTTTCATTCAATAATGTCATATGGAATTATGTCCTGGGAGAACTCATTCTTAAGAAAGAAAGTTTTCACTGCTCAAAAACATGCTGTGAGAGTAACATGTAGTGCACATCCACAAGCATCTTGTAGCTGACTGTTTAAAGAGTTTGGCATTCTGACTACTACTTCACAGTATATTTATTCCCTCATGAAGTTTGTTGTAAATAATCCACTACAGTTCAAAAGGAACAATGATGTACATAATTACAATACCAGAAGTAAAAATGACATTCATTAGTCCATATTAAGTTTTTCTTTATTACAAAAAGGGGTGAACAATGTTGTATGAAACATTTTTGATAACTTACAGAGGGATATAAAATGTTTGACAGATAGCAAAGAAAAATTTGAAAGCAAACTAAAAAAGTTTCTCTGTGATACCTCTTTCTATTCTGTAGAATTTATATTACTATAATGAGTAAAATGTGGTGAGTAGGGATTACTAACTCACATCTGCAGATATTTTTACAGAAAAAAATGAGGTAAAAACCTTTATAAATGTTCAACATGTAGCCATTTTTATATATATGTAAAATGACTCATTCCACATCATAATGATTTATCATGCAAATGACCCATAGGACACAAAACTACCTAACATCACTGTCACTGATCATCCTCGGTACAGTCCCAACTTCATCCCATCTGATTTTCATCTGTTTCCAAAACTTTATGAATGCCTCCAAGGACTTCACCTTGATAGTGCTGAAGCAGTGCAAGCAGAGGTGAGCCTGTGGCTCTGTCGACAAAGTCAAACATTCTACAGTCATGGTATCAACAACTGACCTCTCGTTGGGAGAAACGTGTTCATCGCCAGACTGGCTATATTGAGAAATAAATATGCAGACAAGCAGGATAAAGATGTAAAATGTTAATAACATTTGTTTTATTTAAAATCCTTTAAGAGGTATCACAAAAAAAATTTGGACGCAATACTTTTCAGCATGCCTTCATGCATCTATAGGTAATACACACTCTTTGACAACTTTAAATATTTTCTAGTAATAGAGGACTTCGCTGATATTGATATAATGATTCTTTTAAAACAAGATTAAGAAGTGTAGTATTCTACTAAAGGTTGAAATGTGTAAAACTATTAATAAATTCATTTCACTCATGCACTAGCACTTTTCCTCCCAAAGTGCAAAATTAATTATCATTTTAAATTGGGAATCTGAGTGGTTCTAACATTTTATAGTACCAAACGAAGTATGGAGCAGACCAGGGTGAAGGAATGAGGGGCAGGAAGTTTGGGGGGGGGGGGGGAGGTGAAGAAGGGAGGGAGGTAGAAAAAGGGATTGTTGGAGGCACAGTTCTCATATACACAAGTCAGATAAGCTGATGTTTGAAAGGGGGTGGGTAGAGGGACGTTAAGACAGCACAGCTTATGAAACTGAGCAGGTTGCACTTAGTGGCATGCTCTGATATAGTGTAATTTACCTTACGTTTAAATGAATATAAATTTTAGAATTTTAATATGAACAAACATGTAAATATATGCATGCAATAATTTTATTTCTGTTAAAGAAATAATCCTGACTCTGCTTCCCAATGCTTTGATCCTGGTTGTGTTTACATACTGACTTCAATTTTCTACCAATTTCCATCTTTCAGCAGGAACACAACATTTCTGTATTTTTAGTACAAGAATAAGCTTAATTTTAAGTTTCCATTACACTCATGCTTGTATTATTACTTTATATATTATAACATTGAAAAATTTCTGCAGCCATTTTCCAACAGAGAAGGCATCTACATTAATTCACTAATTTAACTTCTAACACTCTGAAGTGTTTAACATAATGGTGTGCATGTATAGCACTTTTCAATCATTGTGTTCCAAATTGCTATGGTAAAGACCTCCATAAGTTAAAAGGTTCAAGTTATGTTTGGTGAAGTCTCCATTATAGAGAACCACATATTTCCAATATTCCACTGATGTGCAAATACTGAGCAATTGCTTCACCTAATGTTACATCTACATGATCATTTCCCTTTAAATCCCTGTACATAGTTCCAAATGCATAATGCATTAAAAAACTGGAATCAGAACCATTACACATCGTGGCATAAAATCAAATAGGTCAACCAATGAAACGATGCATACAAACTATCTGAAGACAGAATAGACAGAGGTCCAATTCCTTTAAGTTGAATGATGATGATAACAGCATAAAATCAGAGGTTTGTACAACAATACACAAAGAATCAACAGTTGGTTCTCAAGAAATGTGACAATCAAGTTGCCAACCGCCATATCCCACTCATGCTTGGTGGATCACATGCCAGGTAAATGTGCACCGCAGAAAGCACTGGTGACCATCATTGGCTGAAGAAGGCTCGCACATTCCTCACAAGTGGTTGGGCAATATAATACTGAAATATTTGTGCACAGTTGTCTAAGGAAAAGACAGTACCTCAGGCTCTAGAGTCTTCCTGATACAATGGCTGCTATTCAGGTTGCCCCTAACATGTAGGAGTCATGAATGCAAGTTGTAGGAATTAGTGTCAACCAATTTAACTGAGTTTTCTCACTATACTGCTCAAGAATGCAAGCTATCTACCACCAAAGTAGCACTAAACCATATGTATGCTGTCGCCATTGTAGGATTGGTCTGAAAACACTACAGTTGGCAATTCAGTATCAAACAATGGCATTCACGTTCATTTCATAGATTTTGGTGTTCCCTCAATAATGGCAGCCTGAGTAGTAGAATGCATGCTACTGTTTGATCATGCATGAAATTGCGCTGGACAGCAAAACACACGCAGATTGAAATCCACTGTAATGTTCCAGCACTGATCAAACACTGTACACAAAGTTATGTGGTCATATGTGGTTATGCAGGCAAGGTGGCAGTAATCTCATGCTGTGAGTACATTGAAGTGTCCTGCACCCATCCATTACTTAGTACAACCCACTTTTATCCCCTGGTTTCACATCTTATAACTGAGTTGAACAGTCATGATGTGACAAATCCATAATACCAAAGATAAAGTATTCTGTCCTCAGATACCAATTAAGCACACTGGTGCTTATTTTCACATTTTAGTTTGTTTAACAGCCACTCACTGGCTGGGCTTGCGATAACACTGACACTAAGACCACTCTGCTGTGCTTATGTGTACACCATCTCTGCAATAGTAATCACTCAAGCAGGTGACAAAACTCATGGCATAGCAATATGCATATATATACAGGTGGCGGTAGTATTGTATACATTAGGTATAAAAGGGCAGTGCACTGGCAGAGCTATCATTTGTACTCAGTCGATTCTTGTGAAATTCTTTCCAACATGATTATGGCCGCATGATGGGAGTTAAAGGCACTGAACACGGAATGGTAGTTGGAGCTAGATGCATGAGACATTCCATTTCAGAAATCGGCAAATTCAATATACTGAACTCCACAGTGTCAAGAGTGGGCCAAGAATACCAAATTTCATGCATTACCTCTCATCACAGATAATGTAGTGGTCGATGGCTTTCACTTAATGACCGATAGTAGCAGCATTTGCAAAGCATTGTCAGTGCTAAAAGACAAGTAACACTGCATGAAATAACTGCAAAAATCAATGTGTGATGTACCACAAAAGTGTGAGTTAAGACACTGAGGTGAAATATGGCATTAATGAGCTATGGTTACAGACGATCTACACGAGTGCCTTTGCTAACAGCACACCACCTACAGTGCCCCTTCTGGGCTCATAACCATATCAGTTGGACCAGAGACAACTAAAAAACCATGACCTGGTCAGATGAGTCCCAATTTCAGTTAGTACGAGCTGATGATAGGGTTCGAGTGTTGCACAGACCATGGACCCAGGCTGTCAAAAAAGCACTGTGCAAGGTAATGGTGATTCCATAATGGTGTGGGCTGTGTTTACATGGAATGGACTGGGTCCTCAGTTATGTTTAGTTGGTTGGAGACCATTTCCAGCCATTCATGGACTTCATGTTCCCACACAATGATGGAATTTTTATCGCTGACAGTGCCTCATATTTAGTGTTTTAGACTTTTCTGGCAATTCAGTGTCATCTCGTGGAATCAGGTGTACTGCTGATGGTCTGCGTCTTCCCAACACAATATTTCAACATCACAATTCGGTGTCTTTACCAGGTGTTTTTTGTGACTGGTCAACAAGCTAACCGTATCCCGTGTTTATGCCAGGGCGGTGTCTTGTGTTCCCTAGCTATCTGCACCAATCTGGCCATTTCTGGTGGTGCTGTTTGCCTCTAGGTGTTCCATCTTCCATCCACACCTTTTTCCACTGTTTTCCCCAGTGGCAGCCATGTCAAGGCGTTACATACTAAGTCTGTTCCCAGCAGATGCATTCCCAGTACAATCGACATGCTGCAGATGTTTCCTAAGCTGTTGGCAATCATCCTGCCTTCTAGAATGCCCCCGCCATTCTCCTAAACTTGTGGGTCTGGTGCTCCTTTACAAAGTGCGCTGCCTACCAAATCAGGCTGCTGTGGGAATTGCATATTCTGTCTATGCACTCCACAGTAATCTCTCATGGCGGTGGCCGCTGTCTGGAGTTCTGTACTGTGTCTGCTCCTAAGGTGCATGGTGCCTGAAGGTTCACATGGTTAATGTTGTTCTGTCTTTTGTCCATGAGCACTACAGTTGTCTCCCGAGGAGATGCTCCATAAGAGATAAGAGATTCAATCCCATTAATTACATCTCTTGTTGTCTGAGGATCATTAATGGAGAAGGGAACTTTTTTCCATTGTCTCTTTGTAATTCTAATGCTGAATTCCACTTTGTATTGGTCTGGTATCCTGCTTCCCGGTTGATCAGGTTCTCTCTCATCTATCCCAGAATTTGGGGGTCTGAGTGAGGAACCTTGTTTTATCATAATTCATGGCATGTTCAAGTTCTAGGAAATATTCTGCTACTGCTGATTTAGTGATCTGTCACAGCCTGCTATGTTTTTGGTGTCCTTTCCATCTTATTTCAAGTGTTCTGGCAGTTTGACCGATGTCAGACATACAACATTCACCTGTTATATGGCAGATACCATGTTTCCTTAACCTCCAGATTATCCTTGACCGTTCCAAGGAGCAACCTGATCTTTTTAGATGGCCTGAACACACTTTTGATTTTTCAGGATCCTGCTGATCTTTGCAGATATAGGACCTGCATGTGGTAGAAAGGCTACCCTCCTGGTCTCTTCTTGTTGTTCTCCCATTATATCAGGTCGTCTGGTGAGATGTAGTGCTTTGCGGATGTCCCTGTTTGAGTACCTGTGGTGGTAAACATTTGCTGCAGATGTTCTAACTCTGCCAAGTTGTCTGAACCGGACAGTGTCTTGGCTAGGTGTATAAGTGTTCTCAGTAACCTGTTCTTCTGCACTGGATGATGGCAGCTGGCAGCCTGTAATATACGTCCGCGTGTTTTGGTTTCCTACACACACTGTGTCCTGGTGTCCTATCTATCTTCCTTTTCACCAGGACATCCAGGAATGGAAGTTGATTATCTTTCTCTAGTTCCACTGTGAACTTAATGTTGGGGTATCTTGAGTTCCTTTGGCCAAGGAACTCATCCAGTCTTTTCCAGCCATGTGGCCAATTGACGAATGTGTCATCAACGTACCTGAAGAAACAGGTAGACTGGCAGGCAGTAACTATAATTGCCTCATCCTCAAATCTCATCACAAAAAAGTTTGCCACTACCGAAGACAAGTATCCATCGCTGCTCCTTCATTCTGTTCATGAAACTGGCCTTCACATAGGAAGTAAGTCGATGTTAAAATATGTTTGCCTGGTGGGTGTGGACCTAGTACAGAACGCCTTGGCATGGCCACCACTGGGGAAAACAGTGTAAATGGGCACAGATGGATAACGGAACACCTAGAGATAAATAGCTCTTCCATAAATGGCCACAGTGGGCCTGGACAGCATAGGAAACACCAGACACTGCGCAGCCATAAATATGGAACACGGTCAGCTTGTCAACCAGTCGCAGGGAACACCTGATGAAGACACCGAATTACAACATCGAAACACTGTGTTGGGAAGATGCAGACCACCGGCAGTACAATGAATTCCATGAGATGACAATGCAACATGCCACTGAGCCACAATTGTTCACAATTGGTTTGAAGAACATGCTGGGCAATTTATATATATATATCTATATATGTGTGTGTGTGTGTGTGTGTGTGTGTGTGTGTGTGTGTGTGTGTGTTTTTGAGAGATTACAGTATGAACACCTGCATTTTGGTTTGAGGAGACATTTAATTAGTGTTGAGGAAGAGCTTCTGAGTAACTTAAACATACATTCCAACAGAGACCACAAATAATCACCAGGGAACTCCTGAGAGGTTGTTTCAATGTGTTACAGAATTCTGGTGAGGGACACTTAAAGGAATGAATTTTAAGCCATCAGCTTGCAGCTTAACTTAGAAAACTCTAGCACCAGTTCCTTTAAAAATGCTGCACAACCAGTTTTCTCTGTGTGTGTATGGAGGTGGTGGTATTTCCATTTTGGAAAACTTAAAGGGACTTATCGTACCAAATGTGTCTATTGTGCCATTAGGGTTGGCATAGGTCATGGGCATCCACAGAACTTTTCCAAAAGGGGGCAAAATTCTAAAATTCCCAACTTTCATACAGCTGAGTCAGTGTCCTGAGAAAATATCATGCTCCAATAACTAAATATGACAAAAAGTACATAAATACTTCAGGTTACTGGTAGCTGTCCACTTAGTATTTTAAAGTAGATTTCTTTGGTACCTAAAAGGTAAGTGGTTGCACCAAACAGAGTTTGAAATGTCTCAATTTGCGGAGAGAAAAGAATGGTTACATAATCTGCGGTTCAATAGACTAGCAAAACAGTCAATTACACATGGGAGTGTGCTCTTTGGGTGTCTGTGTATGTGTGTACTATTGGCACAAAAAGAGCTAGTGCTCGAAAGCTAGTATGAGTGCTGTTGTCTGTTATGTGTTTCTCTGTTCCACACATTGGTCCACTGTTAAGGAGTGGTTGTCTTTCCCTTATTTAAGTATTGCTCCATCCAGAAATTTCCATTATCGTTAAACAATCATTGCCAGAAATTCATTAAAAACTGTAATAAACAAGAAGCCGGTATCCAGATTACAGGAGGCAACAAGGGCCCCTTTTGCATTTGTTTCATATGACTGTGGTCAAGATATTTAACGGACAGAGAAGGCACATGGGCAGGTAGCTGGGCTGGCTCAAGAGGTTTAGTCAGGAGGCAATGACATACTTTTGTTGGTGTATAGATGTAACTCTTGCCACAAGTGACTGATGTGGGAATTCCACCAAATCATACTTATAAACATTTAAAGGGGGTACTGAGTGGCAGAAAGGCACAATGAGAAGTACTGCTGAATATTACTCAGCTATCGGACAAAGTCATCCATTGGATGTAGACAACAAAATTCCCACATACTCATGTAAGCATAACTAACATGCATAAGACCACTGTTATCTCCATGAACTAAGGCAACTGTTCTATTCCATATCGGATTTTCAATTGTATGTTTTCACAAACATTTAATGCTTATACCACTAACTAGATAAATTATTTTCTAAATTTTCCCATTTTTTCTTAATATTAAAAATTTACAGAGTACTTATGTCTTAGGTCAGGAATAGAATATTCATTTTAAAATTATATTTTATGAGAACCTATTAATTATACATGTATAGTGTTTGATATAATTTTACATGCATTTGAGCACCATCTCCTCTTCTTTCATCTCACCCTCTTTGGAGAATGTTGGATCAATCATTTTTTGTGTGTTGTTCTTTTCTCAGTACCCAGTATTTCTTCTTTCTTCATTTCCTTTCATCTTCCGAGAGGGTCTGTTTGGATTTAGGTGTAGATCTGTCTTGGAACCTTATATTTTCATCTTTAGTAATTAATTTAGCTGTTTGATTGATGAGTGATTTTTTTCTGAAATCTTTAATTCTACTGGGTCTTTCTCAGTTTCTTTATACCAACTGGGTTTTATTTTGTGGCTACGGAAAAAGTCAAAAATTTGTTTGGTTCACCTATTAAAATTCATTCTGAGAAGTTGCCCATCAAAATTTATCCTCCTTTTTCACATTGTATCTGAAAGTGTTTCAATTTTTTTGTAGAAAGTTTCATTTTTGACATACTATCTTATTACCTTTGAATTTTGGTCCTATGAGTTTCATTAAAATTTTTCTTTCCTTTATCTTAAGTTTCTCCATTCGGCCTTGAAAGTTCATGTTTAGTGTTTCTGCTGCATGCTGTACTTCTGGCTAAATCACTGTCATGTAATGTGTAATTTTGGATCTCCAGAAAAGGGATTTTTTGTTGTATGTATCTTTTGTTAGCTGGAAGGCAAGTTCAAGTTTATTTTCTCTGTATTTCACTGCTTTGCTTTCCACAGGATTCCTACTAATCCATTCTCCAAGATATATATAGGCTGACAATTACTGAACAATATATAAAAATAACATAAATTACTTACAAACCATGGCATGCACACACTTTATTCAACATTTAAACGTCACTACACATATTCCGATTTAGGTTATGACATGTTCAATGCGCCTGCCATCATTGGTGATAATGTGGTGCAGACAAATAGTGAAATTCTGCATGACCTGCTGAACTGTTGGAACATCAGTGCAGTTGATGACATCCTGATTGACTGTTTTCAGCTCAGCAATGGTTTTGGGATTACTCGTGTACACATTGTCTTTAATGTAGCCCCAGAAAAGGGGTCGCACTTGTTCAGATCTGGAGAATATGGCGGCCAATTGAGGCCCATACTAGTGGCCTCTGGGTACCCCAGAGCCAAAATGTGGTCCTAAAGTGTTCCTCCAGAACATGAAACACACTCCTGCTTTGATGGGGCTGAGCTCCGTCTTGGATGATCCGCATCTTGTCGAATTCAGGGATCACTTTGGATAATGGGGATGAAATCATCTTCCAAAACCTTCATGAACCATTCGGTAGCCACCATGCCATCAAGGAATATTGCACCGATTATTCTGTGACTGGACACTGCACGCAACAGTCACCCATTGAGAGTGAAGAGACTTCTCGATCACAAAATGCGGATTCTCAGTCCCCCAAATGTGCCAATTTTGCTTATTGATACACCCATCCAAATGAAAGTGGGCTTTTTTGTTAAACCAAACCATATTCACATCATTCCATGGTCCTATCGCTTACTGGCTAATGGTTTTGAATTTTGTACGGGAAAAGATGCAGGTCTTCAACAACAACTTGTCACAGTGTCTCCCAGTTCATTACCACCTGTTGAGCAGCTCATCTGATTGATTTCCTGGGGCTGGTTTGAAGCACAATGCGTGTCTTCTCAATGTTTTCAGGCATTTTTAAGCACATTGCCAACACTCTCATCATGAACACTGCCCATTCTCTCAAACTCGCAAATCAAATTCTTGATTGTTAGCATTCTTGGACTGGTTGTCTTCAGCTTGAACTCAGTCACAAACTTCCTTTGACCTCCAGTTGTGCTGTTACTGCTCACATGGTGGGCCTTCACAAGCGCTATACACTCAGCACGCTGTATCTTAACATTTTCACGGGCAAATGGCCGACAGCAACAAGGCATATGCCCATGCTAATTCCCATCATGTCCTGCGGCCAACTGTGCAGTTTGAACGTCGTAACACAAACCGTTCAGAAATTATGATGATTTTATTACATATAGTTCAATAATTATCACCCTGTAAATTCTTTTACTATTTCAGGCTTTGTCCTTGGACTTTGAGGTGTTTACATGAGTTACTGACAGTTATTATGACTTTCTGAAGGAGATGTGAAGACCTATTTTAGCTGCTTGTTTTTTTTAGTCCAAGGATTTGCTCCTGTGCTTCTTCCATTGTTTTGGCAGAAAGGCCTCTATTACCTGCAAATGCAATGCAATATACTTTAAGGTTCTTCTTTTTGCAATCCAATCTTACAGCACTCTTTATATTTGTGTTCCATTCTCTGACTACTGTCTCAAGCAGACAACTGAACAGCAATGGTCAGAGCCCATCCCCCTGTTGCATCCCTGTTTGAGCATCATTTATATGAAATTCTCATTATTTATGTTAGCCAACTGATCCAAAAGTTTTATTAAATTGTAATATACTGCATATCACTAGGACAGAATGACATCATAGGGAACCCCATTTTTTAAAGTTTGTGAGATTTGATTTATGGGCAGCAAGTGGCCACACAGCACAAGTATTGGCACTTCGATTTTTTTGCGAGTCCACTTCACATTGTGATTTAGGGATTTCCCACAAATGAAACTTTCATAGGAAAGTGTGTTGATATACATTCTGGAATTAACAGTTTGTCCATTATTTGTGAACTGGAGGGGAAACTTTGAGTCTGCTTCTTGTGAATTTGGCTGCCTACTAGAATTGCTGAAATAATTAGTGCCACTACAAAAGAGTTACATTTTAATGAAAACACTGTTCAAAGATATTCCTTATGCTGCCTACTCATTTGATATAATCAACTCCAGCTACACTCATAGTCAAAAGTATTAAAAGCTATCAATGACCATCTTTGACAAGACACAAAAGAGAGAGGTGAGATATGCAACTACGGATATTCGTTAAAGCCATCAACAGCTCTTTCCTATTACAGACCTTACCACAGTGGGTGCTGCAAACAACCTAACAAAATGCAGAAAAACTGTAGGGCTAGGCAACATATACACTGAATTCATTAAACGCATGGGTCCAAATGCCCGACAATGGCTTTTAAATTCCTACAATGATATCCTGTGAAGTTGCATGTTACTAGAACCTTTGAAGAGAAGCAAAGTTATTGGCACTCTTAAGTCAGGGAAAAACATCACTTTGCCAGAAAGCTAGAAACCAATCACACTTTTATGCATTTGCTTCAAGATCCTTGAAAGAATACTTTATGCACAGATTACAAACTTTTTATGCAATAGCATACCAATAGAGCAAGCTGGTTTTATGCCAGGAAGAAGCTGCTACAATCAGGTCCTCTTGCTCACAACCCACACAGAGAGAAGATTCCAACAACAACTCAAAACATCTGCTGTATTTATTGGTTTAAGTGCAGTCCGTGGTACAGTTTGGGAAGAAGGACTACTACTCAAGGTGTACCAGCTGATTCCTTACACATTATTTCTTCATCTACTCAATGAGATGTTCAGTGACAGATTTTTTCAAGTACATCTTAACGGGTAGTCAAACACTTTCCATAGCCTACAAAATGGCCTACCACAAGGGTCTGTACTAGCTCCTTTAATATATACATCTCAAACATGCCACCAACAACATCTCTCAATTCATGCATGCAGATGGTATTGCCTTTGTACCCAAAGTCCAAGTTTTACTCAGACTGAGGATGTACTGTCAGAAGACCTCAGCACAATTAGTGAATATTTCAAAAAATGGGGACTCAAGTCAGATCAACCAAAACAGAAGTTACGTCATTCCATCTCAAAGAACTCTTGTCATTTACTATGATGGAGACTGTTAAAACATAATCCAGGTCCTATGTATGTCAGTACCACTCTCAAGAGAACACCCACCCTTCAGACATCATCTGGAAAAATTATTAGCAAAAATCAAAACTCGAACTAATCTGATTCAGAAGCTGGCCAATATGTCATGGGATGCTACAGCCAAGAATCAGCCCAAAAGCCCTTATACACTCAACCGTACAATACTGTGCTCCTGTCTGAATCAATACCTGCCATACCTACCTTGTCAATACAAAGTTAAATTGTGCAATGTGAACCATAACTCGAACTACTAGAACAACTCCGATCCTGTGGCTGCTATTACTGAGCAATATCACACCTCCCCAAACTAGATGGTTAGCAGCCCTCAAATCACAGTTGGAAAAATGTAATGCCAATCCATATTCCCTTACATAGCAGCAACTGAGACCGAAATCAAGACATCCATCTGTAACAGGCCCCAACCAGTTCAACAACATCAACATCAGTGACCACCGGACATCACTTGGCAGACTCCGACCTCGTGACAGATCTTATTCTGAAGGTAGCCTAACAGGATTCTCTCTTCCCAGAAGACAGTGGTGCAACAACAGTTTTGCACAAACCACCTTATCTGCAACAAGAGTCTAACTCAGAGGGGAGCTTTAGAATGCAACCGATGGAGAGCTGAAGAGCAAGTAGTCCCCCATCTGGCCCTGATTTGTCCTGATATATCCTTCAGGGTAAATTAAAAGGCGTCCACAAAGAAAGAACTCACAAAATTATAATTTTTTAAAAATTGGAGTTCTTTTCGTAGGTGAGAGAACAGTATCTGGACCAAACCGATGAGCCAAAATCAATTCAGGTAAATCCAATCATGCATTTATAGATAACAGTTCCAAACAAATTTAATTATAATGGTGAGTTATAAATAAATAACAACGTTCAAGAAAACTGAATGTGGTTTTTTCAAGAAGGTTAGATACTTTCCCCTTCCCTGAATTCATTATTAGCAAAGTGAGAGGGAAGAAAACAAGTAGATCATCTAACAAGAAACTGAAGAACCCCACGATTTAAATACATTATACTCCCGTAGATGCTATACACAACACATCAGTTTCCTGATATGCATCTGTCAAAGCTTGAGAGAAGTGGACAGAAACTAATTCACATCATAATAGTATGAGAAACCACAAAAGAAAATCTGAACCACACAAATCTAACAGTCATACATGAAGTCTGAGCTGTAGACAGAAAGAATGACTGGTTGTTCAAGGAAGAATGTGACATGGATGTCCTGTCTACAGCAGCATTGCTTGCACTGTTTGCTCTGTCAGACATGCACTATGCCATCTAGTGAACACATTGCAATGTTACTTCCATTGCAACTTCCAAAAACATGAAAAATGTCATCATCCATCTAATCTATGGGCTTACAGTTGGAAGTGAAAGTTGTGAGACAACTGACAAAACAAAATTTACAACAATCACCCTCTACCAGGAACAACATTTTACCCAGTGGATAGATGCCTGACAGAATATGGTACACTTGTGACAGATGTTTGATTTAGTGATCAGAGATGACTGTCAATGTACAGCGAAGATGATGAAACTGTTGCAAATTGTAATTTCATGAACCAAAGAATTTGCGCTAGTTTGTTTATGATTCATCTTCAATGTTGGAACCTTAGGGACATTCACCTCTATTTCATTAATGTATTGTTATTGGATAATCCATCCAGTTGTTTTTAGATGGTATTTAATCCACATGATTGATGGTACTATTTAACCTTCAGACTGGTTGTGGCAATCCAACTCAATCAAAATATTGAAGCACATAAAATGACCCAAAATGTATTCTCATAAAAAATCAGTAGTGCTACAGTAGGGTCGACAGAAGCGTCCGATCCCACGCGTTGGCTTTGACCCGTGACGTAAGGGTGTTGTCGTGTGACGTCATGACGGCGCAGAGTTTGGTTTGAGTGTGGCTGTCTCCAGTTCTGTTTTATCTTATTTTATTTACTTTTCTGATCTGTTCGTTCTATCTCGTGAGATTTTTTTTTTTTTTAATTTAAAAACACTTATTACTTATTTTAATTATCTGTTTCCTCGAATTTCTGTTTTAGTTTATTATATTTATCTTTCTGATCTGTTCGTTCTATTCCGTGAGATTTTTTTTTAAAAAAAGACAAAAAACACTAATCAGCTACTGAAGCATCTTTATCTTCTATGGGTTGCAGGGGTTACGACCCCTGGGGAGGTGGGTGGGTATTCATGCATGGCTGTCTTCACTTACACGTTGTAGCTACACAAGGCATCTAAATTTGTTTATATTTAGTTTGCCCCCCACCCAAAACACCTCATTTCCCGTGCTTGCCCCGTTAGTGTCATTAGGCTTCTTGTGGAAAGTGTGTGTGTTTGTTTGTTTTTGTTTCCGCCATATTTGTGACGTCATGGGTCAAAGCAGACAGGCGGGATCGGACGCTTCCGTATTTCCCTACAGTAAGCATAAAGTGTGTCAGTTCTCGTGTGCACCCTGCACAAAGACCAAATATACAGGGACTGAAGTTTCATACCTATGCAACAACAGCAATGTCTTAGTCTTATCAATTTTACCATTAGGCCCCCAAAAATTGCATGATAATCTATACCATGGCATAGACTACAGTAATGTGCCAGTTTCATGGTCTTGGTGCACTTTCTTCTTGACTTACATAGGCATACAGGAGCACACAGAGCCACTCATCACAGTTCTTGATTTTATTAAATTCAGAAATTTCTTCACATATAAACATGAGGTGGAAAAATTGTGACTGTAGCTCTATGTGTAACACTATGCACAAAACATTTTTCTTCATTTATGACCTGGGCTGTATATATTCTAGATTAGTCTCCTGTTTTCTTAGCTGTTGCTTACATCTTACAATATATAATTTAGACTTGTCTTTTTATCATCCTACGTTAATTTGTGGGATTAATAAACATTGTGATTCTGTACCAAAAGAATGACAACATTACATGACGCAGATTCCAATACCAAGAAATGACTACTGGATGACGTCACTAACACAAAAATATTATCAGAACAAAAACCAATTAACAGACTTCCAAAGGAAGAGTGGATTTGGGCAGAGACATTCTTGTTCTTAACATCTTCAAAAATAGGAAACTCTTGCAAACACCAGACCACAGTGGAAAGGTATGGGTTTTATGTTTTTTTGTACCTTTGACTACATACAACCAAACCGACAGCTTAAATCTAACACAGGCATCATGTTTTGTTACAGTTCACTCTGTCACCACAATCCCTTTTAAAAGAAGAGCCAGTGACGAAGTCATTGGTAAATGCAAAACGACAGTATCATAATTTTCAATACACTTGCTATATCCATTAGACCAATGTAGGTATAGTACGCAACACAATCCAAGCAGCCACCCACAAGGACTAAATAACATCTACAACTAAAATATACAGACAGAAACAGTGAAAATGACATCTATGCAACATACAACATTACACTTCAAAGAAAATACCATTCACTTCCATTGCTGAGTATACCCCAGTTTTTACATATCTACTACAGTATTTTATTAGTTCCCATTTACACTACTTTGGGAACAATTTCTTTCGCTATGTCTTATCTGAGGTTATTCCAGGTTACACTAAAGTTTATCCTTAGCAACCAAATATTGTATATTCTGATATGTTGTTGTTGTTGTGGTCTTCAGTCCTGAGACTGGTTTGATGCAGCTCTCCATGCTACTCTATCCTGTGCAAGCTTCTTCATCTCCCAGTACCTACTGCAACCTACATCCTTCTGAATCTGCTTAGTGTATTCGTCTCTTAGTCTCCCTCTACGATTTTTACCCTCCACGCTGCCCTCCAATGCTAAATTTGTGATCCCTTGATGCCTCAAAACATGTCCTACCAACCGATTCCTTCTTCTAGTCAAGTTGTGCCACAAACTTCTCTTCTCCCCAATCCTATTCAATACCTCCTCATTAGTTACGTGATCTACCCACCTTATCTTCAGCATTCTTCTGTAGCACCACATTTCAAAAGCTTCTATTCTCTTCTTGTCCAAACTGGTTATCATCCATGTTTCACTTCCATACATGGCTACACTCCATACAAATACTTTCAGAAACGACTTCCTGACACTTAAATCTATACTCGATGTTAACAAATTTCTCTTCTTCAGAAACGATTTCCTTGCCATTGCCAGTCTACATTTTATATCCTCTCTACTTCGACCATCCTCAGTTATTTTGCTCCCTAAATAGCAAAACTCCTTTACTACTTTAAGTGTCTCATTTCCTAATCTAATCCCCTCAGCATCACCCGATTTAATTTGACTACATTCCGTTATCCTCGTTTTGCTTTTGTTGATGTTCATCTTATATCCTCCTTTCAAGACACTGTCTATTCCGTTCAACTGCTCTTCCAAGTCCTTTGCTGTCTCTGACAGAATTACAATGTCATCGGCGAACCTCAAAGTCTTTACTTCTTCTCCATGAATTTTAATACCTACTCCAAATTTTTCTTTTGTTTCCTTTACTGCTTGCTCAATATACAGATTGAACAACATCGGGGAGAGCCTACAACCCTGTCTTACTCCCTTCCCAACCACTGCTTCCCTTTCATGTCCCTCGACTCTTATAACTGCCATCTGGTTTCTGTACAAATTGTAAATAGCCTTTCGCTCCCTGTATTTTACCCCTGCCAGCTTCAGAATTTGAAAGAGAGTATTCCAGTTAACGTTGTCAAAAGCTTTCTCTAAGTCTACAAATGCTAGAAACGTAGGTTTGCCTTTTCTTAATCTTTCTTCTAAGATAAGTCGTAAGGTTAGTATTGCCTCACGTGTTCCAACATTTCTACGGAATCCAAACTGATCTTCCCCGAGGTCCGCTTCTACCAGTTTTTCCATTCATCTGTAAAGAATTCACGTTAGTATTTTGCAGCTGTGACTTATTAAACTGATAGTTCGATAATTTTCACATCTGTCAACACCTGCTTTCTTTGGGATTTGAATTATTATATTCTTCTTGAAGTCTGTGGGTATTTCGCCTGTCTCATACATCTTGCTCACCAGATGGTAGAGTTTTGTCATGACTGGCTCTCCCAAGGCCATCAGTAGTTCTAATGGAATGTTGTCTACTCCCGGGGCCTTGTTTCGACTCAGGTCTTTCAGTGCTCTGTCAAACTCTTCACACAGTATCTTATCTCCCATTTCATCTTCATCTACATCCTCTTCCATTTCCATAATATTGTCCTCAAGTACATCGCCCTTGTATAAACCCTCTATATACTCCTTCCACCTTTCTGCCTTCCATTCTTTGCTTAGAACTGGGTTGCCATCTGAGCTCTTGATATTCATACAAGTGGTTCTCTTCTCTCCAAAGGTCTCTTTAATTTTCCTGTAGGCAGTATCTATCTTACCCCTAGTGAGACAAGCCTCTACATCCTTAATATTCTGATATATGTGGCAGAAAACAAAAGACAAAGTTGTACACGTTGAAGAGGTTATACAGATCATTCTGTGGCAATACCACTTGTCTTTTCCCTTACACTTTATTTCAGTTTCCTTTTAATTTAAAGAAACGGTGAAAAATCAGAGAACTGTATTTAAGTCATATTTTTTTTGACAATACGTCCCAATATGCACGCAGACCAACAGAGGCCTCAAAATGCGTCAAATGGCCAAAATTATAACTGCAAGAGTGATCAGCAAACCACATCTCTCCAACACAATCATGAAATCACACAACACCACAGATTAAGGAGCGTTAATTGCCTGACACTGAGTTATCCTATCAGCTCAACTGCTGACTTAGTTTCACATTACACTGAGAGTTTTCTTGTTCTCCAAAGTATTTGTCCTCCTACACATATTCTGCTACCTATGCATTTCTGTAATGTTATAAAGAATTCTCGTCAGTAGCATTTTCAGACCTGTTCTTTTATACTGAATGCAGTTTGCATGCATATAAAATGATCTTGGAATGGAAAGCCCTTTCATTACTCATGATAATGATAATTCTTGTCCTGGCAAAGGAAAAAAAGTGATAATTACCGCTTGAGATCATCCTGCTCAGAAGTGTCTGAGAGCAAGCTGACATTAAGATCATCATACACTGTGACTTCTCGAAAAATTTTTACTAAATTGGCTGCCTGACATGATGACACAAGGGTGTTAGCAGGACTACATAACTATATAGAATTCTAATGTAATGGGTTACTGGCTGTCTGTTACTTTAAATGTCGTGTTACAGAAACCTTCGTCACTGATCACACAAGCGCCGTATACGGATGGCAAACGTACAAGAGCTTCGATTCTCGAACTACACTGCAACTAATCTCATGAAGAATGTTCATAGCAACATATATACACCGATGCCCATAAGTTTAATACGCTATCACACTACGCGAACAAAGCGAGACCTTTGAAAAAATATAAGTTTAAAATGTTATAAAGAAGTTCAATACTGTTTAAAACAATGGTAACATGAAGTATATTCAGAAAACAATAGTGGTGCACATGCTTAAGAAAATTAAAGAAAGGCAGTTAACACCGGCAAAACTGTATCAAAGAAATGTTAAGTTACAAATCTAAAATTATTTCTTACCCAGTGAGTATTCTTATGTTTGAATCTTCTTTGAAACCTCAAAAAATCTGACACCCGGCGCGGATGCCGACAAAACATAACATTGAAATTCACAGCCATAGTGGTAAAATAACTGTCACGTTTTAAAAATGTTTTCCTGATTTGTAGCAGACGACCTGTTTTGTTGTTAATAAAAGAAAAACAAACAAATATCGCAAAGCACTTCAACAGTTCTCAAAGACAGAACGTATGAATGCTAAACATCGATTAAAGCCAGGATCACACAAGCAAGTGAGCCGCGACAGCTCGTGGTATTCTATAGTGGCACCACAGCCTAACATATGTTAGACTGTGGTGGCACTGTGAATTACACCTTTCACGCAGGGCACTAAAAATTCTACGTAGTTGCAAACTTTCAATATGACGTCAACTGAGGTCAAATAGGTGGATATTAATGTTGTAGTGCATGGCTTACAGCTGTGACACGTAATACAAGAAAGACGAAAGCAAAATTAGATTTCACTCAGGGTAAATTAGCAGTTACATACACATTTTTAAAATAAAAGAAATACCACTCGGTGTTGAAAATGCTACGTGTTATAGCAAACCAACCAACAGTTGGCCTGTAAACATCTGTATACACATCACTCTTCCTAGATTTTAGAATGTAGGTATGTCGAATAATTCTAATTTTTAGTTTAACGGTTGCCACATCACGCTTGGGAACTATTTCCCACATACAATATATATTTTATAAAGTTCTTGGTCTCACAAACCATGAGGTTTATAGAACTCGCATTTTTTTATTACAGAAAATTTGACACTAACGTTATGGGTGTGGAACTTCAGTTCGTAGTGATAGCGGATGATAGACAACACAATGGTATGGAGTGCACAACCCACTTTCTTTAATAGAAGCTTGATACAAACAAGGACACATTACACAATGTAGCGCCTATTTTCATTCACTGCTTTCGTATGACGTCATATTCTGGGGTAACTCATCATTGAGTAAAAGAGCGTTCATTGCACAAAAGCGTGTAATCAGAATAATTGCTGGAGCTCATCCACGATCATCCTGCAGACACTTGTTTAAAGAGCTAGAGATCTTCACTGTAGCCTCAATATATATATATATATATATATATATATATATATATATATATATATATATATATATATATATATTTCACTTATGAAATTTGTTATTAACAATCCGAATGAATTCAAAAGTAATAGCAGTGCACATGGCTACAACACTAGGAGAAAGGATGATCTTCACTACTACTCAACGTTAAATCTAACTTTGGCTCAGAAGGGGGTAAATTATGCTACCACAAAAGTCTTTGGTCACTTACGTAATAGCATCAAATGTCTGATAGATAGCCATAAAGGATTTAAAAGGAAATTAAAAGAATTTCTTAATCGCAACTCCTTCTACTCATCAGATGAATTTTTGGATAAAGTAAGTGGGTAATTTACCCAAACCCTGCAAAAAAAATTAAGTGTCATGTAATATTTTGTGTAATGTAATATCTTGTATAGACACCTTTTATTAACCTGACATATTCCACAGCATTATAAAGCATCGTATTCATCATCTATGGAACAAGTACTAATCTAATCCAATTCGAGTCACAGATGAGAGCACAGCGTAGAGGTGATGACTAGGGGGAAGGAGAGGCAGAAGCGCTGATGAGGGTGGTCTGGTGTAGGGTGTAGAGATGATAGTCACAGAAATGGGAGGCTGCATGGATGGTGCGGCCCCCACGGGTGAGCATGGGAAGGGGAAGTGGGGCAAATGTATCTGGTGGGTCTGTGTGGAGCTCAAGGTAGTGTGAGAACTTCCTGGAAATTGTGTTCCAGGGACTTAGGTGTGATTGTGCAATCATGGTGGGCGCCTGCGACTGCCAGACCCTTGTCTGTAAGTGTGAGGCTAAGATCCTCCAGGCAGAAGCATCAGACATCAAGCAGTGTCTGGAAAGGAAGGGATGCAGTCGCAGGGGGAGGAGGATTTGGAGTAGGGGAGGAAGCCACCACAATGGTATCCATATTAGGGGGCTTGTCAATGTGATACCAAGCAGGTTTCAATAGGTTGATGAAGGTCGTGACTGGCTTCCTGTTAAGCAGAATGTCATACGTTTTGGGGCTACATTGGAGAATTCTATGTGGGTCCGAGAATGGGGGCTGGAGTGTGGCAAGGACAGTATTGTCATCCAGCATGGCATAGTCGCCTGTGGCTAGATCTTTGGTGAAGAAAATTTTAGGAGGGCTATAGCAGAAGGAGGAGAGCATGAAGCTTGTCAATGTGACGCAGGATGCTGTCAACCAAAGCCAGAAGCGAGGCTGGCGTGGGGGGGTACTTGTAAGAGGCAAAATCACCAGGGAGGGATAGTGCCTGTCCATATCAAATCTCAGCTAGTGAGGCACTGGGGTCTTGTTTATGCACTGTGTGGACACCCAGAAACACCCACGAGAGTATATCTTACCCATGGCACGTAAGAATGGCCTCTTGACAAGATCATTAGCTTGGTGGTGGTTCTGTAACAGGTAATGCCACATAGTTTACAGAGTTTGGTAAACAGCGAGGACTCAAATTGTTTATCTTGGTCGGTGGTTATAGAGGTAGGGCAGCCAAAACAAGTGAAACAGATACACATGAGAGCTCTGGCAACTGTTTCAGTAGTGGTGTCCTGTGTCTTGGATGAGGTTGTCTTCGACTCAGCGTGTTACCCGATCAGCAATGGAGAGGAGGTAGCAGTAGTTGATTAATGGAGGAGGGCGGCTGACCAGGTCCACAGTAATGTGTTGGAAGCATCCCTTCAGTATTTTGAAGGTGCGTTGTGGGGGCTGAGTGTGCCAGGTGATTTTACATCGCTGGCACGGTACACAGGCCCTTGTTCACAACTTGCAGTCTCGCTTAACATGAGGCCAAACGTATCGCTCAGTTATAAGGTGAATAGTAGGTTTGACATTGCAGTGGGTGAGTTTGTGAAAAAAGTCGAAAATAGTACTGCAGAATTGTTGTACGACAAGTGAGCGCGTGCATTCTGGGATATGTCACAGAGGACAGGGTGGTTGAACAAGGAATAAACTTTAACTCAATCATGAGGGTGGAGGAGGAGTTGTTTAAAATGTCCTGTAGCTGAGGGTCATTCTGCTGTGCCTGCACGAGCTCGTCAAAGTCGATCTTGGCCGAGATGGTTCTGATGTATGACAACTAGTCAGCATCTATGTTGTCTGGGCCTTTCATGTGACAGATGTCTGTACAAAGAATTCGAGGTGAGGGTAATGGTGGATGCACTAGTCCTTGGGTGGGCTACAGAAGGCGTTAGTTAGGGCTGGTGATCCGTATAAATGACAAAGGGGCGTCCTTCAGTATCTTCTCCTAAGTACTGCACGGCCTCTGCAAATGGCCAGTAACTCCCGTTGATAAGCAAACTACATGCGCTTTGCCCTGGTCAGCTTATGGGAGAAGCAGCACAACAGTTGATTGGAATCGTCTACGTCTTGCTGAAGGATAGGTCCTATCGCTAAATCGCTAGTATCAGCAGTGATGGATAAGGGAGTTTCTGGAATCTACATCTATATCTACATCCATACTCCGCAAGCCACCTGGCGGTGTGTGGCGGAGGGTACCTTGAGGGAGCAATATACTGCTTGACTTCTCGGTGAAGGTATGTTCTTGAACTACAACAAAAGCCCGTACCGAGCTACTGAGTGTCTCCCCTGCAGAGTCTTCCACTGGAGTTTATCTATCATCTCTGTAACGAAGTGCGCTGCTCTCTGTTGGATCTTCTCTATCTCTTCCATCAACCCTATCTGGTATGGATCCCACACTGGTGAGCAGTATTCAAGCAGTGGGCGAACAAGTATACTGTAACCTACTTCCTTTGTTTTGGATTGCATTTCCTTAGGATTCTTCCAATGAATCTAAGTCTGGCATCTGCTTTACCAACGATCAACTTTATATGATCATTCCATTTTAAATCACTCCTAATGCGTACTCCCAGATAATTTATGGAATTAACTGTTTCCAGTTGCTGACCTGCTATATTGTAGCTAAATGATAAGGGATCTTTCTTTCTATGTATTCGCAGCACTTTACACTTGTCTACATTGATGTTCAAGTGCCATTCCCTGCACCATGCGTCAATTCGCTGCAGATCCTCCTGCATTTCAGTACAATTTTCCATTGTTATAACCTCTTGATATACCACAGCATCATCTGTAAAAAGCCGCAGTGAACTTCCGATGTTATCCACAAGGTCATTTATGTATATTGTGAATAGCAACAGTCCTACAACACACCCCTGCAGCACACCTGAAATCACTCTTACTTCGGAAGACTTTTCTCCATTGAGAATGACATGCTGCGTTGTGTTATCTAGGAACTCTTCAATCCAATAGGATGAGCTAAGATGACTGCCTGAACCAGATCATTCTTCATTGTGTGGAAGGTGTGCTGCATATTCGTGACCCACATGAGCTCCCCGTGACCAGTTGTATTTTTCAGTTTTGAGGTCCTCTGTTAAGCGTTGCTGCAGGGCAGCAGCATGGGGCAAGTGAAAATGAAATGGTCATATGGCATGTTGGCTGGGACGCGCCACTCAGGTTCAGCCGCCAAGTGCATGTCTTATTTCATTCAGCGCCACATTTGGCGACTTGCGGCCGATGATGAGGATGAAATGATAATGAAGAAAACACAACGCCCAGTCCACAAGCGGAGAAAATCTCCAACCCATCCAGGAATCGAACGCAGGCCCAGTGCGTGGGAGGCAAGCACGTTACCACCCAGCTAAGCAGGCGGATGTGGAGGAAGTGCCAGCGATAGAAATGGACAATCCGAAGAAATGGCGGAGTTCATGGTAGTTTGAGGGTGGCGATAGGTTACGAATCAGCTCAGTGTGCTCTGGATTTGGGCAGATACTGGAAGCATTAATGATGTGGCCCAAGATGGTGACTTGCTCCTAATGGAGTTAACATTTGTCAGTGTTGATCACTACATCATTGGCTTCAACAGTGCCAAGAACTTGTTCGAGGTAGGTGGAGTGTGAGTACATGACTGGCGAAAAAATGAGGATATTGTCCAGATACGCATAACAAAAAGAAAATTTAAAAAGCATGCTGTCTATAAGTCATTGCCAGGTTAGTTCAGTGTGTTTCAGTCTACAATGCACGAAAAGGAACTGAAACAATCCAAAAGATGTGGTTATGGCAGGCTTGTGAATGCCATCTTTGTACGTCGGTATCTGCAGATACGCCTTTTTACAGTCAATTGCACTGAACACTTTAGCACTGGCAAGATAGTGTGTGAAGTCTTTAGTATTAGGGACCAGGTAATTTCCCATGATTGTGTGAGCATTCAAGACACGATAATCTCCACAAAGTCTGGCTGAGCCATCTTTCCTAGGGACAAGGCAGCAGAGGTTTGGTTGCAGCACAGCGTGTGCTGGCTTGGCACAGGCAGCGGGGTGCTGCACAGGCATGGGATGGCAAAGGTGAGGCTGTTCTGCAAAGGCGCAGGCATGGAGCTGGAGACGGCATACTGCAGTGGGGGAGGTGAGCAACGGTAGCGCGAGAACAGTTGGACTTGCGAGACAAATAATTCACCTCACTCTTCACTTTACTGAGCCGTGACTGAACGTGAGTATTGACATGTTCAGCTCACTGGATTAAAAATATGAAGAGCCCAGAAAATTTTCATAAATCGTCTGCGAGAAATACAGTCTAAAAGAAGTCAGATGATCGTAACCATTCTCTTGAAAGAAAGTCCTGCAAGTCATTACACTTCTGTAATGCCAACAGCACACCATGGAAGCGTTTCATTTCTTCCTTGTAACGTTTCTCCAGTCCCACCACGCAGAATGTTAGGGAAGTGGTGTCATTTTACGTCTTTTTTCTGTAGTGTACTTGTTCGTTTGGGCTGCTATTTGTGGAAATAAGGCATCTGTAAAGATTAACTGATGAGAAACCAACTGGCAATGATAGAACATCACCAGTGTCAGTGATAAAACCACACTCTGAATAGTTAAAATAAAAGTCAGGGTCATTTTAGCTTCACATTCGCAACGAATCTTCTGCTGAATTACCAGAAAAACGCACACTTTCACGGTTTTATCGTCATCTTCACTAGAATTGTTTAGAAATGAACCACTTATATCATCAAAATCACTTTCACTTTCGTTGTCACTTAAATATTCTTCTAAGAGCTGTAAAATCTCTTCCTCAGAAATAAAAACGTGAGAAATTAGCCATTCCACGCGCGCGCGAACTTGAACATAATAATTCCAACATTCCTTTGAACACAACTGCAATAGTTTTTCACAGAGATAAGACAGAAGGCAGCACTAAGCACTATTGATGCCTAGTACTGTCAAAATCGAGGACTGAGCATGTGAGAGTAGCGAAAAATCGTGTCGAGTGTAGCTCGACATCGGGGTGGAAAACAAATTCACAATGTCGAGGGTGTCGAGTAGGTGGCGCATTCGTAGCATCTCTGGAGCTAGGCAGACGCACGTATACGAAGCTCTTCTAAGTGATTAATATTGAAATAAGAGCTAATTTAGTTAACATTACATTTTAGACTAGTGTATATACTTCTAAACTTCTAAACTTGTTTGTCTGTATCTGAGAAATTGTTGCGAAACTTATTTTGACATGGAAATGCGTAAATCTCAGTGCAGGGCAACAGGATTATCTTAAAATTAAATTCTGAAAGGACATATGTGAAGCTTACAGTACACGACACAAACTCCAGACTAGCCAGTACATCAAATAATTCGCCTGTGAGAAAGCAACCCATTTTCAATTAAATTTACAAATGCTGTCAGTCTGCAAAACATAATGATTCCGATTAATATGTTGGCCCTGAATATTATTAATCTTTATCTTTAGTCTTGCAAACAGTCACTGCACCAAAACTGTAACGCTAATTACATAGCAATTGAATATAAAATTTATGCGTCTGGCTTTCTGATAAAACAGCTTAAAAACTCACAAGATAGCACTTTACTGAGATATTCTACTGGTATTAAGCCTCTGAATTGGTATGATATTTTCAGAAATACATTTTAGCAATCACTGTGCCTTAAAGTGGACACGAACTTAGATGATAATTAAATTTTGTAGCCTACCTGTGCACACAGAACACTCATATGTTCTGAAACCTGATACTATTTGGAATATTGATGAAACTACCAAAAATCAAATTTCATTTACTATACTTGTGATGTGCAATGCAAGACAGTAATGTACCTTATCACTTTTCATAAGAGTGCTTCTGCAGCAAACAACTTGTGATGTTCAATGTGAGTATACAAGCACTCTCATAAAGGTAAAGAATGAAAAATGAGGAACTAAACTTAACGACCGATAAATGAGACCAAGGACTCCAAGTATAACTATGATTCATTAAACCATGACAACAATACACCGTTTCATAAAGTTCTCATAACTAGACACGACGTCTGGATTTGGTTTCCCCTTGGTTTCGCCATGTGTTGAAGGCACTCGCAACAGCACTCCTCGAACACCTGACAAGTTGTGCAGTTTCCGAAATGCTCACACCAAGCGTTTGGGCCATCTCAGTTGGTGCCTTCCCACTCTACATACAGACAGCACACTCACTGATACTACATGCACCTTGCATGCATCTAACTAGCAGCCATTTCTCTGTAGGTGACGCTGCAATCGCTTGGACAGGTTTATATCATTTGTAGAGGTCACAATCTTCTGGCTGGTCAGTGTTTTTTTAATACTATTTTGAATGGTTACTGATGCAGACAAATAATTTCTTCCATTGACTCTAGCACTGTGTGTAAAGAAGAAAAAGAAATCAAGATGCTGGTACAGGGAATGGCTGGAGAGAGAAATATACCTGTGAAAATCGGCTAAAGGAAATACTGTCCTCAGAACCTCATGTCTACATCAGCTTTCTCCAAATATACTGTTTAATTTTTAATAAAACGTTAGGGTAACCTCTCACCCTCACATTGAAAAAGAAGGCAGTGTGGGAATATATACCTCATCTGAGGATGAAAAGAGGAGCTTCAATTTGTTATTGCACTCTCATTTACATGGTTTGCTAAGAATATTGATTTTCTTCTTAAACGTAATCTGCAGAACATATGGCTAGGAAAGGCCAACCAGTGCTATTTTGTTTCAATCCTTGCTTGCGATACAGTGAGATAAATTGTAATAAAATTATTTTTGGTAAACATGCACAGTGAAACATCATCACAAATAATGCCACCATCTTGTCATATCTTCCATCAATCACCATTTCTGTCAAACACATTAAACAGCACCATCCATAATCAAATATTTGGAAACAGTAAATTTTTGGCTTATGTAACATCCCTTGCTTGTAACTTGCAGGTTATGACAGTGTGCTGTTCCAGGGTGCAGTGCATTTAAGCAGTATCGCAAACTCGTAACTTTTGGTACAGCATGTTACTACTAAATCTTGATTAATGTCACATCACCAGTAAAAGCTTTCGGGAGATCTTTTATTTAGCTGGCAGTAGTGGCGCTCGCTGTATTGCAGTAGTTGGAGCAATGAAGATTTTTGTAAGGTAAGTGCTTTGTGAAACGTATAGGTTAATGTTAGTCAGGGCCATTCTCTTGTAGGGATTATTGAAAGTCAGATTGCGTTGCGCTAAAAATATTATGTGTCAGTTTAAGCACAGCCATTTATAATTTTTCTAAGGGGACGTTTCATATGTCGACCCTTAGCCAAGGATACCTCACTGGAATCTTCTGATTTTTTTCTTGTAGTTTGTGTAATTGGTGTAGCTATTGTTTATTGTTATCGCGTAATTGTAGAGAGAATCTTCTTTGTAGTTGTAGTTTTTCATTGTTGTACAGTAAAACAGTTGTGGCATGCATGTAGATTTGCACCAAGTATTTTTCAGCTGCACTAGCAATTAGCGAGATATTCTTTTCAGTGCTTTGTTAATGTGTTTTCTTATTCTTGCTCTTCAAATTGTGCTTTTCTTGTTACGTGTGAAATACGTGATAATTATAGCGTGTGAAAAACGTAACACTAGGCTCCAAAGAAAACTAAGAAATGACAGTGAAGACAAAAGCAGTGTGTTAGCACCACCGTGTAATGAATTAACTAATGTTCAAAGTAGTAATTTGGTAATTGTGCATAGGGAAATGGAGCAGGCTGCAAATAATGGTGTAGACAGTGAAACAATTAGTGAACAGGGAAGCATTATCGATCGATCGGTTGGCAACAGCTCGCCTCAGGAATCCGAAATGACAGGACACAATCTTGCAAATACCGTAGATTCAGGTTCTGCGTCCTCACCGTTTTCTCAAATAAGTCAAGACACATTGTTTGCTTTTCAGAATGCAAATATTGCTGGTTCAAATGCACTGCCGAATAGCACTGAGGAACATGTTTCAGACAGCAGTGCATTGTTATTACAGTTAATGCAACAAATGGGACAAAGGCTACAGAAGTTAGACACAACACTTGAACAAAATCAGAAACAAATGGGACAAAATCTTCAAAAGTTAGACACAATGGAACAAAATCTTTGAGAGTTAGAAACAATGGAACAAAATCAGAGACAAACACAGCAAAAGTTAGACACGATGGAACAAAATCAGAGACAAACACAGCAATAGCTTCCAAAGTTAGACTCAATGGAACAAACACTTGAACAAACACATGAAGGTTTAACTGCTGAGTTTCTTAAAATCGAATCGAAATGTCAAAAAGTCTGTAATGACGTAAAAACACAAATTTGTGAGCACTTTCAACCTATTTTTTCGCGTCATGAAAATTCATTACAGAATCACGAAGCAGCCATAAAAGAACTGCAAACTATTGTTCATGAAAATCACGACCCCTTGCAAGCTACAATTGACTCAGTTGCATCTACCAATTCGGTTATGCAACTTTCAAAAACTCAGGAAAACTTAAAAAAAGGACACAGTAGATACGATTTCAACACAAATGGACACTCTTAAACTTGGTTCAGAGAAACACACTGAGGAAATCTGTTCACTATCGGAGAAAGTAGCGGAACTTTCGGATCAATTCACTAACTTATCTACAAAGGTAGATGATGATCTGAATGACACAAGACCCATAGCCTTCACTGACACAGAAGAGTATGAACAAATTAGAAAATTCAAACAAAATCAAAATCAAATCAATACACAGTACAAAAGAGAAATCCGGGAAGTACAAGATCAGTTGATACAGGTAATACAAGAATTACATATTTCAGAGGACATTCTCGCTCCAATACGGGGAGAGGGACATAGAAATACGGAACAGCCACAAAATAATAACACAGGGCACTTCGGAAATTATGTAAGAAATTGGCAAGGTACACTGAATTTTGAGATGGAACCGCCGAAACGCAGTAACAATGACCCATATGTCACTCGGCGACATGATGATTTTGACTATAAGCTGTTTATTATTACACATAAATTCAAAACATTCATCCACAAGCATGGCTCCATCAATTCTCTCGTTGTTTTCCTCCCAACTGGTCATTAGAGCACAGATTAGAATTTATGTGTGGCTATTTAGAGAATGAACCAGCTGTAAGAATGCGATCGGTCATTCACGATTGTCACAGTGAAGGAGAATTTTATCATGCCTTCCTCTCAGCATATTGGTCTCAAGCTACACAAGACCGAGTAAAACATAGTATCATAATGACGAAACATTTAGAACAATCTGAGAAAAAAAAAGTCTTGTGAAATATTTTGAAGACATGTTGCACAAGAATCAGTACCTGTCAAACCCACACAGCCCCTCAGAACTCATCCGCATTTGCTTAGTGAAATTGCCTGAACATTTACGACATATTATTTTGGCAGGACGTTGCAACGACGACATTGAAGTTTTTCAGGGACTCTTACAAGAATTGGAAATCGACACTGACAATCGCGGGATGCGAAAACAGAAACACAATAATTACAGGTCACATCCGTCACAATTCCGCGATGAAAGAAATAATAACTGGACACGACAAGGCTATTCTTACAACGTAAATCGTGACCAAAACAGACACCACCCGTATGACAACCGTTGGCAGAGTAGTAGTAATTACAGGGAAAGATCACCTCTCCGTGGTAATGACTATCACAGAGACAATCAAAGAAACAGACAATATGGGAACCAAAATAATTATTATCAAGGGAGACAAAATAACTTCAGACGCAATGGTCCAGTGCGCAGTTATGATTCAGGGAGAAATTCTCCGCCGCGTGACCGACAAGAAAGAAACTATGGAATCTACCGACATGACAGACGATATGATGGTAACGACAGACCTGAATTACATCAGAACTGGCGGGATTCAAACAGGGCAGGGCCCTCTCGACAAGGTGAATTTGTGGAAGTTAGGTCTCCAAATCTCAATAACGACGCGCCCCAATAAAGAGACAATAGGCAATGACTTATACCACTGGTAGCCACAAAACGTACTTATGAAGCTGACGACATAGCTGTCATGGCTAGTAATTACGTAAAAATGGAAGACATTAGGGACATCTTACTCCAGGAACACGACGTAAAACATAACAACATTGCATATCCTGTGATTCACATTACAGTAAATGACGTAAAATTTACTGCAGTACTTGACTCTGGCAGTCCCATTTCAGCGATTAGTGAAACAGCCTGTAGCAAATGCAACAAATCGAACGATTGCCCCACACTTCTGTTACGTAAGATTAAATTACAAGGTGCAATCGTTGGAAAAAGTGTAGATGTACGCCAACAAACCAACTTAGAATTCTTTTGTCAAAGCCACAGCTTCTCTATGAACTTTCTTATTGTTCCATTATTGTTGACGGAAATTATATTGGGAGTAGACTTTTTGAATGAATACAAAGCAATCTTAAACTTTCACGATGCTGAAATAAGTTTAGAGAAAGAAGGTAAGTCAATAACTTTGAAATTTTAAGATTGGCTCTCAAACCATGACGAGGAAATTAATCGACTTTACCTTCTGTTAGACAACAGTTCGGAATTTTCGACAGAAGTAGACACTAACAATCACTCTGCAAGTACTGACAGGGATGATATCGACGGCATATTTGATACTAATGAGTTAATTCAGAATGAAATCCAAACAATTGAGAACTGTAATGACACTGATGGGCAGGACCTTTTTGAGATTTTACAAGCACATTCCACATTTTTTACTCACAAAACAGGAACAATCAAGGGATTTCAATACCAATTTCGTGTTCGTGAGCATACTAAATTTTGTGTTAGACCATACATAATTCCGGCACATTATAGGGAACGTGTTAGAACAGAAATACAATCTATGGTTGACGAGGGCATTATTGAGCCTGCAGTTAGCTCATACAACAATCCATTACATGTTGTTGAGAAGAAAAATGGATCGATCAGGCTTGTCTTAGATTCGAGACAAATCAATACTATCTGAAACAGACAGGTCGCAAACGTTGGAAGAACTTCTTCAAAATTTGAATGGTGTAAAAGTGTTGTCTTCTATTGATCTCAGATCCAGCTTTTATCAGATCGAACTTCATCCAGAATGTAGAAAATACACAGCATTTCTTTGTTTCGGCGTTTGTTATCGGTTTCGGAAACTTCCTTTTGGTTTGAACATTTCTTCGGCAGCATTCATTCGTGGGCTAAATTCCATATTACCTGATTTCTTAAAACGTCACATCACCTTATATGTGGATGATATTCTAATAGCAGAAACCTCATGGGAACAACATAATCGTATCCTCAACAGTTTGTTACGTATTTTTGAAGAATCTTGAATTACAGTTAACTTGGAAAAGTCGGAATTCGGTAGGTCAAAGGTGAGGTTTTTGGGACATATTATTTCTTCTGAAGGCATTCAGCCGGATCCCAAAAAGTTAGAAGCAATCAGAGCCATTCCAGTTCCATCCACAAACAGACAAGTCCGCAGTTTTCTATGTCTCGTAAATTTTTACCGTCGTTTTCTGAATATGCAAATTCTAGTTACACCAAAACTTTGTTCTCTTACTGAAAGAAATACTATTTGGAACTGGGACGAACAAGCACAGTCATTGATAATTTTTCAAAGTGAATAAATGAAACAATTTGTAACAAATAATGAACAACATCCAACTGATATCAACTACGGAAACGACATCAAAACGAAATATGGAGATCTGAACGTGGCCTTTTATCATGAGTAAATGAGCCTGGGGGGGGGGGGGGGAGGGGGGGCGGGGGTCACATGATCAACAATGGGTGAAGACATCAGGCATCGAAACTTTCTTCCCAAGAAACCTTGATGGTGGCAACCCTTCATATGAGATGACATTATGGAACAGGACAGCCAGTGTGGATGACGCCATTTGAAATGCATTTCAGAATGTTTTGATGGGATGTGACATGTTGGATGGTGTGAATTGAGCTTAACAGACAAATAAAACCAGAAGGTCGTTATATGTTCTCCTGGTTCATTCATTGCGAATCTGGAAGCTACTGCTGTCTTTTCTTTTTCTTTGAAAATGAGAACCAGCTCACTTCACCCTCATTATTTACATTGTGGTATGTATTACGAGAAATACTTGAGGAGCAGCTCCCTCCAATGTTAAATAAATGCAATGGATTTGTGCAGTATTTTCTAATTTGTGTGAAAAATTAAAATTCACTTCCAGAAAAGTAAATGCCTTCATTTGCATTTGAAAGTAACTCAAGTCTCCTAAAATAACTATCATAGTTTATAAATTTTCTTTTACACTTCATGGGCACCTGAGAGTGAAATTAAGTCACAATTTATTTCTTTTACACATACATCAGTCTTTTCTATGTTTTTTATTGTGACTGATAGTTTGTTTTTACCAGATAATCAACGTGTTTTGAATATTCACTCATATTTGCGTGTTTCATGTCTCATTTGTAAGTTACTAACAATGGCAACTCACTCAGGAGAGAATGCTCTTGTATGAAGATGACATCATATATTATAGAACATAATCATGTTAAATTAATAAAATAAGTTCTATAATCTCAGAAACACAAAGATTAATAATAAAATATTGCTCAGGGTCTGATGCAAACTCGAGTTTTGCAATTCGTAACACCAGTTTGATACCTGCTACGCTATAGTGTTGTTGCACAAATTGTGACTTTGTCCCATGTCATCCATCACATGAAACCTTTAAACATCAATAACTCATTATCTGACGTTTAATTCCAACAAATATTAACTTTTTTGATGGATCGTCAACGTGCTAGTGTTTTTGAAACAGCTTATATTCATTAAGATATAAGTTACAATGAGGCTATGATATAAAATACACTAAAAACGAGCTTGACAAACTCCAAAATGGCTTCTCTCAGGTGCTCGTGGAGGCATCTTCCATGCCACAGATATATATGTAGGTCTGTGTTCCATGCAATAGGTGCAATTCACAGACCCCTTAGAGTCATGACGTTATGTGTACACATCAGGGAAGTGCATGATACAGAGTCAAATATACAAGGTAGGGTTAAGTCCCTGCAGGATGACAGCAGTTTTTCGTGCAGTGTCTCAGTTAGTTTGAGAAAACATATACAGGAAAAGCATGTGATTGCAAGGGAGAAAGAAAAGTTTATATTCCAGTCAATGGAAGGTAAGTGGTTTTGCATAATAATTTTACGATGCACAAGAAAAATAAAATATCTGGTACAGTCACTTAATTGGCTTCAGTCAATCATGCAACACTCTAATCTGCAACTCTGGCTAAGCTACAGATTAGTGTATCACCATACTCGAGATTATTTGCATTCCAAGATGGTTGATACATTTAATTTCTATAACAGAAGCTTCATCCAGCGATCTATATTGACTTGATGTTCCAAAATGACAGCTGTGGGCAGGTCTGACTTTAATCGACAGGTGACTGACGTCACTTATGTCAACAGAGCTGCTTACAGGCCAAGTCACCAGGTGGTGCTATCAGTCTTTTGGCCTTTCTGATGACATTATGAAGATTAGGTTAGATTAGATTCAGTTTTCGTTTCATAGACCCAAAAGATGAGATGATTCTCATGAGTGTGGAACATGTCCGACACTACAACATAAAAAATATAAGACATTTGAATACAATATTCACTACCCTGATCATTTGCCAGGAGATTGTCAAAATAGGTGAATACAATACAGTAAACTGGAACAGCTAATATTTGCATAATTAATACACTGTCAGAAAGAATCATTGTGATACGCTATTAATAAATTTATCATACACAAAATACCTAATCTTGACTGTTGTGACCATGTCCTGTCAAAACTGAAATCTAACAGACATTTTTACTATTAAGATATTCATCTATAGAGTAGACGGAGTTACCTATCGAAAAGTCTTCCAAACTCTGTTTAAACCGTGCTTTATCTAAAACCAAGTTTTTAATGGTTGCTGGCAATATTTCTAATTTATTATCTAATGACTTCAGTACATTCTCACTGTAGTGTAAATAGCTTTCTTTATATCAGACCCATTAAGAAATCCAAAGTGTGACTTTGACAATACATTATATGCAGTTACATGCTTAAGGAGACTCTTGAACACAACATTTTCAAATATTTCTGAGGAGTCTAGCAAACGTGAAATTGGTCAGTAGTTTGATGGTATCTCTTCATCCCCTTTCTTGTAAAGAGGCATTCCTTCAGGGTCCAGGAGACACACATCCATTCAGGTGCTTCGCCACATTATTTCTTTGAGAGGAGTCACAGTATTTCTTATAATGTATATGTAAATCATGGAAGACGTAAATGGAGGCATTTCTGTTCCAATTCATTCGACAGCACAAATCTAGAACCACTTGATTATATACGTGAAAACTTAGTGTCATGTCAGAATAATGGGCTTAAGTCTTCAACTAAGTAAATAACAATTTCCTAAATTGACATAATGTTCTTAAACAGTGTGATAGGAATATCAGTCTGGCATTCAGTTACTTCTTATAATCACTTACTTGCAATAAAGGAACATAATATCGTTTGAAGTGACAAAATGGATTAAAAAGTATTGTAACTGAGTGTGAACATGCTGCGGTTCATAATATTGTACAACAGTCAATACTGAAACATATACTTTATTTCAGTATAATGACCATAATTTTTTCTTTAGTCATTGGTTGTAAATATTTTAGTGAAATTGAAATTTATTTGTGGCTTTAGAGATTCAAAACTACTCTTGACTCTCAGTAAAATTCTATGTAAATATAACAGTGTCTGAATTGGCGCTATCATTGAGCAAAGACTGTTCTGCACAGTAGTGGAAGGTTTGGTTAAAAAAAACTGGGTACTGTACCAGTAAAACAAATGTATAATTATAACATCTATGATCGATCAGACAGTGATTACGTCAAAAAGATAAAAACAAAGCTGAACTGTTAAGACAAAAACTTTACTTTTCAATGTACTCTCTTTGACAAGCAAAATGGTGACACTGACAGCGTTCTAGGTCCATCTGTCAGCACAGTCTTGCAGTGTACATTGTGGCAGTTCCTGGTAGACGTTTTGGCTTTTGTGTGAGGTGTTGTGCTACATGCACGCCTTTGGTCCTGTGGTAAACATCACATCGTCTGAATGCGATGCATTCTAGAATTTATATAATGCCTTTCATCTGAATGCTGAAGTCGTGAATGTGATGGTAGTATAGTTACAACACATTTCACTTTCTGACAAACCAGTCATGACAGTTCGCCAAATAGCATTTTTGCAAAAGATTTCTTGGCAGACTGTCTGCCTTTGAAAAGTGCGTGCACCAGAGCTCTCTGGGGCCTATGCTGGTACCCGACAGTGACTGCCATGGCAGAGCGGCAGTTACTCGCCTGTGATGATAGTGTTGCTACTGCTCATTGCTTTGGACAGCAGAAAATGCTTTACTGTTGTCGACTGTTGCTCCACAAAAAAGTCTATGGTTTGCATTTCACACTCAATGGCTACAGAGGCAGATGACACATTTTTATATGATGAGCACTGTATTACACTAAAATATAAAAAATGAGTATGTGTCAAAATAATTTTATAGTTTGCAATCCAATAAGAATATCTCACTACATTGTTTAATGTTATTAGTAGAGACCAGATTATATACATCATAAAAACCTTAAAATATGTATGAAAGATCAAATAATAAAAAAACGTGGTATTTACTGTGTACGTTATAACTCAAAGTCGAACCTGTGCATATCAGTTGCGAGGAAGAGCGAAGGCCGCGCAAAAAACGGTACATTTAGGACACTGACATCATTTTCTGAATACTTTCTGCTAGAGGTTAAGAAGGGGGTATTTATAGGATTATTTTCAAAAAATTTGAAAAATGGGGATGCATACCGTGTTTCTTGTTCCTTATTTGGTATTGTTGTCGTTAACAAGAGGATGCAATGCGAGTGAGTCGCAGCGAAACAATCGATATGTACAGGATCAACTTCGAGATATATCGCACGCGGAGTGGCACACTCAAAAACTCTGTAATATTTTATTTAAAAAACAACATACAGTCATGAAGTTTTTGAACGGCATTAACTTTTAATTAATACTATTGGGACAAAGTAACAATTACATTTTTCTGCTATTGTAAACATAAACTACCAAGTACCGTCCCAATGTTGGGTAGTAAGAGTGTGTCTTCGATCACTCAAAAGATTTTTATAAGCGGAAAAGGATAGTTCTACATCAAGTGCAGTACATTGCCGTATTTGAATTTGGGAACTATGTTGGCACTTATTGTTTCTGGTAAACGTTCACCCATCCCATTACTAAAACTGTCCGTTTGGCACAACGGTTCAAAGCCCGGGTTACAAGAACATTTTGATTCATTAAGTGAATTGATTCCTTCAACGCCAAACCTTGGGTTTCAAGCTTTTTAATACTTGCAGGTACATGGGAAAAATGAATGCTAATCGCAGCAATTACTTTTTTAATACTGGAATCATTAAAAGCTTCCTTGTCCTGGCAAACTCCCAAATCCTCTGCACTATCGAAGTCTTTTACTACCCCTCAAAAGGCCTTGAAATGTTGATAGGAAAACAACACAGCTTCGACCCACGTACTGCAGCGAGTTACTACAGGTTCGGGAGGTAAAGACACATTTGGTAGTTTTTCTTTGTAGGTCTTATTGCGAGTAGAAGCCTTTAGAAACACTTTCTCTGTGGATGAAATCAGTTTATTTACATTCACAAGCGTGGAACGTACTTCCTCAGCAAAGCGTTGTACTCCATGAGTAAAGCATGTCACATGAATCTAATTGGGATGAAATAGTCGGAGAGCTTTTCCAGCTTTGATCATATATGGAGCAGCATCTGAAATAAACATAAACACCTTTTCATCTGCAGAAGATTCTGGAAACATTTTTGTAATACCCTCATTCACAAATCTCGTGATCGTAGAATGATTTACTTTTTCAAGTTCTTTGCAGGCCGTTAGATAGGAAGAAGAAGGCTCTTCTTTTAAAGGACCAACAATTAAATTTGCAATGTAACGTCCACAAGTGCCTGTACTTTCGTCAACTGAAATCCAGATAATGCTGTCCTTGAGTTCATTGCGTATTTCTTTTTCCCTGAATATTTATTTAAATTGTCGATATGTAATTTTTATGCAATGTTCATTCATCTGGTATATTTTGATTTAAGCAATATTTGTGCAGGATGCCTTTGACGATAGGGTTTGTAAGTTTGTGAAGAGGAATATTGCTTGCAATGAATGCTTCACATAGACCCATAAACTTTTTGTTTATTACCTTTGGACATATCCCTGCTACTGCAACTTGAGGTTGTCAGAAGTTTTGCCTTGGTACTTTCTTCTGCATTCCTGCGATACGAAGATTTGTCTTGACATGCTGGTCTACTTGAAACTTTTATTGCACGAAACGTTTTTCTCGCGAACTCGACAGTATAAAACAATTCCGCCAATGTTCCAGATTGGTCTTCTATCCAGGCAACGACATTTCTGTTTCCTGGCAGCAAGGCGCACAACATGGTACACACTAAATGTCGTAAACACGTTCAACTGTGAACAAGTAAATAGAAAGCTAAACCGAAACAATGGATGTGTGACTAAAAGCTTGCGTAGTTTAATTATTGTCGACGCGAACGGTATGAAGTGGAGGGGATTAACCAGGGACGTGGGCGCAGGAGCATTGACTCTCTCTGCCTCTTCCTGTTTCTGTTCCCTTTCTGTAAAGAATTCGCTAGGCAATGGCGTCTCGGTTAGCGATTGCACGTAGTTGTAGGTCACGGTCAATCTGTGAGGCATGAAAACTAGATCGAACTAGAGACCGCCGGTCAAAATTTTTGAAATATTGTAAACATAGAGGGAAAATGAGAATCGTCATTAGTTTCTAGTTGAAATATGCAGTAACAGGTGAAAAGGAGCCAATTTTGCTAATGCATATGCAACATGCAAACGCATATAATCTGGTTGTAATTTTTCCTCGTATGTAATTATGTAGTTATGTAGTTCTCAATTCGTTCGAGCAATCAATCATTCATAATAGGAAACACGGTCATAACTCAGTCACTCAAAATGATTCAGAAATTTTACTTGTTAGAATGAAATCAGGCGATGATTCTTCTTCTCTGCAGGCCCGTGCTTTGCGGCAGTCTGCTAATCTGTACAAATAAAATGCCTCATATTTTTGGGAGCGTTGTATAATCAGTCAGGAAACCTCAGATCAAGCGGATATTTGGCTTTGATGAAGTTTAACCTTCCGAAGAAGTAATGGAGCTCTTGTATTATTAAATGCAGGTTTGTATCCAGTCTTTCGGAAGTTCCCTTCTGATTAACAACTACGCAATACATCGATGAATATCATTAATTCTCAAATGTCAAATAATGTAAATTGTTACACACCTTTTGTATGAAGGAGCAATATATATTTCCCTTTTAGTCGTATAATTTCGTATCAGTTATCTTTTGTCATAAATCTCGATATTCAGATTACAATTCTTCAAATAATGCTCAGACTAATCGACACGAAGACAATCTCGGAAGCTTTTTTTCTAACAACCACCAGAGAGAGTACTACAGAGAATAATTATGCGTTCATGGCATAGCTATTGTATGAAACTACTTTGTGCATGGATTCTGTGAGTATGAAGACAGAAAATTAGTAAACGTCATTCAAGGGTAGAATTGTATCAGAATAATTCATCGAATATAAAGAGATATTACATGGTCTCTACTCATTAGTATTGCTTCAAACACTGCCCAGACACATTAAGGTGACCTCCTGCATTGTGGACTGCTGAAAGACATACAAGAAGAGTGCCAAAGAGGATCTAGATTCTAGAGGGTACCAACATAGATGTGGAGCCATGCCACCTCGAATGCCAAGGCCAGCTGTGCTATGATTCACAATTGAGGTCCATAGCACGAACAACTGGATCGAGATGGTCCCACAGATTCTCGACTATGTTTTTATCCATGGAGTTTCGTGGCCATGGGAGTATGGCAAACTCGTCCTGGTTCTCTTTGAACCACACACATACATTGCGACATGTTTGACACATTGCATTGTCCTTCTAGTAGATGTTATTGTGCCAAGGATGAACAAACTGCATGCAGGGGTGACGCGGCCTTAGTCGCATGCTTGTATTGATCCATTGTGCCTTCCAGAACGACGAGGTCACACGGAGAATGCCACGAAAACATTCCCCCAGACCATAACGCACACTCTTCCAACCAGGATTCATCCGATGATGATTGTAGTGTGTTTGGTTTCAAATTTTTCACGCCAATGGAGCATAAAACATGATTCATCTGTAAAAGCTACCTATCACCATGCAGTGGATGTGAAGGTGGTGTGTCAATTCCAGAGTTTGCCGCTGATGAACAGCACTCAGCGTAAACAAGAAGCCTGTGGTGGAGGCCGATACAAGCAACATTTGCTGAAAAGTCATTGACGAGTCACTGTTGGTAGACCCTCGATTCGCCTCGGTGGTCGGTTGTTCATCAGTTGCACATCTATTCACACATACACATCTCCAAAGCCATCATTCAGACCTGTCATCTCTGGCCTGTGGTGCACCACAGTTGACTCAGCGCCAGTTTTGGATAGCACCATTTTGCCACACATGGTATGTTTTAACCACAGCGGCACGCAAACAGTTTCCAATTTTAGCCGTTTCGTAAATGCTTCTCTCTGTGGACCAAAAATCAATGACCATGCCCTTCTGGATGTCAAATAAATCACTCCGTTTCCGCATTAGTTAACAATGGAAGTGTTTTTCCACGACCCCCGACATGCTTTATATGCCTTCCACTTCTAGTGCTGCCAACCTACTGTCTGTGCGAGATTACCGCACATTGACAGTGACCATAGGCGGTGGTCACATTAATGTGACTGGACTGTGTATCTCATTCCTTTTCCTTTTAGAAGCGGTTCTTGGTGTAATTTTTGTGTCAGGAATTCGAATGTTTTCATCAAGGCACAGTGAGTAAATGTGGTGTAATGAATTTTACTGTCATTGTTTGATTTCTTGCGGCCGATTTGATTTCTTCCGCGCTAGTAGATAGTGTCGGAAGTTCCATGCAGCTTTTCGCGGATGAAGCTGTAGTATACAGAGAAGTTGCAGCATTAGAAAACTGTAGCGAAATGCAGGAAGATCTGCAGCGGATAGGCACTTGGTGCAGGGAGTGGCAACTGACCCTTAACATACACAAATGTAACGTATTGCGAATACATAGAAAGAAGGATCCTTTATTGTATGATTATATGATAGCGGAACAAACATTGGTAGCAGTTACTTCAGTAAAATATCTGGGAGTATGCGTGCGGAACGATTTGAAGTGGAATGATCATATAAAATTAATTTTTGGTAAGGCGGGTACCAGGTTGAGATTCATTGGGAGAGTCCTTAGAAAATGTAGCCTATCAACAAAGGAGGTGGCTTACAAAACACTCGTTCGACCTATACTTGAGTATTGCTCATCAGTGTGGGATCCCTACCAGATCGGGTTGACAGAGGCGATAGAGAAGATCCAAAGAAGAGCGGCACGTTTCGTCACAGGGTTATTTGGTACGCGTGATAGCGTTACGGAGATGTTTAGCAAACTACAGTGGTAGACTCTTCAAGAGAGGTGCTCTGCATCGCGGTGTAGCTTGCTGTCCAGGTTTCGAGAGGATGCGACTCTGGATGAGGTAACGAATATATTGCTTCCCCCTACTTATACTTCCCAAGGAGATCACGAATGTAAAATTAGAGAGCTTCGAGCGTGCACAGAGGCTTTCCGGCAGTCGTTCTTCCCGCGAACCATACGCGACTGGAACCGGAAAGGGAGGTAATGACAGTGGCACGTAAAGTGCCCTCTGCCACACACCGTTGGGTGGCTTGCGGAGTATAAATGCAGATGTAGATGTAGTAGATAAACTCTGTGAATATCTTGCAGTGCGTCCTCTAAAGTAATGTAGGCACACTGCACATTCTGAGGTTCAGGTATGGGTTCATGGAGAATGGTGACCGAAAGTGATATTTAAGCTATTCCGCTACATGTAAACACAGTGGAAGGAAGTTGCTAACGCTGGTGTGATTAATATTACAAGATCACAAGTTAATGTAAGCACGAGGTAAGCCAAAGAAAACGTGAAATGCTGCCACATTAATACCCAGTGTAACCGCCAGAAAGTTGAATGCAAGCATGCAAACGTGTATGCATTGTGTTGTACATGTGCTGGAACTCAGTTTTTTGAATGTAGTTCCATGCCTGATACACTTGGTCAATCGGTACAGGGATGACACTGGCATTCTCATCAGATAATGTTCCACATGTACTCGAATGGAGACAAATCTGGTGATCGAGCAGGCCAACGAAACATGTCGATACTTTGTAGAGCATGTTGGGTTACAACAGTAGTATGTGGACGAGCGTTATCCTGTTGGAAATCTCGCCCTGTTATCCTGTTCATGAGTGGCAGCACGCGTAGAAACACTAGATTGATGTACAAATTTGCAGTCAGTGAGTGTGGGATAATCACGAGAGTACTCCTGCTATCACATGAAATTGCACCCCAGACCATAATTCCAGGTGTTGGTACAGTGTGTCTAGAATACACAAAGCTTTCAGTTGACTCCATTGAAGTCTCAAGTGGCAGTGGTTTGGGGTCAGTGAAATGCATGCTCAGGGTGTCTGGCTTGAAGTTGTCTCTGAAGTAACTGGTTTGAAACAGTTCGTTGTGTCAGTGTGATAGCAACTGCGGCTATGATTGCTGCTGTAGATGCAGTAGGATGCCCCAGAGCCATAAGGTGAACACGATGATCTTCCCTCTTGGTAGTACCACATGGCCATCCATCTGCTTGTGATCATCTGGAGCCGAGTATCACCGCTGCCACCAATCATGCACAGCAGCTACGTTCCTGCCAAGTCTTCCTGCAGTATCGCAGAAGAACATCCAGCTTCTCATAGCCCTATTACATGACCCCATTCAAACTCTGTGGAGTATTTATACTGGCGTCTTTGTCGCCTTAAAGGCATTCTTGAGTAACATCAACTCACCACGTCCAATCTCAAAGGTAACGAATGCCCACGAACAGTGTGCATTTGAAGCAAACCTGATTTGCATTCTCATAGTAGAGCTGCTAGCGCCACTCTTATGCTACTGACGCGAATTTTGAATAGACATCATCTTTCAGATGTAGATACGCCTACCAACTTTCGGTTATCTCACACATTTCTTTCTTGGTGTTTCGATTTTTTTCTGTCAGTGTACATTCGCTTCATAGCTATTCACCTACCATAGGGGTTCTATGTAACGAACAAACTTCAAATCCATGTCATTGACGGTCGAGTCGAAGTTCTTCAGAGACGTTTGTATAGTGAAGGAGCTTGGTATTCACAAAGCAGACATCTGACCATTAACACAGCTTACTGAGCCGAGCTTGTGAAAAGACTAATGACTTTCAGATTTTGTTAAAGAATTTGTTCTGACAATTTTCAGGTCCATTAAATAAAACGGATAAAGGTATCTCGAGTGTAGTGGTCTACACCGTGATTAGAACTGAGAGCTCTCGATCCTGTTGCGTCACAAGACATGTGGGAACCACTGAACTAACAAGGTGCTGCTGGAACATGCTCTCTCTCATTGCAGTATTTGTCGCTGAGCCTCATAACTCAACCTTAAAGGTAAGAATATTTGTTATTTATGTGAAGTATGGCAGACCCAAAGTCTGAAAATTAAATTTTTTGTTTCAGTGTATCATTTTACGTGAGGATTATGTAGCATAAGTCATCGAAGTTGAAAGAAAGTGGCAACCGAATTTAGTGGAACAATTCAGGACCACAAGCGCAAGTAAATGCACTGTTACAGTGTTGTGAAATGTATGCATCCATGTTGCCAAGTCTTAGCTGTGCTACGGGCAGCAAATAGCGAAATGCTTGTCATGCCCATCTTAAATGGGCTCTCAGAGTTGAGGCGCAAATACTTGAAGTTTTTATGCAGCATTGTCTCCTCATGCTACTGTATTTAAGCTACTCATTTAAATTTAAGGTAGCATTCCTCACTTTTGAACGTTTCTGACAAGGAAGGGGGCTGGTAATTCCTGTGTTACATAATTTCAGCACTGGGATCACAAAGCTGGTAATATTAATTTCCACTCATACAATATATGGCATACGAAATACGGAAGTATTTTCCAACGATAACAATTTTCCCACAATACAAACGAATGATACATTTACGTTGATAGGTTGCAACGAAGTTGTATTTCAATGGAAGGAAAAGTGATTGGAAATCAGCCTTCCCACACGTCACGTAACAGTAAGATATCAAACACTTTGAAACTTGAAATCGACTGTCTGAACATCCAGTCTTGTGCCACATACAAACAGAATTTTCTACTACAGTAAGAATCCAGTAGTATGTTGGTGGAAATGGTATCATGAAAAAATGCAGTCAATTAATTATTCGAAGCCACACAGTAATCAATTCATTTCAGGATCCAGGAAAGAAGAAGTTGAAAATTATGTTAATCAGTGCAGTAAAGTGAATTATTATTTTCTGTTGCAAATTATTAAGTCTGAACAAAACAGTTTCATTTAAAACAGTATATTTCTTTAGCATACAGATTTGCTACTTAACTGAAAAAAAAACGAATTTCAAGGAGATCCTATATACACAAAACATACTTCATGAAAATATCAAGGAATACTACATTGAACGTTAAAAACATTTTTCCTTTTTCACAGCACTTCCTCCGAGAGGATAAATAAAACAGTCATATGAAAACAAAGAGTTACTGTTTGACTTCCTTCACACGAATCTCTGCATGCAGCAAATTAAATCAAACTCGCTCAAGTGGCTTTGTCAGTAGATCAGCTAACTGTTTTTTTACATCTATATGTTCTACCAAAATTTCACCATTCAGGAATCTTTCATGAACATAGAAGTGTCGGACCTCTATGTGTTTTGACAGACGATGATATCCAGGGTTTTTTGCCAATTTTAATGCACTGGCGTTGTCAATATAAAGTGTCGGAGGTTGTTCCGGCATTTCAACCAAGTCACTTAGTAAACGACGTAACCAAATTAATTCGTTGGCTCCTTCAATTGCTGAAATGATTTCTGCTTCAGTTGTAGATGTAGCCACTACCTTCTGCAACTGACTTGTCCATGATATTGCCCCTCCATGGTACTTTGCCACAATACCAGTTGTTGAACGTCTTGTCTGTTTGTCTCCAGGAAAATCAGCATCACTGTAAATTCTCAGATTTTCTTCTCTATCATAGCTAATGCCATAATTTAATGTAGCATTAAACTACCGAAATATGAGTTTAACTCGGTTCCAGTCTGAAGCAGTTGGTTTTCTCATAGCTCGAGCAGTTTTATTGACTGCAAGACTTATGTCTGGACGAGTTGCTATTGAGAGATGCATAAGACATCCAACTGCCTCGCTACAGGGAATGGAGGACGAAATTGCTTCTGTTTCATTCTGATCATTTTCTTCATATCCATTGGGAGTTGAATTCATGTTAGAGTCTGCCATTCGAAATCTTTCCAGTATTTCTTTCGTGTACTTTTCCTGAATAATCATAATTGCTTCATTTTCATTTTGTTTTATTTTTATGACAAGAAAACTGTCAAAGAGTCCCCAATGCTATATCAAATTCACATTGTAAAGTGTTTAGAAATGCTGTTATTTCTTCTTCGTCACTGGCAACAATTAGGCCGTCATCAACGTAAATATCTACATAAAGTCTTTTTTCATTGTATTTGCGATAAAACAAACAAGGATCTGCAGCACTGTTCCGAAATCCTATTTTCTCCATAAATCCCATAAACCGTTTGTCCCAGCTTGTTTTAGTCCATAGAGACTCGGTTTCAGGAGACACACTCGATGCATTCTATCTTCAAAGCCTTCTGGTTGTTCCATGTATACTTCATCTTGAAGTATTCCATTCAAAAATGCCATCTTCACATCAAATTGTTTCAACACCAGTTTTTTTGAAGCAGCTACCGCTAGCAAAACTCTAATGGCGTCATAACGTGCAACAGGACTAAATGTATCTTCATAATCTATTCCTGGTTGCTGAATATATCCTTTAGCAACTAATCGGGCTTTGAAGCGAGTGTTTCCATCAGCTGAAACTTTTCGACGTAGAACCCAACGATTTTGTAATACTTTGGCATTCATAGGACGTTCAACTAACACCCAAGTATTGTTTCTCTTTAGTGATTCTAGTTCTTCATTGATAGCTTGCATCCAGTTTTCTTTCTCATTCGACTGTAATACATCAGAAAAACAGTTTGGATCCTTTTGTTCGCCAGCAGTAAGTTTTGAAAACATCAAGAACTCACCACTTTCTATCCAGGGTGGTTTTCTTCGTAGTCTACTGTTCTCCAGTTCATCTACGGTACATTAGAAAATTCTGATGCTTTGGCTTTCAGGAATTCTGCAGATTTTTTGTTATTGCCATCTGATTCCTGACTTCCTCCAGATTCAAGTCCATTAAAGTTTTCTTCACTTTGACTTCTACCAGAAACAGACTGCTGAGGAATGTCTAAAGTAATATGATCACTGTGGGAGCTACACACCATCTCTGGTTTAAATTTTGTATCATGACTCAAGACAACTTTCCTTTTGGAAGGAACCCAGGAATCCATCTTTATAATTGACTTACCCAACCGAATTTTGAACGAAATTGTTTGCTTATTTGAACATAGCAACCTGAGCCAAAAAATTCTGAGATGATCAAGTTTTCCCACTGATCGAGTATACCACAGCTTATACAGAAACTTGTCTGGAACTGAAGACCTTCCAGTACGATTTAAAATATAGACTGCTGTATTGCTTGTTTCTGCCTACAGTTGAGGGTTGGGGTTGTTTGGGGGAAGAGACCAAACAGCGAGGTCATCGGTCTCCTCGCATTAGGGAAGGACAGGGAAGGACGGGGAAGGAAGCCGGCCGTGCCCTTTCAAAGGAACCATCCCGGAATTTGCGTGGAGTAATTTAGGGAAATCACGGAAAACCTAAGTCAGGATGGCCAGACACGGGATTGAACCGTCGTCCTCCCGAATGCGAGTCCAGTGTCTAACCACTGCGCCACCTCCCTCGGTCTTCCCACAGTCCACTTGTTCTGTTTTCATGTTCAGTCACACCGTTTTGTTCAGGAGTATGCGGTGGAGAAATCAGTAATTCTATTCCTTTATCCACGAGTAATTTCTTAATCATGTTGTTGTTAAATTCCTTGCCTCCATCACATCGAAATTGTTTAACAACATGTACTCTGGTTTGTGTTTCATTTAAAAACTGCTTAGGCATATCTTACACTTCATGTTTGTGCTTAAGAAAGAAAATCCGACGAAATTTACTGAAATCGTCTTTAAAACATACATAATATCGAGCACCTCCAAACGATTCTGTACTCGTTGGTCCATTGACATCTGCGTGAATTATTAGCCAGTAATTGTGGAGAGGTTTGTTCGTTGTTTGAATGGTATTCTATGCATCTTTCCTAATGCGCAACCGCCACAAAATTCATCGTTACAACCTTCTACAGTGATGTTAAGTTTCTTCAAAATGTTCTTGATGTGTTGCTTATTTTGATGACCGAATCTTTCATGATACATTTGCAGTGTTTCAGATGTCGCTATATTTACTTGATCACTGTTATTGCAGACAGAGGGTTCTGTGGAAACTCCGCTGCCCAGTGTCCTAGTTGTTTACATTTGTTACACGGAAATTTTTGTTTTGTTCGTTCTTTTGACAGCTTCTTTTTTCGTTATACATAACCAATGCAGTTACATCCGTTGTAATTTGTTCACACAGTTCAATAGCACAAAGTTTTTCAATAAGTAAGTTCAAATTCTGGTTTTCAGCCGGTATGGTGTCCCAGAGATCTTTAAAATTATCATATTCCTTTCCCAGCGTAGATAAAATTCGACCATTTAATATTCTTTCAGACAACGTATTCTCTTCATGTTTCGTTAATTCATCATTTAAATCTACAAATAACTTTCGTAGTTTAGCAACATGTGAGCTGATATCTTCTGATTCGTCACGTTTGACACGGAAGAATGTTTCAATTCACATGTTCAAGCGTTACGTATTGCTACGTTCAAATCTCGCATGTAGTTTGTCCCATATTTCTTTAGTGTTTCTGCACGTCAATACAAGTTCAGCTATTGGTTTGCTTAGCGCACTTGCTATCAAACTTGCCACTTTCGAGTCATTCTTTTGCCATTCTGCGTACGCTGCCTTCTGTTCACTTGTTGGTTCCCGAGGCAGCACCGCGGGTTCGCGCGTACCGATAATAATGTCTTCCAGTTCGTATGAACGGAGTACCATAGAGATATGCCATTTCAATTTTGCCCGTTCTTCCATGGAGGTAAAAATAAGAGGAGTTGTCATAACGTCACAAACTTGAAGCCGACCCAGGTGAAGATCCGCCAAGTTAGCTACCCCAAAACATTCGCTTCTGGTGGTTTGATACTGTGTAGTCGTGAAGTGTTTTGATCAAAAATGCCAGCTTGCGTCGCTTACGGGTATACTAATCGTTCTGATTGTAGTCTAAAGTTTAAACAAATACATTTCATTCGTAAGTGGACTTATTTAAGCGCTATTTACTTATATATACTGGAAATTCTGATGTGCTGTAAAGTTTTGCAGTATGGTTTTATTTCTGTGATTTGACTTTAGATTTCCAATCAATGCAACGCGAAGAGCTCTTTGGAGGTGAGCAATACACTTGGTTTTCATTGTTTGGTTATTCCCAAGTAACTGAAAAGTCCTGGCAAGAAATACCCTGGACATGGGGGCTAATGTTTTAAAATGCGATAATTTAGTATAAAAGTAATGTAACTACATGTAGTTAACTAAATCTTCAGTAAAATGTGTGGAACATCTGTTACAGTGGTTAAATTATAAGTACTTAAAGGGTTACATATATTTTGTTAAAGCAAAGTCCCATATTTACGTCCAGGCTATTTAGATCATTACACCAATCACTGTGTTGTCGTGTTACCCTGTAAATTGCTGTTATTTGCCACACTAAATGTCACTTGGTAGGTACAATTTAAAAACAAAGCAGATGTGTAAACTACAATGGGCCTGACAATCCTAAATTCCATTTTTTTTGCTTCGTAATTTAACGAATCTTTCACTTTATCACATGACAGCTGGCTTGTTTATATCATCGCTGCATACATCCATGGGACACCAAAGAAAATAAGGTAAGTTTCTTGCAAACTTGGACATTTAAAATTTGCATTTCACTCGAAAATTCAACGAATACAAATCGGTGCCTCTAAACTATCAATAATTGCTTTTTGGAACTCTGGCTTTATCAATTATCGACACAAACACAAGTCAATGAAAGTGAATAGAAATGGATTACGAAAGCACGCTTTTCATAGCACATACTCCTCTTCTCAGTTATTCAAAGTGTATAAGCAAATAGGAATTACAGTACTGAGGCCAGAAACGTCATATTTTCGCGTCATATTACTGTATCGAAAACGCATTTAAGACCAGAAAAACGTTTGAACTTGCGTTCCTTATGCTGTGTTGTTCACTAAAATAGTGTAACATTTTCTATATAAAATAAATATCGCGTACACACGACAGTAATAACGAACAAGAAGCAATTGTAAACACTCGTCTGCTAATGTTGTGGGGGATCCAAGATGGCGGCAGGCCCCTCCCACTGGCTTCAAAACAACGTACAGCGTAAGTCTGTAGCGCCATCTCCAGGATACAGATTTGGCACTTAATTGAAAAAAAAAAACACCGCAAACATTTTTCCTTTTTTGCTGCATGGAGCAATTATGGTAAGTCAAGAGAAGTACACGAAAGAAATATTGGAAAGATTTCGAATGGTAGAATCTAAAATGAATTCAACTCCCATTGGATATGAAGAAAATGATCAGAATGAAACAGAAGCGATTTCGTCCTCCATTTCCTACAGCGAGGCAATTGGATGTCTTATGTATCTCTCAATAGCAACTTGTCCAGACATAAGAAATAAATAAGAAAGTTTTCTCGATTTTGTGTGGCGCTCTTTAGTGGTAGTTAGAAAAAAAATTTTAGTAGAGGAAATTAACGGGAGTGCCGTTAGTTAAAAGCAGCAGCCAAGTGAAATAAATGATAAGTTTAAATTATCGCACAGCACATATAAATTTACCACTAAGAGTGAGAAAATTAATAATTCAAGATTTTGTCTGACCTGCCGTGGAATGGATAGACTGCGCAAATCGTTTGTTGGCCATATGCACGATGTAGGCCATATGACGATCATTAATATTACAAGTCATGCACAGAATTGCTGCCCGGAAACTGCGTTTACAGATAGGCTTTACAGACCTCAGGGACGCACGAGTGGCCGCTACAAGTTCGAACATCAATGATGTTCGGCAGCGGCCAACAAACGATATGTCGGCAGCCTTGCAGTTCTCCTTGTTCGAGAGACTTCGCTGCGCTCCTTTCCGGCGCGACTGATCGCATAAAATTTGATTGTTGGCGCCGCTTACGCTACGCTACGTCTGATGCATTATTTGCCAATTAAAAAATACAATTGCTCTCACACATTTCAGAATTAATTACAATTTTACATTATAAGACAATTTAAAGAGAATACACGGAATTAATACAAAAATTCTGCGTTTCTTATGTAGGTTTACATATATTATTTTAGTTTTGGGGCTTAAATTTATTTACACATAAAAAGAAACGTTTCAAAAGGACGCTTCAATTCTCCATAGGCTGTGAGGTACTAGTGGTCGTAGACAACTCTCGGGAAAAACGCATAGTAAATGTTTTGAACAGTGCGGCATTCTATACACAAACCAGTTGCTGTATCGTGCAGGAGTTCATATAATTGTGTATTCTTTAGTTGCGCTTCTGTTAGTTTATCATAATCGATAACCACTGAGAATGGTTGATCCTAGAGAGCTAATCTGCCATGACATTGTCTGATACATGGAGATATTCGAAGTCTAGTACAGAGTGGGCACTGAGACCCCAATATTGCCGCACAGTCAATATGTGCCATTCTTCTTAGGTATGATCTAAATGGAGAAACTGCTGGGAGCAACAATCTTTCACTAGATTGTGAGTGAAATCTTTCAGGGGCCGATGAAGAAGTAGAAAGACTAAAATATCATCAAAGTAGGCATCAGGAAAACGTGAGAAAAAATTATAATGAACTTTTGCCAAGTCTATACTGCATTTTTAGTCCTTGCGGATGTAATGGAATATATAAAATCCAAAGAGAGTCATAATTTTCGTCTGTGGTAAGGCCACTTGATTCATGGGTATCTGCAAATAATCCTTTTTACAGTCTAACGCACTGAACGCAGAGGTGCCTGATTAATTATAAACAAAGTCCTAAATATCTGGAATAGGATAACTTTCCAATATAGTGTCGGCACTGACAGACCAATAGTTGCCCCAATTTATGAGAGTCTTCCCTGACAGCAGTACACCCACATCAGACGGGACAACACACTGAAATGTCAATTTGTCTCCAATGGGTGGTGATGATTTCAGTTGCTCTGATTTTCTTGTTTAGTCAGCTCCTCCAAGAGCCTAGTCAGTGCTGTAATACTGCACAACTTCAACATTCAGAAGCACTAGGTAGCTGCTTCTGCTTCAGCAGCCTCCTGAGTATCTGTGAATAAGTGTGAATCACTTTGGCAGTGCTGCAAAATGGTTTGTTTTATTTAACTAACTGGAAACAAAGGGTGTCATTTCGAAATACCTGTGCAGTAAGCAGTCAGTCTTCATCTGATTGGTAATTAATTACACGTGCTCTTCCTCAAGGTTCCATCTTGGGTCTGCTGCTTTTTCTTGTGTACATTAATGAGCTCTCTTCTGTTATATTGCCAGATGCTAAGTTAGTGGTTTGTTGTTGTTGTTTTTTTTTTTTTTTTTTGCAGATGATGCAAACATTGCAATAAGTAGAAAGTCAAGTCAGATTTAGAAATCAAATTTGAGACAGAAAAGACCCACTATATGCAATTCAGAACCTGCAAGAGATTTCCTTCCAGCACATGTATAACATATGAAGACATGCAGATCAAAGAGGTTGTGATAAATTTCTGGGTTTACATCTCAATAATAAATTCATTTGGGAAGGGCATACCACAGAATTGCTGAAGTTCCTAAACAAATCGGCATTTGTAGTGAGAATGATGTCAGATGTAGGAGATGTAAATATAAAAAAACTTGCATACTTTGCTTACTTTAATTCTATTATGTCAGTCTGGGGTAACTTGTCAAACAGAGCAAAAGTTTTTAGCATGCAAAAGCATGTAAAAAAGAATCATTTGTGGTGTAAATTCTAGAACATTCTGTAGAAACCTTTTCAAGGAACTTTGTATTCTAATCATTGATCCTCAGTATATTTATTCCTTAATGAAATTTGTTTCAAATAATATATCTCAATTTCCAACCAATAGTTCAATACATAGTATCAATACTAGGAGTAAGAACAATCTACACAAAGACCTAAAATCACTTACCTTGGTCCACAAAGGGGTCCAGTATTCAGGAACACACATTTTCGATAAATTGCCAGAAGCCATTAAAAACTTGGTTTCAGAGTTTGAAAAACTTCTTGATAGGCAACTCCTCCTCCTCTATAGATGAATGTCTTAACAGGGACTGTTAGACTAGCTGAAGTAAAAATTTCTGTTAGATTTCAGTTTTGACAGCACTTTGTCACAACAGTCAAGATTAGGTATTTTGTGTATGATAAATTTATTTAATGATATGAATTAATAGAGGGAAACATTCCACGTGGGAAAAATATATCTAAAAACAAAGATGATGTGACTTACCAAACGAAAGCGCTGGCAAGTCGATAGACACACAAACAAACACAAACACACACACAAAATTCAATCTTTCGCAACAAACTGTTGCCTCATCAGGAAAGAGGGAAGGAGAGGGAAAGACGAAAGGATGTGGGTTTTAAGGGAGAGGGTAAGGAGTCATTCCAATCCCGGGAGTGGAAAGACTTACCTTAGGGGGAAAAAAGGACGGGTATACACTCGCGCACTCACACACATATCCATCCACACATATACAGACACAAGCAGACACATTTAAAGACCATCCACTCCCGGGATTGGAATGACTCCTTACCCTCTCCCTTAAAACCCACATCCTTTCGTCTTTCCCTCTCCTTCCCTCTTTCCTGATGAGGCAACAGTTTGTTGCGAAAGCTTGAATTTTGTGTGTATGTGTGTGTGTCTATCGACGTGCCAGTCCTTTCGTTTGGTAAGTCACATCATCTTTGTTTTTATATATAAAAACAAAGATGAGGTGACTTACCGAACAAAAGCGCTGGCAGGTCGATAGACACACAAACAAACAAACACAAACATACACACAAAATTCAAGCTTTCGCAACAAACTGTTGCCTCATCAGGAAAGAGGGAAGGAGAGGGGAAGACGAAAGGAAGTGGGTTTTAAGGGAGAGGGTAAGGAGTCATTCCAATCCCGGGAGCAGAAAGACTTACCTTAGGGGGAAAAAAGGACAGGTATACACTCGCACACACGCACATATCCATCCACACATACAGACACAAGCAGACTTATTTGGTCTTTAAATAAGTCTGCTTGTGTCTGTATGTGTGGATGGATATGTGCGTGTGTGCGAGTGTATACCTGTCCTTTTTTCCCCCTAAGGTAAGTCTTTCCGCTCCCGGGATTGGAATGACTCCTTACCCTCTCCCTTAAAACCCACTTCCTTTCGTCTTCCCCTCTCCTTCCCTCTTTCCTGATGAGGCAACAGTTTGTTGCGAAAGCTTGAATTTTGTGTGTATGTTTGTGTATGTTTGTGTTTGTTTGTGTGTCTATCGACCTGCCAGCGCTTTTGTTCGGTAAGTCACCTCATCTTTGTTTTTATATATAATTTTTCCCACGTGGAATGTTTCCTTCCATTATATTGATATCATCTTTGTTTTTAGATATATAAATTTATTTAAAGTGTATAAATATGTGTCATTCCAATAGTGTATTAATTCTGTAAAGATTAGCAGTTCCAGTTTAGTGTAATGTATTCACCTATTTTCACAATCTCATGACAAATGACCAGGGTAGTGAATATTATATTTAAAATACGGACTTCCTCTTATCAAAGCCACAGGGGAAGTTTTCTTTCCAGTTGCAGTTATTTGTGAGGATGGACTTTGCTGTGATGCCACAATCACAGCTTCAAAATCATATTTTTTTGGTCTTTATACCCTTTAAGTTCTTTAAGAAATAAACAGGACTCCCTGAAGATATTTATTTTTTGTCATTAATAGAGAAACCAACTGTAGCAAAAGCAAAGTTGAGTATCATTCAGTATTTGTTGTGCTTCCTTCTTGATACAGTAAAAGGCTGGTATGAAGAACTTCTAGAGAGTAAACAATGAAGAAGCTACTGGTCTGAACAGGAGCATAAATATAATGGCAATGAACATATTTTTTTGTTAATGTACAGTTTAACTGGACAACAATATTTCAACTCAGTTTTCATTATATTTCGTAGAGGTATCATGGTTTGATGGGAAAAAGGGTGTAAACTGCTCATTATATAAAACAATAAATTGGTACCCAAGATCGCAGGAATTCTTTTTATTCCCCGATTACCGGTTTCGGCGAAAGTAAAGCTACCATCATCGGGTCTGAGGACACATACAGATTACAACATCAAGGAAAACAATGGTGATATTAATAGCAGGCCTCACAAGATTTTGTAAGGCCTGTGTTTTACAGGCAACTGTTAATATCACCATTGTTTGTCTTGATGTTGTAACCTGTATGTGTCCTAAGATCCGATGATGACCGCTTTAGTTTCGCCGAAACCGGTAATCGTGGAATAAAAAGAATTCCTGCGATCTTGGCTACCAGTCTATTGTTTTACAAGCATCTAGATCTCTTCCACATGAACACAATTTGCTCCCTACAAAACTGCTCATTATATTTTGGATAATACACCACAAATAGAAGAAATACCTTCAGTTGTAAGGAATGATTCTGTACATTGAAAGTATAGTCTAAGACAGAGTTATTACATCATTGAAATATCATTGTTTTTCAATATGATAAAATATGCAAATCTTCAACTCACTTTTACCGGAAATGAATTTTTCGGGCTTTACACGCATAGTCCATCAAACTCCTCAATTGTGGTGGTGTGTTTACAATATACATAAATGACTTAGTTGAAAACATCGGTAGCTCCGTGAGGCTATTTGCAGATGACACGGTTGTCTACAAGAAAGTAGCAACATCAGAAGACTCGTACGTACTCCAGGAGGACCTGCAGAGGATTAATGCATGGTGCGACAGCTGGCAGCTTTCCCTAAACGTAGATAAATGTAATATAATGCGCATACATAGGGGCAGAAATCCATTCCAGTATGACTATGCCATAGGTGGTAAATCATTGGAAGCGGTAACGACCGTAAAATACTTAGGAGTTACTATCCGGAGCGATCTGAAGTGGAATGATCACATAAAACAAATAGTGGGAAAAGCAGGCGCCAGGTTGAGATACATAGGAAGAATTCTAAGAAAATGTGACTCATCGACGAAAGAAGTAGCTTACAAAACGCTTGTTCGTCCGATTCTTGAGTATTGCTCATCAGTATGGGACCCTTACCAGGTTGGATTAATAGAAGAGATAGACATGATCCAGTGAAAAGCAGCGCGATTCGTCATGGGGACATTTAGTCAGCGCGAGAGCGTTACGGAGATGCTGAACAAGCTCCAGTGGCGGACACTTCAAGAAAGGCGTTACGCAATACGGAGAGGTTTATTATCGAAATTGCGAGAGAGCACATTCCGGGAAGAGATGGGCAACATATTACTACCGCCCACATATATCTCGCGTAATGATCACAACGAAAAGATCCGAGAAATTAGAGCAAATACGGAGACTTACAAGCAGTCGTTCTTCCCACGCACAATTCGTGAATGGAACAGGGAAGGGGGGATCAGATAGTGGTACAATAAGTACCCTCCGCCACACACCGTAAGGTGGCTCGCGGAGTATAGATGTAGATGTAGGTGGTTAGTGTTTAACGTCCCGTCGACAATGAGGTCATTAGAGACAGAGCGCAAGCTCGGGTTAGGGAAGGATTGGGAAGGAAGTCAGCCGTGCCCTTTCAAAGGAACCATCCCGGCATTTGCCTGAAACGATTTAGGGAAATCATGGAAAACCTAAATCAGGATGGCTGGAGACGGGATTGAACCGTCGTCCTTCCGAATGCGAGTCCAGTGTGCTAACCACTGCGCCACCACGCTCGGTCCCTCAATTGTGGAAGTGTTGCCAGTGCAGGATAATGTCCTGTAAGTGTGTGATGGGATCTATGTTGAGCACTCTGGGTGGCCAAATCATTTGCCCAAATTGTCCAGAATGTTCTGCAAACCAATTGCAAACAGCTGTGGCCCGGTGACATTGTGCATTGTTGTTTGGGAATATGAAGTCCATTAATGGCTGCAAATGGTCTCCAACTAGCCAAACATAACCATTTCCAGTAAATGATCAGTTCAGTCAGACTAGAGGACCCAATGCATTCCATATAAACACAGCCGACACCATTTTGGAGCCAGCACCAGCTTGCACAAAGCCTTGTTGATAATTTGGGTCCATGGCTTTGTGGGGTTTGTGCCACACACGAACCTGATCATCAGCTCTTAGTAACTGAAATTGGGACTTATCTGAGCAGGCCGTGGTTTTCTAGTCATCTAGGGTCCAACTGGTATGGTCACAAGCCCAGAAGAGGTGCTGAAAGCGATGTGCTATTAACAAAGACACTCACAGCAATTGTCTGCTACCATAGCCCATTAATGCCAAATTTTGCTGCACTGTCCAAACATCGTATGTCCCACATTGATTTCTGTGGTTGATTTACCTATTTTTTGCTTGTCTGTTAGCACTGACAACTATGAATTTGTGCTCTTATCAGTCATTAAGTGAAAGCTTTCGGCCACTGCATTGTCCTTGGTGAGAGGCAATGCCTAAAATTTGGTATTCTCTGCATACTTGTGACACTGTGGATCTTAGAATACTGAATCCTTAACAATTTCCGTAATGGAATGCCCCATGTGTTTAGCTCCAACTGCCATACTGCATTCCAAGTCTGTTAATTCCCATCATGCGCCCATAATCAAATAATAAGATAACAAAACAGAAGGCAAGAAGAATTTTTAAATATACCACTAACATAAGAATTACTATAACAATCTGTCTACCTGAATGGTTACTCATGACAGGAACTTTACAAATTAAAAACAATGAGCCATACTCCTTGCTCACACAAAATACTTTGCCTATTTCAGATGGTGCATAACACTAAGTTTACTTTCCTTATATAAAGTTTAAATTTAAATGTTAATAATTTTGTTCACAATAACTTTATACAAATGGTAATATTCTTCGTGAGCTCATCTCAGTATCACAAATTTGACACCATCTTTAGATTTTTTGTAGCATTTCTGGAAGCAGTTGTAGATCTGCAGTGAATGTTTTAGGTTTCAGTTTTAACATGGTTAGTTCCTGGACTTTGGAATTTCCAAGTCACGCAGAGCCACTGTAACCTGCCAAGGGGCTCCCCATGTCCATTTACTGGTTGCTGCAATAGCCTGGGTGCTCTGCCAAGTGTCAGCTGATTTATCTGGCTCAGCCAAGTCACGGCAACTTGCCAGCTATTCGCCACTCAACCAAATACTCTGCTTTTATACACAGTGCTTAGCAACCTCGCCATTTGTTATGTCAAAAAGGAAATATGTGATGCATGTCCAAAAAGTAAGTACTGTTTTGGAAAAAAAAAGCCTCAAAATCATTTTTTCACACCAAAATTTATATTTGCAAGAAACAGCATTTCTTAAGCTATATTGCTACATAGTTGCCACTATTGTTCATGCATTTGTCATAGTGGAAAACCAACTTTTCTATACTTTTATTATAAAAAGATGCCACCCTCAAGGCAGCCACTGCTGAAACACTGTTTTGTGTGTCGTCATTGCTGTCAAAGTGCCTTCTTCCAAAAAACATGCTTCAGGAACATGTGGTATTCAGAAGGTACCAGATCAGGGCTATACAGCAGATGATTGAACTGTTCTCAACCAAATTGCTGAATAAGGCTTAGCATGACACAAGCAGAATGAGAATGTGCATTGTTATGAAGCAACACACAACCTTGATTTAGCATTCTGAGCCTTTAGTTAATTAACTCATTAGTTGCTTAGTTTCATGTTCCATGGACCATTTTGAATGTTAAATCATCATGATGTGGAATGAGTCCTTTTACATTCACATCACAAATCAATTTGTAAATATGGTTACATGCTGACATTTGTAATAATTTTTTAAATTTTTTTTTAATATACAGGTATGAGCTGTAATTCCTATCCACCATCTTTTGCACATTACAATAACAGAAATTCTTCTACGGAATAGGAGAAGTTGTCAAATAGAAACTTTTTCAGTTTGTTTTCAAATTTTACTTTGCTGTCTGTCAGTCATTTTATATCACCGGGTAAGTGATAAAGATTTTAGTTGCAGCACTATGCATCCTTTTTTATGCGAAATGCAATCTTAATGTGGAATACTGAATGTCACTCTTCCTTCTTGTACAGTAACTATGTACATCATTGTTCCTTTTGAACTGTAGTCGGTTACTTACAACAAACTTCATGTGGCAATAAATGTACTGTAAAGTAGTAGTCAGAATGCCCATCTTCTTAAACACATGTTTACAAGATAATCACAGGTGAGAACCACATAATATTCTTACAGCAGTTTTTGAACAATGAAGACATTCCTTCTTAAAGATGAGTTACCCCAGAACATTATTCCATATGACATTATTGAATAAAAATGTGCAAAATATGTCAGTCGTATCTGGTGACATGGGTTCTGCCCAACACCAAATTTTAACAAATAACAATGAAAAAAAAAAAAAGACAAAATGAAGCATAATTGGCATGCCAGTACAATACTGCTTAATACAATTACAAAAGAGCAGCGATCTTGGCTGTGGTGATTGTGACTGTCTTGTGTATTTGGTGCAAAGTGTTAGAATTTTAATAAAGCAAAGTGACAAAATTTTAGAATGGCATCACATATAGCTAGATCACTGACAGACCTAAGACCAGATGTGTCTTATGGCAGTGGAGAAGGTCCCAGGAGAGAGCAGACAGTGTGAGTAAGGCTGACCATACGCAAAAACCCAAAGCCACAAATTGTTATTAAGTACCAATGTTATTTAGCCTCTAAAGTGTGGGACTGCCCTGGCTGGACATCGTGAGGCAGCCTCTGCATCACATGTCCCCCATGAGAGTGATACACTGTTCCAGAAAGTTGCTCTGTATACTCAGCAACCCACAAGATGCATTCTTCCTGTACAAGAGCTCCCATGGCTCAATGAATTTGGTGCCTTGCCTGCACTAAATTTCACACGAGTCATAGTTTAGCTTGGAGATCAATTGTCTCCATATTTTCACTTCGTGCACTTCTGGGAGACCTCAAACCCTAGAAAACTCATGGAAAAGATTTAGCTTTGCCAGAATTGTTTTCTGGAGGAGCACAAAAATAGGATGGCATACACAACCAACTGTGACTGGAAAGTTTCTCAAGCACTGTGACTTAATGACATAACATCCAACAACAATGTATGTTTTTTCTTCTTGTTGTATATTAAGCTGCATTCAATGTGATTATAATGCCCTACTGCCTAGTGCGCAAGTAACAGCATCATGAGAATATCAATCTTAAAGAGAAGTCAGCTCGCATGGGGCCACACAAAACAGAAGATTGTAGTTCTAACTCTGTCACGAAAGATCACTGCTGACCTGCAACAGATTCTTGTTAATCAATGGTATGCATTATCAGATCTGTGCTGAATGGCCTAAGTCACAGTACAAGGATATGTTGTGAATCTTGTATTGTTATACAAGGGCATTTCACTCTCATTATTGCCACTCTGTAGGGCATTGGTGGATGAACACCATGCATGCTAAGTGCTTCCACATCCCATGGTTCTTCTTATGGTATTTCTTGGTACTAAATTACAATATTAGATAGTCAGTGGGCATTTTAGTGTGTACATTATTACCAAAACCCACATTGTTTTGTGGCTCTCTAAGATCCCTCAACTCAAGACACGACTGGGGAAAAAGAGGAACAAGGAAAGAAAACATATTATGCTAGTTTGTCTCTGCAAAATACATTATTTTTAATATTTGGAGGCAATGTTTACCCAGTAGTTTACCTACATATATTGTACATACTCAAAAATATAAAATTTGTAATATTTTAGTCTGTTACTGTGACTTCAGTATTTTCATCTAACATAATTCTCATATTACATTAAATCCAGTGATCTCATGAGGAAATCAATAGTAAGCACTCTAAAAGACTGAAGAAAAATATTAGATGTTACTTCTTACTTTTAGGCTGAATGACACACAACTTGAGGAATGAAAGTAATGTTATAGATGTTTATATATCTTGGTTCATATCATGTTTGCTTAAGTCTCATATATTTACTCATATGTAAAAAGGGACAATTGTTAGAGATAGCCAGAATATCTCAATACATCTTAAACAAAATACTGGACATCTTTGCCAGTATTCAAGTCCAGTTAGGATGATAATACTGTGCTGAATTACCCCAAACTGATTAGCAACTGCATGACCTCTTCGGGATTCACACTTGTCCATAGAGAAAAACTGTCAATTTAGAGATCACTTGCCAAAAAGGCAGACATGCTGAGTTGTCAATAGGCACTCACGAAAGGATGAAAACTTGCTAGCTTTGAAAGTTATCCTTTGGTAAGCTAAAGTAAAACACAGGCTTACATATGCAACAAAGAAAAAACTGAAATCTCAAATCCTCAATCATTTAATTCCCCATGAATGAAACAGGACAGAGTCCAACAGTGATACTTCCAACCACAACATCTGTCTGCCACAATATTTGAGGTTTTACACACAAATCCAGGTTTGTTTTGGTTTATCTGCTATCACTGAACCTATTTATGATGTTCTTCCACCCAGCATATTCAGTTGTTAATGGGACACACAATTAGAGATTACATCCAGAAGGACTACATGTAGTATGGATTAATATTTTCTTCTCTATTATTTGCAAGGCATGTTTCAGTCAAGTTACTTTGCGATAGTCCATAATCAAGAAATAACCATTCCTGGCTGTAGTTTATAGTGAAAGCCTCTCAATACTTGAAAGTACTTCCAGCCTTCAAATAACACTGATGCACTCCAGTGGCAATTGCTACCTCACACCATTCCTGCTGTGTGTCACCATTCCTTAACCAGTGTGTCACACACCATCAAATCAGGAAAATAATGTTGCTGATATTCTGCAGCAACTGTATGCTTATTGTATTACATGACGACGACTCCTTGTACTCCAGTTCATGTCACATCACTTTCACCTCTCTACCCAAGTGAAATGGCATTTTCTCTCTTTCTGTATAGTAATAGTCAATCCTTTCAACTTCAAAATATTGCAAGCACAACACTGTTCCCAAGAGCTATCTGTACATTTCAACTAATGTCCTAGCTGTTTTGGTTAGACTTCCTATAGGAGAAATAAGCAAATAAATTAAGATTTGAACTGTATTACAAATTTGTGGCTATCATCATTTTAAGAACTGGAAGATCTGTGTATGCATGTGGAATGTTTGAAGACATGTAAACTTATGAGTCACAAATACTGATATGCTGCAAGGTAGGAGGACTGCTACATTTGCCTTCATTATAAATATGTTTGCAGACTGAAGGGAGGGAGAAAGGGAGGCAAGGGAGATTTTCTTATCGAAGTGAACTATTTTTGCTCAATTCATAGATGATATCATCATCTTTAAACTAATCTCTAACAATGGAAACACCAGGTTTGAATATTAACAGTATAAGGAAAAGACAAATCAGTGGCACAGCCATTGGTGCCTTCATGGCATCCTCCCATGGACCACCTATAGGAGACTTTCATAGCTTCCCAAACCACCAAACCACTTACCTGGTTCAGGCTCATTGATGTCTCATGATCTGGGCTCAGGGCCAAGACACCCAATCCTCTCATTTCTTCACAATCTCAATATGTTCTCTCCAACCCACTTCACCTGGTTCCTGAACCCAGAGTCCCACCTTCCTAGTCATTGACCTCCTCCCCTCTGATGGTTTCATCCACATCCCCATCAACATTAAACCCACCAACCACCAACAGTTTGGCAACTGTCATCCCTTTCACACCAAATAATCCCTCCTATACAGCCTTGCTAACCAGGGACAGCATATCTGCAGTGATAAGAACTCCCTTGCCCTGTATGCTGAGAGTCTCACCAAGGCCTTCACAGATGGGGCATCCCCAAGACTTAGTATGCAAACAGATCCAGTGTCATTTCCCCCCCACACACCCTCAATCCTGCCACCACCTCCAAGAACCAGCTACAAAGTAGTGCCCCCTTTGTCACCCAATATTGCCCCACACTGGAACAACAAAAGCACATCCTTCATCAGAGCTTTGATTAACTATCATTCTGCCCTGAAATGAGGGACATCCTACCCAAGATCCTCCCCACCTCTGCTAAAGTGGTGTTCCATCACACACTCAACCTTCATAGTGTCCTAGTCCATCCCATCCTAATGCCACTCCTGATCCCAACTCACTGCCATGGGTATCTTATTCTTCTGAAACACCATGGTACAAGACCTACCTAATCATCCCCCCCCCCCCCCCCCCCAACCATCCAGAACTTCCTATAACAGTCTTGTCACAGGCTTATCCTATCCCATCAGAAGCTGGGCTACCTGTGGAAGCAGCAGTGTCATATACCACCTCTGTAGCAATCACTGCATGGCTTTTTATATCGGTATGAGTACCATACAGGTGTCTACCAGGATGAAGAGCCAAGAGCAAAGTAGACTCCCTGCAGCTGAACATAAAATGCTTGATTTTTGTGACAGCTTCACTACATGAGCCATCTGGATCCTCTTCTCCACCACCAGCTTTTCCAAACTGAGCAGATGGGAGTTATCCTTACAACAAATTCTCCAGTCCCCCCAAAATTATTCCAGCCATAACCTACAGTAACCTACTATCCCCATACCCTCCATCCAACAGTTTCCACATCCTCTGACCTTTCACCTCCTCCCTATTTCATCCCATCACCCTCTTTGTGTGCCACACACTGCCAACACACCTGCCCATCTTTTCCCTTCCTCACTCTTCTCTGTTTTTGCTCCTCATTCCACCTCCCCCCTCCCTGCTCCACAGCCTCCCGACACTGCACCTGTAGACAGTATATGCCCTGCATGTTCGCAGACAATACTCTTTTCTTCCTCCACCTGCACCCTGCTATCCCTTCCCTTCCCTGCCACCTCCAGATCACTGTTCTGTTCCGCTTGCAGTTGCATTCCAGCCCATACTGCTGGAGATGGTGGTCATGCATTCACAAGGTGTGCTTGCTTGTGTATGCAACTCAATGTGTCGTCTTTGTGCTGATCAGCAACCTGTCTTTTCCTCATATTGTCAAAGCAACCTCTATCAGATGAACTGCACGTATAATGACTATTCAGTATGCCTCGTGTGTAGTACTTGCTAGGTGCTTTGAATTTCTTTAATTTCATCTGCCACTATAAAATGTGGAATTTTAAGCTTCACCTTTAATAATAAGAAAAGGGGGGAATTTTCATGTAAAAATTTAGATCAATAGTGGAGTCTTGACAGATACATAGACAACACATATGTTTCTTTTCAAATGTTTACAATATTTTTCCCCATACAGGTATTTTCGACAAAATAAAATTTGCAGTGTAATATTGTTTATTAACTGAATGGTACATTAGTAAGGATTTCAATTCATAGCAAGATTATCAAAATGGAATACTATATTTCCTCCAAAAATTTCTGCAGCGAGACAGGGACGGTAATTTGAATGTCTTACAATATCTACAACTGTAATGACAGTTTATTAATACCATTCTGTGAAAAGTAATGTTTTATATTGTTGGATACTTACCAATTTTTTAAAAAAATTGTGCTTCTGCTCAGTTCATGTCCATTTGTACATTAAATTAACTTTTTTGAGAGATTTGAGCTCTGTAATACATACAAGGTGTGATCAAAAAGTAACAAATTTTTGTTTTTATTAAATAATCTCTATCTAGTCATCAAATTCATCTTTGTCCCTTTAAAAGTAATCACTCCTCAGATATACTACACTTATACAAGTGCTTTTTCCAATCTTGGAAGCAGTTCTTGAACTCACTTTACATATTGGTGTTTGGCTCCTCCAGCAATTCTGTATTTACATCATCAATGGAGGTAAAATGACATTCATAGTTCTCTTCAGCTTTTAGAATAGAAAGAATTTGCACGGGGCCACATCCAGCAAATACAGCAGCTGAGGCAATAACACAGTTGTGCTTTTGCGAAAAAATCACAAACAAGCATTGAGGTGCAAGTGGAAACGTCATGATCCAGTTTCTATGAGTGGTTGGGCCACGATTTTTGTAGTTTTCTTTGGACTGCTTCACACAAACAGCGTATAACTTCCAGGTAGTATTCCTCATTGACTGTATGACCATAATGCAGGAACTCTGTAATTGGAGCAAACACTGAGAAGAACCTTCACTTGTGATTGAATTTGTCAATTTTTTTTTCTTTCTCCTCGTCTCTTCGGGCATTTCTACTGGGCAACTAGGCCTTTGTTTCAATGTCATACCCATATTCCCACATTTCATCACTTGTTACAACCTTCTTTTGAAGATTTGGATCATTGTCATACCACTCAAACTCTTGACTTGCTCATAGTAGATTTGACAAAAGACACAGTCACCATTTCAAATGTGGTGCTACATTTAATTCCACCTTTCAAGCAAAATTTAATGCAAATTCTTTGATACACGTTTCGCGAAAGTAAAAATTCACTGAGCACTTGAAAACACACAACCTTTTTGACTGTCAACAATAAACTAAATGTTCAAAATAGCCAAAAATGCAAACACATATTAGGAATGTGTGTGTCAACAAGATAAAGAACAAATTTGTAAATCGGATACCTAAAGCCTGCAAAATTAAAAAAAAAAAAGTCCTGTCACTTTTTGATCGACTTTTACACTAATAGAAGCATAATTAACTTTCTGCAAATCATCATCACTGATTGTAGGTTATTGCATGTATTCTGTCTTAACCAGTTCATGGTCCAATTTCCTTGCTGATACCACTCAATGTTGTAACACTACATCCTCATGAATAACCATTCCCCATGTTTTCAGGCTTCACTTGTGATGGGTATGTCCTGTAGTTGTGCCTTGTGGTCACATGGGAGCTGCCCGAAGCGGCACCACATTTGAGCTGCAAGGAACCTCGGCCAGAAATGCGAATCAGTCTGTGGAAAGCTATTGGGGAAGGACAATGTGGGAAGAGCAGGGATGGGTGTGAGCAGTACGTGCAATGATACAAATTCAAGTGGCCAGCTATGGGTCAGCCTGGTGCACCTCATGGAAATTTTATCAAAGCATTGATATCAGTTCCAATTCACGATGGGCTGATGGTGATTACCATCTTGGCTCTAGGGGAGGCCATGCTGACAATACCCAAGTGGCTAATGACCAGTGGCATGTGCTCCTGAGCAGTGGGGCTCAAGAAGTGTGTTGTGCCAGTGGTGGTTTATGAAAACATCAGTTGTGCGGTTGCTTGCATTCTGATTGTGACTCACTTTCAAGCTGTGCTGGCAGTTTTGAGGGTCCAGAATTTTCCAATTTTTTGGAAGGCCTAAGTGTGTCTGGTTGTAATACATTCAGTTGTCGAGGATTTGTGTGTTTGGAAGGGTGTGCTCTTATATTATTGTTAAGCTGTGTTTACATGGGTGATCATTTTTTTATCTGGTTGCACTAGTGTTTAATTTTGCTGGACATCTGTATCTCATCTATATTCCATAATTGTTTAGACCCGTTTGTGTGTTTTTTAAATTGTCTGTTTTGTATTGCCTTTTGTCAATTGGCACAATTAATATTAGCTTCAGGTGTTTTTTGTGTCGGTCCTTATCATATTTTACTTATGAATATTATCCTGAACTTGTGCCCAGCTATCCTATTCCATTATTGTCCCTTCTAGCTTATTTAGTTAATTAGACATAGCCCTGCTGTTATACTTTGTGCTCCTGTGTCCTCATCACATTAAGTTTATTTTGAGGACCAGGGATTTTCTGTAAGAGATTAACCCTGCAGAGTGTAATTTCCATCACAGTGGACAGCTGTTAATGGTCACTTCTTTGTCATTTTTTAATAAATCCCAAGCCTGTAAATGCATGCAAGGCACAGCACTAGTAGGGAATGCGCACTGCAGTGGACTGCATGCATTTGTTGGATTCTAGCACAAATAATATTTCCTTCTTTTTTATTATGCTTATGCTCTACAGTTTGCAGGATTCCATTATTAATAACTGTTTTTAACTTGGTAAGTATTTACACCACTACAACACCCAGCTATTAGTCATTCCCAGTGTTTCCTGGGCCACACACTTTATTTGATTTTCAGCAAGAAACTAAATTCACACTGAAATAAATGGCTCCAATGCTGTCAAACGACACTTTAACAAGGACCTTTTATTACTGGGTGGTGACTAGTTTTGGACTTAGTGTCTGTTCTCAAACCATCCAGCTTCGTAAGCAATTGAAATACAGACCAGTAAGCATATTTGGAACAGCAACTGCAGACAATCTGCTGTGACAGACACTGTAACTTGCCTACTGTATGTTAAACTATTTGTGTTGCCATTTGGGTTGTCTGCTGTGACTATTCCATACTTGACTGTACTTAATTTCTTACAAAGACAGATGGTTTGAGAATGGACATGACGTCAAACGAGTCACCACCAGTAAATGAAGGACACTTCTCAATACAACTTATGATGAAATTCCAACCATTTTTATCAATAAAGAAAATGTTGTGGTCCTATTTCAGCTTCAGCATGTTGGAGGTCCATAAATATAAATCCACATCCTTTGTAACTTCAAAGTTACAAATCAATGAGTTTACTGGACAATGGAACAGTGTATAACATAACAACATTGGATATACGATGTGGCTGTAAACTGGTAGTGATCTTAGGTTACAGGTTCACAGGAAAACAGGTAAGATCTCAATGCAGTTAAAATGTCTTGCCATTTCTTTTAATTAGGTGTCATACCTGGAAAACAAAGCTTTGAAGAAGCCATTTGATGTAAGTATGAAACAGCTGTACCATGCAAGTTAAGATAAACAAAAAGATTTAAGTCATAAAAGTGTGATTAATGAGAAAAGGTATTGTAACTGATACTTAAGGAAGACAAAGTTAGCAAGAAACCACATATTAGTAGAGATCAATCAAAGATGATAGAAATAAATCTCAAATTTTAGAAAAGCATAAATTATTCATGGAACCCCACCTCACATGCAATACACAGGGAATAGATGGGAAAAACCCGAATCAATAAGAAATATAAAGAGAGAGAATTTTTAAAAGGAATGCAGAACATAGAATTTCAGATGTTTTATGTAGACCCCATGAAAAGTGGTGATATTTTATACTAGTCATTTGAAGGGACCTTTCACTGTATAGCAGAGGTTTCGAAAAATCTATAACAAAACTAGGCCATTTTTACACCAAATACACGAAATGCATTCACAGTTGTGAATATGGACAACCATCAGCTGTACAACAGAATAACAACAATGAAAATTTGTGCCAGACTGGGACTCAAACTTTAATTTCCCTCTTTTATAACAAGCAATCCCCTTACCATTTGGCTATTTGAGCACAACTCGCAGCCACACCCAAACTTCCAAATGTCATCAACTACGTGTATACAATCTATACTCTTACATCCATTATGTATAGTCCTGTACAGGGAGAAATTTTACTTGAAAGTTGCTCACTCTGTGTTGGCGGGTATCCATCGATGCCAGGTGAGCAGTAAGGTGTGCAGGAGAGCTTATTTGGAGTTTTGAAGATAAGCAGAGAAGCACAGGCAGAATGAAGCTACAAGTTCGGACACAAGACTTGCAGTAGGGGTGGGGGTGGGGGTGGGGGTGGGGGGGGGGTGCCACAGGAGAGAACAGTGTTGCAACAGGAAGAGCATCCAGCCACCTCTTAAAACCGTGCCAACTCCTAATAGCTATGGGATGACAGCACAAGAAAGAGGACAAGTACAAGCAAAAGTAGAAGTAGCAGCAGAAGCAAAAGCAAAAGTAAAAGTAGAAGCAGCAGCAGAAGCAAAAGCAAAAGTAAAAGTAGAAGCAGCAGCAGAAGCAAAAGCAAAAGTAAAAGTAGAAGCAGCAGCAGAAGCAAAAGCAAAAGTAAAAGTAGAAGCAGCAGCAGAAGCAAAAGCAAAAGTAAAAGTAGAAGCAGCAGCAGAAGCAAAAGCAAAAGTAAAAGTAGAAGCAGCAGCAGAAGCAAAAGCAAAAGTAAAAGTAGAAGCAGCAGCAGAAGCAAAAGCAAAAGTAAAAGTAGAAGCAGCAGCAGAAGCAAAAGCAAAAGTAAAAGTAGAAGCAGCAGCAGAAGCAAAAGCAAAAGTAAAAGTAGAAGTAGCAGCAGAAGCAAAAGTAGCAGCAGACGTAGCAGCAGCAGCAGCAGCAGCAGCAGCAGCAGACGTAGCAGCAGCAGCAGCAGCAGCAGCAGCAGCAGCAGAAGAAGCAAAAGTAGTAGCAGCAGCAGCAGCAGCAGCAGAAGCAAAAGTAGCAGCAGCAGCAGCAGCAGCAGCAGAAGCAGAAGCAAAAGAAGTAGTAGCAGCAGCAGCAGCAGCAGCAGCAGCAGCAGAAGCAAAAGTAGCAGCAGCAGCAGCAGCAGCAGCAGCAGCAGCAGAAGCAAAAGTAGCAGCAGCAGCAGCAGCAGAAGCAAAAGTAGCAGCAGCAGCAGCAGCAGCAGCAGAAGCAGCAGAAGCAGAAGAAGCAGCAGCAGCAGCAGCAGCAGCAAAAGTAGCAGCAGCAGCAGCAGCAGCAGCAGCAGCAGCAAAAGTAGCAGCAGCAGAAGTAAAAGAAGCAGAAGCAGAAGTAAAAGAAGCAGAAGCAGAAGTAAAAGAAGCAGAAGCAGAAGTAAAAGAAGCAGAAGCAGAAGTAAAAGAAGCAGAAGCAGAAGTAAAAGAAGCGGAAGCAGAAGTAAAAGAAGCAGAAGCAGAGGTAAAAGAAGCAGAAGCAGAGGTAAAAGAAGCAGAAGCAGAGGTAAAAGAAGCAGAAGTAAAAGAAGATGAAGCAGAAGCAAATGTAGAAGAAGAAATAGAAGAAGGTGTTTCCTTTTCTGTTACATTGACCTTTCATGCCATTTCCTTTTAGCAAGAAACAACAAGTAAAGCAAAATGATAAACTGATGACATACTGGTAAGAAACTAACGAGTCAGCTGATTAGACTGAAAATTCACTTGAGGTTTGAATGTTTTCCCTTCATTGCACGACTAGTTTTGGAGTCCTGAAGCTCTATTCCTAGTTCCCACACAATGGTTTGTGTCACTGACAGGTAAATATCAGAAGCAGTTTTAACCTCAAAAATTATGTATGGCATTTGAGAAGTGATAATATAGTAAATAACGTTAATAAAATTTGCTTACATTCAAAAAGAAAGATGGTACAAAGTACAAGGTTCGATATAGTTTTTGAATGAGCCATATGCCAAATGACACTCAGTGGCCCCACAAAGTAACTAATATTAGAGACTTGTATGAAGTCTGTATTTTTGTCTTATTTGATGAAGCAGTAAAAAAAAAGGGAGACTTTTCAAATCTAAAACTTTCACTAACAGAATGTGACAGTGGCAACATCTGCAAAAGAAACAGTTAGTTGAAAAGATAACCAGACATAAAAGAGAATGCATCAAATACTCTAATTTCTTGTTTTACTTAGTACTCTCCAACATCTTGTCTCTCTATGAATCACAGTATTTCTAATCTACTTTTCCTTTCTAACATACGGCCTGCTTTTGTAGATTTAAAAGTTCGATTTCAATGGCTGTTTTATTCCATTAAATTATTCTATAGATATGAAAGTAACAAATATTCTGCCTCCTAACACTAACAAAGACTTTTGTACATAATAACACAATGTTTTTAAAAAGAAGTCTTCAGAAGTAAGTGAAAGGGAAAAGGAAACTCTTGAAATGTTGGAGAGTAGTCCCTCCTCATATATATTTCTAAGCCATACATTTTACAGAAAACAGTTTGTTCATATAATTAGAATGATATGCAATTAAACAGCATATATCTGACAGCATTCCAGCTCATTTATTTACAAAGTTTGAGTTGCAATGGTGCTACATATGCTCCAGCTTCATTTTGTATTTATAATAATTTACATTTTGAATATGTATAGATGAAATTTCATTCACTGACCTGGAACTTTTTTCTGACTTATGAAGCAGCCTTATAATTATTAAAAAAATGTTTTGTTAATGCCTGAAATTGCACATGGACTAACTTCCAGGTAATTACAATGTTAATGAAATGATATTTTACTTAGCAGTATGCTACAGCAAAGTGAATATGATGCAGGTATGTAAAATTTTATTATCGTTAATCAACAACCATAACTGAATTTTTAACTGGTTTTTAGATTTAAACAAATCTGATTACAAACTGGTAGCTAGAATCTGTGTGACAGTAACTTATTATTGTGAACGTAACTGACATTTTAATTTATCTTAAGAACTTATACTGCATCATAAATTAGTTTGATAAATTAAGTGTGTCAAAGAAGTGAAGTGTCTGTTACTCCTTCAAAATTCAAAGTCCACAGAAATTTGTTATGTCTGTCCATCTGTCTTTCTTTTTTTCAGAGAAGTGGCCAGATGTGGGGGGAGGGGAGTGGGGGTGGGGGAGGGGGAAGGAGGAGCATTGAGAGAAATACATTTGCATCACTTCTGTCGTCGTCCTTCCCCCCGACATCTCATTTGCATTTTAGTATGATGCAGTGATACGACAATGCACTTTCACTTTTTTCAATACCTAGAAACTTTTTTGTATTCAGATTTCAGTTTGGAAGAAAATGTTAAATTCATTCAGATAAAGCAAGACAACATGGGCAATTCCTGAAAAATATACTGTTCCAGTTACACTAAAAGGAAATAAAATTAATATTAAAATATAGCCTACAAAACAACTCTTGTAAAAATGTATTATATCCCTGCACTTATCCAGAAGACAATGTCCTATAATACATTTAGCATCTCCTTACAAATTTATGAAGTGTAAATTTCAGCAGGAAACCTAGCTAAATCAAATATACTGAAATGAATGTTCACAACAAACAGTAATGGAAATTATTATTATAACATGTGACTGTTTTATGACCATACTTTCTCATTAGATTCCAATGAGAAGCATAATATAAACTGACTAATTCAAAACAAAAATTATTACTGCATACCACCTGTTACTTTTTAAGGGATCTGTAATACCTGTTCACTCTGTTTAAAACTGGAAGACTGCTTTGATTTCACTGTGATGTTACACTTTGTTAAGAATTTCCACTGGGCATGTTCAAAGTTTTTCCCCCCTCTACTGCTGTCTGCTGCAATTTTTATAGTTCTCTATTTGCTAAAAAAGGGAGCCTGGTAAGTGGTATGTATATCCTGTGTAAACATTAACTGAATAATGCACAACTGGGAGAAGAGCAGTTTCACATTTATAGCAATTGCCTCCTTTTATTAATAGTTCATTGATTGTTGACTGTTTCAAATCATTCACCATTCATGTGATCCCTGCCTGCAGAGAGAGAGAGAGAGAGAGAGAGAGAGAGAGAGAGAGAGAGAGAGAGAGAGAGAGAGAGAGAGAGAGGAGAGCTGGAATCTACAATAGCATAGGGTCATGTTAACAATTTTACTTTTAAGGCTCATAAATATGAATTTATTTCAATGACATGAGAAGAATTGTTTTTCTTACATAATATTGTAGTATGTTTCTATTTTATTTCCTCTAAGAAATAATTTGCCACAAATCAGAAGACCAATTTACAAGATATAAATATTTTTGGGCCAATAATTTTGTGTTTACTTTTCTGCTCTGACTACAAGGGAAGTTCAGCACATCATCCTGTGTACCGAATGAGTAGTGAGAAAAGTTATATGAGACAATGTTTAGCTTTCTACAACTCATTCACACAGAAGCTGGATTTCTCACTCTTCCAGCCTACTGCACTTAACCTCTTGACGAATTCTCAAACATGTCATACAACTTCAGTATCAACTTTTTACAGATGTCAAATGCTTACTATCAACACCTTTAAAAAAATAGTTCTGATATTATTCCAATTAAAATTAAAATTTATTGACAAAATATCCCTGTTACTTATGAAACAATTATTTTATCTGGAACACGTGTAAATATGTAAGCTCCTCATTTTCAGAAGAAAATCTTTCCTGTTTCTTAATTGTTTATTGTAAGTAAAGTTCATAATTTTGATACCACACGCTATTCATCTGATTAACAATAGAGTTTCACACATAAAATTCTTAGAAAAAATTTCTAACTGTTCTATCTCCCTAACCACTATTAATCACAGATATTTACCATCACATAAAAATAAAATATCACAAAAATCACAAGAATATGCAGGCCTCTAATTTTTTTTATAATTATTAGATGACAAATTTTGAACATTTTAACAACAAAAACAATGAACTGGTCCCAATGGGATACTCAGTTGAATAGGAATATAGATGGACAACACACACAAGAAAGAAAATCTGTAGAACAAGCAACAGAAATGATATGTACCATTCAATCACTCCGACTAGTTTTTGAAATTCAACTACATACATTCTACCACAAATATTTGCACATGCTTTGTTACATACTGCCTGCATTGCAATTACATCAACATTACCTAACAATTATATTCTCAGCAGTTTCACAGACCAATCTTCTTTAGGTTATGGAAGGTAGCAATTATGCTCTAACAAGAAAATCATATTAATATCAATAGTTTTTCATATTTTGTGCAGAACTGATTTGGAATGTGTAAACTGCCAGAACCAACATACAATTGTAAGGCACATATATTCACACTGACAATAAACAGTTGCAGATTAAACAGCACTTCCACAGTACACTAACTGAAAATATTAGCAAAACCTCTATACTACACAATCATACTCTTAAGCTGACACAGTGGAGATTCTCATCTCAGTTCCTGAACAGTTCTCAAGGACTTTGACTAAACTCTAATGTCTTCAAACTTGCTCTTACAGGCCAGCTGCAAAAGAGCAATCCTTCATGTAGGAGTTACATACACAAAAGCAATAATATTACTTCCTGTTTCTGTATCTGTGCTACTCACTGGTAGATGCTAATATTACTACACATAATCAATTGAAAAACTATAACAGTTTTTTTGGTACACAGAAAATTTGGCGACAAATTCAGCACCACTATGCGACACATTACAACTGACCACAACCTGTCTCAACAACACCAGTCCAGAGGTTTATCACTGATGAGACTATAGCACCATGCAGTATAAATGTGGCAGTTAATAATTAATGTTTTACTAACAACTGCGAGGTATGGCAGTCTCATGAATTCAATAGCTTATCCATTAAACATTCATCTGACAGAATATGAAGCACTATTTTTTGTGGTGAACATCCTCGGCACACTATTGCACTGCAATAGACACAAAGTAGAAAGCTATAGAGTTATTTCATTTAAACTCAAAATCCGCACAACCCAATAGCTTAACAGATTCTATTACTGTAACATAAATAACCTGATGACTTCTTCTTAGTTTGATTTAAAAAGCTGGATATTTTAAATCCACCATAAAAGTCAAATTTGGGGCAATATTGTTCATTAATAACATTCCCCATAGACTATATGAAATTTCAGAATGTTGTACAAGCTTACAAATTCAAACAAACATGAACAAGACATGAAGGGATAAAGATTGTGATTACACATAGTAGCATTATATTTTTCAAAAGTTTCAGGCGAGTACATGAACTAACTTTATAGATGGAAATTATTCAAGGGGAAGGGGACAAACCTTCCCATAAAACCAGTAGTTTTCCATCAAATCCACTCAATGAAAGAAGCACCCATTAGATTCAGTGATACACATGTTGACTGTACCATGAAATATTATGTGATGTTTTATAATGTGATGAGATTACACAAGAATACTTCCAGTCAGTTGTGCAGGTATCAGAAAAGTGCTGACTCATTCACGTGATGACTGATGGGCATACAGCCAAGTATCCAGTTTCAGCCATGCCAAAGCCCCACAAAGTTGGCGGCCCATCAGCTGGGTGCAGTAGGCGATGGCAGGCGGACAAGCAGCTGTGTGTGTGAGCGATACAATAGAGTCCGCTCACATTCATAGTGCAGGCTGTTGAGCCCATCAGTGCGAAAACGACGGCGACCCGTGTTGAGGAACTCGTAGCGCTTAGGATTAGCACGCTGTTTTCGATGTGTGAGCATCTTGTAGCGTGCTATGTTGGCTGGGTACCGTGAGATGTGGTACCCATGGAAACGAATGCGATTTGACATATCGTCATCTTCACCACCCCAGCCCCAGAACATGTTGCTGAAGCCATTCACTTTCTGGAACTGCTCCCGTGTCATGGCACTTACTCCTCCAAAAATGTCAGCATATGGCAGTCTGCAAAATAGTAACTGTCTCAAGATCACAGTCTCATTAGCATGTAAACTGTAGCAAAGTATAAAGGAAAAGCGAGCCCCTGAGAATGGCTCTGAAGGTCAAAATAAAGGGAAGCGCTATTGGTGTGCAGTTTTCACAGAACGAATTCGTGGTCAGGGGCTTGTATTGTTAGCCAGTCAACAGACTGCATAAAAAAATACATTTTCTAAGTATTTGTACAAACATACATGTTTTTAATGGAATAATGCCTATCAACATTACTACACTAAAAGTAGGATAAATTAGAATGTCAGTGGTATTTGTTGCAGGATTCCAGTGAGAGTCATTTATGAGATATCATATCTCGAAAAATTCCCACACTAACACTTGTACAACACCTGTGGTAGCACACACTAAAAAACAACACAAGAGCATACACTAGCTATGTGGATTCTGACCAGTAATGAGACAATCGACCATCACTGATTCTGTTCAAAATGACCACCGGCAGCAGCAGTACAGTCAGGTATGGAATGACTGCTGCACACGTACTAGCATTTCAGTGGAGATGTCCGAGCAGGCTGCAGTAATATGTTACAATGCTTATCATTGGATGTAGTTGGTATGTATTTGTGAACAAATTCTTTCAGCTTTCCCCACAGAAAAAATGTCTACAGGCATCAAATCTGAAGAAAGGGCCAGCCAGTCTGAAGACGAACCTCTTCTAGCATCTGTAGAAGATGATCTGTTAGGAGACAGTGATACTTGGGCACATTCAGTGTTCCACATATGAAAAACAGCCCATGAGCTGATGGTTCACTAACACACACCACACCTTTACATTCCATGTACATTGACATTCCACTTGACAGCGCCAAGTGGGGTTGTACACAGTCGATGTTTCAGAGGTTTACTTGGCCATGATTGATAAATGCAGCTTCATCACTGAACAAGATACATGACACACCTGGAGTATCATGTGTTAATGTCCATGTACAGAAGTTAATACGATTCTCATAATTATTTCCATGCAGCTCTTGATGGAGAGAGATGTGATAAGGATGGAACCTACGTCACTGGAGAATATGTAAACTATTTGCCTGACTACTGCCACTTTGTCGTGTGACTGTACAGGATCTAACATGTCAATCAACTGCAACAGCAGCAAGAACATTAATTTGCCCCTCTTCAGTCATCATTTGTTTCTTCTATTGTGTTGTCTGTGTGTTCCACTATCACTTTCACATAACTGGTTAAAAAGATTGAGAAATAATTGACAAGACTGTTGATGTTTACTGGGATTTCTTGCCACATGCACTGTACAAGAAAGAACAGCATTCAGGGTGTATACATGGGCAAGGAAAAAAAATTGCCATATTTTCCCCCAGATTTCCCAGTTAAAAATACACTTTTTCTGTGTTAAGCGACAGTATACTTTTCCTCAACATTGTAAAACTTATCAATCCTTTGAATGGTTATGGTTTTATACACCAGTGTAGAATTTCCTGCCATTTTAGAACGTGAAACTCAGGGGGAAAAGACCACATTTTGGAAAGATCTTTGACATGCAGCAACACGTATGCTGCATATTTTCGCATTACGAAGGTATAAATTCGAATTCCACCAAACACCGCATGTTACTTTCTGAAGCATTGAAATCAAGATTGCGATGCACTTTTGTAAGCTAGTCATAGCTCATGTCATGTGATCTCGCCAGCCAATGAAAGCATGGACACGTGAGGTAGTTAGCCAATAGCAAGATCACTGACAAGGGGCACGAACACACCAATAAATGTCAATGGTTTAAATTAACATACACAGTGTAGATACAAGAAAAGCAAAGCTTTCACATAAAATATTGTGTCTCTAAGATTAAAAAGCTGCAAGAGGAACTAAGCTTCCACATATAATATTGATCTTTTTTTGCTCGTGTTACACTTTAAGATACATCACACAAATGTGCCCAAAATTTTTTTCAATAATGACGTAAATATGGGATGACCTGGGTTCGAAATTGTTCTAAATGGTCGTCCTCAAAGAGTTTATTTTTAAATGAGAGTTAAATGCTCTGCGATTTAAGAAATTCATCATACATACTTGCGCATGGTTCATCTTGAGTAAAAGGACATTTACTTTGAAAGTAACACTTTTCCAACCACCATTCGCAATATTTTTCTGCAACCTGTTAGAAATAGGTTTGTTTCAGCAGTCGCCAGAGAGCACCAATAACGCGTCACTGCGCTTGCGCAGCTACAATGACGCAGGAAGCCCAGATGCTCGTACATGTAAAACATTGAAAGATCTTACATTATGTCATAAAAGGAAACAAGACTTCAAAAGCATTGTAATTTCACGAACCATACTAAAATGCATAATTTGGCTTAAAGTGCATAACCGTATGTCCAGATTCAGATGTAAATTTTCTTGGAGAACCAATACTGTATTATCTCATGTTTGGCTCTTTATTATGGCATAATGCCAAACGTGCTAGTAGATGGAAAATGTGCACCTGAAATGCAGCAAACAGTTGAAACTAGCCAATAGTGTGAAATTAAACACTTCATTTCAAATAAATTGACTGCCTTAGTGGAAAAGATTAATAAAAGTCAAATCTATTTAGCAAACTGACAAAAATAACTTCTTTGTACTGTAAGGCGATTAATGCTTGACTGTCAGAAAGGTGGAAATAAAATCTGAAACTAATAACATATTTCAGCATCCCGTAATCATGCAAATGCATTTTAATTCATTTTATAGCTCCCGCTTAAAGAAACCCGTTTTGTTTTCATTTGACAGGAGAGCATTACATGAAGAGGAAACAGCAAAATCTCTGAATGTATACACAGGTCACATGAAGACTGCTCACCTCCCCACTACAGCTCAGAATATCTACAATATTTCCGAACCAAGGCACTACTAGAAAGCGGTCAGCTTTTTCTGCACTGATAAATCCCATTGTCCACTCACAGCCTACTGCTTGGACAGTCATGCACTAACTGACTAGCAAGTCGCAATGCACTCAAGGAACACATAAGCACACTGTAAGGAAACATTACAACATCATACCTAGCCCTATGCATGTAGAATGGCACAAACTCTGCACAATCTTTACAATAATTTGTTACATCATCAGCAAGTTTAATATTCTTACATACAAGACCGCCTTTGACCCACACACGTGCTCCAACTTGTTCATTGATCTTATGATGTTCCTGGTCCTTAATACCAATGGCTTTGTAGATGTAAAGTAGGATTTACCCAAATCTCTGGTATATACCTCCCCGATCTGAAAGGTACGATAGGCAATGACATGCCTACTATTAAAGGTCTCAAGTCTTGGAACTGTTTTAACTTTATCACCAATATACCGCACTGCCGCAATAGTTAACCAACCATTACCACAAAGCGCAGCACCAACTTTGGTAACAGTGAAATTCAGTACACACCCACAAAATATAGAGGAGCCCTGCAATATAACTTTGGCTCCAACACCATCATCTGTAGTAATCTCCACATAATTGATAGCCTTGTAAACGATCATGCAGGAACGTCTTCTTAACTTCCTGTAATGGGGCATCTTTTGTGTGAGCGATCCAATGCTGCTGTTGCATGAGCGGCTACATGAAGACTAACACCTTCTTACCAAATTCGTTACTTATATAAGCAAAAATATTGCCTCCTTGAGCCCCTAGTTCTCGATGTACGCTTATTGGTCAGTGGCCACTATACAAACAAACACAGGATTTTGATGTGCACCGGACTTAGAAAATTTTGCACTTTGAGGTGATGTCATACACTAACCGCCAACCATGCATCGAGAACCAGGAGCTCAAGGAGGCAACATTTTTGTTTATAATAAGTAATGAATTTGGTAAGAAGGTATCAGTCTTCATGCAGCCACTCATGCAACAGCATTGGACCGCTCACACAAAAGATGCCCCGTTAAAGGAGGTTTAGAAGACTTTCCCACATGACCATTTACACGACTATTGATGATGTGGATAGTACTACAGTTGGCGGTGTTGGACCACAAGTTACATTGCAGGGCCCCTCTATATTTGGTGTTCTGAATTTACAGTGTACAAGTGAACTACATTAGCTGCATTTTTGCATGGACATGGTGTAAATCCTTGGAGTGTCTGGTATAATATATATAATTTGAACAATACCACAACATGTGATCTCTCTCAAACGACACACTAGAGTCCTGCAACAAACAGCACCAATTTCTGTTGGCTAGCAATAAAAGCCCTGGACTACCAGTCCATTCTGTGGAAACTGCACATCAGTAGTATTTTCCATTTCCGCAATACTTGCAGTGCAAACTTTACACGAGTAAGACACACACACACACACACACACACACACACACACACACACACACACACACACACACACACACACACAAATGCAATCTCAGTAAAAGAAGAGAAAATACATTAATTATTATAAACTCAATATATTTCTCCGTGTACAAAGGTCACTTTCTGCATATTACTGTTAATTCTCCTTGTACCTTTTAGAAGCAAATTGCAAAATATTAACTGGAATGAGGCAGATGAAGCAATGGATGTAAACTCAAAACACTGCATTTTTTAGGAAGCCTCTCTCTGCCTTGAACAGCTGTTTCACAATGAAAACTGAAATAAGGCACCAGTATTGTCTCGTGCAACTTGTCACTGGCACAAGTCTCAGTTAACTTTTCCCATTTTCTGACAACAGGGATGAAAGCTCCCAACCCTGAACTGCAGGAAGATTGTTATTCTGTTAAGATATGTTTCTAGTACACAACACCTATTAGAAAATTTAGAAGTAAGAAAAGCAGCAGCAGTACCTTATCAGGAGTAGTAGTAGTAGTAGTAGAACGGGCAGTCAAATGAAAGCGAGACAGATGGGAAGAGTAAGTAAACTGTTTATTATTTCAAAAGTAATCAACCTAACTGTTAATACATTTTTTCCACCGTGAGACAAGCTGGTCAATGCCTTCATGGAAAAATATTTGCAGTTGCCTATGGACTTATGATGGTACCCTGACGTGCACCTCTTCATCTGAAGCAAATCGATGGTCACAAAAGTCTTTCTTCAGAGCTCTAAAAATAAAAAAAATAAACAATGTGTAATGGCTTCCCCATGAAACTTCTGCAGTGTTCTTTGAACAACCTTGGCAACATGTGGGCAGCAAACTTCTACACATCCTCAACAAAGCCCAAACTGTCCCCCATGCATAATTTTGGAGCCCTAAAGAACTCATTTGTGGCTATTGATTTGCTTTGGGCGAAGATGTGCATGCCTGGGTACAAGGTCACGGATATATAGGCAACCACAAACATTTTTCAATGAAGACACCGATCATCTTGTCCCACAGTGCAATAAATATATTACCACTTATGAACATTAGTTTTGAAATAATGAACAGTTTACTTACTTTTTCCATCTGTCATTTTCTTTTTCTGTTTGGGGTTTAAGGGCGCTCAACTACTGAGGTCATTAGCGCCTAGTCACAATTGTTAGAGCACATAGAATCTAGTAAAACTCAAGGGGGGGGACACCAAAAAGTTCTTACAAAGATGCAAAGGAAATAAGTGAAGGAGTTAGATGTCTTTGGACAAGCCAGTCAGAGTAATGAAACGAAGAACACGAGCAGCTGCTCGAGCGTCATCAGCTAAAATATCCTGTGAAGTAGATGGCAGAGACAGGACAACACGAGATTGACTAAAACGGGGATACGACAATAAAACATGGCACACTGTTAATGCATGACCACAAAGGCACTGCGGGGCTGGGTCACCGGAGAGCAGGTAGCGGTGGCTAAACCGGCAATGCCCAATCCGCAACCTGGTCAGAAGGACCACATCTCGCCGAGATGGTCGGGAGGAGGTTGTCCAAGCAGTTGGGAACGGTTTTACTGCCCGGAGCTTGTTTCCTTGAAGTGATGACCAAGTATCCCACCACAAAGACACAAGCATCCTACAAACAACCCCACTAATGTCAGATGACGGGACACAATGGGAGGCTGGCCGAGGCAGGAGGACTGGAGCCTTGGCTGCAGCATCAGCAGCCTCATTCCCAGGCACTCCTACATGGCCGGGAGCCCACAGAAAGCTCACAGGAGAGCCATCAGCAGCAGAAGAAGAAGAATGGAGGAACTGCTGGATCCGTTGCACCAAGGGATGGACCGGATATGGAGCTCCAAGGCTCTGAAGAGCACTGAGTGAATCAGAGCAGAGTACATACGATGAGTGGTGGTGGCGGCGGGCATACTGAACGGCCTGATGGAGAGCAAAAAGCTCGGCCGTAAAGCTGGAACACTGGTCGAGGAGCTGGTATTTAAAGGTGTCGGCCCTGACGACAAAGGCACAGCCGACACCATCGTCAGTTTTGGAGCCATCAGTGTAAATAAAGGTGTGACTGGCAAGTCGCGCACGAAGTTCAACGAACCGTGAGCAATACACTGCAGCCGGAGTACCCTCCTTCGGGAGCGAGCTAAGGTCGAGATAAATATGAACCGGAGCCTGGAGCCATGGTGGTGTCGGGCTCTCACCCTCTCTGAAGGTGGTAGGGAGGGCAAAATCCAATTGTCGAAGCAGGCGACGAAAGCGGACTCCAGGGGGCAGCAGGGCAGACACATACAACCCATACTGACGGTCGAGAGAATCGGCGAAGAAGGACTGGTAAGAGGGGTGGTCGGGCATTGACAACAGCCGGCAGCCGTACCGACAAAGCAGTACGTCGCACCGGTAGGTCAATGGTAATTCGGCAGCTTCAGCATAAAGACTCTCGACGGGACTAGTGTAGAATGCTCCGGTCGCAAGACGTAACCCCCAATGGTGGATGGAGTTGAGACGGCGTAAGAGGGATGGCCGAGCAGACGAGTAGACGAGGCTCCCATAATCCAGCTTTGATCGGACTATGGACCGATACAAGCGAAGCAGGACAGTGCGATCTGCTCCCCAAGATGAACCACTAAGAACTCTGAGGACATTAAGGGAACGTGTACAACGGGCAGCCAAATAAGAGACGTGCGGAGACCAACAAAGTTTCCTGTCCAGTGTGAGCCCTAGAAACTTAGTTGTTTCCACGAATGGGAGAACAATGGGACCGAGATGTAAGGATGGTGGAAGGAACGCTTTATATCGCCAAAAGTTGATGCAAACCGTCTTCTCTTCAGAGAACCGGAAGCCATTTGCCACACTCCATGAGTATAGGCTGTCTAGACAACGCTGAAGGCAGCGCTCCAGGAGGCATGTTCTTTGGGCACTGCAGTAGATCGCGAAGTCATCGACAAAAAGAGAGCCTGAGACATTAGGTGGAATGCAATCCATAATTGGATTGATCACAATGGCAAAAAGGGCTACGCTCAAGACGTCAGACAATACGGAACCCACACGTACCCTAAACTTGCGATCTGTTAAAAAGGAATCGATAAAAATGGGCAGGCAACCGCGTAGACCCCACCTGTGCATAGTGCGGAGGATACCTCCTCTTCAACAGGTATCATAAGCCTTCTCCAAATCGAAGAACACTGCTACCGTTTGGCGCTTTCGCAAAAAGTTGTTCATGATGAATGTCGACAAGGTCACAAGGTGGTCAACAGCGGAGCGGCGGCGGCGGCGACGAAAGCCGCATTGAACATTGGTAAGTAGCCATCGAGATTCAAGAATCCAAACTAACCGAGCGTTAACCATGCGCTCCATCACCTTACAGACACAGCTTGTAAGAGAAATGGGGCAGTAACTAGAAGGAAGGTGTCTATCCTTCCCGGGTTTGGGTATAGGAACAACGACGGCGTCACGCCAACGCATGGGGACTTGACCTTCGGTCCAGACGCGATTGTAGGTACGAAGAAGGAAGCTTTTGCCTGCCAGAGAAAGGTGGGCCAGCATCTGAACGTGAATGACATCTGGCCCCGGAGCAGAGGACCGGGACAGTGCAAGTGCACATTCGAGTTCCCGCATAGTAAAGGGGGCATTATAAGTTTCCAGATTCAGCGAGTGGAAGGAAGGTCGCCGAGCCTCTTCTGCCTCTTTCCTGGGAAGGAAGGCAGGGTGGTAATGGGCGGAGCTTGAAACCTCCGCGAAAAAGCGGCCGAAGGCGTTGGAGACATCCACAGGATCAACAAGGAACTCAGTACCTGAAGTCAGGCCAGGTACCGAGGAGTGGGCCTTAATGCCCGACAGCCGGCGCAGGTCACCCCAGACGACGGAAGAGGGAGTAAAACTGTTAAAGGAGCTGGTGAAAGAAGCCCAACAAGCTTTTTTGCTGTCTTTGATGACTCTACAGCATTGCGCTCAGTGTCGTTTGTATCCAATACAATTCGCCAACGTAGGATGGCGGCGAAAGGTGCGTAAAGCACGTCGTCGAGCACGGATAGCGTCCCTACAAGCCTCGTTCCACCAGGGGACGGAAACGCGACGTGAAGAAGAAGTAGTACGAGGAATGGAACGTTCGGCAGCATTGATGATAACAGCCGTGAGGTATTCGACCTGACTGTCACAACTGAGAAAATCGTGGTCCGGAAAGGTCGCCAGGGAGGAGTAAAGTCTCCAGTCAGCTTTCGGTATGTTCCAGCTCAAAGGACGTGGGGATGGGGTGTGGTGCAGGAGACGAACGACAAAGGGGAAGTGGTCGCTCGAATAGGTGTCAGAAAGGACATACCACCCGAACCGACGGGCAAGAGTGGTAGAACGGATCGAGAGGTCCAAGTGGGAGTAGGTATGAGTAGAGTCCGAGAGGGAAGTCGGGGCGCCAGTATTGAGGCAGACAAGATTGAGATGGTTGAAGACATCCGCCAAGAGGGAGCCTCTCTGACAGGATGCAGGAGAGCCCCAAAGGGGATGATGGGCATTGAAGTCGCCAAACAATAAGAACGGCGGGGGAAGCTGAACGATCAGGTGCATCATGTCAGCCCGACTAACAGCAGATGACGGTGGAGTGTAGATGGTACAAACTGAAAAAGTAAAAGCAGAAAGAGTAATACGGACAGCTATTGCTTGGAGTGGGGTGGTCAATGGGATGGGATGGTAATAGACATCGTCCCAAACGAGCAGGAGGAGCAGTTGTAATTCCTCCCGATTAGATCGAATACCTCTTATGTTCCAATGTAACAAAGCCATCGCTAGTCAGAAAAAAGGGGGAACGAAACGGGTGAAGAGCTGGTCACCTCGACGGCCGCTGAGGGCCAGGTTTCGAGGGAACAACGCTACAACCGGCGGGAGGCGGATCCTGTTCCATCGAGTCGTCGCCAGCTGCGGCCGTTTTCCCGGGTTGCGTAGGAGGGGCAGCATCATTCGCCGACGAGAGGCCAGCTGAGCGCCTGGCAGCAGAGCGTCCCGGCGAAACTGAGGACAGCCGGGAGCAGCGACTCACGGATGGAGCATCAGACGAAACGCGCCGGGGTGGAGAGGGGGATAAAGACTTCTTCTTGGAGGCCTTCTGGGAAGTCCGATGAGGCACGGGGATGGTGGGATGGACCCGAAGAAGGTCCTCACGTGCGGGGTCCGTTTTGGAACGCCGGACCTCGGAAGCCGGGGTCCGGAACGTTTCCCCGATGGATGCCTGAGAAGAGGATCGCTTCTCAGGCGGCGGAGGGGGAGGAGGAGGAAGGGTGGCCCCTGGGGCAGAGGGGGCAGGGGCTGCGAGGGAGGAGGATTTGGAAGGGAGGGATTTGGGAGGCGGAGGCATAGACCCCAGATGGGGTGAGGAGGTGGAGGGTGGACAGGATAGGGGTGAGGATACTGTGGAAGGAGCGGACACGACTGAGGCAAACGAAGTTGACAACGGCACGGGATGGAGGCGGTCATACTTTTCCTCGCCTCAGAATAACAGAGGCGATCCAAAGTTTTTAATTCTTGGATCTTCTTCTCCATCTGATACGCGGGGCAGTCTAAAGATCTAGGCGAGTGGATGCCAGGACAATTGACGCACCGAGGTGGTGGGGTGCATGTATATTCCTCACGAAGAGGACGTCCACAATCGCCACAAAGGGGCTCAGCCTCACACCGTGACGACATGTGCCCAAAGTGCAAACACCGAAAGCAGCGCATAGGAGGCGGGACGTAAGGTCGCACGTTGCACCGGTAGCACATCACCTTTACCTTCTCCAGGAGAACGTCCCCATCGAAGGCGAGGATAAAGGCCCCGGTGTCGATGCGACGGTCTTTGGGGCCACGCTGGACACGCCGGACGAAATGCACGCGTCGGCGCTCCAGGTTGGCCCTGAGCTCCTCATCAGATTGCAGCAGGAGGTCCCGATGAAAAATAACCCCCTGCGTCCTATTCAGTGCCAGATGCGGGACAATGGACACTGGGGTGTCCCCTAGTCGGTCGCACGCCTGGAGCGCCGCCGACTGAGTGGCGGAGGTAGTCTTTATAAGAACGGACCCCGAACGCATTTTACTGAGAGCCTCGATTTCCCCGAAGATGTCCTCAATGTGCTGGACGAAGAACATGGGCTCGGAGGTGGCGAACGTCCCCCCATCGGTCCGAGAACATACTAAATAGCGGGGGAAGTACTTCGCCCCAAGCCGGCGGGCCTGTCCTTCCTCCCAGGGAGTGGCCAAGGGGGAAGGGGCAGGAGAACCAGAACCAGAGACAGTACCTTTCTTTTTAAAAGACTCGGCCGCAGAGCGACCCGATACATGTTGACGTTTCATCTGCAAAACATCCGCCCCGATACCACCCACTCCGACCAGGGGCTCTCCCCACGGGCGCCACCCAGCCTCAGCAAGGGCCACCTGGCAGGATGACCGTTGCCGGGAGTCCTGATGCCCCAAGGAGACGGGCATCTACTCCTTGGCCGACGTGGGGAGGGTGCAGCTCAGGTATCGGCAGTACGATCCCTGTGTTGTCAGGGGGCTACAACCTACATGACGACCCCACCACAACGGGCTGGCTACCGTGCTGGATTTCGGGTGCCATGGAAAGACCATCATGATCGTAGGTGCAGATGGGGACACACTATGGGCGTAACTTGTGTAACCCATCAGGCGTTTAGGCCCAATTTGAGGAATAGCGGGTGTGGTTACAACGCCGTTACAATGCTGAGTGCCAAGGTCTTAGTGCACTGAGGACCAGTGAGACACCACGTAAGGCGTCCTTCCCCAAAAGGCTCGTACTTCTGTAGAATTTTGAAAAATGGAGGTCAAACCCCAAGGGGGACCATCACATGGAAGGCCGAAACGGTTTAAACTCCTTTTAGTCGCCTCTTACGACAGGCAGGAATACCTCGGGCCTATTCTTACCCCGGATCCGCAGGGGGGGGGGGGGGGGGGGGTTATTTTCATTTGATTGCCCCCCTTTTAGTATGAGGGGCGTTCAATAAGAGGTGAGTCTGAAAGCAAGTTGGTTTCATTCAGGATTCCTATGTACCACATTATTCCCCACTCTGTTGGTTACAAAACCCTATTTTTCCATGTAATCTTCATTTAATGTGATGGCCTCACATCACCATACTGGGAGAGCCTTTATGCCAACATGGTACCCCTCAGTGTAAGAGCAAATGTCTTGCTGCATCAATAACCTCCCCATCATCCACATACTGTTTCCCTTCATGGGCCAAGGTGCGAAATTTGGACTGAAGGGTGGATGAGGAAGAACACACCAATGACGTTTTGTGAGCTCCTCTAGCATGTGCAGACTTGGGTGAAGCTCTGTGTTGTCATGGAGAAGGAGAAGTTAATTTGTATTTTTGTGATGACCAACATGATGAGTCGTTTCTTTAATTTCCTGGGGGTAGCACAGTACACTTACAAGTTGATGCATCACGAGGGACAATATCAAACAGAATAACCTCTTCAGTGTCCCATGAAGACAGTCACCATGACTTTACCAGCTGAGGGTGTGCAGCTTTGAACTTTTTATTCAGAGGAGAGGTGGTGTGGTGCAACACTATGGATTGCCTTTTGTTTCTGGTTTTAAGTGATGAACCAATTTTACCATCACTGTGACAATGTTCAACAAAAAATTGTCATGATCAGCTTCTTAACATGCAACTGATTCCACACAGATGGTCTTTTGTTGCTCTTTATGGTCTTTTGTAAGGCAGCAAGAAACCCAGTGGGCGAGCACCTTTGAATTCTCACACTGGTGGACAAGTATCATCACTACCAACTGAGATATCCACTGTGGAGTGAGATGTTTTAGTTGTGATCCATCTATCACCTCAAATGAGTGTCTCTGTACACTCCAACACTGCAGAAGTCACAGCTGTGTGCAGCTGGTCAGCACGCAGGAGATCAGACAGGTTTACACAACCTTGTTGCAATGATGATACAAGCCCTGTCCATTGTCTCACCATCCTATTGTTCACTGTCAGGTCTCCATAGACATTCTATAAGTGCCTACAAACATCTGTGATGCTTTGGTTTTCTGCCAAAAGCAGCTCAATGGCAGCTCTGTCACAGACACCATTTTGAAGGCTATGTATGGTGCCAGCACCTAATTGAACTTCATGAAACTACAGAGGCTGATATGGGAATATTACATGATGTTACACAACAAATTCCACATTTTTTTTTTCCAACCAAAATTGGCCGAGAATAAGAATGTGTTGCATTACTTATTGAATGCACCTAGCATGATGTTCCTAAGGAAATGTAAAAGACAGGTAATAGATCTTAATAATAAGCGTGATCATCATGGGCAGCACTGCATGCTCTGCGATGTACTCCTATGCTGGCCACAAGGTTGTGATAGAGGTTCCATTCCTCCACCAGCACACTTGACAACTGCTGAATCGTCATTTTGCATGAAAACATGCAGCAATAAATCTCCCCAATGCGTTCTATACATGCTCTGTGATATTTAAAGAGACACTGGTCTTCCAAATGTTTATTTCCTTCCATGCTTTAACTCTCAGACTAGGATCAATGGGTGTACCTGTACTTGAAGACATCAATGGCCACAGACATGTGCCTCGGCTGCTCTGGGCACGTATACAGGTTACGGTCATCCTCTGGTAGCAGGTCTACATCATGGAAGATGAAACACTGGAAGTCATACAGTTTGAGAGCCTCCACAAAGCCAATGTTCATCAGCATGGCACGATTAAAGGCACCATTTCCTGAAAACAAAGCACCATGCACAATTATTAATTTCTTAATGGCGCACAAAAACTTAGCAATCTCTCTCTCTCTCTCTCTCTCTCTCCCCCCCCCCCCCCCCCTCACACACACACACACACACACACACACACACACACACACACACACACACAGATGTGAGTTGCCCCCTTCGTAAGACCTTTATAAATAAATTAAATGTGTGTGTGTGTGTGTGTGTGTGTGTGCGTGTGTGTGCGTGTGTGTGCGTGTGTGTGCGTGTGTGTGCGTGTGTGTGCGTGTGTGTGCGTGTGTGTGTGTGCGTGTGTGTGCGTGTGTGTGCGTGTGTGTGTGTGCGCGTGTGTGTGTGTTTTTCTTTTTCTCCTACATAGACATTTGTTTCTGTGACAAAAAAGCTTTTAGTCAAAGCAGCAAGAACTAGATCTTTTATATCGTTCTAGCTCCAATAAACATGTGCTACATACAACATATGTTTTGTTTTATTTTAGTACTTCATAATTTGAATACCATAATTTACAAATTTTTCACTTTCCGTCAGAAAAAGTGGGAAAGAAATTTCAAAACACATCATCTAATCTCATATTTACATACTGAACATAAAACACTGTTTTACTTCACAAGTTACATGTGAAGAAAACTCAACAGTTAATAATTACATAAAAACACTTGCCCTGGAAGTGACTTGGAAACTTATTATGTATGTAGCTGGAAAGGAAAACACAAATTTGAGAGAGATACAAAAGAGAAATACCATAATAATATCATGCTAAATCCCTACAGTTGTTCACTACATGTAATGACAATTTTTCCTTGGACAGAACGCTGTATTGAAAATTTTTATCCTTTAATTTAGAAAAATCTTTTTGAAGTAGACTCTAAATCCACCACCTTCATGGTATCCTTTTCAATGGCTATATCTGAAAGCACACACAGTCGTTTTTGACAACATTTTGAACTGACGTATGTTTTGATCAACTTGAACTTTGAGAATCATCTTTCACCACATGTAATGTTCTGAATTATTTACTTCTCGTTAAAGGAGACCCTGGGTGAAATGCTAGTCCAATTAGAAGGGGATTTACCAAAAAGTTTACATCTCAAGCAGATTTTTTTAATAAATAGGACAATACTTGATACCAAATTCAGTGGCAGATCTTTACTGCACATTTGTTTACAGACCTGTGTTCAATTGTGTACTTTCACCCATGTCAGTTTTCATTACTAATTATGTGACATTCTGTCTACAAATTTTGTACTTCGGCACCCCTCTTCTCTTGTGTCATTTGGGCATTAAATCAGCTCTGTTTACAGAACATGTGCTTCGAGAAACTGTGTCATCACAGAGAATAACTACAGAGCATAATATTAACAGAACATACTACAAATTACATTGTGTGTTCTGAACTGATGCCTACTTTACTTTTCAGCCTACAGGTGTTTGCTATCTCTTACTTTCATATCTCTGCCCTCTCAGTTCACGTGTGTGAGATCTTTACAGTGTGTTCAGAGGGTGAGGATTGGTATTTACAGAAGGATATGGCCTTTACTATCCACAGGACTTGGTCCCTCGAAATGTCTGTTTAATGCTAAGCAGTGATGTGTGACCTTGCAGTAAGATGAACACTCAGAACTGCAAAACTGTTAAAAGTAGCAGGAATTCTTGGACTACTTAGCAATTTTGCACAGATTAGTCCACACTTTGTGAATAATACACCACTTTTTCTTTCACTGAGTTTTAAAAACTGGGTGTTTAAAAAGTGTCACATATTCCTACAAGGGGTTGTATTTGTCAAAACTAGAAAGAAAAGTCTCTAAAATGGTACATCTGGAAACCAATACCCATTGACATATGGGTCAATCTGCCCTCTCATTCCCTTCTGTCACGTAGAAGCAGTCACTATACGCAGTACTGCATGTGGTCACCACTCATCCCAACACATCCTTCATCCCTTCTTATTAATGATTTGCCCCCCCCCCCCCCCCCTCTTTTTTTTAACGCATCTGGTTCCATTCAGGATGCATCACACGCTTTCATCACACGCTCCTGCAATGTTTGTACATAGTTTATGGTTGGACATACACAGATGCCTTCAAATGTCCCCATGCCCAGATATCAAACAATTCCAGATACAGTGAATAGGAAGGCCATGCTGGTGGACCACCTCGACCAATCCACTGGCCACAAAATATTGTTGTGATGTACAATCTGTTGAAAATGGTGTGGTGCACTGTGCTGCATAAACCACAGACAATGCCTTTGTGCAAGGGTAATGTTCTCCATTGGAAATGGTAACTAATTGCACAGAAATCAGTGATGCACAAAACCTGTTATCTGTTTTGTGAAGTGTAACTCGTCACATGCAACACAGCCCACATCTTAACAGGTAACAGGTATTCGTTTCTAGACTTATCATTAAAGGATTTAGTTTTGATCAATACTACCTCCTGTAGGAATCTGTGACACTTTTTGTTAAACATGCTGTACATACGAACTGACCAAGAAACGTTTGGCAATGCCCTCATGACTTGCACAGTTGTCCCCTTTTTAAAATAAAAGATGCTATCTCAATACTCTTTTTGACCATACAAAACCATTAAATATAATGTGTAATGAAGATACCTATAAACTTGCATTCTCTGTGGGATGTAGTAGAGAGTGCTGTATCTCCAATCACTGACAATATTGGCTGCTAATGGCAACAGAGGGTGGGACTGAAGGTCACACATTATCTACCGAGCATTGACAATATTGGCTGCTAATGGCAACAGAGGGTGGGACTGAAGGTACCCAATGGCGAGCACAACATGAGGCTACAGAGCCTAGTTGAAGAGCTTAGTCAGCAATTAACAACAGTGCTATTTGGTAGTGGTATTGATACAAAGCAGAGCAATGGCAACGAAAAAGCAAACTTACATTATATCTACAACAGTCGCCAAAGTTGAAAGTAACCCAAGGAATTTCACGGACTGAGATATTAGTGGTAAATGAACTATTAGCATTTCTGCATGAAGAGTCAGTGGAATGTAGGGTGTAGTGTATGCTCAACTGTGCCGACAATGCACATGAGGAGTACGACGACGATGACGATGATGATGATGACGATGATGATGACGATGATGATGATGATGATACATGCTTAACAAGTGAAAGTGATGTTTGAACATGTGTCGAGCCATGTTGTTCATCGTCCTGACCAGAAAAGGAGCCATAAATGCCATCTCAAGTGAAACATAGTAAAGGACAAACATGGTACAAGGAGCCGGTCAAAATACAATTACGCACATGGAAGATCATCTGCAGCATCGTAAAAAAAATTGAAATTATGAACAGATTTCCAGTAAGTTTGCAGTAATGTGACCATGTACTGCATAAGAAAAACTACAGATATTCAAGGGAGGACAACGCATGCTTGTTACAAAAGCCGTTATTTGCACATTTTGGGATACTCGATACAATTTATGGAATGTGCATGATAATGACCGACTATGTTATACACATCAAATTATATGTAACATAGATTACAGTTATTTCAAGGGAAGCAGTGGACGATTTCATAACTTCAAACAGGGCTATAGAACTTTAAGACTTAAGGCATTGAAAATTTCGAACAAAGTGTCAACTTGACAATGCTCAGCAAACAGTGGAATAGGCCCGAAAACTTTTAGATGAGGTAAACAACCTTATCCCATTGCTCAGTACGGAATCTGTTTTCAACTCCAACCAATCGTGAGTTGAAGAGGAAATGCATATTAAAGGAATCCTGGAAATCAGAGGTACCAAGAGAGTTGTACAAAGATCAACTAACATCAATGCCTTAATGTATTTGTATACAATTACATCAATTGTTAATCTGGATGATAAATTGCCTGGAAAGTTATTTATTGTGCTGCAAGAAGCTGGGGATGCTCTGCCCCTACAATTCTCTCTCATGTGCGTGATCTTGCAAGGGCAGTAGGGAATATTTACGTCACAGCAATCAAAAGTGGGAAAATGGGTGTAAAATAACTACAATTATGGTGCAAGCACTGCTTCTGGCCAATAGGTAGTCAAAATAACCAAATTTTGCTCGATTCCTGGTCTGCATATAAAAATCATACTCCTTTAGAACAAACTATCCCTCCTGAAACGTGTATGACATTGCAGTTATACCACCCAGAACCACTTGACAAATTCAGCCTCTGAATGTTAATTTTTCTGTGCCTATAAAACATATTATTGCACTATCAGCAGCTACATCTTAAAGTATAGCCAGTTTTACAACAAGCATCACGACAGACTGTTTCGCATTCAGTTACATGGAATCACATTCCATCAGTTCTCATCAAACTGTTACATCAATATGATACTATACGCATTCCTTAAGAGCGTATACCTAGCTGAATGTCCTGCACAGTTTGCAACTCCCAAGAGTCCTGCACACGCACACGTGTGTGTGTGTGTGTGTGTGTGTGTGTGTGTGTGTGTGTGTGTGTGTGTGCGCGCGCGCAGGGGGTGGGAGGGCCACAGATGTGGTACCAACTGACTCCCAGGCCTAACTGCTTCCACGTCAAGACACACTGCCACTGTTATCCACGCCAAAGATGGTCATACTGGCTATTAGGTAGGTGGTCATAATATTCTTGGTAATCAGCATGTCTCCACAGTACGGTCAACTACTATGGTCAACGATCCGGGCCGGGCTCAACATCCCAGTCCCACAAGCCACTGTGTTACGCTATTTGATCACATCATCATGGGCACATAATTGGTAATACAGGGCGAGTCAAAAGTACTTTGACACCTTCATAGGTTGAAAGATTAAAGGCAAAATTGAAATGTGATGATGGGAAGAAAAGTTTCACATGGGGTGCAACTTTTGAAGTGAATGTCATTCATGGTCGCCATCTTGAAAGCCGCCATTTTGGATTCAAGTCAATTTTTTTTTAATGGGAAGGGGGGGGGGTGTATGACACATCAGATAACACTCACTTGAGGTCTGGAACTAATTGGTGTAATTTGTTTTTGTGTATCTTGTACAGTTTAGAAGTTATTAAAGTTCAAAGTTACCTCGATGGCGATGCATGTCTGGGGATGGCTAACACGTAGAACACGTGTATTAGGAGTCGGTAAGAAAATAATTTCCCAACTTTGAACATTAAAAACCTCTAAACTGCACGAGATAGACAAAAACAAATTACACCACTAAATTCCAGAGCTCAAGCGAGTGTTATATGATGTGTCCTACATCCCCCTTCCCATTTAAAAAAAGGACTCGAAACCAAAATGGCGGATTTCAAAATGGCGGCCACGAATGACATTCACTCCAAAAGTTGCGGCCCCATATCAAACCTATGTTCCCATCATCACACTTCAATTTTCCGTTTAATCTTCCAACTTATGAAGGTGTCCAAGGACTTTTGACTCAACCTGTATTTTCAATTCAATCCTGGTAACGATTAACTGTGCGGATGGCGGCTTACCCGCCTGCTCGACGACGACGATGCGGTAGTCGAGCTGCTGCTTCTGCAGCAGGGGGTGCAGGTTGGTGAGCAGCAGCGCGAGGTGTGCGGCGCGGTCTCGGTACGGCACGACGACGGCGACGCGGTGGCGCGCGCGGCAGCCCGCCGGCCGGAAGTGCCCGCCGGCAGACAGCGCGCGCAGCCACGCCGGCCCGCGGCCCTCCTGCAGCGAAGCCAGCGACGCCGACTCGCGCGACACCTTCAGCGGGCCCTCTGCAACACGACAGTCCCCCAGTTCTCTTCAACACACTATGCGCCGAACCCGTAAAATTTACGGGCATAGGGGTCGCACGAAGATCGATGCCCGTGAATATTCAAAAAGATTTCGGGCTTGCAGCCATCGTCGTTAGCTTCCATCCACGATATCTCGACTGGACAACTGCCAGCCATCCTCAGGAGCCACCGAAGACTGACGAAGACCTTTTTTTTCCTTTCCTTTATTGAATTTCGATTCCCCCGAAGGGGGCAGGCTGGCAGCAGCTTAGTATGCTGCTCTTCAGATTACAGACTTTGTTACAAAGATGAAGAGAATAACTAATAAAAACAGGCGATAAAATCGGAGAATTAAATAGTAACATCATGGAACTTAAAACATAGAACAAAGGGGTGATGATGCTAATAAAATACATACAAAGCAGACAGGTAAAACAATAGACAACTAAAAAACACGGCGACAGTCTGGTTTCTGTTCGCAAAAGACATAAAATTCACACCCAGCGACAGCATGGTTTCTGTTCGCAACACGAGAAAGACGAACAACACTGAACATTCACTGGAACACTGACTAAAAAGTTAGCAAATGTGACATATCACAGCCGAGAGCAGGTGGGGGGAAACTGGACAGATGATGGGAAAATAAAAAACAGGGGGGAAGGAGAGGAAAAGCGAAGGGGGGGCGGGCGGGAAAGGAGCCGATGGAGAATGAGGACCCATAAGAGGGGTGGGGGGTGCTGGGCAGACGCGACAGGGAGTGGGAAAGGCAAAGGAGGGGAATACAAAAGGATTCTGGGGGGGGAGGGAGAAGGGAGGTAGGGAGAGGTTTGGTGGGGAGAAAACAGGATGGAAGGGGGGGAAGAGGGAGCCCAGGGAAAGGCCAGAGGAAAGGGGGGGGGGGGGTTGAGGATCACAGTTGATAGGAGGGATAGATGGAGGGAGACAGGGCATCATCCGGGAGGGGGAGTTGATGGAAGCCACCTTGGGAAAGGAGATGCAGGGTGTAGAGATGGAGGGTAGGGGGGACACAACAGTGAAGGCTTAGCAGGGGGCGGGGACGGGAGAAGAGAGGAGCAACCAGGGGGTGAGGGGGATCAAGGCGGCGGGAGGTGTAGAGGATGCAGATATGTTCGAGGAACAGGAGCAGATGGGGGAAAGGAATGAGGTCATAGAGGATCCGCGTGGGGGACGGGAGGCGTATACGGAATGCAAGGCGGAGTGCATGATGCTCAAGGATCTGGAGGGATTTATAGAATTTGGGGGGGGGGGGGGGGCAGATATCCAGGCGGGACTGGCATAACAGAGGATGGGACAGATTAAGGATTTGTAGGTGTGGAGGATGGTAGAGGGGTGCAACCCCCATGTCCGACCAGAGAGGAGTTTGAGGAGTCTGAGGCGGTTGTGGGCTTTGGATTGGATGGAGCGGAGATGAGCGATCCAGGTGAGGTGACGGTCAATGGTGAGGCCAAGGTAGGTGAGGGTGAGGGTGGGGGGTGGGGGTGAGGGTGAGGGTGAGGCAGACAGGACGGGCACAGACGGTAAGGGAGAAATCGAGGAGCCGGAAGGAGCGAGCGGTACGACCTACGATGATTGCCTGGACGAAGACGCCCTCCGTTCCGCAATATATAGTGTGCAGCGAGTATTCCGCGCATGCATCAAAATGATATTGACAGACGAACCACACCGCTCGCCGGCAACGCCCTCGCTGCTGGAACTGCAGAACTCAGCTGTCTTCGGCGTTGTCAATTGCCGCGGCCATCGGAGTACTCTGACGTCTTCTTCTGGAGCAGATCTTAGAGATGACGGGGTTCCGCACATTATCTAACTGGCAGCCATTGTCACGGTTCATAAGGTTGTCTGTCATTCGAATTGCCACTGATTCTTTTATGAGAGAGTCCCAAAAGGATGTTGCTGTGGCCAAAATTGTTGTCTTGTCATACTCCATTGAGTGTCCAGTGGAAATGCAGTGCTCACCAATTGCAGACTTAAGGTTGCAAAAGGCGAGTACAGCGTTGATGTTCAGAGCAACGTTCTTCTACCGTTCGCAATGTTTGTCCTATATATGACATGCCACACTGACAAGGTATTTTTATAAATTCCCGCCTTCCGCAATACCAGATCGTCTTTCATTGATACCATCAGGTCGGAAACCTTCGATGGTGGACGGAAAATCACTTTCACTTCGAAACCGTGGAGGATTCTTGCAATTTTGAAGATGTTGCCAACAAAGGGAAGAAAAGCTAAAGATTTAGTAGGCGTGCTCTCTTCTTTCTCCACTCCCTGTTTCTTTGGCTTAATTGCAAGTGCATCGCTAATTTGCCTTGTCGAATATCCATTCTCTTTGAAAACCCTCTTCAGATGAGCAAGCTCTTCAGGCAAACTATCTGCATCTGACACTGCATGCGCTGTGTGTACAAGTGTTTTAAGTACACTCATTGTTTGCGATGAGTGATGGCAGCTGGACGAATCTAAATACAGATCACTATGTGTGGGCTTTCGATAAACTGAATGCCTCAGAGAGCCATCACTCTTCCGTCTAACTAGCACATCCAAGAAAGGGAGGCAACCATTTTTCTCTAATTCCATGGTAAACCGAATGTTCTCATGAATGGAGTTGAGGTGATCTAAAAACACCATTAATTTTTCTTCTCCATGAGGCCACACTACGAAAGTGTCATCCACGTACCTCCAAAAAAAACAGTTGGTTTGAGGGCTGCTGATTCAAGTGCTCTCTCCTCAAAATCCTCCATAAAAAGGTTGGCCACGAAGGGAGACAAGGGGCTATCCATGGCGACAGCTGAGTTCTGCAGTTCCACCAGCGAGGGCGCTGCTGGCGTGCGTGTGGTTCGTCTGTCAATATGATTTTGACGCATACGCGGAATTCTCGCTGCATGCTACATATTGCGGGACGGAGGGCGTCTTCGTCAGTCTTCGATGGCTCACCTGAGGATGGCTGGCAGTTGTCCAGTCGAAATATCGTGGATGGAAGCTAACGACGACCGGCTGCAAGCCCGAAATCTTTTTGAATATTTAGTTTGCTGGGAAAATTTTAAATTTCACAATGCCCGTAAATTTTACCGGCGGCTACGTCTAATACCGTGCAAAACACTAACGTTACTTTGACAGGTTTGGTCAGAGTTGCACGTTTTACGCATATTTAGTAACAAAATGCGTCAACAAATGGCACAGTAGTATTGTTTACAGCGTCGTAATTCGAGTTAAAACTTCTCTTTGCGTTCTACGCTTTCCTTATATCGCTCGTTCATTTGCAATGACACTTCGTCGAGGTTTATCAATGCTGGAACCGCGGATTTCATTAACGATAGTGATACTCCGAATAATGTAGACGGTCATTTAGATGATTCTGGATATAATGGTGTGTTTGAAGGTTCTGGTATTACAGTACGCTGGTAATTTTTACTTTTGGAGCGTCTAATTACAACTGAATGAAACATTTTTTCGTGCCATAAACGTTTCGCCTTTATACTTTGCAAGGCACCTTCAGTGGCCTACAAGATGAACATGTTTTTGTTTACATATTTAGTTTACATTTTGAGACGATGTATATACAAGGGCATAAACAGTTCTGGCCCCTTGGCGTCTCTTTGATGTAATAATTTAAGGTTCTACTTACAGGTTTCGTCGTTGTTTTTCTACATGCAGTGTTTTGGTTCCATTTCTGCCGCTGTTCTTCAGTGCATATGGCACAACATTGTGTATACTGCACAATTCTGTGTAAATCAAGATGACCGGACGCGGGTTTGAACCCTCATCGTTCCGAGTGCGAGTCGAGTGTGCTAACCAGTCCACAGACTCGTTCAGTCGGGATAGTTTACGCTTGTCTTCAAGAGTTTGCCAGTTTAGTTTCTTCAGTATCTCTGTCACACTATCCCAATGACTAAACAAACCTGTGCCATTCTTGCTCCCCTCTCTGTATACATTCAATATCCCACATTAGTCCTATCTGGTACGGGTCCCACACACATGAGCAATATTCTAGAATGTCACCTAAGTGATTTTTAAGCAATTGCCTTTGCACTCCCTGACTGCACTTCCCAAAGATTCTGCAAATAAACCGAAGTCTACCACCTGCTTTACCCACGATTCAAACTATGAGGTCAGTCCATTTCACATCCCTACAAATTGTTACACCCAGGTACTTGTATGAGTTGGCCGATTCCAGCAGTGGCTCGCTGATATTATAGTCATAGGATACTAAGTTTTTCTGTTTTGTGAAGTGCAAAATTTTACATTTCTGAACATTTAGAGGAAGTTGCCAATCTCTGCACCACGTTGAAATCTTATCAAGATCTGGCTGAATATTTATGCAGCTTCTCTCAGATAGTGATGGGTGACAATTATTGAACTATATGAAGAAAAAAAAAATAGTTACAAACTACGGCGTGTACACACTTTATTCAACATGTAAATGTCACTACAAATATTCGGATTTACGTTATGACATGTTCGATATGCCTGCCCTCATTGGTGATGATGTGGCGGAGACGAATAGCGAAATTCTGCATGACCAGCTGAAGTGTCTGAACATCGATGCTGTCGATGACCTCCTGAACTGCTGTTTCATCTCAGCAATGCTTTTGAAGTTATTTGGTGTACACTTTGTCTTCAATACAGACCCACAAAAAGGAGTCGCATGTGTTCAGATCCGAGGAATATGGCGGCCAATCGAGGCCCATGCCAGCGGCCTCTGAGTACCCTAGAGCCAGAATGCGGTTCCCTAAGAGTCCTCCAGAACATCAAACACACTCTTGCTTCCATGGAGTCGAGCTCCGTCTCGCATCAACCACACTTGTCGAAATCCAGGTCACTCTGGATAATAGGGATGAAATCATTTTCCAAAATCTTTACGTACCATTCGGTAGTCACGGTGCCATCACAAAATATCGCACCCATAATTCCGTGACTGTACATTGCACATCACCCAGTCACCCGTTGAGGGTGACGATACTTCTCGATCGGGAAATGACGATTCTCAGTCCCCCAAACGCGCCAATTTTGCTTATTGACCAACCCATCCAAATGAAAGTGGTTTTCATCACTAATTCAAACCATACTAATTCTCATCATCACTCGCGGCCAGCCATGCAGTTTTAACGTCCTAATGCCAACAATTCAGAAGTTATGACGATTTTATTGCATATAGTTCAATAATTGTCACCCTGTACTTCATTACACAGTGTGCGTCAAAAAAATGAACACACACACTGAAATGTCATAGACAATTTATTTCCCGTTCTAAAAGGTTAAATATCTGTGAGAAAGTAATGTTATGTTTCTTCAACTGGTGGCAGCAGTGGCAAGGAAGTAACTGCAACATGTCGGACGTGCGTTTGAGCTTTGAAGCGCGGAAGCAGATAATTAAGTGGTACTGGAAGTTTGAAAGTGTAGCTGCGGTTCGAAGACAGTGGAGAAATGAGTATGGTGCAGAACCACCTTCAAAGTTAACAATTACACGTCTACGAGAAAAATTCGAAATTCATGGAACAGTGTGTGAGGTGCATAAAGGTCGATCACGGCGACCTCGTACAGCTACAAGTGATGATTCCACAACTGCTGTCTTGGAACTGTTTCAGCGTTCGCCTCAAAAATCTTCAAGGCAAGCGGCACGTGAGTAATGTAAGTGCTAGTAGTGTGCTACGCATTCTGAAGAAAGGCAAGTTTCGTGTGTACATTCCAAGGCTGGTGCAACAGCTAAGTGACGACGATCCAGATCGAAGGTTAGAATTTTGTGAATGGGTTCAGGAGATTGTGAGATAGGAACCGGGATTTATGGGTAGCATAATTTGGTCGGATGAAGCCCAATTCAAACTCAATGGAACTGCCAATAGGCACAATTGTGTGTTCTGGGCTGAAGATAATCCTCACATTACAGTTGAAAAGGGTGTGAATTTGCCTGGTGTAAATGTGTGGCGTGGTTTGTCTGCAAGGGGACTCATTGGGCCTTTCCGCTTTGAAGGTACTGTTACTGGAGAAACGTACCTAACAATGATTACTGACTCCATATTCCCTGCCATTCGAGCATTATAGGGTAATCAAGAGTTATTTCCAACAAGATGGCGCCCCGCCGCACTATCATAGGGACGTACGAGCATACCTGGATCACAATGTGGCAGGCCAGTGGATAGGACGCAGGTGACCAATCGAGTTTCCTGCACGCTCTCCAGACCTCACGCCACTGGATTTCTTCTTATGGGGCACAGTAAAAGATGAGGTGTACAAACGTAAACCACGTAACCTGGACACACTTTGGAATGAGATTCAGGCAGTGTGCGCAGGAATCTCATTGGACACTTTGGTACGATGTTCGGAATCAGTGGTGACTCATACTCAGATGTGTATTTATGCTGAAGGCCACCAGTTTGAACATTAATCACATTTGCAAAGTACATTTATTTTTCCAATTGGACTTTAAGCTTTCCATTTCCAGAAATTTAACATTGTAGAACTGGAAATAAATTTTCTATGACGCTTCGAAGTGTGTATACATCTTTTTGACGCACCCTGTAGATAACTATCACCTACAAAAAGCCTGATTTACTACAGATGTCGTCGTCGTCGTCGATCGTCATCGTCGTCGTCGTCGATCTGCCAAAAGGCAGGTTTTCACATGGTAGTTCTCCAGGTTGTCCGGTCTTCTCCCATCCTCTTCTGGTCTGCATTAATTTCCTCTTCCCTTTATGTTGTCTACCATCTGGTATCTCCTTCTTCTTCTCCGTCTTCTCTCACAAACCAATCGTTCTGAAGCATCAACTAGCAAGCACTCCCTTCTCAGTGAATGTCCCAACCAGTTCTTTTTCCTTTCTCTTACAACCTTCAGCAGACATCATCTCTCACCAACCCTTTCCAATACTCTTACATTATTCACTCTTTCCATCCAGCTTATTCTCTCCATTCTCCTCCACATCCACATCTCAAATGCTTCTAACCTTTTTTCATCCTCTCGTCTCAGCGTCCATGTTTCTGCCCAATATAGTGCCACATTCCAGACAAAACATTTGCCAAGCCTTTTCCTTAGACCTTCATCAAACTTGCCACATAAGTCTCCTCTTTCTGTTGAATGCCTCCTTCGCTATGGGAATTCGAGTTTTCACCTCCTGGTGACGTCTCAAGTCTTCAGTTATTGTGCTTCCAAGATATTTAAATGCACTTACTTTGCTGATGGTAGGTTGTCCTGTTTTAATATTGGACAGTCTGCGTCTTGTACAGGGGGAGGGGGAGAGGACAAGATGGGAATATGCACGAACACAGGCATCCTAACAATAATTCTTCTCGCGCTCCATACGAGAATGGAACAGGAAGAAACCCTAATAACTAGTACAATAGGACGTTACTCTCTACCATGCACCTCACGGTGGTTTGCTAAGTATGGATGTAGATACAGAATGCCGGACCATTCTACTGCTTACAGTACCCTACGTCAATGACAGCCTGCAACACAGAAGGTGGTCAGAGACCATCATTCGTCAGAGCTAACTACCGTGGCAATGATGCATTTCCGGACACATGTTCATAGGGCGTTTTTTCCTCCATTTCCAGTGATAAATGTGTCCCTGCACTTTGTCGGTATTATTAATGTTCACGCTGTATATTCGGTCTCTGCTTTTCTTGGTTGCGCAGTCTTGGCGGGGGAGTATTTTTAAGCGGACAATATTGGAAGGAAAATTATGTCTTGGCGAAAGGGCTATAGCAAATAGAACTAACGTGTTTCGTAATACTGCTGAAGCCAGCAGTATCTTCTGTTAATAGTTCAGTAGGCGCAAATAACAGTGAACACAGCCGTTTCAAAGTTCTGAAACTTTACTTCACTGAATAATCTTTGGAAGCAACGTGAATGACACAATCCTTTCACCAGTTAATGTTTCTTCGTATCAGAAATAGGATCCGAGACAGGCATCGTATCCCATAGAAGAGCGAACGAGGCCGCCAAGAAATAACAAGGCAAGTAATATTTTATAACTAGACGTGGATCAGGGATTCGATGCAACGTATATAAAATAAATTATCAATTTCTGTTTCGAACACAGATCACTGAACATTAAGCACTGAGGACATCATTACAACCTTTACACAGTGTAAGTTAGCCGATCAGCTGACTTACTTGAAGATGTACAGGTCGGAAGAGAGCGAGACCTGAGGCGTGAAGAGTCTTTAATACATGGTGCATCAAAAAGAATCACCCGATTAAAAAAGATTATGACTTATGTTATTTGAGATATGTGCGTGAACAACGTACTACTGGAATGAGCAGGCTCTCAAGTTTTACATGGTTCCCGCTAGGTAACAGCAGTGTGCTATCACTTCAATCTCGTAAAAATGGTGCCAGGACAACAGAAAGCCATTTATGGTCTAAGTTTTGCGCAATGCGGGTCAGTAATAACTGTTCAGTGTGACTTTCGTACAAGGTATGGAGTGGATCCTCCTACAGCACAGAGCATTAGACGATGACATTAACAATTCCCAGAAACAGGTTGTTTGTGTGAAGGCAAATCGCCGGGCCGTCCCCAAGTGAATGACACAGACGTCGAACGCATCAGCCATAGTTTCATAAGGAGTCCGCAGAAATACGTTCGCCGTGCAGCTCGACAGCTCAAAATGTCCCCGATGTCCGTCTGGCGTGTGTTGCGTCGACGTTTACACACGAAATCGTAAAAAAATTCAGCTACTGCAAGCTCTTCGTCAGGTGACTAAGAACAATGTGCAGAGTTCTGTAAGTTCGTTCTTGGCAAGATAGAGGATGACAGTTTTCTTCCACGCTTAGAGTTTAGTGATGAGGCAACAATCCATTTAAGTGGAAAGGTGAACCTTCATAATGCGAGAATGAGGTAAGTAACAACCACATGAGAGGGGCTCTCCAAAATTTAATGTGTTTTATGCAGTTTCACGGGAAAAGGTGTATGGTCCATTTTTCTTTGCCGATAACATTGTTTCAGGAAGCACATATCGCGATATGCTTGAGAACTTTTCCCATAGTTGGAGACTGATTCGAACAAATTCATTTACCGACAGAATGGGGCACCGCCACACTGGCATCTCGAAATGCGGGAGTTTTTAAATCAAAGGATTACTCAACGATGGGTCGCTCGCACTGAACAAAATGATTCTGCCGTACATTACTTGCCGCCAAGGTCACCGGACCTGGCTATATGTGATTATTTCTTGTGGGGGTTTATAAAAGACTGTTGATGTGGCTCCATTACCAGCAACAATGAATGAATTGAGACATAGCATAACAGCAGCTGTGGAAGCTGTAACTCAAGACATGCTCACTGCAGTGAGGGAACAATTGCAATACCGCCTTGAAATACGCCGTGCATCTTGAAGGGGGCATACTGAACAATGATGAAAAGGTTTGAAAAAAGTTTGTGTTTACCGTTCATCAAAAAACAATTTATTGTATATGGTTATTACTTTCAGAATCATAGCCGTGCCAAATCGGATGTTTCTTTTTCGTATACCCTGTATTTTGGAAGATGAACAGCGACTTTGAAGTAGTCGTTAAAAAAAAATCCAGTTCCGATCCTTTAAAAGACATGCGTAATGCCAATTTTCCAATCATTTTCATGGGAGGAAGAGGAGATTAATGTTTAATGTCCCGTCGACAACGAGGTCATTAGAGACGGAGCACAAGCTCAGGTTCTACATCTACATCCATACTCCGCAAGCCACCTGACGGTGTGTGGCGGAGGGTACCCTGAGTACCTCTATCGGTTCTCCCTTCTATTACAGTCTCGTATTGTTCGTGGAAAGAAGGATTGTCGGTATGCTTCTGTGTGGGCTCTAACCTCTCTGATTTTATCCTCATGGTCTCTTCGCGAGATATACGTAGGAGGGAGCAGTCACTTCGGTGAAGGTATGTTCTCGAAACTAACAGAAGCCCATACCGAGCTGCTGAGCGTCTCTCCCGCAGAGTCTTCCACTGGAGTTTATCATCTCCGTAACGCTTTCGCGATTACTAAATGATCCTGTAACGAAGCGCGCTGCTCTCCGTTGGACCTTCTCTATCTCTTCTATCAACCCTATCTGGTACAGATCCCACACTGCTGAGCAGTATTCAAGCAGTGAGCGAACAAGCGTACTGTAACCTACTTCCTTTGTTTTCGGATTGCATTTCCTTGGGATTCTTCCAATGAATCTCAGTCTGGCATCTGATTTACCGACGATCAACTTTATATGATCATTCCATTTTAAATCACTCCTAATGCGTACTCCCAGATAATTTATGGAATTAACTGCTTCCAGTTGCTGACCTGCTATTTTGTAGCTGAATGATAAGGGATATATCTTTCTATGTATACGCAGCACATTACACTTGTCTACGTTGAGATTCAATTGCCATTCTCTGCACCATGCGTCAATTCGCTGCAGATCCTCCTGCATTTCAGTACAATTTTCCATTGTTACAACCTCTCGATACACCACAGCATCATCTGCAAAAAGCCTCAGTGAACTTCCGATGTCATCCACAACGTCATTTATGTATATTGTGAATAGCAACGGTCCTATGACACTCCCCTGCGGCACACCTGAAATCACTCTTACTTCGGAAGACTTCTCTCCATTGAGAAAAACATGCTGCGTTCTGTTATTTAGGAACTCTTCAACCCAATCACACAATTGGTCTGATACTCCATATGCTCTTACTTTGTTCATTAAACGACTGTGGGGAACTGTATCTAACGCCTTACGGAAGTCAAGAAACACGGCATCTACCTGTGAACCCGTGTCTATGGCCCTCCGAGTCTCGTGGACGAATAGCGCGAGCTGGGTTTCACACGACCGTCTTTTTCGAAACCCATGCTGATTCCTACAGAGTAGATTTCTAGTCTCCAGAAAAGTCATTATACTCAAACATAATTCGTGTTCCAAAATTCTACAACTGATCGACATCAGAGATATAGGTCTATAGTTCTGCACATGTGTTCGACGTCCCTTCTTGAAAACGGGGATGACCTGCGCCCTTTTCCAATCCTTTGGAACGCTACGCTCGTCTAGAGACCTACGGTACACCGCTGCAAGAAGGGGGGGGGGGGGGGGGCCAAGTTCCTTCGCGTACTCTGTGTAAAATCGAACTGGTATCCCATCAGGTCCAGCGGCCTTTCCTCTTTTGAGCGCTTTTAATTGTTTCTCTATCCCTCTGTCGTCTATTTCAATATCTACCATTTTGTCATCTGTGCGACAATCTAGAGAAGGAACTACAGTGCAATCTTCCTCTGTGAAACAACTTTGGAAAAAGACATTTAGTATTTCGGCCTTTAGTCTGTCATCCTCTGTTTCAGTACCATTTTGGTCACAGAGTGTCTAGACATTTTGTTTTGATCCACCTACCGTTTTGACATAACACCAAAATTTCTCAGGATTTTCTGCCAAGTCAGTACATAGAACTTTACTTTCGAATTCATTGAACGTCTCTCGCATTGCCCTCCTCACACTACATTTCGCTTCGCGTACTTTTTGTTTGTCTGTAAGGCTTTGGCTATGTTTATGTTTGCTGTGAAGTTCCCTTTGCTTCCGCAGCAGTTTTCTAACTTTGTTGTTGTACCACGGTGGCTCTTTTCCATCTCTTACGATCTTGCTTGCCGCATACTCATCTAACGCATATTGTACGATGGTTTTGAACTTTGTCCACTGATCCTCAACACTATCTGTACTTGAGGTAAAACATTTGTGTTGAGCCGTCAGGTACTCTGTAACCTGCTTTTTGTCACTTTTGGCAAACAGAAAATTTTCCTACCTTTTTTAATATTTCTATTTACGGCTGAAATCATCGATGCCGTAACCGCTTTATGATCGCTGATTCCCTGTTCTGCGTTAACTGTTTCAAATAGTTCGGGTCTGCTTGTCACTAGAAGGTCTAATATCTTATCGCCACGAGTTGGTTCTCTGTTTAACTGCTCAAGGTAGTTTTCAGATAAAGCACTTAAAAAAATTTCACTGGAATCTTTGTCTCTGCCACCCGTTATGAACGTTTGAGTCTCCCAGTCTATATCCGGCAAATTAAAATCTCCACCCAGAACTATAACATGGTGAGGAAATCTACTCGAAATATTTTCCAAATTATCCATCAGGTGCTCAGCCACAACAGCTGCTGAGCCAGGGGGCCTATAGCGACATCCAATTACCATGTCTGAGCCTGCTTTAACCGTGACCTTGAAAGGTGGCTACACTGAGCCACTGCGCCAGAGATTGCGCCAAAGAGTATTATTAAGCCGCCTCCACGGTGCCTGTTAAGAACTCGTAGTAGTCAGTGCCTGTCGAGGTCTCGTGGTAGTCTGTGCTGAGATGTTGTAGCAGAGAGTGTTTGTTGAGATGTGCTATTAGGCAGTGCTTGCTGAGATGTGATATTGGAGAGTTCTGGTTGAGATATAATGTAAGGATTAGAATGATTTTCATCAATATAAATGAGGTAATTAACTCAGTTTGTTTTTATTTTAGTGTCCTAAATAATGCGTCATTACAGGTTCAGTCAACAAAGCATCTGGCCTGTGTTCTTGTATTAGAGTGTAATTCTACTTTCCTTGAACAATTATGGTATTTCTAATTTTCTTTTATCACGTCAGTATAATTGGTATTTAAAAATTCTTGTCTTGTTGAAGAAGAACCGTGCCAGATGTGTACGTTGAGTCACACTCCCACACACAGAACAATTACATTTGTGCTTGGGGTTTGTAGGTTTTATTTCGGGAGTACCGCAGGGAAGCGTGATAGGACCTTTATTGTTTACAATATACATAAATGACTTAGTTGAAAACATCGGTAGCTCCGTGAGGCTATTTGCAGATGACACGGTTGTCTACAAGAAAGTAGCAACATTAGAAGACTCGTACGTACTCCAGGAGGACCTGCAGAGGATTAATGCATGGTGCGACAGCTGGCAGCTTTCCCTAAACGTAGATAAATGTAATATAATGCGCATACATAGGGGCAGAAATCCATTCCAGTACGATTATGCCATAGGTGGTAAATCATTGGAAGCGGTAACGACCGTAAAATACTTAGGAGTTACTATCCGGAGCGATCTGAAGTGGAATGATCACATAAAACAAATAGTGGGAAAAGCAGGCGCCAGGTTGAGATTCATAGGAAGAATTCTAAGAAAATGTGACTCATCGACGAAAGAAGTAGCTTACAAAACGCTTGTTCGTCCGATTCTTGAGTATTGCTCATCAGTATGGGACCCTTACCAGGTTGGATTAATAGAAGAGATAGACATGATCCAGCGAAAAGCAGCGCGATTCGTCATGGGGACATTTAGTCAGCGCGAGAGCGTTACGGAGATGCTGAACAAGCTCCAGTGGCGGACACTTCAAGAAAGGCGTTACGCAATACGGAGAGGTTTATTATCGAAATTACGAGAGAGCACATTCCGGGAAGAGATGGGCAACATATTACTACCGCCCACATATATCTCGCGTAATGATCACAACGAAAAGATCCGAGAAATTAGAGCAAATACGGAGACTTACAAGCAGTCGTTCTTCCCACGCACAATTCGTGAATGGAACAGGGAAGGGGGGATCAGATAGTGGTACAATAAGTACCCTCCGCCACACACCGTAAGGTGGCTCGCGGAGTATAGATGTAGATGTAGATGTTTTATAGTTGCTGGGGACTTAATTAATTAATTGTGTTAACGAAAATTTCATTTCATTCTTGTTGTTGTTCTTTGCAGTCAGATAGCGTAATAATACTAGTCAGGGCCAACCGTTTACGAAACAGCGTAATCGGACATACAGCTACGAAAATTAAAAAGTATTTTCAACATATTTAATTAAGCCCCCAAGCAACCTTCACCCAAATTATTTCACATTTCGGATCTCCGTCAATTTCCTTCGATACTATTGCACTTCTTATCGCTATAAACACGCCTCCCCCTTCACTGTCCAGCCTGTCTCTGCGGTATACATTCCAATCTGAGTTCAGGAGTTCATTACTGTTTACGTCTGGTTTCAGCCAACTTTCTGTCCCTAGTACTATATGGGCGTTGTGACCGTTTATTAATGAGAGCAGTTCTGGGACCTTTCTATAGACGCTCCTGCAGTTTACTATTAGCACATTAATATTGTTATTCCCTGTTGCATTTTGCCTACTCCTACCTTGCCGCGTCTCAGGAGGCGTCTTGTCGGGCCTAGGGAGGGAATTCACTAACCTAAAAAACCCCCATGTGCACTCCACACGTACTCCGCTACCCTTGTAGCCGCTTCCGGCGTGTAGTGCAAGCCTGACCTATTCAGGGGGACCCTACATTTCTCCACCCGATAGCGGAGGTCGAGAAATTTGCACCCCAGATCTCCGCAGAATCGTCTGAGCCTCTGGTTTAAGCCTTCCACTCGGCTCCAAACCAGAGGACCGCGATCGAGGTTATGAAAGGATGGGGAAGGAAACCGGCAGTGCCCTTTCGAAGGAACCATCCCGGCATTTGCCTGAAAGAATTTAGGGAAACCACGGAAGTCCTAAATCAGGATGGCCGGAGATGGGATTGAATCGTCGTGCTCCCGAATGAGAGACCAGTGTGCTAACCACTGTGCCACCTCGTTCGGTTTTCATGAAAGAAATGCACGTGACTACACTTTTGTTTTTTTTCTTGCCCGTCCTGTTAGCCGTGCGGTCTAACGGACTGCTTTCCGGGCGGGAAGGTGTGCCGGCCCGTCTGTGGATGATTTTTAAGGCAGTTTTCCATCTGCGGGATGGTTCCCTTATTCCGCCTCAGTTACATTATGTCGATGATTGCTACGCAAACACTGTCTCCACGTAAGCGTACACCGTAATTACTGTACCACGCAAACACTGGGGTTACACTCGTCTGGTGAGAGATGTTCCGGGGGGACCGAACCGCACAGTAACCCTGGGTTCGGTGCGGGGCGGTGGACTGCTGTGGGGTTGTGAACCACTGAGGGCTACGTCGGGGACGAAGCCTCTCCGTCGTTTCCATGCCCCCCAGTTCAACGCAGTACACTATACTTTTCCTTTTCCTGAGAGCTAGGGGAGGGGCGGCTCTCCCTTGGCCTCTGATATTGGCTCTCTCGGTCTGGAGGTTTCAGCTGGTGGTTGGGCCGTACTGCGGCATATCTGCCAAAGCTTCACTGTTCATCTCACTAGTGCCCCACCACGCGATACAAATTTGTGTTTTCATCTACATACAATTATTCGCCAATTATTTTCGCTTTAACGGCATCTTTGTTTTTTCCCCTCAATAGTTCGTTTCGTACGAGGGCGTGCTAAAATGTAATGTCTCCGAATTTTTTTTATTCTGTTCTCAATATCGGTTGAGGTATTATACGCATAAAAGTTAATTTCGCTAATGCTAATCCGTTACTAAAAAAGTTAGCTTCATTAAACGTTAAGACGTTGCTTTACATGAGATTTATCGGAAATTAATCGTTAACTCTTTAATCGTAAACTTTATGTTGTTGGTGTAGTGATATGAGCATCTAAATCAAACGTATTGCTGTTGCTTAAATTTTTTTTCTGCTGGGAAGTTTAGGTACGAAATCTAAGATAAAAATAACAGGTAAATCATATAATCAGTTAGTTTTACAATTATTTAGTTATCACAGTTAAATCACGGGAGAATAAAATACCGGAGAATAAGACAGCGCTTATTTCCCTCCATGAATATCAACATATGTCTTTGCACACAGAAAAATGTCTGTGTCTGCAGCACTTGAAGATATAGGGGTATTATATTTAAAGACTAAATTCACTAAAACCCACTCCGCAAGAAATATCGCATAGTTGAATGAGTCTTGATTTCACGTCCAGCCACGTTTTGACTACACTGTAGGCTTTACTTTTATCAGATGTGATACTACTATGTTTCTCTTTAGATTGGATGACACGTAAAAAATCTTCCGCCTCGTCTTCGTTATTGAAGCTTGCGCCACAGTCGCTTACAGTATTTCTGTCCTTCTGAACTTTTGGCGGTTCCATGACTCAAAGCTGCTTTAACTATCTCCACTCGTATTCTTACTACTTTCACTCTATTGTTGTAAAACATTTCCAGCCACGATGTAGTTTCCACAAACAAAAAGTAGTGATTAACGCGAACTTGGTAAGCAAACAAAGAAGAACAGCCAACAGCTAATTATTCTCGCTTGCAGTCGACGGTTTACATAAACTGCGCGCACCCTGCCGTAGCCACACACCTGCACGACCCTAACTTGTCAGAACATCACTTCCGCGGGTGGCACGGCGTCATTTTCGTCATAAATAGCAGGTACTTAATTAACAATTAACGGACACAAAGTTAATGGAAGTTAAGTGCCCGTTAACTTTTTTTAAAATTAGCTTAAAATTTAATTCGTTAGTCGAAAAGTTAACTTCGTTAATTAACGATTAACGGATCAACTTTCTTGTGCCCAGCTCTGCTAGCGTGTCATGCGTTTTACTCGGTCGACTTCTTCTTCGCTGACCCAAGTGGCAACCAAACCTCTGCCGGTGTAGGACTGCTAATTGTAGCGTGTGATGTGGTTTTGTAACGTAATTATGTTGGTCCATGCGAGACAGTCAGGAAACAAATAGCACGTATTCGAAGAGTTCGTCTACTTATGGAGCACACTCTTCTTCAGCGTGACAACGCCAGACCACACACACGAGCTCTGCGACATCCATAACAATCCGATGCCTTCTTGCGTTCACTGTCATTTATCGTCCTCCATACATTACCGACTTGGTCCCACCCGATTTTCATCTGTTTGAAAAACAGAAAGAACACCTTCGAGGAGTTCACTTTGATAGTGATGAAGTATTGCAATCAGAGGTGAAGTTGTAGCTCTGTCATCAAAGAAGAACATTCTACAGTGAGGGTATCAACAAACTGGTCTGTCGTTAGCAGAAATGTATTCGTCGCCAGGGTGACTATATTCATAAACAAGTGCGTTGACATGAAGAATAAATATGTATAATGTTAATGAAGTTTGTTTTATTTAAAACTAACAGTTTTCACATAAATTAAGTCAATAATTTTCCGGACGCCCTCGTATTTTGTGTACCGACTAATTTCTTTGCACCGCTCATCGTTTTGGATTGAGTAGTTTTTTTTTTTAGGAAAAAAAGAATGGCTTAAAAGACTACTGACAATCGACAACTAATGTAATCTCAGCTTGTACACTTATGGATGCGAAACACAATTCAGCGCTTGTTGCGACCAGCGACATGAACAATCGTCCTCCAGCTCCACTCTACAACGTTCCAAACGCTATGCTGGCGACAGTCCTGTTTGTTTCTCTTGAACGTTCTCAAATTACACGCAATACTTTTTTTTTCAAAATCTCATGAAAATACAAGCGCCAATGGATTTCGAGATTTCTTTTGTGTCCCTTTTCCCCACGGTGCCCGAAACCCGGGCTACATGATCTTTGCGTAAATCCGGCACCGCGAACAATGCGAAGGGGACTGCATGCGACGAGCATTTACGAGTGTGGTACCTCGCAAAAAAACTGTTGCTTTCAGAGGCTCAAACCTGTACGTCTTCAATGGGCCAACACCACGAACTGGACAATAACTGACGAAGTGTTCTACCAGTCGTTTACATGTATGTGGCCAGTCCACAGACAGCCAAAGGGATTTTTAACCCGCAGCATGTAGATGAGGCCACAGGTTCGGGGCTGTTCTTCATACCTTCACTTGCTCCCACTCCTTCAGATTACCCCGAACGTGAACCAGGATGTTTATTTGAATATTCTCGGTGACGAATTACTGTCTTGCCTTCCCTTCTAAATCTAGGAGACAAGTAAGCCCGTCTTCTAAGAGGACAACGGGCAACAGCTGTGTTCACAGACCTGCAAGTATACACTCCTCGTTTACCAAACACTCTGGTACTCTACCGCACATCGTTTGGCCCGCTGAATCGCCCGACTTTACCCCCTTCGAAAATTTCTAATGCGATTTGGAACAGTGGATTCAAATAGCAATGAACATCCCAGCAATATGGATATGGCATACGAGAATAGCTTGGGTATTTCCTTCAACGAAATAAAGCCATTTATGAAGTGTAGAGGCGGTGTCACATGCAGTGGCGTAGCAAATATGCGTAACTGAATCCCGCGACACAGCACTTTATCAGCTCCCCCCCGACGCCCCCCCCCCCCCCCCCCCGCGGCAACCGGGGTATGACACCACACTTTACTGCCCCGCTCCCCTCCGCATCCTCCACCTCCAGAAACACATAGTACTCTAATAACATATTTTCTAGAAAATCTTGTTCGTCTTGGAGGCCTTTTGGCGGTCCTCTGCAAGTAGTTCCGGGGGGGCATGCTAGACCCCCTTTGCCCCCCCCTCCTCCCCCCTTTCGCTACGCCACTGGTTACACGATATTAGCGCCACGTCTCCCTAATATAGGCCTGCCATTACTTAAATTGTCGATTCTGCTCAAAGACTTTGACAGCCCCGGACATTTTGGTCAAATAGGATTCTTTTGCCGAACACATACACCGTCTGAGGACGACATATTGGCCCTTACGATTTAAACCTTCACGAGTTAAACTAAGCTCTTAAAGAATATAAATGATGGAAACTTGCGTAAATCGTTGTACTGCAGTATCGAGATGATACGTTTGCGGCACGGACGTGTGGAGTGAAATGCACACCTGCAACAAACTGCTTGCCTGCGCGCAAATGTCTGATGCGCGAAACGGTAGTGCAGTGCTGTGCAGGAGAGTAGTGAATTTTGATTACGATTTATTAAAATCTTAATATTTCCTATCAATCGAATTTCTCCAGACACAAAAAAGATACGTCTTTACCCCTATATCCCAAAGAGAATAAAAGCAAGGAAAGTCATATGGACGAAATTGTGTTCCTTGGAAGAAACACCCGATCAAAGGAGGAGATAACACACCTCTAACAGTGTACGTTTAGCACACAAGAACACACCAGCAAGTAGGAATTATCTGTCTGTACTAACGCTTTAGCTTCACACTCGGGATGGAACTTCCGTAGCCACATTACCCATCGAACCACCAAAGGCACGTCTTCCAGCAGGCGAGGTAGCCTCCCCGCGGGAAGTGCACATATTCTTCGCCTGTGAGGCGTCGTGGAACGATGACTGCTCCCACAAGGTGGTCTCCAGTAATCTCCAACCACACACTAAGCCTGAACTACTGTTGATGGTACAGTGCTACCATACCAAGGAGATTATCCGTAGACCAATGGTGGGTGTCGTCAAGATTGACGACACAGCCCCTTGTAGTAATAGCCTCATCTGTGAATAAGGTGGACGACAGAAATCCCGGCGTTGTGGTGGCCTGTGGGACGAACGACAGTCAACCACAAGCAAGAAACTGACAGGCTGATCCAGTGTGTCCAGTTTCCTGTTAGGGAAGGAGTTTTCCAATGATTGTGTGTTCAAAAGTTAATTTCTGAACATTAAAACTACCGTGAATTTATACTAATTCCTGTTTGCCGATTTTTTTAATTTTGCTCCATTCCTCTAACACCTACATGTAATGTTCATTTATACTACTGTAGTTTCTTTCCAATTACAGCAAAGCCCGCACTGTTAAGTACAAATGAAGGCCCAGATTATACAGATTTAAAACTGTTTTATTTGCGCGTTAGAAGTTCGTTTCTAAAAGAGAGTCAGTTTAATGTTTAGAATTTTTCCAGTGCACCAGTCTACGAAACTACATCCCGGAAGTTCTGTCTTCAATGCATCTTGATGACTTTTCTGCCTTCTCGTACGTAATCAACTCAAATACAAGTTTTACTGTTTTGTAAATAAACATTTAAACCAAAAAGGTACACCATGAATCTGTAATTGTCATAACACGTTAAGTACATCTACATTTATACTCCGCAAGCCACCCAACGGTGTGTGGCGGAGGGCACTTTACGTGCCACTGTCATCACCTCCCTTTCCTGTTCCAGTCGCGTATGGTTCGCGGGAAGAACGACTGCCGGAAAGCCTCCGTGCGCGCTCGAATCTCTCTAATTTTACATTCGTGATCTCATCGGGAGGTATAAGTAGGGGGAAGTAGTATATTCGATACGTCATCCAGAAACGCATCCTCTCGAAACCTGGACAGCAAGCTGCACCGCGATGCAGAGCGCCTCTCTTGCAGAGTCTGCCACTTGAGTTTGCTGAACGTCTCCGTAACGCTATCACGGTTACCAAATAACCCTGTGACGAAACGCGCCGCTCTTCTTCTTCTTCTTCTTCTTCTTCTTCTTCTCTATCTCTCCGTCAACCCAACCTGGTACGGATCCCACACTGATGAGCAATGCTCAAGTATAGGTCGAACGAGTGTTTTGTAAGCCACCTCCTTTGTTGATGGACTACATTTTCTAAGGACTCTCCCAATGAATCTCAACCTGGTACCCGCCTTACCAACAATTTTATATGATCATTCCACTTCAAATCGTTTCGCACGCATACTCCCAGATATTTTACAGAAGTAACTGCTACCAGTGTTTGTTCCGCTATCATATAATCATACAATAAAGGATCCTTCTTTCTATGTATTCGCAATACATCACATTTGTCTATGTTAAGGGTCAGTTGCCACTCCCTGCACCAAGTGCCTATCCGCTGCAGATCTTCCTGCATTTCGCTGCAATTTTGTAATGCTGCAACTTCTCTGTATACTACAGCATCATCCGCGTAAAGCTGCATGGAACTTCCGCCACTATCTACTAGGTCATTTATATATATTGTACTGGGGGCTTGGTTGACTACAGCGGAAACAAATCTACTGTACTTGTGAGGGAAAGAAGTCTAATGCCATCTGGTGAACAAAAATTTAACCGCGGACTTGGCGCAGTACTGCACTTAGAAGTTGTTGATTTGATGACAATGGTAGGTTCTCAAAAATAGCCAAACTTGGTCTTTGTTTACGTTGATTCTAAACCCTCCAATCACGCTCTGTCCTTTAGCGTTATAGGTGGGGTACATTTACGCATGTTTTTCCTCAGAGACTCCAACGAGTTGTTGGCGGAACTGAGCTGAACAACGTACCTGAATCAACGAGAACACGGCAGCCTGATACTGCAGAGCGTCCCCTGGGCATCCCCACCTCCGCGCAGCACCGGAACATTTGCCGCAATCAGGCACTACACACGAGTCGGATTGGGTCAATCGATCCACCGCCCACCTTCAAAAGCAGGGCCGGTACGCACCTGCCCTACGGCGAATTCGTCAAGTAAGCCGATCACGGGCGCCCGCAGCAATTTATCAAAGATGGGCAAGATTTTAAAAGGGTCATTTTTCGTATCACTGGTTCAGAGTAAACTGAACAATTAATTAATTCATCATTCTTTGCACGGAGAGCACCTGAGGATGTAGAAGACAGTTAAGCTCAACAATAAGCACCTCAGTTGACTTTGTCGAATGGTGATGTTCGTGAATTAGTGCGCCAGTGTGAGCAATGCTTGAGAGCAAAACCTAACCCCAAAAACCAGGTGGGGGAGCTTAGCTCAGGTAGGACGGATCATCCAATGGACTAGGTGTTGGTCTCCTATCACGTACTAAAAAAAGGTAATAGGTGTGTATCATAGAAGAGGGCTTCCTCCATTTTGTTTAGCTGCTGCCGAGCTTAGCAGCTACCACGAGTGTAATAATGCTACTACAACCATTAGTTAATTGTGTGCTTCAGGAACCAAATTCGACAAGATGTACACTAAATTTATTGTAATCTACATGAGTGATAAGCGCCACCGACTGAATGGCACCTGGAGGCGTAGTGAGCACGCTCTGTTACAATGGTCTCCTATCCTGCATTACAGATTTTCCGGCAAAGTAAAATGATGCTGGAGGCACAAGCGTTTCGGAGCACACCGTTCGGCGCAGCACACTGTTGGACATGGGGCCCCGCAGCAGATGTCTAACGTGCTCCCATGTTGACCCAACGATGTCGTCAATTACGATTGCAGTGGACACGATAACCGATAATGGATCGTGGTTCCATGTAAACATGTCGTATGCTCGGAATACCCATATCTACATCCATACTCCGCAAGCCACCTGACGGTGTGTGGCGGAGGGTACCCTGAGTACCTCTATCGGTTCTCCCTTCTATTCCAGTCTGGTATTGTTCGTGGAAAGAAGGATTGTCGGTATGCTTCTGTGTGGGCTCTAATCTCTCTGATTTTATCCTCATGGTCTCTTCGCGAGATACACGTAGGAGGGAGCAATATACTGCTTGACTCTTCGGTAAAGGTATGTTCTCGAAACTTTAACTAAAGCCCGTACCGAGCTACTGAGCGTCTCTCCTGCAGAGTCTTTCACTGGAGTTTATCTATCATCTCCGTAACGCTTTCGCGATTACTAAATGATCCTGTAACGAAGCGCGCTGCTCTCCGTTGGATCTTCTCTCTCTCTTCCATCACCTCTATCTGGTACGGATCCCACACTGCTGAGCAGTATTCAAGCAGTGGGCGAACAAGCGTACTGCAACCTACTTCGTTTTCGGATTGCATTTCCTTGGGATTCTTCCAATGAATCTCAGTCTGGCATCTGCTTTACCGACGATCAACTTTATATGATCATTCCATTTTAAATCACTCCTAATGCGTACTCCCAGATAATTTATGGAATTAACTGCTTCCAGTTGCTGACCTGCTATTTTGTAGCTGAATGATAAGGGATATATCTTTCTATGTATACGCAGCACATTACACTTGTACACATTGAGATTCAATTGCCATTCTCTGCACCATGCGTCAATTCGCTGCAGATCCTCCTGCATTTCAGTACAATTTTCCATTGTTACAACCTCTCGATACACCACAGCATCATCTGCAAAAAGCCTCAGTGAACTTCCGATGTCATCCACAACGTCATTTATGTATACTGTGAATAGCAACGGTCCTATGACACTCCCCTGCGGCACACCTGAAATCACTCTTTCTTCGGAAGACTTCTCTCCATTGAGAATAACATGCTGCGTTCTGTTATCTAGGAACTCTTCAACCCAATCACACAATTGGTCTGATACTCCATATGCTCTTACTTTGTTCATTAAACGACTGTGGGGAACTGTATCGAACGCCTTACGGAAGTCAAGAAACACGGCATCTACCTGTGAACCCGTGTCTATGGCCCTCCGAGTCTCGTGGACGAATAGCGCGAGCTGGGTTTCACACGACCGTCTTTTTCGAAACCCATGCTGATTCCGACAGAGTAGATTTCTAGTCTCCAGAAAAATCATTATACTCGAACATAATACGTGTTCCAAAATTCTACAACTTATCGACGTTAGAGATATAGGTCTATAGTTCTGTGCATCTGTTCGACGTCCCTTCTTGAAAACGGGGATGACCTGTGCCCTTTTCCAATCCTTTGGAACGCTACGCTTTTCTAGAGACCTACGGTACACCGCTGCAAGAAGGGGGGCAAATTCCTTCGCGTACTCTGAGTAAAATCGAACTGGTATCCCATCAGGTCCAGCAGCCTTTCCTCTTTTGAGCGATTTTAATTGTTTCTCTATACCTATGTCGTCTATTTCGATATCTACCATTTTGTCATCTGTGCGACAATCTAGAGAAGGAACTACAGTGAAGTCTTCCTCTGTGAAACCGCTTTGGAAAAAGACATTTAGTATTTCGGCCTTTAGTCTGTCATCCTCTGTTTCAGTACCATTTTGGTCACAGTGTCTGGTCATTTTGTTTTGATCCACCTACCGCTTTGACATAAGACCAAAATTTCTTAGGATTTTCTGCCAAGTCAGTACATAGAACTTTACTTTCGAATTCATTGAACACCTATGGTCGGATGAATCACGTTTTAAGATACAAAGGAATTACAGACGGTGGATGCGAGTGGGCATTGATTTAAATCAACGGCGAAAGTTGAAAATTTGTGCCCAACCAGGATTCAAACCCGAATCTCCTGTTTACGACGCAGATGCTCTGACCACTCAGCTATCTGGACACTTGTCATCGAAAACTGCACTGACTACCCTAGTATGCCTCCCATCAGGCCCAAATTCTCAACTTATCCACACACTACTAATGTATGAAGATGGTATCTGTTCTTTCGGACATGTCCGAAAGAACAGATACCATTTTCATATAGTTAAGGCTAACCGGCCATTGACCTCCTCCTGTGCGGATGCACACGTATGGCCCGAACTCTTACGGGACACTAAGACTGTCTGATGCGAGTAATGACTGAAATGGGCAGGGACACTACGAATGTAGTGTGTGTGAACATTAAGTTGGGAAAGTGGGTGTCACGGGGAGCGTGCAAGGGGTAAGTCCCTGCAGTCGCACTACCCTCTGTGCCCCCGGTGGGTCAGATGGGGCCGGCATGGTAGCTCAGCGTGCTGGGTCAGAGGGTTAGCTACCCACTGTAATAAAAAACTGTGTGAACGGATCAACAAAGAACCTGAACCAGTGTCATCGGACGTCCGCCCAGAACAAATTCAACGAACTATATGGAACAAAATGGAACAAAAAAGAGATAAAAAAGATGGACAGTGTCTGCCATGTAAGCAGGAGATCCTGGGTTCGAGTCCTGGTCGGAGCACACATTTTCAACTGTCCTCGTTGTGTATATCAACACCTGTCGGCAGCGTAGGGTCTTGATTTAATTATTGTTTCACTACTCATCACTCGCGGCATTTCGCCGATTTCCATTAGAGTTCGTGCACTGTATGCATCTGCACTGAAGAGATCATTGGCTGTCCTCGAATTAATTAAACACATGTATAAAATTCGAGGACCGCCAATGATCTCTTCGGTACAGGTGCACATGTCCGAAAGAACAGACACCAGATATACAGGGTGATTCACGAAGATATGCAAAATTTTTAATGTGTTATTCTAACAGTAAAACTAAAGAAAAAGTTATATAAACATAGGTCCGCAAATGTTTAATTACAGAGGTACGACTAATAAAAGATTTTGCCTGAAATTTAGCAACTTCGTTAATAGGAAGCCATCTCAAAACTGTACGACGTTAAAGTACAAGCACGATTTCCACTTTTTTGTTATTGGTCTGGCGAATCTAATAAAACATGTCCCAGACAAGTATCTGCAGTAGTTTTCCACAACACCCAGTGAAGCGAAGATATTATAAAAGTAAATTTTTTTACTTTCCATTAAGAATGTAGAAACGTTTATGTCATTGTTGGGAACCGTTAGTGAGTTGTTTAAGACATTTTTGAGCATTTACAGTGAATGTATTGTGAAATTGTATGTACACTGTACAACTTAATGAGCACTGAGCTTTGTTTTTCCGTTTCAACATAAATTCACGTGTGCTATGGTATAAATAAAACCATATTATCTGACACATTCGTACAATTTCAGTTAACGTTATTACCACCATTTTTTCAAAATTTAAATTCTCTATAACTTGACTTGAATGTGCAATTGTCTGGAATTTAAAAAACAAACTGGGCCAAGTAGTTGATAAATTAAAAATTTTACGACATTTTGGCTTTGCTTCTCTGGATGTTCTGGAAAACTGCCGCACATACACGTCTGGGACATGTTTTCTTACATTCGCCACACCAATAACAAAAAATAAATGGAAATCGCGCTTTACTTTAACGTCTTACAGTTTTGATATGGCTTCATATTAGCGAAGTTGCTAAATTTCAGGCAAAATCTTTTATTAGCCGTAACTATGTTTATATGTACTTCTTTCTTTAGTTTTACTTGTAGAATAGCATATTAAAATATCTGCGTATCTCGTGAATCACCCTGTATCCTGAATCACGTTTCTTGTTACATCAGATACAGCGCCATGCACAAACAAGCACTATAGCATGGACGCAGGACGGTTGTTATGTTATAGGGGCATTCGACAGGGCATCGCTGGGATCTGTGGTAGTGACCGAAGGTATTACGACCACTGTGGGCTACTTTCATCCCTTCACGCTCAATGTCTTCCCCGATAGCAATGGCGTCTCCCAACAGGACAACTGTCCGTGTCGAAAGCCCAGAATCGTGCGCCAGTGTCTCGTGCAACGCGTTAGTGAACTCATATTGATATCTTTGCCACCATATCCGCCCTGTCTGACCCGAATGGAATACATCTGAAACGCTATCGGGCGCCGGCTACGCATCCATAACTTTGGGGAACTGCGTGACCTATCTCTAGGCACCTGGTGCTACATACTTCCAGAAACATACCAAGGACTTGCTCTATCCATGCGACGCAGAATCGCTGCCCTGCGTTCTAAAGCTAGAAGATACACGCTATTAAGTAGGTGGTCATAACTTTGTTGACTCATCAGCGCACTTTTGAAGATAAATTACGTTGAGCAATGAAGTACAGCACATGTTTTTATATTTTTAATATAGTGAATGCGATCCTGTTTTAGTTAATGACCTCAACTGACATCCTCATATGTTAAATGGTGCGTATCCAACTAGTTAATAAATTAAGTTTTTCATAAAATATATACGGTCCAGTAACATTAATGTGACCAACTGTCAAAAGTCTGATCACCGTTTGCAGCGCGGACCTCTTCTGGAAGGTACCGACAACGATATGGAGCCGCGTCAACAGCTGTCACACGGACGCATTAAGCCTAGTTTACACGGCGACATTGGATTGCGCCACTCGTTGCGTGGAATGAGTTCCACGCAAGTGGTTTCATGTGACAGTAGACACGGTGACACCAGTATACACTTCCGTTTCGTCGTTTTGTGGGTCTCTGAGTCGTGTCTGAAATTGAAATGAGTTTTGGCAGCTGCACGCCGCACGGGTTGTGATGGAGTTAAAAGCTTGTTGCGCAGAATCGAGTGCTTGAAAAAAATGTATACACACTTTGAACTGTCATAGACAATTTATTTTCCGTTCTACAAGGTTAAATATCTGTGAGAAAGTAATGTTATGTTTCAACAACTGGTGGCAACAGTGGCAGGGAAGTAACTGCAACACGGCGGACGTGCGTTTGAGCTTTGAAGCGCGGAAGCAGATAATTAAGTGGTACTGGAAGTTTGAAAATGTAGCTGCGGTTCGAAGACAGTGGAGAAGTGAGTATGGTACAGAACCACCTTCAAAGTTAACAATTACACGTCTACGAGAAAAATTCGAAATTCATGGACCGGTGTGTGAGGTGCATAAAGGTCGACCACGGCGACCTCGTACAGCTACAAGTGATGATTCCACAACTGCGGTCTTGGAACTGTTTCAGCGTTCCCTTCAAAAATCTTCAAGGCAAGCGGCACGTGAGAGTAATCTAAGTGCTAGTAGTGTGCTACGCATTCTGAAGAAAGGCAAGTTTCGTGTGTACATTCCAAGGCTGGTGCAACAGCTAAGTGACGACGATCCAGATCGAAGGTTAGAATTTTGTGAATGGGTTCAGGAGATGGTGAGATAGGAACCAGGATTTATGGGTAGCATAATTTGGTCGGATGAAGCCCAATTCAAACTCAATGGAACTGCCAATAGGCACAATTGTGTGTTCTGGGCTGAAGATAATCCTCACATTACAGTTGAAAAGGCTGTGAATTTGCCTGGTGTAAATGTGTGGCGTGGTTTGTCTGCAAGGGGACTCATTGGGCCTTTCCGCTTTGAAGGTACTGTTACTGGAGAAACGTACCTAACAATGATTACTGACTCCATATTCCCTGCCATTCGAGCATTATAGGGTAATCAAGAGTTATTTCCAACAAGATGGCGCCCCGCCGCACTATCATAGGGACGTACGAGCATACCTGGATCACAATGTGGCAGGCCAGTGGATAGGACGCAGGTGACCAATCGAGTTTCCTGCACGCTCTCCAGACCTCACGCCGCTGGATTTCTTCTAATGGGGCACAGTAAAAGATGAGGTGTACAAACGTAAACCACGTAACCTGGACACACTTCGTAATGAGATTCAGACGGTGTGCGCAGAAATCTCATTGGCCACTTTGGTACGATGTACGGAATCAGTGGTGACTGGTACTCAGAAATATATAGATGCTGAGTGCCACCAGTTTGAACATTAATCGCATTTGCAAAGTACATTTATTTTTCCAATTGGACTTTAAGCTTTCCATTTCCAGAAATTTAACATTGTAGAACGGGAAATAAATTTTCTATGACGCTTCGAAGTGTGTATACATTTTTTTACAGGGTGTCACAAAAAGGTACGGCCTAACTTTCAGGAAACATTCCTCACACACAAATAAAGAAAAGATGTTATGTGGACATGTGTCCGGAAACGCTTAATTTCCATGTTAGAGCTCATTTTAGTTTCGTCAGTATGTACTGTACTTCCTCGATTCACCGCCAATTGGCCCATTTGAAGGAAGGTAATGTTGACTTCGGTGCTTCTGTTGACATGCGACTCATTGCTCTACAGTACTAGCATCAAGCACATCAGTACGTAGCATGAACAGGTTAGTGTTCATCACGAACGTGGTTTTGCAGTCAGTGCAACGTTTACAAATGCGGAGTTGGCAGATGCCCATTTGATGTATGGATTAGCATGGGGCAATAGCCGTGGCGCGGTACGTTTGTATCGAGACAGATTTCCAGAACGAAGGTGTCCCGACAGGGAGACGTTTGAAGCAATTGATCGGCGTCTTAGGGAGCACGGAATATTCCAGCCTATGACTCGCGACGGGGGAAGATCTAGAACGACGGGGACACCTGCAATGGACGAGGCAATTCTTCGTGCAGTTGACAAAAACCATAATGTCAACGTCAGAGAAGTTGCTGCTGTACAAGGTAACGTTGACCACGTCACTGTATGGAGAGTGCTACGGGAGAACCAGTTGTATCCGTACCATGTACAGCGTGGGCAGGCACTATTAGCAGCTGATTGACCTCCACGGGTACACTTCTGCGAATGGTTCATCCAACAATGTGTCAATCCTCATTTCAGTGCAAATGTTCTCTTTACGGATGAGGCTTCATTCCAACGTGATCAAATTGTAAATTTTCACTATCAACATGTGTGGGCTGATGAGAATCCGCACGCAATTTTGCAATCACGTTATCAACACAGATTTTCTGTGAACGTTTGGGCAGGCATTGTTGGTGATGTCTTGATTGAGCCCCATGTTCTTCCACCTACGCTCAATGGAGCACGTTATCATGATTTCATACGGGATACTCTACCTTTGCTGCTAGAACATGTGCCTTTACAAGTACGACACAACATGTGGTTCGTGCACGATGGAGCTCCTGCACATTTCAGTCGAAGTGTTCGTACGCTTCTCAACAACAGATTCGGTGACCGATGGATTGGTAGAGACGGACCAATTCCATGGCCTCCACGCTCTCCTGACCTCAACCCTCTTGACTTTCATTTATGGGTGCATTTGAAATCTCTTGTCTACGCAAACCCGGTACCAAATGTAAGGGACTCTTCGTGCTCGTATTGTGGGCGGTTGTGATACAATACGCCATTCTCCAGGGCTGCATCAGCGATTCCATGCGACGGAGGGTGGATGCATGTATCCTCGCTAACGGAGGACATTTTGAACATTTCCTGTAACAAAGTGTTTGAAGTCACGCTGGTACGTTCTGTTGCTGTGTGTTTCCGTTCCATGATTAATGAGATTTGAAGAGAAGTAATAAAATGAGCTCTAACATGGCAAGTAAGCGTTTCCGGACACATGTCCACATAACATTTTCTTTCTTTGTGTGTGAGGAATGTTTCCTGAAAGTTTGGCCGTACCTTTTGGTAACACCCTGTATAGATAAGAAGAAGGAAGAAGAAACGTGTTTAGATTCATGACTGGATGAAGAAACGACGTCAGATCGGTTGCTCAGCACCCCTGCTGAAATAATTTATAATGGAAGATCCAAGAAGTTGTTTTAATTATCTTAGAATGTCACCGAAACTGTTCACGTTTCTTCTAAATAGAGTTAATTATGCGATAAGGAATACAGGTACTGTAATGCAGGAAGCACTTTCGCCAGAACTGAAATTACACATCATATTGTGTGCACTACAATCGAGAACACTCGGAATGCTATTATATACGGTTTTAGTTGGTGATGATGATACTTCATTAACACTAATAATTATTAACATTAACAGTAATAATTATTAACATTAACAGTAATAATTATTAACATTAACAGTAATAATTATTAAATTATCAACAACAATTACTCGAAGCAGGCCGCATTAAGAAGAGAATGGTTTGCGAACTACTCTCTTGAAGATAGATCTTCCCAGTGGCAATATTTCAAAATCCTAAATGTGTGAATGGGGAGCACTTCAGCGACGTTTTAAATAGATGAACATTGAATAAAGAATGCGGATTCTTGAATTTGTATAGCCTTCCCTTCTGCCAACAATATTCCTTAACAAATCGTTGGCCAGCTCGAACGATGGTATCTTACTCATGTAGACGAGAGCATTGCCACAGCTAGAATTACACTTGCTTGTATTTTTCTTAATTCAGCTGTAAATGTGCTCCTAACTCAATAAATTTTGCACTGCAGCTCAGATATTGTCAAACCATCTATGTTATGATTGCACATGACTGTCTCGGCAGCAGGAAGATGTTGCTTATTTTTGTAATCAGCGTCACTGAAATCCCACAAATACCTATGCAAAGCATAGATATCCAAAAAGCGAACATTATTCTCCGTTCCCCACTTCATATTTCAGTTTGCCTACACTCTACGAACACACACAACCTCAAAACTCATGCAAATAGTGTCGCCAAAGTCGGAACACGCCGAAAGTGTTTGGTTTCACCAACGAGTTGCGCGCATGCGCAGTGGCCGGTAGCGCAGTTGCCTGCAACCTAGTGTCGTCGTGTAAACTAGGCTTTAAACTGGCCCCTGCTGCTTCGGAGACCCACGCTCAGCAACATTCGATTAACGGTCGTTGAAGAGACACTGTTGGTTGCCCCTTGGTTCATATGTGCGGTCAGTTGTTCGACAGTTGAGCGTCTATTCGCCCTTACATATATCCGCAGTCTTCGATCACCCCAGTCCTCAACGGCCCGTGGTACACTACAGTTGGCTCCGAGTCTGTTTTGTGCAGCGCCTATTTAGCCATGCACGGCATACTTTAACCACAGTGCCACGCAGACCGTTTACAAACTTAGCCATTTCGGAAATGCTTCCACACTTCGCACGCCTTTTTGAATTTAAATAAACAGCTCAGTTTCCGCATTACGACAACGACTGCACTGTTTTCCGTGTTCCCCCGACACCCTTTATATACCCTCCACTGTTAGTGCTGCCAACTGCAGTCTGTGGGTAGTTACTGCATGTTAACGTCAAACACAGGCGGTGGTCACAATGTCATTGAACCGCGTATTTTTAGCCATACATCAGTTTTACTGGGACACAGGAAACTAACAACTGTAAATAGAAAAGTAAGAACAATAGAATATCTTGCCGCAAAACAACCGGCAAGAAATACCGATCTTCAATGTGGAGAAACAAGATAAAAATCACTTATACGACTACGGTTTTGTCGCCGTTTACGTTGGCTTACGAAACTTAATGTCGGATCATATTAATGGATTTATTAGATTACCTTCATGCTTCCAGTTTTTTAAATGTAGATTGGCATAATTTAAGCTGAATAATGTGTCTTATAAAAACTATATTTTGTGTCGCTTTCGTGAAGCGTAACCCAAGGCCAGCATTCAGAAGACGAAGGTGGAAAAGAACCCAGAACTCCTCACATTGGCAGATGGACCTGTCTAGGACTCAACGGTATAACTGCATGAGTCGCTGTGTTGCAACCCATCAAATTTGAGAAGATGCCAACTCCTGAAGTGGACACCTTTCATCTTGCAATCTCGCACTTACCTTTCGCCGAAAACACTTTTTCTCTTGCCGACTGTTAAATCTGTGTTTACAGTTAAAGCACCGATGAGAGCAACAGTATGAAATGGGTGTGTCCTTCAGGACCTACTAAAATAGCTCTGCCAAGGACAAATGTATGTACTCTCACCAAGCCACCACAGGTGTAGTTTCCTCAGGAAGAGAAGGTGAGCTACTGTTGTGTTTAAATTGTGTAGTAGGACAAGGAAAAGTGTGTCTTTGCATACTGGTGACGGATGTTGGCCAAGTGTGTTACAGCCGTATTTTTTTTTGCGGTTGTGAAGGGAAAGAGATGTGTCCAGCGAATCTGTGACTGGCTTCGAGTCCTGGGCTGTTGGACTGATCATTTTCTGTAACTCGATCAGCGTTGTACGAGAAAGCGACTGAGAAAGGATGAGGGTAACATTTCGGCACTATTCTATGGTGGATCTCAAAAACCTTGATTGCAAGACAGCAGCTAAATTTACATAGCGACTGCGAAATGAAAAATATTCCCCATCCCGTTCGGCAAAGCTAAATCTGCAGTATAATAGAATGCGCGAGATTTTGTAATGAATTAAGTGTCTGTAACCCAGATTCAAGGAGGGGGACAACATTGAATCCCCCTCCCCCCCCCCCCCCCAAAAAAAAAAAAACTTAAATGAGGCGCAAACTTTTTCAGTGCATTGAAGACTCAAAAATAAATGGTACTAAAAATGAAACGAAACGCACTTATCTTGCAACGAGCCACTACAGACCACGTGTCCCTTATACCAATAATGCTGAGTGTCCCTGAACAAATCACGAATTTTTGTTGGTGAAGTTAGTTTTCACCCTGCAGAATTTGGAACAAAATTACCTGCAGAGAGAAATGCAAAACTTGACAAAATAATTAGCCTGATTTTTTTAGTGTTATATCATTGGAATGCCGTACATAGCATGTTGTTAAAACGTGAAGTTTGCCTCTGGTCGTGAGTCCGTTAAGTACCACGTTCTTCGTGTGCTCATGAAATTTATCATCGCGTGATGTTACATAATGGGCTCTAATGTCGCTGACAACGCGTAACTATATTAAATATTTCAAGAGCCAGCTGTCAACAAAACTTATATGTGATTTTGTGTGTGTTCATAAGTCTGTATGATCGTCAATGTCACATGCTTATCCATCAGTTTCCACCTTCGCAATGACTATTTTATTTTCAGTGTTCATTTATGCACCTATTTTGATACCTGTCTCTACGTGTTTGTTAGAATATTATTTCACAGTGAACGCCTTTCCCGAGAACGTTGTATTAATTCTACAGTTCGTATCTGGCGCGATAAAATGCCCTCGTGCATTTTGAGGAAACATAATTGAGTCAGCACAGAGAAAGTCAGCTCTTGCGCTTTGGGGTTTAAACTTAGCGCCAGCACAGAAAGGGAAAATCCCCTACTCACGCAAAGCTGCTACTTTATCACACGCTTCCATCTGTGACCTACGCTGTAATACGGCTCAAATTAGCGGTTATATTCAAGAGCGTCATACGGCTTTGTGTGTTCGCCAATTAACTAGCTCGTGCACGCTATATGACGGGCGTATCTAGGATTACTGTGGAACGTCGAAAAGCGCAACATGAATATTCCAGGGGAAGTTTAGTAGCGTAAAGCGCTCACCACAGTATTTCCCTAACTGAACACCAACGCAGTAATACATAACTTACACATGCGCGTTTTGTAGATCGAATGAGCGCCATTAAACAGCCAACAACATTCAGATCTCCAATCAGTTCGCGATTTTTTAAATCCCATCGAGCTTCTCTGCTTGTATTACTAAAGCAAAGTGCCCTTACATAAAAGTTGCTTACTTGCATTCTGTCTAACAAGGGGACCCTCTATACTGTGTGTATATCACGGATTTTGATGCGCTTCAAGTACGTGGTAGAGGCACTTACCCTGAGTACCTGGCTATCCGGCTTTTTAGCGACGGGCCTTGGTTTTTGAGAAAATCTATTTGCGCGCTGTGTATACCCATAACATCAAATACAATCCGAACAAGCCAGCGTAGCGCAGCGGTAGACGTTCATGGCTACCACGCTGGAGGTACCGTGTTCGAATCCCCCTCGTGTACTTTTTTTTCAAAATCTACCGAATTTTTCAATTTTATTTCAAAGAATATCAACAAACAGAAGGTGTGCAAAATCATAAAGATATATTCAGTTACCGAGCGAGGTGGCGCAGTGGTTAGCACACTGGACTCGCATTCCGGAGGACGACGGTTCAATCCCGTCTCCGGCCATCCTGATTTAGGTTTTCCGTGATTTCCCTAAATCGCTTCAGGCAAATGCCTGGATGGTTCCTTTGAAAGGGCACGGCCGATTTCCTTCCCCATCCTTCCCTAACCCGAGCTTGCGCTCCGTCTCTAATGACCTCGTTGTCGACGGGACGTTAAACACTAATATCCTCCTCCTCCTCCATATATTCAGTTATTAATTTTTCTGTCATACAATGTTACAAAATCTAATTTTTCATCGTCCACATTGCTTGATATGCCAGCACAATATTGTGGTGATACTTATCAGAGAAACAACCAAAGCACAAATTCTCGCAACATCACGCGCATTTTATGAAAGCAACCGTCTTGCAGGAGCACGGTTTCTTGATGAGCGATACCGGGAAACAACTCTTTTGCATTCAAAAAGATTTATCTTTCATCCGCTAATTTCATTGCAAACCATGGGTATCTAATCATGCTTTCAAAATTAGGTGCGCTGAATTGATGTAGGATTAGCGAATGTAATTTTATCGAATCTTCCCTAGAAGCGATGTCTCTATTGTCTTTCATCGAGTCGGGAGCATTCTGAATAATTTTCGTGAAGATTTTCACCAGTCAATAAAAATAAACATCGCAAGGCTGGCAATAACGAGTGCACTTTGGTGGGACCACTTTCCTTTCTCCAGTGAATAGGTGATCGTGTACAGTTGAATCGGTTTGCCCTCCCAAGAATCGATAATATACAAAAAAAATTTGTCCCACGTACGGAAGAATTCCAGAACGCAAAAATTCTTCGTACAACAGTTTCGTGAACTTCCCGGATTTCGTGCAGGACACGACTACATTTCTGTGTTTCCCAGTTCATTCGTCTACTCGTTTTTGAGCGTTAGGATCAAATTTTCCGGACGGTTCTTGCATATATAAAAAAAATATGGGAGCAGGATTCGAACACCGTACCTCCAGCGCGGTAGCCGTGAACTTTTACCGCTGCGCTACGCTGACTTGCTCGGAATGTATGTAATGTTATGGGTATACACAGCTAGCAATGAACTTCAAAAACGATTTTCTCAAAAATCAAGGCCCGTCGCTAAAAACTGGGTATCCAGGTACTCAGGGTAAGTGCTTCTACAACATATCTGAAGCGCATCAAAATCCGGGATTTACAGTATGGAGGGTTCCCTTGTAAGAAGGCTGTAAGAGTCCGCAGTAATAGCAATAGTTTATTCATACATGGGTCAATTTTACAACGATTTAGGATTGGATTTAATATGACAAGAGTGGGACGGGTTGGCAGGCGGGGTCTTATATTAGGAGCTTGTGCTGTGGGCTTTAACTTTAGCGCCAGTGTAAAGACGAAAATCATATCATCACACGAAGCTATTTTAATTAAAAAATAAAAAAAACGACGGAAAATACAAACCAGAGCGACCGACTCTCAAACAAGACCACTCTCCTGAAAACAGCGCAACCTTATTTATATACACAATGTATTGTTCACATATTCTTGCAAAGAAGTTGCTTAATGGTGTTGAATGATAGTGCTGCACTGTCATTATTCCCCATAAAACACACACACACACACACACACACACACACACACACACACACACACACACACACACACACACACAGAGAGACAGAGAGAGAGAGAGATTCTTAACGCACTACACACAACATCAGCCAAAATCAGGATCATATTGGCGACATTTGGTTCCCCTTTGGTGTACCACAAGTTTCCGTTCGCTCATCTGAGATATTGTGTCAGCATCCTTCCTTGATGACTGATATGCGATCTCAGTAGATACAAGTTCATGAAGTAGAATGTGTGTTACTACGCTACTACTCATTACAGAGCCTCGTTGTAAGGTTTTGTGGAAACGAAAAACAAAAACACATTCTACTGGAAAAGTGTGGTAATGAATGAAAAATGGTTTTTATTTATATTTGTGTGTGTTAATTACCACGGGTATTTCTGATGCCTCACGATTTTCCGTGGAACTCTTAAGATATCTTAGCTTACTAGCGAGAATGCGCATTACAGAAACACTGAAGTAATATTACACACCTGAATCTTTTGAGACCAAAATTAAATGTTAAAATTGCAATAACTATTGCAAAAGGATGTGGGAAACCACTAAGCCATGTGAGAACTCCACAAATCTTTGTTGGTACGGATGCAGAGTGAACTGTAGCCGTGGTTGGATTAGCCTGTATCGCAGATTACCCCAGATACGTTGTTCCGGTACGCATTCAATCGATAACTACATTACAGTCTCACTTTAAGTGAAAAGAAAAAGATGCTTAGAAATATTTCCGCAGCAAGCGGGAGAGAGAGAGAGAGAGAGAGAGAGAGAGAGAGATGAAAATGTGTGACTTCTAGTTACGTACGTCTAAACCGTTCGCCTTTGGAATTTAAACGTAGTAGGAAAAGAGAAAACAGTGATGTGTGACTCCAGGCGCGTGGAAATGTTGCTGGCACAGCGCCAAGGCATCTGGCGGAAGTTAAAGAGTAGTTGCAGGCGTGCAGAGATTTTTTAAAACTTTCAGTGACCTTCGCCTCTTGGCAATTCTGTATGACGCTTTGTGAAGTATATTACACACACACACACACACACACACACACACACACACACACACACACACACACAATCAGTTTGGTTCATCAGTGAAAGAGGTGAATACTGAAGGGGGTGGGAAAGACAAAGGCGCACTTCAACTATCGGATCGGTCATATAGAAAGGTAAAAAAATATAGCTGCTTCCACATACATACATACAATCTCGTTAGCGTACACTGTACCATGCTTACAGTAAGGGACAAAACAGACATGACAACACCTTTCTAAAATTCTCCGTCCGAGAATTTGTTTGAATTTAGTTTCATTCTGGATTGAAGCCTTCAGCTCGGACGTTTTCTCGAGTCGTTGACGAGCACTAAAAGCCAGTCAAAATTCTGTTCATGCCCAATAGGTTGAAGCAGCTTTGAGCTGGACTGGACGCATTGTGACGGGCTGTCTACGACCAACTTATGCCAGTAAACTATATCAAATTATGGGCGTGTCACCACCAGTTACTCGTAGGAAAGCAGTTTAAGAAGAACGACCAAGGCTCAAGTCAAGAAAGCTTCATGCAGACAACTACAATAGTTGGTTGTTTCGGGGAAGGGGACCAAACAGCGAGGTCATCGGTCCCACTACAGCAGTTCCTTCACTCCCAGGACCCGTCGAATGGAGCATTGGCGAGATACTTTGGCTGAATCACAGCGAACGAATGTCAAAGAGGAACCAGCCGCAGGGTCTCATCCGCCTTAGGTGACATGGAAGACGCTGAACAGACATATCTGGGGTGTAACGATGCAAAATCAACCTTAGGAAATGGGCCCTTAGTGGTAATGAAATTTGCCAGCGCCATGACCTGCAAAACCACCAGGGACCTGCTGCATACATGTACTACCACTGATCTTGCTCCAGGCAACCAACCAGCCGAATATTGGGCTCTCCGTAGAATATGAAGAGAATTATCTGGCTGTCAGTTTGCTTTTTATCTTCCTCTCTGTATTTTGTAAATTCTTGTTGTAGATATAAGATGCAGTCAAAAAGTTTCCGTCTGAGGGCACTGCTGCAGCATCTACGCAACCTAGCTCAACTCCAGTGGGGGTACATAAGCACTGAGATGAAGGGATCAGTGTGGCACTCGCGTCTTTCCGGGGTGCGTGGGGCAAATTCGGAAACTTGAATTATGGACACATTAGTACCAAATGCGTCCAAACAGGACCACACATGCCGTTATTCTTTGCTTGGCCGTCGAAGGACAAACACCAGCAGACGTCCATCGGAGAACGAAGCTGGTGTATGAGGCAGCATGTCTGTGGAAAACCACCGTTGTGGAATGTTGCGCCAAGTTCTGTGCTCGTCGCGATTCAGCACAAGACGCCAGTCCACCTGGGAAGCCAGCCTCATCCTTTCAAGGAGCCTGGTGCCTCCATCAAATGGTTCAAATGGCTCTGAGCACTATGGGACTTAACATCTGAGTTCATCACTCCCCTAGATGACCGGACGCGGGTTTGAACCGTCATCGTTCCGAATGCGAGTCGTGCTAACCCAGGCCACCGCCTCGCTCAGTCGGGATAGTTTACGCTACTCTTCAAGAGTCTGACACTTCAGTTTCTTCAGTATCTTTGAGACACTATCCAAATGACTAAACAAACCTGTGCCATTCGCGCTGCCCTTCTCTGTATACGTTCAATATCCCATTTTAGTCCTATCTGGTACAGGACACACACACACACACACACACACACACACACACACACACACACACACACACGAGCAATATTTTAGAATCTGTCACCAAAGTGATTTTTAAGCAATCGCCTTTGTGCAAAATTTTGCATTTCCGAACATTTAGAGTCAGTTGCCAATCTCTGCACCACGTTGAAGTGTTATCAAGATCTGACTGTGTATTTATGCAATTCTCTCAGATAGTGAAGGGTGACAATTATTGAACTATGTGGAAAAAAAACAAATTTGTTACAAACTACGGAATGTACACGCTTTATTCAACATGTAAACGTCACTACAGGTATTCGGACTTACGTTATGACATGTTCGATATGCCTGCCCTCATTGGGGATGATGTGGCGCAGACGAATAGCGAAATTCTGCATTACCCGCTGAAGTGTCTGAACATCGATGCTGTCGATGACCTTCTGAATTGCTGTTTCAGCTCAGCAATGCTTTTGAAGTTATTTCGTGTACACTGTCTTCAATACAGACCCACAAAAAGGAGTCGCATGTGTTCAGATCCGAAGAATATGGCGGCCAATCGAGGCCCACGCCAGCAGCCTCTGGGTACCCCAGAGCCAGAATGCGGTCCCCTAAGAGCTCTCCAGGACTCAAACACACACTTGCTTCGATGGGGTCGAGCTCCGTCTTGCATGAACCACATCTTGTCCAATTGTCCAATTCCAGGTCACTTTGCACAATAGGGATGAAATCATCTTCCAAACTCTTTACGTACCATTCGGTAGTCACCGTGCCACCACAGAATATTGCACCCATAATTCCATGACTGTACATTGCATATCATCCAGTCACCCGTTAAGAGTGAAGAGGCTTCTCGATCGGGAAATGCCGATTTTCAGTCCCCCAAATGCACCAATTTAGCTTGTTGACAAACCCATCCAAATGAAAGTGGGCTTCAAACAATGGTTCAAATAAGCACTATGGGACATAAGATCAGAGGTCATGAGTCCCCTAGACTTAGAACTACTTAAACCTACCTAACTTAAGGACATCACACACATCCATGCCCGAGGCAGGTATCGAACCTGCCACCGAATCAGTCGCGCGGATCCGGACTGAAGTGCCTAGAACCGCTCGGCCACCGCGGCCGGCTTGTGCCTCCATCACTGGGGAACTATACTGCGCAAAGCTAGAGAAATTGTGGTGTGCACTTGAGGCAAAACGTCCGGAACAATAATGCTCTACCAGTACTGTAATAATTCCATGTCCTGCATACGTAAAATAATTAAACAAATACATTAAAGGCCAGTTCTCGTGCGAGTGAGACGGGAGAGAGAGAGAGAGAGAGAGAGAGAGAGAGAGAGAGAGAGAGAGAGAGAGAGAGAGAGGGAGAGGGAGGGAGGGAGGGAGAGAGAGAGAGAGAGAGATGAGAATCTGAATTATCGCACTGTACAACAGGATTCAGAGGATATTATCACGCAGGGGAATCTTACAAACATACCGATGTTTATCCATCGAACAGACTGCAGCATGGACGGCACAGTAAAAAGCATCCCTAGCTTAGAGAAACAACTGAAAGACTTGGAAAAAGAAGTCCCCAGGTTCGTATGGAATCCCTGTTCGGCTTTACAAAGACTACCCTGCGACACTGGTCCCTTAATTAACTTGCATTTATGACGAATCTCTCGCGCAGTGCAACGTCCCAAGCGACAGGAAAAAAAGCTTACATGACTGCTGTACATAAAAAGGGTAAAAGAACGAACCACAAAACTACAGACAACGGTTTGCTGCAGAATTCTAGAATATATTCTCAGTTTAAACATAATAAGTTTTATTGAGGGCTTATGCCCACTAATTGGGACAATTTCACAGTACCTTGCCCGTGCGAAACACAGCTTGCCCCCTTTCTCACACGATATCCTGCGAACTATGAATGAAGGGCAACAGGTATACCTGTATTCCACACTTCTAGAAAGCATTTGAAGCAGCACCCCATGGCAGACCGTTAGTGAAGTTACGAGCACATGATATGAGAGTGGCTCTAAGACTTATTAACAGAACCCACTATGTTGTCCTCGACAGCGAGTCGTCATCAGACACACGAGTATCGTCAAAACCGCCCAGAGAAGTGTTGTAGCACCACTATTATTTGTTATATACATAAATGATCTGGCGGACTGGGTGGGCAGCTATCTGCTGCTGTTTGCTAATGATCTTTTGGTGTACGAGATGGTGCCGAACGTAAGTATCTATAGGAGGATACAAGGTTATTTTGACAAAATTTCTAATGGCTGTGATAAACGCAGCTAGCTCTAAATGTAGATGAATGTAATGTATGAAACCAGTAATGTTCGAATACAGCATTAATAGTGAATGCTTGGGACATACACTATGTGATCAAAAGTATTCGGACACCCCAAAAACATACGTTTTTCATATTGGGTGCACTGTGCTGCCACCTACTGCCAGGTACTCCATATCAGCGGCCTCAGTAGTCATCAGACATCTTGAGAGAGCAGAATGGGACGCTCCACGGAACTTACGAACTTCGAACGTGGTCAGGTGATAGGATGACACTTGTGTCATACGTCTGTACGCGAGATTTCCACACTCCTAAACATCCCTAGGTCTACTGTTTCCGATGTGATAGTGAAGTGAAAACGTGAAGGGACACGAACAGCTCAAAACCGTGCATGCCGACCTCGACTGTTGACTGACAAAGGCCGCTAACAATTGAAGAGGGTCGTAATGTGTAATAGGCAGACATCTATCCAGAGCAACACACATCAATTCCAAAATGCATCAGGATCCACTGCAAGTACTATGACAGTTAGGTGAGAGGTGGGAAAACTTGGATTTCATGGACGAGCGGCTGCTTATAAGCCACACATCAAGTCGGTAAATGCCAAACGACGCCTCGCTTGGTGTAATGTGCGTAAACATTGGACGATCCAACAGTGGAAAACCGTGTGGAGTGACGAATCACGGTACACAATGTGGCGATCCGATGGCAGGGTGTGGATATGGCGAATGCCCGGTGAACGTCATCTGGCAGCGTGTGTAACGCCAAAAGTAAAATTCGGAGGCGGTGGCGTTATGGTGTGGTCGTGTTTTCCATGGAGGGTCTTGCACCTCTTGTTCTGCGCGGCACTATCACAGCACTGGCCTACATTGATGATTTAAGCACGTTCTTGTTTCCCATTGTTGAAGAGCAATTCGGGGATGGCGATTGCATCTTTCAACACGATCGAGCACTTGATCATAATGCACGGCCTATGGCGTAGTGGTTACACAATAACATCCCTGTAATGGACTGGCCTGCACACAGTCCTGACCTGAATCCTACAGAACACTTTTGGGATGTTTTGGAACGGCGACTTCGTGCCAGGCCTCACCGACCGACGTCGATACATCTCCTCAGTACAACACTCCGTGAAGAATGGTCTGCCATTCCCGAAGAAATCTTCCAGCATTTGATTGAACGTATGCCTGCGAGAGTGGAAGGTGTCATCAAGGCTAAGGGTGGGCCAAAACCATATTTAATTCCAGCATTACCGATGGAGGACGCCACGAACTTTTAAGTCATTTTCAGCCAGGTGTTCCGCTACAGTTGCAATCTTTCCAATGCTGCCTCGGTTTGGACGGCTTTCTAAATTTGTGTGTGCAGTGGCGAAACACATCAGGTGGCAACCTTTGCCATGCTCAAAATGTCGTGCAAAACGCTGGAAAGTGATTTACATTTGACCCATATTTTTCAACTAACGCATCGATTGTGATACGCTCGTCTCCGAGTACCACAGTCTCCACTTTTCATGCGATTTCCAATTCTTCGCCGACAGGTGGTCTGCCATTCTTCGTTGTTCAGTCTTGTTTGACGATACCGGAAGCGTCTGCGCCACCTAACCACGTCCACCAAGTCAGCACGTATTGTTGCAGCATTGTTCGTCTTGGAAGAAACTGTATACCGCACGATACTTTTCTTTATGAATGAGACACGCCATTTTGTTTTGAGCTGATGTATTGCGGAGCGGAAATTTCAAGGTTTATGTAACTGTAAATAACAGAAATAATTACGCATCTTCTTTTTCGACGTGGTTAATTTGACTGCCCCTCGTATGGTGCAATAACGGCGATTTCGTCGGCTGAGTAAATATTTCTAAAAAATTGGAAACTAATCGCGAGGGACTTCTCATCCGCAAACAGAGTATTTCTTCACATTGTGTCAGTTGGCAGTCATCGGCTGGGGTCATCTCAGGAAAGGCCAGTAAAGGGAGAGAAAATGCAAGTTGAGATTTCTCCCGGAACACTGGTCGTACACCACAAGGCAAGGCCTAAAATAATGCGTATACAATTGAAGTGACCTTATCAGGTAAGGTAGGTGAGTAATATGAAACGGACCCCGCGAACAGCGATCACGGCGTTCAGCAACCTCTGCGTCTCCAGGCCGCACCCCTCCTGATTGTACGTGACTGAAAGGACCTTCAGCGGGCTGTGCAGTACGAAGGCATGCACAGTGGTTGTCTGAGGTGTTAGCCGTGAACTTTCAACCACGCTGGAGGCCATCTGCAAGAGAGACAGGAATGCGGCAGACACTTTAGTTGCGGATTGTCACCGAAGCGTTGAAACGAACTTACACTCTGATAACTGTGCAATAGTAGATAACGATGCAGCTGTGTGTAATGAATATCTCGAGACAGCCCTTGCGATATTTCTCAGCATTTACAAAACATATTTTCTCTGTCTGAGTTTGCGGATCCATTTTGAAGTTTGGGGACCCACATTTGAAATTTCATTTATCATTTTATGTTCATTCCTCTATATTTTGAAAGACTTCTCCCATATATGTACTCGTCTGTTACCTAAAAAAAATATCGTTTCATGAGGTAAGTCTTGCAACAACGATAACAGCGCCGAATATGGGTAATTTCTAAAAATGGTTGCCTATCGAAGACGCGGGGTCCAAACGATCGATATCGAGCGTGCGATTGTAATTCGATCACGCGACTGTGTTGGCGGGCGTTATGAGCATGTTTATAGTGGTCACAAAAGTAACGACAAACACCGTTACTAAAATACTCGTAATTACAAAGGAAACGACTTACCTCACTCGTCGTCGACGTTGTCGTCATGAAAAAGTCCATTTGATGTGTACGCTAAGGGAAGCATTCCCTTTTTGCCGTAACCTGGGTAGACTCCACTAATGTTGTTGTTGTTGTTGTGGTCTTCAGTCCTGAGACTGGCTTGATGCAGCTCTCCATGCTAATCTATCCTGTGCAAGCTCCTCCATCTCCCAGTACCTACTGTAACTTACATCCTTCTGAATCTGCTTAGTGTATTCATCTCTTGGTCTCCCTCTACGATTTTTACCCTCCACACTGCCCTCCAATGCTAAATTTGTGATCCCTTGATGCCTCAGGACATGTCCTACCAACCGATCCCTTCTTCTAGTCAAGTTGTGCCACAAACTTCTCTTCTCCCCAATCCTATTCAATACCTCCTCATTAGTTACGTGATCTACTCACCTAATCTTCAACATTCTTCTGTAGCACCACATTTCGAAAGCTTCTATTCTCTCCTTCTCCAAACTATTTATCGTCCATGTTTCACTTCCATACATGGCTACACTCCATACAAATACTTTCAGGAACGACTTCCTGACACATCTATATTCGATGTTAACAAATTTCTCTTCTTCAGAAACGCTTTCCTTGCCATTGCCAGTCTACATTTTATATCCTCTCTACTTCGACCATCATCAGTTGTTTTGCTCCCTAAATAGCAAAACTCCTTTACTATTTTAAGTGTCTCATTTCCTAATCTAATTCCCTCATCATCACCCGACTTAATTCGACTACATTCCATTATCCTCGTTTTGCTTTTGTTGATGTTCATCTTATACCCTCCTTTCAAGACACTGTCCATTCCGTTCAACTGCTCTTTCAAGTCCTTTGCTGTCTCTGACAGAATCACTATGTCATCGGCGAACCTCAAAGACTCCGCTAATGTCGTGCAAAAATATGGGTAGAGTGTCACACGCGTTAACCTTTCCTTGCAACTGCAAGTTATGGAAATACTGATACTGAAACAAGTAGAGTTCGTCGCTTTCTCCTGGACGGCCTTCTCTTTTAATGGAAGAGTTCACTGATTTCCACAACCGCTCGATGTTCTGCGTGTGCACACTGGGGTCATCCGAATGTAAGAAGTCCACGGAGTGGTTGACGAAGTCGTGCTTTCAGTTTCTTGTAGGACTGAAAGCCGTCTGTAATCAGTTTGCTACCGGGCGGTAAAGTACTTTATCAAGCCGTCTGAATGTCCCTAGTCTCCGGACAACACTCTTTTACCACAAAGCACTTGAGGGACTCTCGTTCTATACAATCGAATACCCAAATATGTTCGATTTCATTCTTTAAAGGTAGTCCTCTGTTTTTTCCTTCTTGCTCTGTGCCATTCGTCTACTTCAACAACTTTATTTGGTCCACCGATCGGTACACTGTCGTTCGTCGCCGGCCGGTGTGGCCGTGCGGATCTAGGCGCTTCAGTCTGGAACCGCGTGAACGCTACGGTCGCAGGTTGGAATCCTGCCTCGGGCATGGATGTGTGTGATGTCCTTAGGTTAGTTAGGTTTAAGTAGTTGTAAGTTCTAGGGGACTGATGACCATAGATGTTTAGTCCCATAGTGCTCAGAGACATTTTGTCGTTCGTCACTATTACATAACACACTTCTCTGTAAAACCCGAAATAGTAGATAATTCTGTTTCCGATGCTGTTACTTGCAGGGTGTAGTCCCTAATCCAACAAGATACAAGAATTATGCTGGTCTGGATCGATAATTTGGAATAGTCAAACCACATATTGTTCCTGATAGTCGTTCGTTTACCACAGTTTCCGCAATTAAATTGTAAAGGTATTTCACTACCAGAACTCTTCTTACGAACTTTTATAGACTTCGTAGCACCGCAGTCTACACAGTCCCTCCTTTCGTCATCCGGTATTAGTCCATATTTCCGTCAAAAAACGCAATTTTTTACATTGCATAAGCATGGAATTAGATTCTTCCACGTGAGGCAATCTGCCGAAGAAACGTCAGCGATACCACACATCCCACTCACTACCGACATCAACCGTCTGGGTTTCCCTAGTAACTCACGAATAATTTATCATAACGTTCGCCACCACAGTCGCGTGATCGATTTACAATCGCACGTTCGATATCTATCGTTTGGACCCTACGGCTTCAATAGGCAAACATTCTTGGAAATTCCCCTTATATGCAGCTGCATCCGCCTGGCAACGAAGTAACATCAATTTTCATATTCCCCTCACACAGCAGATTCCATCACTGCATTCTGCACTAATACATTTCATTTTCTAACATACCTATTGGAGTGCCACACCAGTTGACTTAAAACACAAAAACTGCAAAACCACTAATGGCGCTTTCAACACGAGTAACTAAACGTAAGAGGCAAAATTACGAGAGGCCTTAAGAAAGTACGTTTCACATTATGCCAGGTTACGTAACTACTACGCTGTATGAACGGCTTCATTGTCCGCAAATCTGTAACTGCTGGGAATCAGTTCCTCGGGCGGCTAGACATTGTCGTCCGTGCCTTCCTCACCGATCAGTACCACCCACGTCCATGCGACTTTGGTCAAATTGCTGCCATCATTTCACTATGGCTGGATCATACAGAGCCAGAATTTGATGTTGAGCCTGTTTGCAATTTAGAAGTTTTGCCCACAGGAATCGTACTGTCCCGCACACTTGAACTTTGGAATAGGTTACCAGTTGCCACGCACACTGCGAAGCACGTTATCCGTATTGCAGCGAACTGCGTCTGGCGGGAACCCAGAACATGTATGTACTTCCTGCTTACAATGCGCCACTCTTATTCTGCAACGGCCAGCGTGCGACGGAAGTGTAAATTACTTTTGAAATTCCTTCGTAGGTTCTGTTCTTGACTCGAATTCTACTTTCGTGTCTAATTATTTGTCTAATTTGAAGTCATTAATCGACTGTGACTGTTTCAAAAATGTGACAGAATGTTAAATCCTAAACTCTTTTTCCTTTTTCCCACGGGCAGAATACGACATGAATACATAGTCGAGTTCCTTTCGTAAATCTATTGTGTTAGCGAACAACTTTTATCTCGAAGTACAAACATAACCACTCGTTGTAGGCCCTATTCACCGACGAAATGAAAGAGAAAATTTTTACTTTTCAGTCTCCAACCACTTGTCGAGGACGGACTGTTTGAGGTAAAAGAGGGGAACCAGCTGCCTCAGTCTTCATTCTGCCCTCCCAACCAAAAATTTTAGCATGCGAACATATTCGCGCTCTTTTCACACAGAACATTGTAAGTCGTTTTACAGAGTATCTCTTTTGTAGTTAAACCTTCATACTCGGAATCTCCCTCTCACTGAGATTGTCTTATATCCCTCCCCATCGTCTCCTTTTCCAGCCCATTGATGTATAGTATATCTCACTGTCATTGTCTCTTCTTTCACTTACACTGTCTCCTTTTGTCTTTCTTTCCCCTTGCCACTGTCCCCACCACACCTCGACAACTCAAGAATTGGGGGAGAAGTGGGTCCAACTTACTTTTCCCCTGTACCCAGGTGTTTAATATTTCGGTCCAAAATGCGCCCTCCCCTGCACCTAAGTGTGAAAGTTCACCGGTCTGGAAGGGTCCAGACCCCCCCCCCCCCCCTCCCCACCTATATACGGTCTCTACTCTTTCTTTTCTATCGTATTTCTCTTTTGCTTCCATTTGTTCCATTTCCATCCATATCTCTTTCTCTCTCCTACCAGCACCCCTCTTCTCTTTCTCTCCCACTGGCACAGTCACCTCTCTCTTCCACAGTCACTGTTCCTCAGCTACACTCTTTCAGAAAAAACAACAACGCGAATGTGTTTTGACACAAATACACATTGACAACAAATAAGTATAATATTTGGTTAACACAAAATCGTTAGGCTTTACATTTTTATAGATACTTTTATCATCGAGCTCAGTTCATCGAAAACGCCTCGCTTACGATTTGCATCCTGCAAGAGTCGAAAGCGTTATTAGAAATATTTTACTGAATTTGCACTCGTTCCAGTTTTACATAATTTTTGGCAGTCAATCCACTTATTTTTAGGCAAGTTAAGACGCTTTTTAGCCCATTTCTTTTGTCGCTGCAGTACCACTTTGTGCCTTTTTCTGTAGGCGTAAGGTGTCGATTATACAATAAAGAGCGTCAAAATTTTACTGGTGAAAAAATGCTTACTGAAAGCGTAGTTTGGTGATCTCAGAACCCTTGCGATGACCCTAGAGTCCTTGCCACGCTTTCACTTCATCCGTTAGAACAACATTTACGCGTCATGCATATGTGTATAAGCACGGTAACCTCACGCCTCAATCTCGGTAATGAATAGTGATATCGAAAACAGTTTCTAAGATCACCGAGATCATCATCTTAAGAGCATACGGTAAACATTTCGACGATCCGCAATCAATGGAAATTATAGAAGTGGCCATCCTCACAATTGGTACTTTTCGTATCCAAAAATCATGGTCTTTCAGTGTTTTCCCAGGAACCACCCATGAAGAAATGATACTTTTATAAGCCACCTAAGGCCTACCCTACGCCACACCTTATACAAAAGAACCAACCGACTTGCTCAATTTGCCAGGACTGGAGGAAATGTGTATTGTTTAAATTTTGACCCTGTGCCGTAGGATAGCTACAGCATGCCCTTTTTACCGGTAGGTATACAAATGTTCGCTGTGCGAACGGCTACACGATATACTGGATATCTAATCTCTGATCAATATAACGAGTGCTATGACACCCTAAAAATTGCATTTTCGAGCGCGTCCTTTTGGGAGATATTGGTACCGTACACGACGAACATGCAACGCAAATCTACAAGGGAGTGTACGACATTCATGTTGACGTAACCTACACCATCGCTATACATATTACGGTGGTGGCGTATTAAGCTGATTGTTCCGCCCTTTCTGCCGACTGTCCCGGTGGCTCCTGATTAACTTGCAATGACACGGCGCGCAGCCGCAAGGCCTCTTTCCTGTTCCCCTTGCCCCTCCGTAGCAAACCCATACTGCTTCCTGCGCACCAGCTGCTGAACAATAGCATCTCGAGTGACTCACGCAGGAAGGCACGTTGGTCGCAGGCCATTACCTTACCTTCCAAGAACAGCCAACAGCTATACCACATTTGAAGGGGAGTGAAAATGGCAATATGGGTCACCAATTAGATGCGTTTTGTTTTGGCTACCAAACTAGAAACTGAATTACGCTCATTGATTTGACTTACGTTTCATGAACTGTGGTAGACTAGAAGGTCGGTTAATTTTTCATTAATGTTAAAGCAGGTTTATTTTTTGATTGAAAGACATTTTCTCGCTGTGGCTTAGCACGGCCTGTTTTTGTATCTGTTGGCAGTAATCGCTTTCTTTTATTTCTGATCACATGATTACTGATGGATTCTGTAGTGAATTTCAGCGAGTTGACATTTCGTCGTAACGTTGTTTTCCATCTATTTTCTTCCATAATTTATGTATAAATTATAATATGAATTATAAAATGTAATATGTGCATTACATAAAATTTCTTTTACTTCATTAGGCAGCAACTGTATGTAGAATATTTCAATTGAAAACAAGTCTTGGTTACAACTTGTTCTTTTATTAAACACGCCTGTCGCCTATGTGGAGCATCTTGAAATTATCTTCAAACTTGCCTTTTACAACACATTGAAAGCAATGAAATGACACTGCTTGACTGACGCATGACTCGAATCCAATGGACCCGCCGAGACCTTTTCCTTGTCCAACATTTTAAAACCATAAAACGGCCCTGTGCTAGACTGAAGCAAGTGTCGAATTAGACGATCCCATAGAGACCTTAATAAGATTCCGCTGCTCGCCTACCTTTGTATCTCCTTTACGTTCCTGCGGTGAAGTTACGGTTGCAGTACTATGTATTCTGTTTAAATGTGTACACTACTACTTGAGTGCGGTCATACCATTGCACCATTCTGGCCTGCTGCTGCGATTTTATTAAGGTCTGGCGGGTCCATATGATTTGACACGAGCTTCAGTCTAGCACAGAGCCGTTTAAATGTTTTTAATATTTTGTAAAGGACGTTTTAAGATAACCTGAAGATGCCCCACGGAGGGGAAACGCGTTGTTAACAAAAGACCAAGTTGCAACCAAGACTGTGTTTTTTATTTGAATTAAAAACAAAGTCCACTGCGCTGTTTTTCTGTCCGTATGAAATGCCTCAACTAAGGAACTACTGTCAGGATTTTGATAGGTTTTCACTAAAAGACACCGGTTTACGACGTAGATTTGTCTACATAATTCATTACCGCTACGCCAGAGTAGTCTCCGGCCGTGGGAATCCAGGTGGGGTCGGTACGGTGAACTGATTAAGTCATCATTGTATAAGAACACTACAAAAAACTATAATGTATAAACTATAAAATAATATGGATGCAATAAGTATAGTTGTATGGGCAAAACATTTTCACAAAGCGTCTACTCATCAACATTCTCCTCCTACCGCGTATTGCACAGAGTTTTGGAAGAAAAAAAAAAAGTTTGAAAAAGAAGAAACACTTCGTTCACTCACATAAACAGTTAAAATTTCTGGAAAATCTAGCAGTAAAGGATGACTGAAATACACAAACACCTCTTCACGGTGTGGACCATCAGCAAGTAACATGAACAGAGCTACATACTACCGTTTAAGACACATGGGTTAAGATCAAATTAGGAAACTACAGAAGGGAATGACTACAATGTTGATGCACTTTATCAATTTTAGGTAGTTGCAACTATAATTTTTGTTCTTTTTTAATTTTTCAGACTAGGTTTTAACCTGGATCTCCTTTTTAACGCGAGTAGCCTGGATCTTTTTAACGCGAGCAGATGCCGCAACTAATTCGGAGAAATGCCACAACTAATTCGGAGAAATGCCACACTCACTAAAATTATTAGGAAGATTGGCACGAAAAATAAATAAATAAAATAATGTTCGTAACGGTCCTTCAATTAAGACACGGAAAGAGTAATGGCTGGTCATTAAATTTATGTATGAATGTCACACACTTGAAATTAGACGCACTGGAAAGGTAGCCGAATTAGTAAATGACGCGGGCGAAACGGCAGAGTAAATACATTTGAAACATAACAATGGAGGGTGAAACTTCCGACAATGTCAGTCACTCATGCTAGCGAAACGTCAGAAAAAAAATCAAAGAAACTTCGGCCGAAGAACCAGAGACACTGAAAATCCCGTATACGGATTTCGGCGGGGAAATTCAGAATAGAACTATTACGTCAGATTTTCATTTGCCGCGGTAAACGAGTTATTAGGCTCTTGTCGGAGAAAGATCCGAAGAATTCGGCTGTGCACTGAGTTCCGTGTCGAATAATGAATGTGCATAAATTACGGAAATGCCTACTGTCAAAAAGCTTATTTCTTTATATGGTTTAGGTTTCTCATTATGAGCCTACGTATATTCATTTACCTCAACGTAAGACACTGTATCACAGTAAAAAAATAGTCTGGTGAAAATAAGGAACACTGCGAAACTGACGCAACATCGTTATTTTTCTTTCTTTCAGAGAACTGGCTTCTGCAGTACTAGTTTTCTTGATGAAAAAAAAAAAAAAAAAAACACCATCGGTTGCACAATGAGATGTTGCTGTTAGATGATAACAAAGAAACACAGAATGTCTGATCTTTTACTACAATCAAAGCCAGTAAGCTCAATGATTGAGACGGCGCTTCAAGACTTATTAGCGTCAAAAGCAGTTTCCTCAATAGGTCTGATTGATTCTGAAGTAGGAGGAGTGAAGCTGTTTTGCTGGAAAAATCTAAGATTTGCTTGCTGCAGTTCTCCATTCCTGTCCATTGTCAGACACTTCTTCACAGTAGCGAGCTGAACTATACTACAGCATTTGCGATATTGACTTACTTATTCCCATTTATGACTTAGTGCAGTACTTGCCTTCCACCATACCTTCAGAGACGCAGTTTTCACAGTGTAATGTATGCCCAGCCACTTTTCTCTCTTTGATTATGTTTTTTATTGGCCTTTTTTGTTGCACCGTTGCTGTAAGGCTTCATTGTTTACTCCATCAGTCCATTTAATCTGCTTTTCAAAGGCTTGTAATCACTTCATTTCTTTCTCACGCACTGTTTACGTGACCTACATATACATAACTTTGCCTCAAACAAAGGCTTTTTGTGGTTATTTTTCAGTACCAACGTTTATATTTTTCAGTATTAGCCACAACTTCGTCGACAGAAAGCCATTTTCCTTGTACAAACACGAATTATTGTCCTCCATCAGTTTGACTTCAGGAAAGCTGATGGCACAAGAGAGGTAGTTCCAAAGTTGTGCTTGATACTGGAGTCAAGCTCTAGGAAAAATCAAGACACCTTCAAATTTGTCAACATAGCGTAGTACAGCGAAAATTATGTAAAATGTTTGAAATTCTAAAAAAATGTAAATCATAGGGAAAGACGGGTAATGTACAATATCTAAAAGGAGAAAAATTTTAAAAAAGTCTAACAGTTTGTGAAATGTCTAAATGCATGAAAGAAAACAGGTAAAAGGAACATTTGACGCGCGTTGAAAGACGTTCGAAATCATGAACAGCAAGGGCTCACGATTGAGATTTTATAACTCAATGTTTAACTTATAATCTTAGAATTTTAAAGAACACTACAGGATATTTGTCTGGTGGATTTTGTAGGCTGCACAGGCTGCTGTTGTGTTGCCTGACACTTTTGTCATCTATGTCCGATGGTGTAGAGAGTTAATTTAATTTATTTCTTACTTCTTGACGAATAATTTCACTTAAGGTTTGACGTTTTTTTCCCTTCAAACTACTTTTTTTACTTCCAATTTTGGTTCAGAAATCTGTTGCTGGAAGATCCTAAATTTAGTACTTGAACAGAAGGAAGCCATTTTACGAATCAAATATCACACCAAAGAAACTTTCTGTACGTAAAATAGCTATGTCTGGAAGACGTCAACCTTTCGAGACCCCATTTACATGGGTAGCAGCAGCTGTTCGTGGAACATTTCAATTTTGCCTCAAATCGCTAAGTTTTTCTTAATCACCCGGATTTATTTTTTCGAAACTACGCATGACGCTGATCTATTTGAGACCCAAATTTGTCCAATTTCCACACTTCGTTTGGCGATGAAAAACTGGACAAAAATTTTCTCTGTGATCAATAACTAAGAAATATTACACTGATTATTTTCAAGCAATTAAAACCTTTTCTTTTCAAAACTTGACCTCAGGCTGGTCTATTTGATACCTCATTCCTCCATTTCCCACCCTCCGTTTCTCTATGAAAATTCGGACAACAATGTATCGCGCAATTTTTAAGGAGTCATGTTCGCGTTGCACACAAACATTTGAACAACTAACAGGTTGCAGTAAGAAAGCAATGGCAAAAGAGAAATTCTCTAATTAAAACGAGTGTAATCTAGGGTTGCACGTCTTCTCTCTTGTTCAACCTGTACACACACACACACACACACACACACACACACACACACACACACACACACACACACACATCAAAAAAAGTTTTGCATCACCCCGGTTCCCAGAACTGAAGACAGACGTTGACTGTGGATATTCTGTCACAGACACAGTCCCTCTGACTGTTCGGAGATGTCACTAAAACCGCCCAAAGATGTGAACAACCATCCATGAGCAGCGCCTATTTAGACGGAGGGTGTTCGACAGCCGATCAGTTCTAGTCATTCCACTAGGAAGGAGGTACGTGGCTCGTGTGGTCTGTAGTTCAACCATGCCTAGACGGTCAATACCGCGGTTCGATCGAGCCCGCATTGTTACACACTGCGACGAAGGGCTCTCAACAAGGGAAGTGTCCAGGCGTCTCTGAGTGAACCAAAGCGATGTTGTTCGGACATTGATGAGATACAGAGAGACAGGAACTATCTATGACCTGGCTCGCTCAGGCCGCCCAAGGGCTGCTACTGCAGTGGATGACAGCTACCTACGGATTATGGCTCGGAGGAACCCTGACAGCAACGCCATCATTTTGAATAATGCTTTCCGTGCAGCCACTGGACGTCGTGTTACGAGTCAAACTGTGCACAATAGGCTGCATGATGCGCAGCTTCATTCCCGACGTCCATAGGCGAGATCCAGCTTTGCAACCACGACACCATGCAGCGCAGTACAGATGGACCCAACAACATGCCGAATGGACCGTTCAGGATTGGCATCACGTTGTCTTCACCGATAAATGTTGCATATGCCTTCAACCAGACAATCGTCGGAGTCGTGTTTGGAGGCAACCCCGTCAGGCTGAACGCTTTAGACACACTTTCCAGCGAGTGCAGCGAGGTGGAGGTCCCCGGCTGTTTTGGGGTGGCATTATGTGGGGCCGAAGTATGCCGCTAGTGGTCATGGAAGGCGCCGTAACGGCTGTACGATACGTGAATGCCAACATCCGACCTACAGTGCAACCATAGCGGCAGCATATTGGCGAGGCATTCGTCTTCATGGACGACAATTCGCGCCCCCATCGTGCACATGTTGTGAATGACTTCCTTCAGGATAACGACATCGCTCGACTAGGTGGCCAGCATGTTCTCCAGGCATAAACCCTATCGAACATGACTGGGATAGTTTGAAAAGGGCTGTTTATGGATGATGTGATCCATCAACCACTCTGAGGGGTCTACTCCGAATCGCCGCTGAGGAGTAGGACAATCCGGACCAATAGTGCCTTGATGAACTTGTGGAGAGTATGCTACAACGAATACAGGCATGCATCAATGCACGCGGACGTGCTACTGGGTATTAGAGGTACCGGTGTGTACAGCATTCTGGACCACCACCTCTGAAGGTCTCGCTGTATGGTGGAACAACATGCAATGTATGGTTTTCATGAGCAATAAGAAGGCCGGAAATGATGTTTACGTTGATCTGTATTCCAATATTCTGTACAGATTCCGGAACTCTCAGCATCGAGGTGATGCAAAACTTGCGTGTGCGTGCGTGTGTGTGTGTGTGTGTGTGTGTGTGTGTGCGCGCGTGTGCGTGTGCGTGCGCGTGCGCGTGCGCGTGCGCGTGCGCGTGCGCGTGCGCGAGTGCGTGCGCGTGCGCGAGTGCGTGCGCGTGCGCGAGTGCGTGCGCGTGCGCGAGTGCGTGCGCGTGCGCGAGTGCGTGCGCGTGTGTTGCTGAAACAGAGAAGGAAATCAACGGAAGGTAGAACTATAGATACTGTTGAATGGGGCAGAGTAAACCAAATAAAGATAGAATTATTAAGAAATAGTACAAATGAGATTAGCGATAAAATTGTTAAAATAGGGAAGCATGTGGTCGACGAGGTGAGTGAATACAGCAGCCCAGTGAACATATTAACGCAAGATAAAGCAAGAATAATACACGAAGCAGACCAGCGCAGGCAAAGAGCGTTCCTCCCTAAAATAAGTCTGCTGGAATCAAACTGAGGCCCTCATTTGAATAAGAAACTTTGGCGAAAGTACTGTACGTCTGAAGCTCATCTCTGAATCATTGACGAGGGGAAAAATCAAAATAGAACAGAATCGAAGTTTTTAAGATGTTGAGTCACAGAAGTATGCTGAAAGTTAAAGAGGACTGACAAGATAAGCAATGAGGAGATTTTCCAGTGAATCGGCGAGGAAAGGAATATGCGGAAAAAATGACCACAAGATGAAACAGGATGATGTTAAGGCATCAGGCAACAACTTTCGTGGTGGTAGAGGGAGACGTACAGGATGAAAATTGGGAGACAAGACAGACTGGAATATACCCATCAAATACGGGTGGAGGATGTTTTATTTAAGCGCTACTCCGAGATGAAGACTTTGTTACACGAGAGAAAGTCGTGGCGTGCCAGATCAAAACAGTCAGACGACCAAAAAATTGACTCATGAAAGTTCCGCTGCAATTTCTCGCCAAGTTTAATCGAATTAAAATAACAGTATTTTCTCCAAAACTAAAAGAATCTAATGCGCAATAAATCGTATCTATCCCAATTACTCAGAAAATGAGACGCGCGGGTGAGTCAACTTATCAAGCCGGGTATCAGCTAGACACGAGGCTATCCGTGTGCAGAGTACCAGTGACAGCCGTCTGAACTGTTATGCAAGCAACAGACCAGCCACGTGCCATGTTGGTCATGCTGAGGTGAAGGCATCAGCAGCAGCGAGGAAGGCGGTGATCTATATCTTTCATGAATACGATTGTGAGTGCCTGACAGCAATCAATCGCGTAGCATACGGTTCGATGCAATCTTTCTGAGCAACTTCTGAGAATCGATTCTGTAGCGCGCTTAAAGAGGCAAGTGAGTCAATGTAATGTTGTCCACTTGATTATTAGACTGATTACTTGTCTGCGCTGAGCATCAACTTACTCAAAACAAAGAAACTCTGAGGAACATAGATCTCTTATGTCTTTCGACATGTTGTCAATTGGTGGTTACTCACGTCTGTTTGAATGTACCGTGTACTAAACGAGAGTGTGGAAAAGGGAATAAAAAAAAAATTAAAACATGTCTTTTGCAAACAAAAGTTTTCAAAGAATATTTTCTGCGGCAGACAAACCGACATTTTTAGCAATGTGCATGCAACTTGCGCGGTTGGATAATGAAGGCGCAGAATAACCATTTGGTAGTCGGAGTTCCTATAATATGGCGCGAGGCAAGCAACCACATCACAGACTCATTTCTGCCTGGCATATGTCACGGGATTTTCCTGCTACAAACTCGTGCATCCGTAAAGTATCCAGACGTTCGCCGAGTTTCTAAACCAACTGACCTCGATCCCATCGCTTGTGCAATAGGAATAGCACATACAAAATAAACAGTTGAGGAAAAACGCAGGAAGTGTGTTCTTTTTCAGCTTCCAGAAATATATTGACCCTGGCTACCAATCTGGAGATGTTATTCGCTTAATGAACAATGCTGACCTTTGTTCTAGCACTAACAAAAGGTCAAGATGAAGTCACAATTTTACATTTTCGCCACATATACAAAGAATTTATGAATTTCTCTGCACTGAGTGGCATTGTTTGCTACTGTCCGGAAATTCAATAGTCTCACGCCAAGACTCGGCGTGGAACACATCGAAGCGTGGGTAGCGTTTATAGACTCATCTAAAACAAGTATGAAAGTAGTAATTTACACAATGTAAACAAATATGCATCATTATCGGTTGGATATTCTACTCACCTGAATGAGACTTCTGGAAAAATACGCTTTCAGGAGTATAAAAGGTATATCTGTGGTGATTTAAAAGTTATCACTCTCGTGGGACTTTAGACGGGGTACACCAAGAACAACGGTACAGTAGAAACAGAAAACAGCACCACAGAAAGAAAAATTAGCGAATCTGAAACAGAATGCAGCCAGGAAATAAAGTCTCCCGTGTGCCGTTGATGAACTTATTGAATGATAACGAAGAATTGCATGCTTCGGCATTCAAATCGAAATTATACATCTGCTGGCTATGTAAATGCTGTGAAGAAGCGCACAAGTGTGTACAAACAGCTGGGTGTTAAGACGTCCATCAGAATTCATCTGCTCAACTCACATCTCTACTTCTTCCCCGAAAACCTAGATTCAGTCAGTGACGAACAAGGTGAACGTTTTCACCAGGACATCTCGGTGATCGAGTCATGGACTACAGTTCGCCACTTCAGCGTGAGATGCCTAATGTACAGCACAAACAAGTCTACAGCCAAGAAATTCAAAAGAAGCACACCTTACATTAACGAAGTATTTTCAGGGTGCGTTGATTTTAGTGCCTATTATATCTTTGCTAGATATTACTATATCGTCTGTGACACACAGTCAACGTAGGTTTAGAAAACATCGTTCTTGTTAAACACAACTAGCTCTTTATTCACATGAAGTGTTGAGTGCTATTGACAAGGGATTTCACATCCATTCCGTATTTCTGGATTTCCGGAAGGCTTTTGACACTGTACCACACAATCGGCTTGTAGTGAAATTGCGTGCTTATGGAATATCGTCTCAGTTATGCCACTGGATTTGTGATTTCCTGTCAGAGAGGTCACAGTTCGTAGTAATTGACGGAAAGTCGTCGAGTAAAACAGAAGTGATTTCTGGCGTTCCTCAAGGTAGTGTTATAGGCCCTTCGCTGTTCCTTATCTACATAAACGATTTGGGAGACAATCTGAGCAGCCGTCTTAGGTTGTTTGCAGACGACACTGTCATTTATTGACTAATAAAGTCATCAGAAGATCAAAACAAATTGCAAAACGATTTGGAAAAGATATCTGAATGGTGCGAAAATTGGCAGTTGACCCTAAATAACGAAAAGTGTGAAGTCATCCACATGAGTGCTAAAAGGAATACGTTAAACTTCGGTTACACGATAAATCAGTCTAACCTAAAAGCCGTAAATTCAACTAGATACCTAGGTATTACAATTACGTACAACTTAAATTGGAAGGAACATACACAAAATGTTGTGGGGAAGACTTACCAAAGACTGCGTTTTATTGGCAGGACACTCAGAAAATGTAACAGACCTACTAAGGAGACTGTCTACAGTACGCTTGTCAGCCCTCTTTTACAGTACTGCTGCGAGGAATGGGATATTTAACAGATAGGACGGACGGAGTACATCGAAAAAGTTCAAAGGAGGGCAGCATGTTTTGCATTATCACGAAATATGTGAGAGAGTGTCACAGAAAGGATATAGGATTTGGGCTGGACATCATTAAAAGAAAGGCGTTTTTCGTTGCGACGGAATCTTCTCACGAAATTCCAATCACCAACTTTCTCCTCCGAATGCAGAAGTATTTTGTTAACACCAACCTACATAGGGAGGAACGATCACCACGATAAAATAAGGGAAATGAGGGCTCGTACGGAAAGATATAGGTGTTCCTTCTTTTCGCGCTCTACACGCGATTGGAATAAGAAAGAATTGTGAAGGTGGTTCGATGAACCCTCTGTCAGGCACTTAAATGTGATTTGCAGAGTAACCATGTAGATAGGTCATGTGACTCAACCTTACTATTTTCTTAGCTAATACCTTGTTCATTTGTACTCCATGTAACAATATTAGTTCTACTGAAATATAAATGGGTGAAGGAGTGTATCTAGAGACGGTGTGTGATAGTGATTCAAAATATCCAATCCATTTGCCTCTATGTTTCAGTTGTCTTAGGAAACAAGTGTCACATACCAAGATATCTGCCGAGTTTTAAAATGTGTTTCCAGTGTAATTATAGTAGTAATAATAGCTACTTATGTCTTATGTAGTATTTTTGATAGGCAGCAGGAAATATTGCCAGTTTGTCGCAGCATATTCTCCGATCATACGTTTTGAACTGTAGACACACTATAAATCTGGTCTTTACAATTCATCAAAAAATTGGGAAGTTAGCCCGATTACAACACTCCAATCGCGGGAAATCTTTTTAAATTAGTGACCCTTGAATTCGCTGTATCGACTTTCCATTACACCTCAGTGCGCCTACGTTGCTAACCTCTGTTAGCGTCAACAGACACTGACAGTGGCTACAGTGTCAAATGTACAAAGAACTTGGATATGTAACTGCACAATTTGTATTATGTTCCACTTCCTCTGGCCTGAATGCATGCACCGTCACCGATGCGAAGGGCGTCGCAAGGCCGCTGTATCTACTCCTGTGGCAGCCTGATCCCCAATTGTTGTATCTGGTCCTTTGTATCGTGGACACTGGCACGAGGGCGAAACTGACGTCCGAGATGGTGACAAATCTATTCGGGATAGATTTGGGGAACTTGCTGATGACGGGAGTGCTGCAACATCGCGAAGGCAGTTCATAAACACACGTGCCATGTGTGGACAGGCACTGTCCTGTTGAAAAATAACTCACTATTCTGTCGCACGCAAGAACACATCTACATCTACATGATTACTCTGCAATTCACATTTAAATGCTTGGCAGTGGGTTCATCGAACTACAATCACACTATCTCTTTACCATTCCACTCCCGAACAGCGCGCGCGAAAAACTAACACCTAAACCTTTCTGTTCGAGCTCTGATTTCTCTTATTTTATTTTGATGATCATTCCTACCTATGTAGGTTGGCTTCAACAAAATATTTTCGCATTCGGAAGAGAAAGTTGGTGACTGAAATTTCGTAAATAAATATCGCCACGACGAAAAACGTCTTTGCTTTAATGACTTCCATCCCAACTCGCGTATCATATCTGCCACACTCTCTCCCCTATTACGTGATAATACAAAACGAGCTGCCCTTTTTTGCACCCTTTCGATGTCCTCCGTCAATCCCACCTGGTAAGGATCCCACACCGCGCAGCAATACTCTAAGAGGACGAACGAGTGTCGTGTAAGCTGCCTCTTTAGTGGACTTGTTGCATCTTCTAAGTGTCCTGCCAATGAAACGCAACCTTTGGCTCTCCTTCCTCACAATATTATCTATGTGGTCTTTCCAACTGAAGTTGTTCGTAATTTTAACACCCAGGTACTTAGTTGAATTGACAGCCTCGAGAATGGTACTATTTATCAAGTAATCGAATTCCAACGGATTTCTTTTGGAACTCATGTGGATCACCTCACACTTTTCGTTATTTAGCGTCAACTGTCACCTGCCACACCATACAGCAATCTTTTCTAAATCGCTTTGCAACTGAGACTGGTCTTCGGATGACCTTACTAGACGGTAAATTACAGCATCATCTGTAAACAACCTAAGATAACTGCTCAGATTGTGACCCAGGACATTTATATAGATCAGGAACAGCAGAGGTCCCAGGACGCTTCCCTGGGGAACACCTGATATCACTTCACTTTTACTCTATTACTACGAACTGCGACCTTCCTGACAGGATATCACGAATCCAGTCGCACATCTGAGACGATACCCCATAGGCCCGCAGCTTGATTAGAAGTCGCTTGTGAGGAACGGGTATCAAAAGCTTTCCGGAAATCTAGAAATACGGAATCAACTTGAGGTCTCCTGTCGATAGCGGCCATTACTTCGTGCGAATAAAGAGCTAGCTGCGTTGCACAAGAACGATGTTTTCTGAAACCATGCTGATTACGTATCAATAGATCGTTCCCTTCGAGGTTATTCATAATGTTTGAATACAGTATACGCTCCAAAACCCTACTGCAAACCGACGTCAATGATATAGGTCTGTAGTTCGATGGATTACTCCTACTACCATCCTTAAACACTGGTGCGACCTGCGCAATTTTCCAATCCGTAGGTACACATGAGGGCACAGGATGTCCATCACGAACCGTTGAGCCGTCACAGCTCTGTCAATCACTACCACTCGTGACCACGCCAAGAGTAACACCGCTGTGCTTCTCCAAAACATTGGAAGAATTGTACCTTTCCCCAGCTCGCTGCATACTCTCCGCCGATTGCCATCCGGGGTAGAACAGAACTAAGATACATCGTTGAGTACAATGCGACGCTATTCATCAGCTGTCCATGCTTTCCGGTCACGCCATCACTCCAGACTTATACCTCAGTTGTGTAGTCGGAACGGTGGCCTATGCATCAAATGATAATGACTTAGTCCGGCTGCAGGTAGTCTCCGATCAATGGTGCGAGACAACACACAATGTTCCAGAGCGTCCGTTAATTGTCCTCGGATGGCAAATGCAGATGTGAAGGTGGTTACGTTGTCCTCGGGGCCCAATACGGCTATGCTACCTTGCGGTGGTCAGGCGTGACTGATCAGAACGTTGATCGCGAGAATGGCTGCCTTCACATTCCCATGCAGCCCAACATCGCGCCAGTATCACATCCGAACGTATCACAAATCCGAATATGAACAGAACGAGGGAGTGCTGAAAAGTAACTCTGCCGAATTTTTTTTTTTTTATTCTGGTCTCAATATCAATTTAGGTATTAAATGTCAAGCGTATTACTCTGTCGATTTCTCGTTTCTCTGGCACAAGTTGCAACCCTCTGCCGCTAGAGGGCTCCGAACTGTCGCGTGTAACAAACTATGTGATCAAAAGTATCCGAACACCAGGCTGAAAATGACTTACAACTTCGTGGCGTCCTTCAACAATGCTGCAACAATACGTCCTGAACTAGTGGACGTGGTTGGGTGGAGAAGACGCTTCCGGTATCGTCAAGCAGGACTAACTGGAAATCGCATGAAAAGTGGAGACTGTGGTACTCTGAGACGAGCCTATCACAGTCGATGCGTTAGTTGAAAAATATGAAAGTCAAACGTAAATCACTTTCCAGCGTTTTGCACGATATTTTGAGCAAGGCAAAGGTTGCCACCTGATGGGTTTCACCACTACGTACATCCATTCAGAAAGCCCTCTAAACCGAGGGAGCATTGGAAAGATTGGAAGTGTACCGGGACACCTGGCTGAAAATTGCTTACAAGTTCGTGGCGCCCTCCATCGGTAATGCTGGAATTCAATATGGTGTTGGCCCACCCTTAGCTTTGATGGCAGCTTCCACTCTCGCAGGCATACGTTCAATCAGGTGCTGGAAGGTTCCTTGGGGAATGGCAACCCATTCTTCACGGACTGCTGCATTGGGGAGAGGTATCGATGTCGGTCGGTGAGGCCTGGCACGAAATCGGCGTTCCGTAACATCCGAAAAGTTTTCTATAGGATTCAGGTCAGGACTCTGTGCAGGCCAGTGCATTACAAGGATGTTATTGTCGTGTAACCACTCCGCCACAGGCCGTGCATTATGAAAAGGTGCTCGATCGTGTTGAAAGATGCAATCACCATCCCCGAATTGCTCTTCAACACGGGGAGGCAGGAAGGCGCTTATAACATCAATGTGGGCCTGTGCTGTGATAGTGCCACGCAAAACAAGCGGTGCAAGCCACCTCCATGAAAAACACGACCACACCATAATACCACCGCCTCCGAATTTTACTGTTGATATCACACACGCTGACAGATGCCGTTCACCAGGCATTCGCCATATCCACACCTTGCCGTCAAATCGCCACATTGTGTACCGTGATTCGTCACTCCACACGTTTTTCCACAGTTTAATTGTCCAATGGTTACGCACGTGACACCAAGCGAGGCGCTGTTTGGCATTTACCGACGTTATGTGTGGCTTATGAGCGGCCGCTCGACCATAATATACTAGTTTTCTCACCTTGGGCCTAACTGTCATAGTACTTGCAGTGGATGCTGATGCAGTTTGGAATTTCTGTGTGATGGTCTGGATAGATGTCTGCCTATTACACACTACGACCCTCTTCAACAGCCGGCGGTCTGTCAGTCAGCAGACGAGGTCGGGCTGTACGCTTTTGTGGTGCACATGTTAGTTCACGTTTCCACTTCACTACCATATAGGAAACAGTGGACCTAGGGATGTTTAGGAGTGTGGAAATCTCGCGTACAGACGTATGACACAAGTGACATCCAATCACCTGACCACGTTTGAAGTCCGAGTTCCGCGGAGCGCCCCATTCTGGTCTCACGATGTCTGATGACTACTGAGGTCGCTGATATGGAGTACGTGTCAGTGGGTGGCAGCACAATGCATCTAATATAAAAAACGTATGTTTTAGGGGGTGTGCGGATACTTTTGATCTCTTAGTGTCGTAGTACATAATTTAAACATGTCGGTGTGTGAGAAAAACAGCGTGCTATAATCGAGTTTCTAACTGCAGAAAACTGTATAGTGTGCGCTGCGCTGCGTCGTCTGCAACAATCCGACGCCCTTGGGTTCACTGTCATCGATCATCCTCCATACAGTCCCGACTTGGTCCCCTCTAATTTTCATCTGTTTCAAAAACAGAAAGAATACCTTCGAGCACTTAAATTTGATAATGATGAGACGGTGCAAGCAAAGGTGAGGTTGCGCCGCTGTCAACGAAGTCGAATATTCCACAGTGACGGTATCAACCAAATTGCCTCTCGTTGCGAGAAATGTGTTTGTCGTCACGTTGACTATGTCGAGAAATAAATATGCAGACATGAAGAATAAAGGAATAAAATGTTAATAATGTTTGTTTTATTTAAAAAGCTTTCAGAGTTTTCACATGAAAGTTCGTATAATCACAGAGTATCGAATGAAACTGAAGCCAAGAAAATCTGAAGTATTGAGAAGTAGCAGATGATATTAGTGATAAACTTGTCAAAATTAAGGATCACGTAGTAGACAAAGTGAAGGCTTTCTACTGGCTCAGAAGAAAAATAGTGCTCGAAGGAAAAGTAACGAATATACGAGAAGAAAACCAGCGAAGGTGAAGAGGGCATTCCTTTCTAATAGGTGTCTGCTAGTAATATGACAAAGTAGTTTCAAAGCTTTTGAGTCTTTGAACAGAGCACTGTATGGAAGTGAGCCATAGAAGACTGGGTGAGAGATGATGAAGTACCATACTCCTTGACTGAGCGTAGGGGAACGATGTGGGAGACCCGCACCTCCGTACTAGACAAGGTCCTGTCTTAGTGGAGGTGGTTTGCCATTGCCTTCCTCCGATCGTAATGGGGATGGATGATGATGATGCTGATGATGACACAACAACAACCAGTCATCTCGAGGCACGTGTAAATCCCTGACCCCGCCGGGAATCAAACCCGGGACCCCGTGCTCGGGAAGCGAGAACGCTACCGCGAGACCACGAGCTGCGGAACTGGGGGAGAACAGGAAGAAAAGCGTTTGGGATGTGGTGTTAGGGAACAATGTTGACGATTAAACGGAGTGGTAAGTAATGATATTCTCCGTAGAATCGCCCGGGAAGGAAATACGGAGAGAGGAAAAAAAAACAAAAAACAAAACAGGAGAGAGAGTATGATAGGAGATGTCGTAACACACAACACATGAGCGACTAGCTTCCACCGTGATAGAGGACGACGAAGTGGTTGGGGCAGGAGACAGACTGGGAAAAATGATGAAGAAGAACGTTGTCGTATTTTCCTCATACGAAGTATACAGTAGATTCGACCACAAAATAATACGCCTGAAGGCGTGTTTGTGTGTGACAAAAAGTTCTCTTTCATGATATCTGTCGTTACTTAGAATTTGTACGTTCTGGCTGAGACAACGCTCAGCGCAGACGAGTAATCAATCCAGTGGACAGCATTACAGTGGCTTAGTTGCCACTTCAGACGTGCCACATAATCGATTCGCGGAAGTAGCTCAAATTGATGGCGTCTAACGGTGTAAGGAGTACGCCACGCGACTAATTGCTGTCAGGCACGAGCAATCGACGTTTCATCAATGTCACTCACCTCCCTTTTCGCTGTTTCTGACGTTGCCTTCATCCTAACATTCACTACCACCAGCCGCTGTCTGGTACGTTAAACCACCAAGGTTCGCGATGGAGTCACTAGCCGGGCTAGGATTCATTTTGTGTCCACCTGAAAATTTATGTTTATAGCCTTCAATTTTTATTTCGATTAAACACGCAAGTGCAACAAGGCAGCGTCAATTAATCTATCTTTTTAACATTCCGCAGCTACAGTAGCCACACATGTTTTGCATGATTAGATGTGTTATGTAACGGGAACAACAATTAGAGACCACCTTCCTTTCGAATAATTCGTTCTAATTATACAGCAAACTTCCTGTTATCCAAGGGACTGTGGACCGAAACTGCACGGCTAATACAAAATCACAGATAATTCAGACAGACCGATGTTTTTATCAGAATTTGCGTTTACAAAACATACCTCCTGTCACCTTTGAAATTTTACAGCATGAAGGCGTTACTCGCAGGAAACTGCCTTAAGAAAATTGCATTTAAAAACCACTGTCTTCCACTTTAACATGAAGACAGTTTTTCCACACAATTTCAGCTACTTTCGATTTTCGTGTAATTGCTCATCTCTGAAAAAACGAATTAACCTCAATTTATTTGGTGTATTTTCACTAAATAATGTCTCATACAATAATTTTCTCGGGTTACTCCCAACTTAGAAAGGAAGTATTGACTGCAAAAAAGCGAGCAGAAATTATACTATGTCAAGATCACCCAAGAACGTCATGTAGGTTCCTCTTAGAGGAGTTATTTTAACTACGCAGTCACAATACATTCACTAATGAAATTCGTAATAAATAATCCATCACAATTTAACGATATCCTCAACACTGGAAAGAAAATTTACCTTTATTACCGTTATTAAATCTATCGGTGGCTCAGAAAGGAAGTAACTATGCAGCAACAAAAATATTTGAGTATTTGCGTAATAAAGCATAGCAAGTTAGATCTCAAACTTAAAATCATTTCTCCTGGACTATTTCTATTCCACTGACTAATTTCTACTTAAATCAGGTAAAAAAAAAAGAGAGAGAGAGAGAGAGAGAGAGAGAGAGAGAGAGAGAGAGAGAGAGAGAGGAGAGAAGAAGAAGAAGATACCGTAATACCGTAAGATATCCGACAATTTCAGTGGTCCGGTGTGGGTGATTAAGGGTTCCTTGATCACCTCGCCCTCCCTTTTCTCCTCTACTTGCGAAGCGTAATAATGGAGAATAGAAGAAACAATGGAAAATAAACGAGCGGGGCAGACAAACACAAGTTTTCTGGATGAGTGTTGGAGGCTTGATATGGAGCAGGATGTCCCTTAAAACAGGAAAAGGTTTATGCATCGTGCATACTACGTTCCAATCCTGACATAAGCCGCTGACACCTGGGCAATGAAAGGAAGAGAGAAACAGAATAAACAGAACACAAATCAGTGAGACGAAATTCTTGCGAAGTAGTGTTCGAGTCGTGAAGATGAGATGATCCAGGGAATTAGTAAAGAAGGAACCAGTGCAGGACAGGGCACGGCACATCATGCTAATGATCATGATAACGATGATAGGGCATATAAATCTTCCCTGGGGAGCCCAAGTTATAACTTCGATTTCCACTAAATAACTTGCAATCAAATACTACGAACAATGACCTTTTGAACAGTAAATCACTTATCTAGTTGCAGATCTGATACGAATAAACAGTTACGAAATTTGGTTTGGAGCGACAACAAGTTCCGTTAAGTGGCAAACCAGGAATAATCGTCAAAGGAACGAAGTGAAAGGCAAATCCAAGAAAGCTTAAGTGTAACGAACACAACGACACAATTTGATTAGAAGTCACTAGTGAGAACGATGTCAGAAGCTGTTTTAAAATCTCGACACATGGTGTGAATTTGAGATCCCCGACAAGATACCACCCACTACTTTGTGTGAATAAAGGATTAGTTGTGATCTGTAAAACGGCGGTTCAGCCGGCCTTTAATTTGCACCGTGCAGGGCCCCCGTCTAAAAAGACTGCACCAAACCAGAAACAAACTTGACGCCAAAAGAAGGGGAAAAAATCTGCACGTATATTTCTCGTGAAAACTTCGAAATGTAAATAAAAAAAGTGTTTCGTATCAATATTTAATTTAACTATACATTTCTTTAATAGTTTTACAGTAGTGCAATGTTTATACACTCCTGCGCAGCATTTGTGCACCGCCGCCGTCAGTGTGAGCCAGTTTGCCGTGGCATACGGAGCTCCATCGCAGTCTTTAACACTGGTAGCATGCCGCGACAGCGTGGACGTGAACCGTATGTGCAGTTGACGGACTTTGAGCGAGGGCGTATAGTGGGCATGCGGGAGACCGGGTGGACGTACCGCCGAATTGCTCAACACGTGGGGCGTGAGGTCTCCACAGTACATCGATCTTGTCGCCAGTGGTCGGCGGAAGGTGCACGTGCCCGTCGACCTGGGACCGGACCGCAGCGACGCACGGATGCACGCCAAGACCGTAGGATCCTACGCAGTGCCGTAGGGGACCGCACCGCCACTTCCCAGCAAATTAGGGACACTGTTGCTCCTGGGGTATCGGCGAGGACCATTCGCAACCGTCTCCATGAAGCTGGGCTACGGTCCCGCACACCGTTAGGCCGTCTTCCGCTCACGCCCCAACATCGTGCAGCCCGCCTCCAGTGGTGTCGCGACAGGCGTGAATGGAGGGACGAATGGAGACGTGTCGTCTTCAGCGATGAGAGTCGCTTCTGCCTTGGTGCCAATGATGGTCGTATGCGTGTTTGGCGCCGTGCAGGTGAGCGCCACAATCAGGACTGCATACGACCGAGGCACACAGGGCCAACACCCGGCATCATGGTGTGGGGAGCGATCTCCTACACTGGCCGTACACCACTGGTGATCGTCGAGGGGACACTGAATAGTGCACGGTGCATCCAAACTGTCATCGAACCCATCGTTCTACCATTCCTAGACCGGCAAGGGAACTTGCTGTTCCAACAGGACAATGCACGTCCGCATGTATCCCGTGCCACCCAACGTGCTCTAGAAGGTGTAAGTCAACTACCCTGGCCAGCAAGATCTCCGGATCTGTCCCCCACTGAGCATGTTTGGGACTGGATGAAGCGTCGTCTCACGCGGTCTGCACGTCCAGCACGAACGCTGGTCCAACTGAGGCGCCAGGTGGAAATGGCATGGCAAGCCGTTCCACAGGACTACATCCAGCATCTCTACGATCGTCTCCATGGGAGAATAGCAGCCTGCATTGCTGCGAAAGGTGGATATACACTGTACTAGTGCCGACATTGTGCATGCTCTGTTGCCTGTGTCTATGTGCCTGTGGTTCTGTCAGTGTGATCATGTGATGTATCTGACACCAGGAATGTGTCAATAAAGTTTCCCCTGGGACAATGAATTCACGGTGTTCTTATTTCAATTTCCAGGAGTGTAGAATAGATAAGCCAGAAGTTTGGACTTTCTGGCCTATGTATCCCTGATGGGCCAGCTCTGTAATCGATCTCCGCAGTGTTTTGCATTTCATATTCGAATCTGCCGCAGGCGTCGCATTTGCTCGGCACTGGACTTTTCAGGCTTTTTTAATCCCTTTCGACACGGGCTTTCCTCAGACTTGCGTTTTCTGTGATTCCGAGCATATTTAAGAGTTGTATAAGACGACGTCTTCCATTTCTTTGTCATTTTCAGAATAATATTAATTTTCACTTATATTCCGGCGATTATTTCTTATGGTCTCATTTTGGGTCCTATACAGTAATGCTCCGTAAGGTCTTGTCAGTGGTAACAGAATCCATGTCTGAGTTAAACGCGTCTCCAAAGTCACAGCAATTTACAACTTCACACAAAACTAATTTGTAACGATGATGCGCATGATTCTACAGTGGTACGAAAACGTCATGAAAGTAAGTACATAAATAAAATAAAAATGAAAATACTGCGCGACAAATAAGTATAGAAATAAGGGGAGTGTGGGGCGTAAAGAAATTGCAGGAGGAGACCACGGTATGAGTACAGCAAGCAGGTTGAGATGGATATACACTGACGAGCGAAAACATTATGACCAACTGCTCAATAGCATGTTCGTCAGTCTTTGAAAAGAAATACATAACTGATTCTGTCTATCAGGAAACCGACAGTTTGTTGGTAGCTTTGGGGAGGTATGTGGCACTAGATGTCTACGCACAGATCATGTAATTCGCGTTAATAACGGACCGCTGGTTTGCATACATAGTTATTGCGCCCGATAGTGACCCAGATGAGTTCCATAGGATTTACGCGAGGCTAATTTGGCTGCCGAGAGATGAACATGAGTTCACTATAATGTTCCTAGAACCACTGTAGCATAGTTTTGGCTGCAAAGCAAGGACAATTATTCTGCTGAAAGATGACATCGCCGTCGCGGAAGATATCGTGTATATAGGGATGCAGGTGGTTCGCAGCTGTAAGTGTCTCTTCGGTTACTACCACAGGTCCCACGCAGGCGCAAGCAAGAGAATATAATATTGTTCCCATCAGACTGCATCCGTGGCGCGTTGCACGTTTCGAGCTGCCGTTCACCTCTATGGCGGTGTTTGTGGAGGTGACCAGCGACATAGCGTAGCAAAAGTATTTTTCGCCGGAAGAGCCGACACGTATCCGCTGACCGACCGTGCCCCACTGCAATCGCAATTGAAGATGTCGTTGGGTCAGGACGAACACGTAGGGGTAGTTGCTGCGGAGCTCCATTTTCAACAATGTACGATGAACTGTGTGCTGCGAAACACTTGTGCTTGCGCCAGTATTGTACTCTTACGGCAGGAATGGAACAGATCATCTATCCCACTTTACAGAACAGACAAGCCTCCGAACCCCATGTTCTGTGAAGAGTCGTAGAAGTCCAACAATTTAGCCTAGTCGTAGTTTCCCTGGCCTCCTACCTCTTGCCGCTAGTGCTCACGACGGTAGCACGTGAACAGTCTACATCTACATATATACTCTGCTAGCCACCAAGTGGTGTGTGGCGGAGGGCACAATTCGCGCCAAAGTCATATTCCCCCCCCCCCCCCCCTGTTCCACTCGCGGATCGCACGAGTAAAAAACGACTGTCTGAACGGCTCAGTACGAGCTCTTATTTCTCTTATCTTTGAATGATGATCATTACGTGATTTGAAAGTTGATGGTAGTAATATATGCTCTACATACTTGTTGAAGATTGGATTTCGTAGTTTAGTGAGCAGCCTCTTCCGTTTAGCGCGTCGTCTATCTGCAAAGCGCGTCGTCTATCTGCAAGTGTGTCCCACTTCAAACTTTCTATAAGATTTGTAACGCTCTTGCGACGGCTAAATGTACCAGTCACGAATCTTGCCGCTCTTCTTTGGACCTTCTCAATTTCTTGAATCAGACCCAACTTGTAAGGGTCCCATACAGACGAACAATATTCTAAGACTGGACGAACTAACGTAAGTTATTTCCTTTGCTGAAGGACTGCATCGCTTCAGGATTCTACCAATAAACCGCAATCTAGAGTTCGCCTTACCCGTTACTTGTGTAATCTGATCATTCCATTTGAGATCATTTCGAATAATCACACCCAGAAACTTGACTGATGTTACCGCTTCCAAAGACTGATCATTTATTTTGTACTCTTTCATTAATGGGGATTTTCGCCTTGTTATACGCAGTAGGTTACACTTACTAATATTGAGAGATAACTGCAAGTCATTACACCACGCATTTATTTTCTGTCAATCCTCATTGATTTGTTCACAACTTTCGTGTGATACTATTTTCCTGTAGACTACAGCATCATCGGCAAACAGTCTAAAGCCGCTGTCAATACCTTCAACCACAACGTTTATGTAAATCGTAAAAAGCAGAGGACCTATTACGCTGCCCTGGGGCACACCTGAAGTTACTCTTGTTTCTGTTGAAGTTACCCCGTTCAGGACGACATACTGCTCCCTGTCTGTTAGAAAACTTTCTATCCAACCGCATACGCCACTGGATAGACCGTAAACGCCCACTTTTTGTAGTCGACCAGCTTCGCCTATTTTTCAGATACCCTTTCACAAGCCCTGCATACTTATAATCTACCCTTTGTCAAAGTCGCTTATTTCAATGCATTTCCCCATCTGCAGCCCAAATATTCGTTAGAGTGTTCCGGTCACATACTTCTGTTACCGCGTCACGTGCCCATAACGACACCAGGCAGCATCCAACGTCGCGGAAGACAGTGGTCATAATGCTTGACCCATGAGTGTAGGTTGCAGTACTTTTACGCAGTTGAAAGGGCTCGCAGAGGATAGAGCAGCATAGAGAGCTGTATCAAACCAGTCGTCGGACTGAAGATGAAGACAATGACGACAACAATTAGCGATCGAAACGTGAGTGTCAAGAAAGGAAGTTAGACCGACCTTAAGTAGAATGTGGGTTTCACGCAAAAAACGCGTCCGGACTCACCGAGGTTGGGCGGCAGCACTGGGCAGATGGGCAGCGCGGAAAGGTTGGCGGCTGCGGAGGAGTTGGCGCCGTCCACGGAGAGCGATGCCAAGTCCGGCGCGTCCGCGGCGGCGGCGGCGGGTGTGGCGCCGGTGGCGTCGGCGGCGGGCAGCCCGTCGGAGGCGGAGAAGAGCAGGCCGCGCGGTGGCGCGTGAGTGCGCGCGCGGTACGCCCCGGCGGCGCCCGGGCCGGGCCGGCGCAGGGGCAGCGAGCTGATGGTGAAGAGCGGCTCGAGGCCGCGCGGCTCCAGCAGCGAGAAGGCGCACTGCGCGAGCAGCGCCGCCGCCACCAGCACCGCCAGCAGCTTGCACAGCTGCGACCGCTGCCAGCTGTGCAGCGCCGCCCACATGCCGCGCCGACACTCATTCGGGCACACTGCAACACCATACTCGAGCTCAGTTTCCCGTTCTCAAAGCGAGCCACACACTATGGTTAAAACTTAAAACTAACTGCCACATGTCTACCGGCGAGCTGAACTTCTCCCGCCAGCAACACGCTATTGGGTTATCCGCTTACGTAGACTGTGTCCTCAAGAGTCTCTCGCGGCGGCATCACTGTTCTCGGTTCTCAAGCCGCGTCAGTCCCAATAAAATTCTCGAGCTTTCGATGGCTGGCTCCACCACCGTCGTCGGGAGTAAAACAACTGACTGCCGGGCCTGACACTATTTCCCGCTTAAACACCTGCGATTACGGATGCTGGCACCAATCAGAGAGGGAAGGTGAGTTGGGCAGCTCGTAGCAGCTCCAGGCCGCCGCGGGATCGAGTAATGTCAGGTGGCGCGAGGGAGCCGGCGCCACGTTTGAAACTGCCGCTCCCGCCTCCGTACAAGCGTTAATCACCCACCGTTCCTTCCTTTCGACATACAACGCCCGCCCCCACGCCCTACTCAGTGTGTAGCCCTGGTCTCTGTTGAAATTGTTGCCGCTCATTCTAATCTCAGGCGTCTGTTTTATAACCGAATCCCAGAATGTTGACGCGTGAAACAGGACTCTCATGTTCACAAACTGTATTGTCTGTCCATTTACGAGGCAATGCTCAGCCATGGTCGACTTGTCGAGCTCCCTTTGCTTAATATTTCTCTTGTGCTCGGTACAACGCTCCGCAACTGGGTGAATTGTCTGGCCTATATAGATGCTGCCGCACTCGCAAGGGACACAATAACACACCGGGTACACTAAGACGAGGCGCAACATATCTCGTAGATGGGGGATGGGCCAGAACAATGGTCTCAATTCATCTCTCTGCAGTAGATGTCCTAATTTCCAGCTCATTGTCCCACAGTATAGCAGGAAAGCAGCCGGCTTGGCTGCTTCTTCTGATTCACAAGGCGTCCTTCGAGAATTTTATTGGAATTGACGCGGCTTGAGAACCGATAAGATTTTGTCCCGCTTATGTAGTGTTACATCTCGCCCTAATGATGGGAACAACCGAATCAAGACAATCGATTTAGTCAGGCATACATGAAGATTATCTGCACAACAAGAAGAATATGATACAACCAACTGTTTGGCTGTTATCATTTACCGTGAAGATCATTAACAGTTGCTGCCTCAGCCGTGTTTAAAATTTTGTTTGAAAAATGTATACTCTATATTACATCAGTTTGTTTTGTCTACGAGGACAGCACACCAATCAGTATGAAAAACAAAACAGTAAGGTAGCTGAACAAAAAGATAATCTTGCACCGGAACGAAATCAGACAACCACCCCAGCAACCGACATATAACAGCTTTCACGAACAACAAGCCCCCAAGTCGAGACCAAAAACGAGTCACTATTAAGGGAAATGCTCAACGAACTCTACACTACCACTAAAGCAGACAATACATGCAACACTACAAAATCACTCTAAATCGGAGCAACAAACTATCAGTCAAGAACACCAACCAGACACAACCGAGGATCCCAAGCGGAATACCGTTAATCACATGAACTATGACTACTTAAGAAGCTAAACTGCGGCTTAGCAGACTAGAAAACAAGGATATATTTCAAACAAGTCTGGCTATGTCATACGAACCAAGTACGAAAATTGGGATAAAATCTGGTTCCAACACAACAAACTGACAGGATGAGCCTAAGGGCTGAAAATCTCCGAGCAAACTCTAAGAAACTACGTAAGATTTTAGGGGAAGCATGTACGCAAAGGGAAGAGTGCATAAATCTTGGGACAGTGTACAAGGACTTCGGGAGAGCACATGGTTTCTTTAAAATCCAGGAACACACGTCCAAGAGGTTTTCTTTCACTAGATACATCTTCTGGAGGTAATACAACTAAACTGCCAGTGTAGCATCTTAGTAAGCTTAGAACTAGGTAGGTTCTTAGATGAAACAAAAGCCGGAACACCAAACGCCAAAGCCGCGCTAATAGTTAATACAAAAACCTCGTAGTAACACCGCTCATCCTGTTTTGCTCTCAACACATCGCCACAGCGGAAACATACGGTCAGGATGTATGGCTCATGATTATATACATATATATTATATATATATCTTAAGACAACGACAGTTCTGTCGTCGCTAAAACCAACTGACGCCACAATGACCGAAGGATGGAGAACTCAGCAGAATATCTCCTGAACAGGTTCCTCCCAGACGACGTCCCCACACAGGACAAGCGACACCGCACTGACCTAAGGGACAGGATGAGCCAATCATACGAGGGTAGTCTCAAAAGTAAGGTCTCCTTTTTTTAATAATTACATAGACCTGTTTATTTCTACAATGGTTTACATCAGTTTACAGCTTGAACATTTAGCTATTTTTTGACATAATCACCATTTCTGTCGATGCGTTTTGTAGACGCTGTGGCAGTTTTTGTATGCCCATGTCATACCAGCTCGCCGCCATGATGTTCGGAAAGTTCTGAACCTCTTCTTTCACCTCGTCGTCGAAGCTCAATCGCTGGGACAACAATTAACGCTGACAGGTACTGTGAGAGACTAAAAAAACTCAAACGGGTAATTCAGAACCGAAAAAGAGGAATGTTGAGCGAGGGTGCACACGTTCTCCACGACAACGCTCGCCCACACATGGCTCGGCAACCCGTTGCTCTCCTGCAACAGTTTCAGTGGAACATAATCACCCACCCACCCTATAGTCCTGACTTGGCGCCCAGTGACTATCACCTGTTCCCTAGATTAAAAGAACATTTGGCCGGAAAGCGATTCAGCTCCGACGACGAGGTGAAAGAAGAGGTTCGTAACTTTCTGAACAGCATGGCGGCGAGCTGGTATGACATGGGCATTCAAAAACTGCCACAGCGTATACAAAAATGCATCGACAGAAATGGTGATTATGTCGAAAAATATCTAAATGTTCAAGCTGCAAAATGATGTAAACCACTGTACAAGTAAACAGGTCTATGTACTTACAAAAAAATAGGAGACCTTACTTTTGGGAGACAGGACAGCGTAACCATACCATTCTCACAAGAAAAGGTTGCGACGGCAATTAGGAGGCTTGAAAGACGAAACGCACCCGGCCCAGATAAAATACTTTCAGAAACATTAAAACAAACAGTAACACAAATCACATCTATTCTTATGAACATTTTCAACGAGGCACTACTAGCAGGCAGAATTCCAAACCTCTGGAAAAATATTAATTTAGTAATGTTCAGGAAATCAAAAGGCAAAAAGCCAACAGACCCCAAAACGTACCGACCGATCTGCCTCTTAGACACTCTCGCTAAGGTGCAGGAAAGGCCCTTGTGTGACCGCTTACAATCGTACAGACGCTTCTTCGGGCTAATCCCCACCAATTCGGTTTCATAGAAAGTAGATCAATAGAAGACGCCGTCAAAGGACCACTAACACAAAGAATATCAGCGAAAAATATGTGAATGCCATTCTAATCAACATAGCAGAGGCTTTTTGACAAGCTGTGGTGGCCGTCCCTTTTCGCCAGGTTAAGGGAAATGCGGCTATCAGCTTCCCTCTCAATGGCCTCCTCGACTACTGCAGAGGGAGAGTGGCGCAGTGAAGGGCTGACACACGCAAAGTTGTCAAGAGAATAACAAAGGGATGTCCACAGGGCTTTATCTGCGGACGGCAGGTATCACAATCGAGCCCTTGTTGAACATCCTGGACGGTGACGACAGGGTAAGAGGTGTGGTGGCGTGCGCAGATGACCTGTTCGTAGTGGTGTCTGCTAACTCGAGAGCAGCACTAGAGGCGAAAGGCACGCAACTGCCTCCGAAAATGAGCAACTGGTGCAAACAAAATGAACTAAAAATAGTACCCTACACAACTGTGTATTTTCAGCTCAGAAGGACTACAGTGGAACCCAGTTCCAAAATTAGACAGTACTAACATACTGAGGACGCATGCCACATTTTTTACACATCCTCTTTAACTAATTCACTATGTCATGAATGTCAGTGTTTATCGCCTTCGTTAGCACTATAGTCCGATCCATGAACGATGGCGGTTCGCGTAGCTCGAGACACAGACAGGGATTGCATGGTTGCCGGTTCCATGCGACGGTTGCGACAAGCGCATACACGTGTTCTGCGCTTGAAAAAGCGTCTATACTGCAAATTACGTCTCTCACCTGCTTGAGGAGAATTTATCGCTTACCACAACCATCGGCCGTGACAAATGGAAGAAAAATTCATTAAATAACTCGCTACGATCACGTTTAATGTTTGCATTCAAAGCAGAGCGCCGAGAACACTGCTGAACGCTCAATGGCTGTTGGAGAATGCGTGACGTAGATGCGCAGAACAAGCCTGAACTCGACTGTCATCGTTCGTGACTCCAACTACAGTATCCTATTCTTCAGTTGACCCACATAGCTCAACTGAAGAACGGGATACAAATTTTACTACTGTCGGTTTTCTTGCCGTCGCCTGCAAGACTATGATAATTTTCAGTCGATACTATTACCATCTAAGGCGAAAAAAAAAAGTTGACCTACAACTGAAGCATGGGATACAAGTTTTATGTACGTCGTTCTTTTTCGCCAGCGCGTGGTTCAACTGAGGTACAGGATGTCAATGCAATGTACGTCGATTTCTTCGCTTTCGTTAGGTTAATACCCAATTCTTCAGGTGACCTATATAGGCTGCAGGTGAGGAACCCAAACATAACGGAGAACAATATAATACGACAAATATATGAAAAAGAAATTCAATACAATGTAAAAATAAAAAGCTAAACTTACCATACACAAACTCCTCCGAAAAAGCCAAAGCTTGCCGTGAGAGTCGTCAACAAAAATCACATACCCACATACAAATACACAACAAACAGAACATCACAAAGTTCATCTCACCTATAAGAACTAAAATGTTACTAAAAAAATCCACAGAAAAAACATTAGCTAACATACGAAGAAGAAGAAGAAGAAGAAGAATGATATACCAATCGCAAAACTCCAAATCAATACCTCAACCATCCCGACCAAACCCGCACTTTTCCTTAGTCATCATATACTCCCCCCACCCCCATCCCAACCTAAAATTAACAAACAAATTTTGGAGGGTACATTTGCCCAACATGTTTAAGGAGGCACTTAAGCGGACAATATCTATCGGGTACACTACACCTCCATAAATATTATCTAAATGGCTCTGCAGTGTCGAAATGCGTCGTTTCCCCCTCCCCACAACAGATTTTATGGTTGACCAATAACCTACTATACTATTATTACATCAGGAGAAAGAAAACTGGCGTTCTACGCATCGGAGCGTGGAATGTCAGATCCCCTAATCAGACAGGCAGGTTACAAAATTTAAAAAGGGAAATGGAGAGGTTAAAGTTAGATATAGCGGGAATTAGTGAAGTTCGGTGGCAGGAGGAACACGACTTCTGGTCAGGTGAATACAGGGGTACTGCAGGAGAAGGTTTAATAATGAATAACAAATTAGGAGCGAGGGTAAGCCACTACAAACAGCATAGTGAACGCATTATTGTAGCAAAGATAGACACCAAGCCCACGTCTACCACAGTAGTACAAGTTTATATGCCAACTAGCTCCGCAGATGACGAAGAGATTGACAAAATGTATGATGAGATAAAAGAAATTATTCAGATAGTGAAGGGAGACGAAAATTTAATAGACATGGGTGACTGGAATTCGATAGTAGGAAAAGGAAGAGAAGGAAACGTAGGTGAATATGGAATGGGGGGGAAGAAATGAAAGAGGAAGCCGCCTGGTAGAATTTTGCACAGAGCATAACTTAATAATAGCTAACACTTGGTTCAAGAACCATGAAAGAAGGTTGTATACATGGAAGAGGCCTGGAGATACTGGAAGGTTTCAGATAGATTATATAATGGTAAGACATATTTAGGAACCAGGTTTTAAATTGTAAGACATTTCCAGGGGCAGATGTGGACTCTGACCACAATCTGCTGGTTATGAACTGTAGATTAAAGCCGGCCAGGGTGGCCGTGCGGTTCTAGGCGCTACAATCTAGAACCGAGCGACCGCTATGGTCGCAGGCTCGAATCCTGCCTCGGGCATGGATGTGTGTGATGTCCTTAGGTTAGTTAGGTTTCATTAGTTCTAAGTTCTAGGCGACTGATGACCACAGAAGTTATGTCGCATAGTGCTCAGAGTCATTTGAACCATTTGAACCATTTTGTAGATTAAAATTGAAGGGACTGCAAAATGTGGGAATTTAAGATGGAACCTTGATAAACTGAAAGAACAAGAGGATGTAGAGAGTTTCAGAGAGAGCATTAGGGAACGACTGACAAGAACGGGAAAAGAAATACAGTAGAAGAAGAATGGGTAGCTTTGAGAGATGAAGTAGTCAAGGCAGCAGTGGATCAAGTAGGTAAAAAGACGAGGACTAGTAGAAATCTTCGGTAACAGAAGAAATATTGAATTTAATTGATGATAGAAGAAAATATACAATCGCAGTAAATGATGCAGGCAAAAAGGAATACAAACGTCTCAAAAATGAGATGGACAGGAAGTGCAAAATGGCTAAGCAGGGATGGATGGCTAGAGGACAAATGTAAGGATGTAGAGGCGCATATCACTAGGGGTAAGATAGATACTGCCTACAGGAAAATTAAAGAGACCTTTGGAGAAAACAGAACCACTTGTATGAATATCAAGAGCTCAGATGGAAATCCAGTTCTAAACAAAAAACGGAAAGCAGAAAGGTGGAAGTAGTATATAGAGGGTCTATACAAGGGCGATGTACTTGAGGACAATATTATGGAAATGGAAGAGGATGTAGATGAAGATGAAATGGGAGATATGATACTGCGTGAAGAGTTCGACAGAGCACTGAAAGACCTGAGTCGAAACAAGGCCCCAGGAGTAGACAACATTCCATTAGAACTACTTACGGCCTTGGGAGAGCCAGTCCTGACAAAATTCTACCATATGGTAAGCAAGATGTATCCCACAGGCGAAATAGCCTCTGATTTCAAGTAGAATATAATAATTTCAAAAAGAATATACTAATTCCAATCCCAAAGAAAGCATGTGTTGACAGGTGTGGAAAATTTCCGAACTATCAGTTTAATAAGCCACAGCTGCAAAATGCTAATACGAATGCTTTACAGACGAATGGAAAAAGTGGTAGAAGCCTACCTCGGGAAAGATCCGTTTGGATTCCGTAGAAATGTTGGAACACGTGAGGCAATACTAACCTTACGACTTACCTTAGGAGATAGATTAAGGAAAGGCAAACCTACATTTCTAGCATTTGCAAACTCAGAGAAATGCTTTTGACAATGTTGACTGGAATACTCTCTTTCAAATTCTAAAGGTGGCAGGGGTAAAATACAGGGAGCGAAAGGCTATTTACAATTTGTACAGAAACCAGATGGCAGTTATAAGAGTCGAGGGGCATGAAAGGGAAGCAGTGGTTGGGAAGGGAGTGAGACAGGGTTGTAGCCTCTCCCCGATGTTATTCAATCTGCATATTGAGCAAGCAGTAAAGAAAACAAAAGAAAAATTTGGTATAGGAATTAAAGTCCAGGAAGAAGAAATAAAAACTTCGAGGTTTGCCTATGACATTGTAATTGTGTCAGAGACAGCAAAGGATCTGGAAGGGCAGTTGATCGGAATGGGCCGTGTCCTGAAAGGAGGATATAAGATGTACATCAAAAAAAGCAAAAGGAGGATAATGGAACGTAGTCGAATTAAATCGAGTGATGCTGAGGGAATTAGATTAGGAAATGAGACACGAAGTAGTAGGCCTAGATAAGTTTTGCTATTCGGGGAGCAAAATAACTGATGACGGTAGAAGTAGAGAGGATATAAAATGTAGACTGATAATGGCAAGGAAAGCGTTTCTGAAAGACAGAAGTTTGTTAAAATCGAGAATAGATTTAAATGTCAGGAAGCAGTTTCTGAAAGTATTTGCATGGAGTGTAGCCATGTATGGAAGTGAAACATGGACGATAAATAGACAAGAAGAGAATAGTAGCATTCGAAATGTGGTGCTACAGAAGAATGAAGATTAGATGGGTAGATCACATAACTAATTAGGTGGTACAGAACAGAATTGGGAAGAAGAGAAATTTGTGGCACAACTTGACTAGAAGAAGGGATCGGTTGGTAGGATATGTTATGAGGCATCAAGGGATCACAAATTTAGTACTGGAGGACAGCGTGGAGAGTAGAAATCGTAGAGGTAGACTAAGAGATGAATACACTAAGCAGATTCAGAAGGATGTAGGATGCAGTAGGTACTGGGAGATGATGAAGCTTGCACAGCATAGAGTAGCATGGAGAGCTGCATCTAACTACTCTCTAGACTGAAGACCACAACAAACTATTATTACAAGCCCCAGCTGTTGAACATCTGAATTCAGTGTTATGATTCACGACAAAATGCTGAAAACCCCTATTCCCCAAAACTCTAAACGTAGAAAACCCTTCTGACATAACTACAGAACTTTCTGCCACATAATCCTCAAATAACCTCACCAACACTTTCTCCGCTCGATTGTGAGCTACTTCCAAAACCACATTGCATTCTGTACCTGAAATTACAGCTCTCTGCCCCCTAAACCAATGATCACCGCAGGTTCCCCCTGTTCTTTGTTTTGCGGAAAAGAGACTCATGGATTTTGACGACAATACACCCCCCCCCCCCCCCCCCCCCCGCCCTCGACCTGTTCCCAAAGGCCCGCTAATACTTTTATACATTCCCCATAAACTTCCCTACAAAACAGATACCAGTGTAAAACGAAAACGGTAGGCTCACTCACAGAACATTTATGCATACACAACCAGAAAGGACACCTCAAACACAAAGTCTGTAATTTTTATTATATCCCTCAAGGCCGGCTTCAATTTCTCAAACAATGTTCCTTGTCGAATTGAACGCCATGCTCGATTTTTGGTACACCTCTTATACAATCATGAGCACGACGAGCAGACACACTTTTAAGGGGCGTATGTTCCAGCACTCACGACATCGAACGTAATCAGCAAGAAGAGCACGTAATTGAAAAAAAAAAACTATAGAAGAAAATAAAAAAGTAAAAATTGTCCACACAAACAACTCTTCCAAATTATCTCAAACTCGCTAAGTATGGAAATAAGTGCCGAATGAATGGAAAGAACAAATGATTTAAAAGAATACAAACGACAAAAATCTTACACAACGCCTAGCCCTGACCAAGCAACATTCATTTACTTCAATTTACAATGATGGCGCTTAGCAACAAGAGATAACCGATTTATTATCTATGGCTCGAAGGTAAAGACATTAATATCTGTGAGCAAAGGCTCGAAAATAAAGAATGTCTATGAGTGAATTATGACTTCATTCGTCAAAGCCGATACGTTTTATCCAATTCTTCAGCTGACGCCGTTTTTGTTATCCTCAGTGATAGCAGCGCCCTCACGCGGCCATAAGCGACACTTCCGAATACAATATCGGATTAGTGCGAATACTAACGTTTATACTGATTTGTAACACAGCTTTTAGAATCGGGAGTGTATTTCGTACCACAAAAATCAACAGTCAAAAAATTGTTATTAATCAGTTTGCCGAGGACCCTGGGAGGTACGAAACAATGAATTACAAGACAGTTTATTTACGATTCCCTTCTAACGAACAGACATTTACTGAATAATGTCGTTTTCATTTAACAACAAGAAATTGCTAGTAAACACCCGAAGATTCTGCCTTTACAGAAAGACGTCGTGCATTTATTCAACAAAGCAGAATTTTGTTCGCTACGTTTTCGACCTAACTAGTGTTGTGGGAAGTAGGTAAACCATATGGAATGCAATACGTACATTATTAAACATATCAAATAAACCACCACAACAGCAGCTTATGGGAAAACCGCACAGACGTGATAATCAATCGCCAAAGCAATAAATCTGTTACCCAACACAGGAGAAACCAATTCCACAATTGTTGCTAAATCTGAGGCACGAACGGCAAGAAACTTCAACACATTCGCTTTTCTGCATCTACATGGATACTCTGCAAATCACACCGAAGTGCCTGGCAGAGGGTTCATCGGACCACCTTTATAATAATGCTCTATTATTCCTCTCTAACAGCGCGCGGAGAGAACAAACACACCAACAGTGCATCTTTCCGAGCGAGCTCTGGTTTCCCTTCTTTTTTATGATGATCGTTTCTCCCTATGGAGGTCGGCGTCAATAACATTTTCACATTCGAAGGAGAATGTTGGTGACTGAAATTCTGTGAGAAGATACCGCCGCAACGAAATACGCCTTGTCCGTGACACTCTTTCCCCTATTTCGCGATAGTACAAAACGTGCAGCTCTTCTTTGAACTTTCTCGACGTACTTCGTTAATCCTATCTCTTAAGGATCCCAGATCGCGCAGCAGTACTCCAGAAGAGGACGGATAAGAGTAGTGCAGGCAGTCTCTTTAGTAGCTCTGTTACAATTTCGAAGTTCTCTGCCAATAAAACGCAGTCCCTGGTTTGCCTTACCCACAATATTTTCCATGTGTTCTTTCCAATTTAAATTGTTCGTAATTGTAAATCCCAAATATTTAGTTGAATTTACGGCATTTAGATTAGGCTAATTTATCGTGTAACCGAAGTTTAGCGGTTTCCTTTTAGCACTCTCACTTTTGGTTATTAAGGGTCAACTGCCAATTTTCGCACCATACAGATATCTTTTATAAATCGTTTTGCAATTCGTTTTGATCTGTTGATGAGTTTACTAGACAATAAACTACAGCATCATCTGCAAACAACCTTGTCTCCTAAATCGTTTATATAGATAAGGAACAGCAAAGGCCATATAACACTATCTTGGAGAACGCCAGGAATCACTTCTGTTTTACCCGACGACTTTCTGTCAATTACTACGAACTGTGACCTCTCCGACAGGAAGACGCGAATCCAGTCACAAAACAGAGAAAGTACTTAGTAAGCGTGCAATTTCACTACAAGCCGCTAGTGTGGTACCGTGTCAAAGGCGTTTTCGAAATCTAGAAACACGCAATCAATTTCAAATCCCTTGTCAATAGGACTCAACATTTCGTGTGTTGAAAGAGCTAGTTGTGTTTTACAAGAACAGTGTTTTCTAAACCCATGTTGACTGTGTGTGTGTGTCTCAACGGACTAGTCTCTTCGAGGTAATTCATAATGTTCCAACACAATATACGTTCCACAATCCTGCTGCATATCGACGTTAATGATATGGGCCTGTCATTTAGTGGGTTACTCCTACTAGATTTCTTGAACATTGGTGTGACATGTGAAACTTTCCATTCCTTGTGTACGCATCTTTTATGCTCTTGAAATAAAAGTAATTACATTTACAAAAATATTCGTGTATTAGAAAGTCCACTGAAGTGTAACTAAGGTCGAATCATTGAAATCCATATTTTTTTCGTTAAGTCTCAAGGAAGCGCATATGATAACAACAGACAATAACAGAAATATATGCTTCTCATGCACAAAATGTGCATGATTTTATCTTGCTTTCAGCGGAATAAGCTGCAAATACAGAAATATTCGAAATTATTTCTTCATTCATGAGTTTTCATTGAATCAGTGTGATTCGGCTGTATTTTACAATAGTTCATGTCTCTTGCTAACTTACAAAATGCATGGAACAAAAAAACGAAACAACAATTCCGTCAATTAAGTAGAAAATACCTAAAACTAACACTATCCTTACGCCGCATGTAAAAGTGTCCTTTCTCATCGCTTGGAGCGCTAGTGTCGCTGTCAACTTTCGCACCAGTGTCTCCTGACTATTTCGTAGGCTTTGGTTACGATTTTCAAGGTCAACTTAAGAATGGGATAAAACTCGTCGGCTTTGACCAGTAACGTCATATTGTAGTCATAGACATTAACTTTTTTATTTTCGAGCCATAGATAATAAATCTGTTCCGTCTGTGGCGAAGCATCGTTATCGTAAATAGAAATAGAAGAATGCGTTATTAAGAGATAGATATTATGTACGCTTTTTGTCACTGGTGGCAATTTTAAATCAATTGCGTAGATGTTTTGAATTATACCTCTGTCTGATAGTGAGTCGATCAAATAGCTGTTTCCTCTGCAATCGATTCTTGTCTTATACTATGTAGGTCAACTGAAAACAGGATACTAGTACTAGCTAAAGAAAAAAAAAAAGCAACGTACTAACATTGGCATTCTGTGCCTCAGCGTAACTGCAACGGTTGTAGCCTATTGTTTAGCTGACCTATGTAGGTCAGCTTTAGCACAGGAAACAAATTTTACGTTTCTCGCTTTTTTCGCCTTCGCTAGTGCTACCGGTATAGTTGGAGTCACGAACGATGGGGGTCGAGTTTAGGCTTGTTCTGCGCACCTAAGTTATGCATTCTCCGAAAGCCAATGAGCGTTACGTAGCATTGAGAGCAGTCTGCAGATAACGCCCTGACTAATGCGAGCATTAAACGTGATCGTAGCCAGTTATTTAGTGAATTTCTCTTCCATTTGTTGCGGGTTGTCATCTCTGATAATGGTGGGAAGTGACAAATTCTGCAGAAACAAGCCGGAGACATGATTTGCAAGATACACACTTTCTTCAAGCGGAAAGCACGCGCATGCGCGTACAGCAACTGTCTTCTGGAACCGTCACGCGCGAACCGCCATCCCATTCTTCAATTGGTACTAGTGATACAGAAGGCGAAAAGACTTACGTAAAATTTGTGTACATGTCAACATAGTTGCTCCATGCCAGTGTAACGCATATGGCTTTATACTAGGGTTTTCTACTGTGGAAAAGGCAGTATACGCAATATAACGATCGAAATCTGGATGTTGACATGATGCATGTCCATGAGCTGTTTTCTCAGTACTAAAATTGTTTGTTTCTCAACTTTCGTCTAAAAATCTTTGCAATGTGGTAATTTGCAACATCATTGCTCAAAGCCGACGGGTTGTATCCCATTTTTCAGTATTCCCCAAAAACGAGGCGGAGTGTCGCGACTGTTTTGCTAGACTGTGGCATAACTGTGAGCCTCTACCTGTAATCCTCATGAAAATATATATATATATATATATATATATATATATATATATATATATATATATATACTCTTGGGAGTAACTATTGACTTTCGTGGTTGTAAAAGAAGAAGAGCCGTTCTTTGGGTTCATATGTAGGCGTTTCCTAAAAAGTAGCAGTTTGCGTCGTATACGGGTGCACATTTTAATAATCTTTCACTTTGTTGACAAGCACAAGATACTATAGCAGGCCTTGCTTCTTTCCTCATTGTCTACTATTCTGGGCTAACAAAGAACTCTTAGGTACGTTTTTTTGCAGACGTGAACATTAAAAATGATGTGCGTATGAGCTGGAAGTTGGAAATGTAACGAACATGAAGCAGTACCAGTAAGCAAACAAGCATTGTTTTCGGAGTTCCAGCTTTTATTTGGTATGAATGCAGATCCAGTTAAAGTGGAATTACTACGGCTTACGAAAGCGTCCTTTTCACATCAATACTTTCTGTTCTTCATTATTCGAATATATCAACATTACTGGAGCAAATATGCATTCAAGTACAGAAAAAAGTGCGAAATTGTCTTCCTGACACTATGTTATTCATGAAACACTGTAATTTTTAGTTTTTAAAATGGTGCTTGTGTGCACACGAAAGAAATAATCAACAAGATGTAATTGTAAACAGTAGTCTGCCAATGGTTTGGGCAACTTAAGACGGCGGCAGGCCCCACCCACTATGACTTCAAAACAACGTACAGCGTTGGTCACTCTTTTTTATGTCCACGGTAATCCCACAGCTAGTATCACAGCTCCCCGATCTAATATATGTTCTGTGAATTATTTACGATATGATTTTGCTTTATGAAACATGCTCCCCCCCCCCCTCTCTCTCTCTCTCTCTTCTCCCCCCCCCCCCCCCCCCCGTTGCTGCCATAGCCATCTCAGGGAACGATTGTTTAAAAGTTGCATTATTTAGTTTCCTCCTTGTTCTCATTTAACAATTTTCAATGTTTTTAGCAAATATTTGTTGTTGGTCGTCTTAATGCGTTGATGTAATGGATCGGTCACCATTGTCGCAATCGTTGAAGTGCTCACAGCACGTTCAACAAAACGAAGCTACCTTCATTTAGTTACATGAGAACTAAGTCAGATGGCGATTTCCAAGCGTCATTTTACTGCATTAATTCTGACGCACAAAACTGATTAATCATGTTTCCACGGTCACGCATTATGATTTCGAAGACAGGCCTAAACAAAGGCTTCGCCGATTTTCCCTCATTCATAATCGCCCTTTTCTCTCTTCTGAGTTTTATATACACCACAACAAATATTAATAGTTTACTAAGCAGGAAGAGCGATTATATGTAGTGTGGAGCTTCAGTGGGGAAGTCAGTAGAGCGTTAGTTCGTCGTACAAAAGCTCTCGGTTTCGTACTCTGGTCATGCCAGTTTCTGTACTGCAGTAAAAGTGAAACTGTTATACATTTCAGGAAGATGTTCCAGATGACTGTTCGGAGTTAGTACACGGAAGATGATGCTGCCATCTAGCAGTCGCAGTCGTCGTCATCATCCTCATCCAACCGCCCCCCCCCCCCAATCCCAACCGCCCCCCCGCACATCTGGTGCAATTGTTTCTTTGTTCTTCTATCAAATGTACTCTATAGTATTGCTACTTTCAAATTAACGAAGTGGTCGTTGAAGTGGACTGCCAATGGAACATTGCTATAAACTGCGAACAGTCCTTTTACATGACTGGAACATATTGTGTAACTGTATCACGCGAACTACGGTACAAAAAGTGTCAAGACCACGGCTGGAACTCTGGACCCTTGTTACGACAAAACTAGAGCTCCATCAACTTCCCCACGACAGCTCTACACGACAGATCTTCACAATAATGCTTTTCCTGTGCACCGTATGTCATGTGTTACCTACTGCTGTCCATTTATGCACGCTTCTGCTGTCAAGCAGCACATAGCACAAACCATATGGGTTTGGTTGATACGCTGTCGATATACAACGTTTAGTACCGATCTGTCTGACTGACACCTGAAGGTTTGGATGTGAGAACCGCTTTTTTATGATGTTCATTTCGATATGGGACGAAAGCACAAACCATTAAGTTTCGCTGTTCTGCGCTGCTCAGTAGCTTTCTAAAGATCGCAACATAACTCAGTGTCTTCACCACGTATCGCAGTAGTAGCCCACAACATAATCTAAGGTACATCCGCAACACTGGAGTCTTGAGAGGCCATCTTCTGCAAGTTATGTCGAGGTAGACCACAATCTGTCACTTCTGCCACAGCCTGTGCGTGCCTTGAAAAATCTAGTGACCAAATACGCGAGACTGTTAATCCATTGTGGACACAGGACAGCGACCGGTCAAATATTTACCACGGAAAATCACCAAACACTCATAGGTTTTGATAAATTATGTTATTTAGACAACCAGGTTCGGCGTCTTAATAATTCCATCTTCAGACCCCTATGTGCTCCATGTACAGAGAGCCAGATATGCCGATACTTGGATAACGGAGCCTTCAACATCTGCATTCCATGTATTCGTTTTTGAACTGTTTACTTCGAAGACCTGACAAATCCAGTGAAGGACATGGGTTACGATATCAACAGGTAACTTCTATTGCACTGGACGTCCAATCTTAGTTGGCAAAAACTGTAGGTAACGACGGACTGGAATACGTAGGGACTTCAGAAAGTAAGCTATACACGTCGTCCCACGCTAAGACCGTTGTGCAAATAGAGTGGCACATTGTTAGAAGATAGTACATGTTCTCTGTTTCCTGCACACACAGTTACACATAGATGCACCAGTGAGAGGGCGAGATGGTGTCAACTTGACCAAGGGTGCACAGGCCTGGGTGATGCACACATTCCAGCTCCTGCTCGATGCATTTCCATATTTTCGGCAAGCTGAAAGAGAATCTTAGGCGGGAGAGATTTTGCAACAATGAGGATGTTGTCAAGTATCTCCGTGACGAAGGAGCGGATTTCTATTGTCCAGTAATTGAACGTCTGGCAGGGCGTTCCGACGGCTGTCTACTATGTTGAAAAAGAAGTCCCCTCGAATGCACGACAAATAATGAAGGATGTTGGATGCAAATGCTATCCTGAGATGAGTTTGGCAGTGGAGAGGAAGTCGTGGCGTGCTTTATTAAACCGTCCCGAAGACCGATTCGAGGAACAAGAAAATTTGTACACAGTTATACACGGTGTACTTAAAATCCGCGAATACTTCCAAATATTTATTGCACACGAACCAAACATTATACAGATATCATTCATATATCATTTTGAAGAGAAAGACAAAGTTTCTTTTTCTCTGTAAACCGCCACAGCGTAGTTTGGTAACTTGCTGATAGCGCTAGTCGCAAAAATGGCGAGTTCAGGTGCGGAACGAGCTTTCTGTGTACTGGAGTTCGACATAAACAAGTGTGCTACAGCAACCGTTTAGAGCCTTGTACAGTAAGAAGCCACCAACAAGGAAGGCCATTTACCACCAGCATAACAAATTCGTTACGACGGGTAGCTTGTGCCCGGCAAATAGAAGCGGACGTCCCAGTATGAGTGAACAATGTGGAACGCTACGAGACACATTCGATTACTATTTGTGACGGGTCACTCACTCGTTCGCATATCGAATGTCTGTAAAAAAAATCTTACAGAGTCTCTGTTCAAAATGCAATATGTATTACATCTGTACAATGTTTAGTTCTTGTGCAATAAAGAATTGAAAGTGATCCCGGACTTTATGTACACCCCGCATATTTACACTGCAATATTATACTCTTTCGTAACGTTTCGACATTTACTATATTTCTCTTTAGTGACAACAGTCTGTAGGATCCATCGAATATAATTTATGCACTGTATATGTGATGAAACCGTGTTGTGCTCATCCAGATTTCGCTGACGCGAATATTAAAAGCTGAGTGCGATGACAGCAACGGATGTATGTATTTATGTAGACAATGGCAGCATTTTATCGAACTAGATACAGGCAACCTTGTTTTATTATACTGTGTACATTTACTTGTAATGAACAATAGAACATTAAATTTCGGCTCAAGCGTACATAATTCTCGATACTCTTATTGATTCCAACGTGAAATTATCGTACCGGAAAATCCACACTTCATCGTTATCTTGGAGAGGCTGTGTCCTTGTGCGCCGACTATAACACCACGTTCAAACACACTTAAATCTTGGTAACCTGCCATTGTAGCGGTAGTAACAGATCTAACAACTGCGCCAGACACTTGTGTTATATAGGTGTTGCCGACCGCAGCGCCGTATTCTGCCTGTTTACATATCTCTGTATTTCAAAACTCAGGCTTATACCAGTTTCTTTGGCGCTCCGGAGTAATTTCCAGCACTAATTCATGATCAATATTATTTACTCACATTGCCATTTCAGAGTCACTAATCATTGTGATACTGCTAGTCGTATTGTTATTTCTTACGTAACTAAAGATAGTGTATGTGTGAAACCATGGTCCGATGTACGAGAGGGCCTGATGGCCCAAATCAAATCAGGTTACATAAATAAATAAATATATAAATAAAAAGTACAAGAAGACTAATGTTATCACCTAAGTCAGATGGTGCGCATTGTTACAGCCAATAAATTGCAAGAAAATGTGTACACAGCTGTTCATAAGTAAATGTACTATAATCTGCTGGAAGTATTAGAGTGGGTCGGGGGAAGGGGGGGTATGGTGGGTGCACGTGGCGTTATTCACACCAGATCGCCACGGTAGCGTCAGCACGACACTTCCGCTCCCCTCCTTAGAAATTAATTTTTCAGCTTATCGACCGCTGGTGGCGGTTTGCTGTCGGCTACCGCAGCCGCTGCCAGCCCGCCCAGTCGAGTGGCGGGAGGTGGAGGGGCAGTCCGCCGAAGTCCTTGTGTGAAGGGCCTGTCCGAATTACACTCGGCCGGTAAGCTAGATGCCATAAATCCGACGCCTGCGCGCGCGCACACACATACACAGACAGACAGACACGGAGCTGGCAGGTGCTAATGAGATAACGCCCCGTACATAATGCAGCACCGTCGACCGACCGACCTTTCGGGTCGATAACTGACGCTCAAGTCGTCCTCGTGATGCCAGTTTCAAGCGCTTCCTCAACGCTCGCCAAGCAAACACTGGACTTCGATACATTGTGTAGCGAAGGCTTCGGGTGGAGTGGGAGTTGTGCTTTGACTAACAATATTTATTAAACCGAGAATATCCTCCTGGACAACTAACAAAATAGCTGAAACTTCCTGGCAGATTAAAACTGTGTGCCCGACCGAGACTCGAACTCGGGACCTTTGCCTTTCGCGGGCAAGTGCTCTACCAACTGAGCTACCGAAGCACGACTCACGCCCGGTACTCACAGCTTTACTTCTGCCAGTACCTCGTCTCCTACCTTCCTTTCTTTCAGGAGTGCTAGTTCTGCAAGTTTCGCAGGAGAGCTTCTGTAAAGTTTGGAAGGTAGGAGACGAGGTACTGGCAGAAGTAAAGCTGTGAGTACCGGGCGTGAGTCGTGCTTCGGTAGCTCAGTTGGTAGAGCACTTGCCCGCGAAAGGCAAAGGTCCCGAGTTCGAGTCTCGGTCGGGCACAAAGTTTTAATCTGCCAGGAAGTTTCATATCAGCGCACACTCCGCTGCAGAGTGAAAATCTCATTCTGGTAACAAAATAGCTGTTTCACAAACTGTATTTAAATGTAGTGCAGAGACAAATTCCTAAAGCAGGGACGTTAGAACAACCCAAAAAATGAACTAAAATTTCTTCAGCACAGTGATAATACATTTTGAAATTAACCTTAACTTGTGAGATACTGACAGTATATTCGGACGTCGTTTGCGAGATGAGGTGTACCAGACCGTTAATTCATTTTTTCCTCAGATTTGCAAACATCTCAAATCTGAAATCCTGATTGTACAGAATAATATTTACTGACTAACAGTAACTACAAATATCCCACTATGATGACAAACCTCTATGTATGTGTGCTTTGTACAACTTGCTTTAATTGAACCTAAAAAACTGAGACACAATTACTCGTCTTGATTCCAATCTTTGTACTAGGCGGACTAGTAAAAATATTAAGCAACTGATAGCTTATTTGGATATGAGTGGGTGTTGGTTGGTTTTGGGGAAAGAGACCAAACAGCGAGGTAATCGGTCTCATCGGATTAGGGAAGGACGTGGAAGGAAGTCGGCCGTGCCCTTTCAGAGGAACCATCCCGGCATTTGCCTGGAGCGATTTAGGGAAATCACGGAAAACCTAAATCAGGATGGCCGGACGCGGGATTGAACCGTCGTCCTCCCGAATGCGAGTCCAGTGTGCTAAGCACTGCGCCACCTCGCTCGGTGAATGGGTGTAACTGAACCTTTAAACACTGCATATATAATAATATATTCCGTTCTTTTTATACATTTGTACAATACTTCAAGTATTTGTTACCAGTGTTGTACAACAGCGATGTTTGATAAAGAAGCGGACCTGGCAATTTAACAATATTCTGTTTAGCTCCTTCTTTTGATGAAAAGTTCACAAGAACGCAGGAACCCGTAATTTCCATAACAAACCTACCTACGAACACTGATTACTGCAACATCAACCCTTTCATTGCCATCAAATTTCAGAATCTGAATTATACCGCCGTAAAGCCGCATTCCTCACATTCGTGAGCATCACTTGTGTTATTTTGCCATGATTGTGCTAAAGAATCAAAGTCTGAGTCACTTGAACGAATGCTGCTATGCAAGGGCGTACCTCCACTCAGCATAACGCAGCTTGGGAGATCAGTCGCACAGACTGCACATGTTAACAACAACGATACAGTTCTCACTCGGCGACAGCTGGGGACGAACTGGAACACCTACAATGCTCTAGGACATTAGTACACAAGGTAGACAGAAGTGGGAGGCAGTAAACGCAAAATAAGATGCCACCATAAAACTTTAGAATTATTAAACGATATGGGAGACCGAAGCCCAGAATTAAGGGTTAACATCGCACCAGAAAAACAAAACTCGAGGCAAGAAGAACCAACAGTTAACATTATTCGTCCTGTTGGCCAATATAATACCGTCAGAAAAAACTGGGAAAATTTACCATCAGAACCATTAAATAAGTCACTGACGTCCGCAGGAGGAAAGGAGAGCACTTGCAACCCGCTCCCTTCCCTTTTCTTTGGAATCTGGAGTACACAGTTTTTATTCATTACAGTATTCTCCTTCCCTTCAAGAAGGAATTTCCCCCGTTTCTGCGAAATCTCTCGTTTAACCAGTTGTAGCGTTACGCGGCTGATCGCAGAGACAATACCACGGCAGTTACCATCTTTCTGTATAAACAGAGCACAGACATTATTCGTTTGTGAGTCGTTATCCCTTCGACTTTCGCAAACTCCCGAAGACGAAATAAGACATACATATGTACAAGAAAGGTTAGAAACATCTGAAATAAAACATGGTGTCTCGTTGTGCACTTCTATTTTTGCAATAATTTTACTGTATAAGGTATTTAAGGGGGGTGGGGGACATATACGAACATGTAGTAAGGTACATATTGTTAGGTAATTCCGACAGTATCACTTTGATCAACTGTATACAGAACAAGTCAAACGTGATAACGCTTTTTTTAAACAATCTCTTGAAAAAATAACTTGCTCAGATTTACCCAAATCTCGTTAGTAATTAAGTTTCAAGCAATTTCAGCAAAAAAATTGTTTCACATGATTTAGCATAATATTTTAAATGCGTGTACAACGTTTCATTTTAATGGCTTTAATAGCCGAAGAGGAAATGTATAAATATTCGAGAATTTAAAGCTATCGGAAAGCACACAGGGATAAAAATTCAGAGGCGTGCCTTCTACAAATAATTCGAGAAACTGTTTCTGGGTGCACTTTTCTTTCGAAGACAGATATAACAATTTGAGATTTTATTTCTATGATTATGCGTAACATATCAGCCCATTTTAAATCCCTGATGTTTTGACACAAAAATGTATATTTAAGTGAACGTCTTCATGCCAGTTTCTTTCGCATAACTTTCTTTTCCTCACAATAAAAATATTGATAATGATTCTGCTAGTACCTACGGGATAACTTCACAATAACTGCACTGTAATATTACATTATTTCTTACCCTTATCAAACTAATGCACCGAATACAAGTTCATTGTTCCTCTCCACTGTTCAGTCGCTTACGAAGCGTGTTGACTTCTGATTCCATAAATCAAAACCTGCTTTACTTGAACAGCTTTGTTCTTTATTGTGAAGTTACTATACCTCGCCGATGTGAGCTATGCTGCAACACAGTTTCCAGAAAGGCTCTTTAATGTTTGTATTTCGTAGTTACGTTTTTTGTCTTCTGTATGCTGACGTGCCCGCAACACACGCCAACACAATTTTACTTCGCTTTTGTTGTGCTTCTTAATTCAATGTAACCATACATTTTCATAGGATATAAAAACGCAGTATTTTGAAATGCAAATTATTTTCCTTTAATCAAAATCGATTTTAATGCTTTCCTTTGGTCAAGAAGAACGCTAGAAAAGAAGCCAAATGATTGTGAAACGAGCCATTCTTCTTATCTGGCAACGCTGCTCCTTTCCTTAATAATTGAGCACGCTGCTTCGCCGCGGATCACACGAAGGCGGAAAAAAGCAGCTCTTGTGTGCCGTCTCGAATTATTTTACTGCCTTATTTCAAGTATTACTGTCGAGTTGATTACAAAGCGTTTCCCGGTTGTTGAGGAATCAAATCCTCCGTCGCTGTTTTCTTACCACTGTCAGTTGTTTGGTTTCACCGAGTGCCACGTGTGGTACAGTACGCACTCGGCAACGCCTTGACGATCGGGTTCATGGAAGCTTCGTTGCCTTCATTACGAGATAGTTATCACTCTACCGAAGACATCCGGAAGTGGCTTACGCTGTTTGATAGTCTGGAAAGAAATGTAGCCTATCTGACGAATCTTGTAAACTTAGTTTCGATATTATAATTATTTAATAAGAAAATACTTCTGCCAGAACCAGAGATTCGGATTCTAAATAAGGCTAATCGCGTCGGCTTCAGTAGTCCAAAGCCGGAAACAGCTATAATTTATACTTCTCACGACTGCCAAGGCCCCGACGGCAGTCAGCTGCTAATGTTTCAAATACGTAGTTAAAAATTCGTCACGGTTAATCAGCTGATCCCATTTTTAAGTAATTTGGACTTTGAGCGAGAAGGAAGAATGTCCCTAGCACGGGAAGGAGGCAGGGCAGCCAGTTTTCACTCTGGGAAGTTCTCCACTGGGCTTCTCTCTTCTGCAAGAGAATACAATTCCGACATACCACGTCCTATCTTCCCGATTTGGTTTCGGATGACGAACGCTATAGAGGTAACTAACGATATTATAAATTGTGTATTGCGGTTTTTCTCAAATCACAATACTGATTACTTTCTCTGTGCAATTTTCTACATGTATCTGGCCTCTAGACGTACACTGAACGGCTACATTTCTCTTATCGAAACATTTCGCAAGAAATTTAGTATGCTGTGACAAACTATGTTATCAAAGGTATCCGGACACCTGGCTGAAAAAGACAAGTTCGTGGGGCCCTCCATCGGTAATGCTGGAATTCAATATGGTGTTGGCTCACCCTTAGCCTTGATGACAGCTTCCACTCTCGCAGGCATACGTTTAATCAGGTGCTGGAAGGTTTCTTGGAGAATAGCAGCCCATTCTTCACGGAGTGCTGCACTGAGGATAGGTATCGATGTCGGTCGCTGAGGCCTGCCACGAAGTCAGCGTTCCAAAACATCCCAAATATGTTCTATAGGATTCACGTCAGCACTCTGCTCAGGCGAATCCATTACAGGGACGTTACTGTCGTGTAACCAGTCCGCCACAGGCCGTGCATTATGAACGGGTGCTCGATCGTGTTGAAAGATGCAATTGCCATCCCCGAATTGTGCTCTTCAACAGTGGGAAGCATGAAGGTGCTTAAAACCTCAATGTAGGCCTGTGCTACGATAGTGCCACGCAAAACAAGGGGTGCAAGCCCCCTCCATGAAGAACACGACCACACTATAACACTACCGCCTCCGAATTTTACTATTGGCACTACACACGCTGGCAGATGACGTTCACCGGGCATTCACCACACCCACACCTGCCACCGGATCACCACATTGTGTACCGTGATTCGTCTCTCCACACAACGTATTCCCACTGTTCAATCGTCCAATGTTTTCGCTCCTTGCACTAGGTGAGGCGTCGTTTGGCATTTACTGGCGTGATGTGTGGCTTATGAGCAGCCGCTCGACCATGAAACCCAAGTTTTCTCACCTCGCGCCTGTCATAGTACTTGCAGTGGACCCTCATGCACTTTGGAATGCCTGTGTGATGGCCTCGATAGATATCTGCCTACTACACATTAAGACCCTCTTCAACTGACGGCGTTCTCTGTCAGTCAACAGACGAGGTCGGCCTGTACGCTTTTGTGCTGTAGGTGTCCCTTCATGTTTCCACTTAACTCTCACATCGGAAAAGTTGACCTAGGGATGTTTAGGAGTGTGGAAATCTCGCGTACAGACGTATGACAAGTGACACCCAAAGCACCGGACCACGTTCGAAGTCCTTGAGTTCCGCATAGCGACCCATTCTACTCTCTTACGTCTAATGACTACTGAGGTCGCTGCTATGGAGTATCTGGCATTAGGTGGCAGTACAATGAACCTAATATGAAAAATGTATTTTTTTGGGTGTCCGGATACTTTTGACCACACGGAGTATGAAGAGTGGAAAATTAAAAGATTCTGAATGCGGATTCTCACATTTGTCAGGACAATAGAATAAAATGTACCTCTCTGTACATAACTGATCTACCCAAAAAATTGAGACGTGTTCTGATACACGGCGTATACATGGACAAGGAAAAAAAATCCTGGATTTCCCGGTTGAAAATACACTTTCTCCTGGGTAAAAATACACTTTTCCCGTGTTAAGTGATAGTATACTTTTCCTCGACACTATAAAACTTATCAGTCCTTTGATGGTTTATGGTTCTATACACAGACGTAAAATTTCCCGGCACTTTAGAAAATGAAACTCAGGGGAAAAAAAAACACGTTTTGGAAAGATCTTTGATGTGCAGCGCCACGTACGCTGCATTTTTTCGTGTACAAAGGTATAAATTCGGATTCCACCAAACACCGCATGTTATTTTCCGAAGCATTAAAAATCGAGATTGCGACGCGCTTTTGTAAGCCAGTTACAGCTCATGTCACGTGATCTCGCCAGCTGATGACAGCATAGGACACGTAATGCAGTCAGCCAATAGGAAGATCACTCTTCAGTAGCGCGAACACACAAATAAGAAAAGTTAATGGCTTAAATTAATATACATATTGTTGCTACGAGAAAAGAAAAGAAAAGCTTTCACATGTAACATTGGTCTCAAAGATAAGCTAAGCTTCCACATATAATGTTGATCTTTTTTAAGCGACATATATCGCATAAATGTGCCAGTAAAATTTTAAATAACGACGTAAATATCTGATGATCTGGGCTCGAAATTCTTCAGATGGTCGTCCCCAAAGAGCTGACTTTTAAATGAGAGTCAAACGCTCTGTGATTTAAGAAATTCGTCGTACATTCTCGCACATACTTCATCTTGCATAAAAGAAAATTTACTTGGGAAGTAATACTTTTCAAAGTAATACTCGCAATATTTCTTCGTGACCTATTAGAAATAGGTTCGTTTCCGCGGTTGCCAGAGAGCGCCAGATGACAGGCGTCACTGCACTTGCGCAGCTACGATGACGCAGGAAGCCCGCATGTTCGTACGTGTGAAACATTGAAAGATCTCGCATTAGAACGAATCTAATGTAAACAGCTATCACGCCACGCTCATTGGAGGCAATTTGTTGTTATGAAGCATTGCATAGTCTTCCTAACGCCTTTGACACACTTTGCTGTTGGCAGACGCTTGTATGAGCACTGATTTTTCTTGCATATGGCGCATTTCCTTTGCGACTTTAGTTTTTTTTCGTTTTTCTCTCTTGTTCATGTTTTGTTGCTGCAGTATTATTCTGCAGAAGCGCGATGCAGTAATATTCTTTGTTACAGTATTGGTTCTTACCAGCCAAAATCACAAAAATTTAACTGAAAACTAAAACAATAAAAAATTCCGGGAATTCAAAAAAATTCCCCTGGTTTTTCCCGGTTCTCCCCCGGATGAAAAAATTCCCGGGTTTTTCCCAGATCTCCCGGTTGTCCCGGGTCGTATACACCCTGTGATATCACAGAACATGTGCCTTCTACTAACGCATGTGTGGAAGACTTTCTCCGTGGTTTGGCGCCTGGAGAAAGTCTAAGCACATGCGAGATAGTACCGAGAACGCAATACAACTGAAAATGCAGGAAAAATGCACTTCCAACGTATTCCGTTTTCACTCTTTAGAAATAATTACTTGATCACTTGCAATTCGGCAAAGGTGAGTGTTGTCTGAGTGAAAGGGGTTCCACTGTCATATTCACATTATCAAAGCCAAGAAAATAGAATACAATGCTAATAATAGATCACCAAATTATTAGCTGTTTATCACGCTGGAACACAGCTGTGCCTTGTAACATGAATGTAGTTTAACAACGGCCAGGGCAACATTTGGTTTTGTCACGTAACACATTACATCCTATATTGACTCTTTCCTCCTCCTTTACAGAAATAATGGATACTAAAGGTTTTCTTTCAAAAAACTAAAAATTACGACAAATTCAACCAACAATGAGACTGTGGAAGAGGAAAATAATAATGCAGTACTAACTTCTGGAACAAAAGTTGTACAAAAATCTTTTGCCTCAACTTCTGGCATATCAAACTAGGTCAATGGCGTGTACGTTAGTAATGATAAAGGCTTTCGAACAAATATTAAGTCATGAAGAACTGCAGGATCCACTCAGAGAACTAAAAGTTTAAAAATGATAATTTCTGCAACAATAGTCTTTCACTATGCCTCTTTACTCCAGTGTAAACGCTGTTGAAAAGGAGACTTATGTAGATTTTCAGCGTTTTTTCACAAAAAGTGAAAAGAAGTTAAAAAGGGGCTTTTATTGCCACTGCATTTGCGAAAGATTTGCATGGAGCTGCATGAATTTATCCGAATCCTCGGTGCCTGTAATCTGAGGTACTGAAACGAACAATATATCAATGACAGAAGGTAAACAATTGCCAAGAAATTTACGAGTTCATAATGATGCTGGTATCACCAATGAGGTAAACAGAGAAAAATTGCTCTCCGAGGTAAATGAAGCACAATCAGAAATTTCCATAATTTGTTACACTATAGGGTTGAAGGAGGGGATGATTTAAGAAACCACTTGGAAAAACTGCCAACAATTGCTGTACAAGAACCCAGAATGAAATTACTGATATTTGTAAGCAAATCATTCGAGATGAAATAGCGGTTGCTGTGAATTCTGATACTGGATTCTCAGTTTTGGCTGATGAAACATCTGATATTGCAAAGACAGAGCAAATGTGTCTAGGAGTCTTCCCGAATATATTAGCGGGAAAGCAAGTATCAGAGAATGTTTAGGATTTCCAAACTTTCCTGAATCGTGACGTGCAGATAGTACATCCAACAACACTTTGAACCTTGTTCAAATTTTAAAATAAAAATTAAAAATTCATTTGGCCAATGCTGTGGTGGACGTCCTGTGATGGCAGGAAAGTAAAGTGGAGAGAAAATAAAAATTACAAATAAGTACCCAAAAGCAATATTTGTGCACTGTACCACTCATGGGCTCAATTTGGTGGCGCACGTCTTAAATGAATTAAGGGCTATCCAGAATTTAGTCGGTACAATACAAACCATATAAATTATTCGAATACTTGTAGACAGTTTTGAAATAACGGCGAAACAGCTGGCGAATCTCTCTCAGGATGGCAATTTAAGTAGAGACAGATTGCATATCTGTATGTTTACACTCATTCCCAGGCTATTGTCCCTCTTGCAGTGATAAGCAAATGCTCTTCAATGTTAGAATTGGTTTGGAATGGATTTAAAATTAAATATCCAAGTAATTAGCATTAGCACAATGAAACAGCTCAGGAGAAATTCAGACTCAGCGTTTGAAGACCTACCTACGAGAGTTAAAAATGTGTGTGTGTGTGTGTGTGTGTGTGTGTGTGTGTGTGTGTGTGTGTGTGGAGGGGGGGGTCAATTCTTGTGCGTGATTCCATCCGTCAGCTTTGACTAGTAACGTCATGAGTTTACAATGCGAAGTAAGCTGCCTGCATGAAGGGTTGATGCAGGTTTAATTATAGCTCCATGGCGGCCTGTTATTAAATATTAAACCGCAGTTGTATTAGTAACTGGTATGAATTATCCAGTTTATTCCAAATACGTCGCGATTTCCGTGGGTGTGGTTAGGCAGGAGAAAGCGTGCAGCTTAAATTGCTCTTACTGAATCAAGCAGTAGTAATATTTGTCATTTTTTTTTTTTTTTTTTGTGGTTTTAGGGCGCACAACTTCAATGGTCATTAGCGCCCTGACTACTCTAAGAATGCACCGCGAGGCACAAGTTGACCACAACAACTAAAAGGGAAAACACGATAAAAGACAGACGGACAGGCATAGGATTAAAAAACAGCATCATCAAATGTCCTTAGCGAGGTTTGTCAAATTGATAAAACGAAGAACACGAGCAGCTGCTCGTGGGTCATCCGCTAAAATGGCATCGAAAGTATTTGGCAGGTTAAGATCGAGGCGCAGTGTGTTAAGATCTGGACAGGACATTAAAATGTGTCGAACCGTCAGCAAGTGCCCACATGGGCAGAACGGCGCCGGCGCAGCCGTCAGCAGATGGCGATGGCTGAACCGGCAGTGTCCAATTCTTAACCGGGCTAAAACGACCTCCTCCCGCCGAGAAGGGCGTGAGGAGGACGTCCAAGCCACGGGAAGAGGTTTTAAGGCCCGAAGCTTGTTGTCGGTAAGTGCAGCCCAATCAGCATACCACAGAGATAAGATGCGCCGACAAATCACCCTGCTAAAATCGGACGAAGGGACGCAACAAGAAGCTGTCCGAGGCTGGAGGACGGCAGCCTTGGCCGCGGCATCTGCAGCTTCGTTCCCAGGGATACCGACATGGCCAGGAACCCACATAAAGCTAACTGGAGAACCGACGTCCACCAGCTGCTGAAGAGAGCGTTGGATCCGGTGTACGAAAGGGTGAACCGGGTACGGATCACTGAGGCTCTGGATGGCGCTCAGGGAATCTGAGCAGATGACATAAGCAGAATGTCGGTGGCGGCAGATGTAAAGAACAGCCTGGTAGAGGGCAAAGAGCTCAGCTGTGAAGACCGAACAATGGCCATGGAGCCGGTATTTGAAACTTTGTGCCTCGACAATAAAGGAACACCCGACCCCGTCATTGGTCTTAGAGCCATCTGTATAAATGAACGTCATGTCGATGAACTTCGAACGAAGTTCCAAAAAACGGGAGTGGTAAACCGAACCGGGGGTGACCTCTTTTGGGAGCGAGTTGAGGTCAAGGTGAACGCGGACCTGAGCCTGGAGCCAAGGTGGCGTGCGGCTCTCGCCCACTCGAAAGGTTGCAGGGAGTGAAAAATTAAGGTGTTGAAGGAGGCGACGGAAGCGAACTCCAGGGGGTAGCAGGGCCGAGACATACAACCCGTATTGACGGTCAAGAGAGTCGTCAAAAAAGGAACGATAAGACGGATGGTCGGGCATTGACAGTAGCCGACAGGCATACCGACAAAGCAGTATATCGCGCCGGTAGGTGAGTGGCAATTCGCCAGCGTCAGCATGAAGACTCTCTACGGGACTAGTATAAAATGCTCCGATCGCAAGTCGTAAACCCCGATGTTGTATGGAGTTGAGGCGGCGTAAGATGGATGGCCGTGCAGAGGAGTATACGAAGCTCCCATAATCCAGCTTGGAGCGGACGATCGACCGATATAGACGAAGTAGGACGGTTCGATCCGCTCCCCACGACAGACCACTGAGAACACGGAGGACATTTAAAGAACGGGTACAACGGGCGGCCAAATATGACACATGTGGAGACCAGCTAAGTTTCCTGTCAAACGTAAGGCCTAAAAATTTGGTTGTCTCCACGATTGGGAGAGCAACGTGACCGAGTCGTAAGGACGGTGGGAGAAACTCTTTGTAGCGCCAGAAGTTAATACAGACCGTCTTCTCGGCAGAAAAACGGAAGCCATTGGCGACACTCCAGGAGTAAAGACGGTCAAGAGAACGCTGAAGACAGCGCTCCAGGACACGTGTACACTGCGCGCTGCAATAGATGGTAAAATCGTCCACGAAAAGGGAGCCTGATACATCAGCTGGGAGGCAATCCATTATTGGATTGATCGCGATGGCGAAGAGAGCGACGCTCAAAACTGAGCCCTGTGGCACCCCATTCTCCTGGCGGAAGGTGTCGGACAGGACAGAACCCACACGTACCCTGAACTGTCGATCCATTAAAAAGGAACGAATAAAAAGAGGGAGGCGACCGCGAATGCCCCATGTATGCATGGTGCGGAGAATGCCCGCCCTCCAACAGGTGTCGTAAGCCTTCTCCAAATCAAAGAACACAGCCGCGGTCGGGCGCTTCCGCAAGAAGTTATTCATAATGAAGGTCGACAAGGTAACCAGATGGTCAACAGCAGAGCGGCGCCTACGAAATCCACATTGTACATTGGTAAGTAGGCGTCGAGACTCGAGCAGCCAAACCAATCGAGAGTTAACCATTCGCTCCATCACTTTACAGACACAGCTGGTAAGCGAGATGGGTCGATAACTGGAAGGCAAGTGCTTCTCCTTCCCCGGCTTAGGAATCGGGACAACAATAGACTCGCGCCAGCATGCGGGAACATGTCCCTCAATCCAGATGCGATTGTATGTACGAAGAAGAAAACCTTTACCCGCAGGAGAAAGGTTCTTCAGCATCTGAATATGAATAGAATCTGGCCCTGGAGCAGAGGACCGTGATCGGCCAAGTGCGTTTTCGAGTTCCCGCATGGTGAATGGGGCATTATAACTCTCACAATTCGAGGAGCGGAAGTTAGGTGGCCTAGCCTCCTCTGCGTGTTTGCGGGGGAGGAAGGCAGGGTGGTAATGAGTGGAGCTCGAAACCTCTGCGAAAAAGCGGCCGAAGGCATTGGAGACAGCCTCAGGGGCCACAAGGACGTCATTCGCGACCTGCAAGCCAGAAACTGGTGAGTGGCCAGATAGCCGGCGCAGGCTACCCCAGACAACAGAAGAAGGAGTAAAACTGTTGAAGGTGCTTGTGAAAGCAGCCCAGCTGGCTTTCTTTGATAATACGACGACACTGAGCACGTAATCGTTTATAATTGATACAATTCGCCACTGTAGGGTGGCGTTTAAATGTGCGTAAAGCACGTCGACGAGCACGTAAAGCGTCTTTACATGCTGCGGTCCACCAGGGGACCGGTACACGACGTGGAGAAGGAGGAGGGTGAGGGATGGAATATTCAGCAGCAGCGAGAATGACTTCCGTGAGGTGTGCGACCCGACGATCACAGCTTGTAAAGGTTTGATCCTGAAAGGTCGCCCTGGAAGAGAAGAGCCCCCAGTCTGCCTTGGAGATGGTCCAATTAGAGAAGCACGGAGAGGGGGTATGCTGCAGGAGATGGATAACACACGGGAAATGGTAGCTCGAATATGTATCAGAAAGTGCATACCACTCAAACCGGCGTGCAAGTTGGGGAGTACATATAGAGAGGTCTAAATGGGAATAGGTGTGAGATGTGTCCGAAAGAAAAGTAGGGGCGCCAGTATTGAGGCAGACAAGATCGAGCTGGTTGAAAAGGTCTGCTAACAAGGAGCCCCTCGGGCAGGATGCTGGAGAGCCCCAAAGGGGATGGTGGGCATTGAAGTCTCCAGTTAACAAAAATGGTGCAGGTAGCTGAGCAATAAGTTGCATCACGTCTGCCCTGGTAATGGCAGATGACGATGGAGTGTAAACGGTACAAAAGGAAAACGTAAAAGTGGGGAGAGTAATGCGGATGGCAACTGCCTGCAGGCCGGTGTGCAACGTGATGGGATCGTAGTAAATAAATATCATCCCGGACCAGCAACATAACCCCTCCATGAGCTGGGATACCTACCACAGGGGGTAGGTCAAAACGCACAGAGGTGTAGTGTGCCAAGGCAATTTGATCGCATGGGCGTAGCTTCGTTTCCTGGAGGGCTACGACGAGCGGACGGTGCAAGCGGAGCAGCAACTTCAAGTCCTCTCGGTTGGAGCGAATGCTGCGAATATTCCAGTGAATAAGTGCCATCGTAAGAAAAGGAAGATTAGAGAAGTGGTCACCTCGAAGGCCGCTTAGGGCCTGGCTTCGAGCGAGCACTGCCGCCGCTATCAGTAGGCGGACAGTCATCGTCCATTGGGTCTATAGGGTCATCGGCCATCTCGGGAGGATGGCCGGGAGGGGGAGCTTCCTCCGCCAGTGAACGGCCAGATGTACGGCTACCAGCGGTGCGGCCAGGCGAAACGGATGACGGCCTGGGGCGGCAACCGCTGGGTGGCGCAGGAGAAGAAATGCGCCGTGGCGGAGAAGGAGAACTGTGCTTCCTATGCGCCTTTTTGGAAGGACGTGTAGTGGAAGTACCGGTCGAAGGCTGGGAGGTCGAGGTACGGAGGAAGTCTGCACGGGATGGTTCCTTCTTGAAGGCCCGTGCATCTGACTTCAATGTCTTCGTCTTAGCAGAAGCTGAGGAAGGTGCTCGTGTCTGTGGGGTGATGGGAGGAAGAGGAGACGTCGACCGCGCGATCTTAGCACTGGCCGAACGGACGACCGTGGTGCTGAAGGTCAGATCGCATGTCTGGGTTGCTACCTCCCGGGTAGTCCGAGGAGAGGCGAGGACAGTACTGTATTTCCCCGCTGGGAGCAGCGTGGGCTTCCTACTAGCCAATAGCTTGCGAGCAGCCGAGGTGGACACTTTCTCTTTGACCCGAATTTCTTGGATACAGCGTTCTTCCTTATAGACAGGACAGTCCCGGGATGGTCACCCTGACAGTTCACACAACGAGGAGACGGAGGTGGACAGTCACCCTCATGGGCATCCCTGCCACAAGTGACACATTTAGCCGCATTGGAACAAGACTGTCGAGTGTGATTGAAACGCTGACACTGGTAGCAGCGCGTAGGTGTCGGGACATAGGGGCGAACAGAAATAACCTCGTAGCCCGCCTTGATGCGCGATGGCAGCTTAACACTATCGAAGGTCAAGAAAATTGTCCGGGTCCGTACAAGGTCATTGTTGACCTTTTTCATGACCCTATGGACAGCCGTCACGCCCTGCTCAGCGAGGAATGATTGAAGCTCCTCGTCAGTCATTCCGTCGAGGGAGCTAGTATAGACTACACCACGAGACGAATTCAAAGTTCGGTGGGCCTCCACCCGGACAGGGAACGTGTACAGGAGGGTGGCCCGAAGCAGTTTTTGTGCCTGAAAGGCACTCACAGTTTCTAGCAATAAGGTGCCGTTACGCAACCTGGTACAAGATTTGACAGATCCGGCTATGGCATCTACGCCCTTCTGAATAACGAAAGGGTTGACAGAGGAAAAATCCTTTCCGTCCTCAGATCGAGAAACTACGAGGAACTGTGGGGCAGGCGGTAGTACTTTTGTCACCGTTGGCTGGTCACGTTTCCGTTTTTGGGTCGAAGTCGAAAGAGATGGAGTAGAATCCATTGCGGAGGAATCCCCCATGATTGCCAGCGTCTCCGATGGCGCGCTCCTTCCTTGTGGGGACCCTCTCAGAGGGCACTCCCGCCTTAGGTGAATGTTTACACCTCAGGTCACACCTCCCGAGAAACAGACGGAGGGACCAATCGGCATGGTCAGAAGGTATCAGCTCAGGCAATCACCCCTCCCCGGGCCTGGCCTTTACCAGGGGGTACGCGCGTGCCTTACATGTCTACCCAGGGCGGGGACTTACGCGTTACCCCGTCACCGGCTACGCGTGCGAACGCGTGGGTCGGCCTTCAGGCACGCACAGGGAGGAAGGAAGAAGAGGAAAAAGAAGAGAGAGAGGGAGAAAGAGGACAGACTGTCTCAAACGCCGAGGCGGAGACCAGAGAAGGCAAGGAGAAGAAGGCAATGAGAAGGCAAGGAGAAGAAGGCAATGAGAAGGCAAGGAGAAGAAGGCAATGAGAAGGCAAGGAGAAAAAGGCAATGAGAAGGCAAGGAGAAAAAGGCAATGAGAAGGCAAGGAGAAAAAGGCAATGAGAAGGCAAGGAGAAAAAGGCAATGAGAAAAAGGCAATGAGAAGGCAAGGAGAAGTCAAGGGAAAGAGGAAGGAAGACAGTGAGGAGGAGAAGAGCAAAGAAAGGAACCAACAAAAGGAAGGAAGAAACGAGAAGTGAAAAACCAAAAAGACCACGATGATAGGTCGTGGAACCGTCCGTCTCCGGACGCAGGCGCTAACTACCCCCGTGAGGGGGATGGACTCCTTTTAGTCGCCTCTTACGACAGGCAGGAATACCGCGGGCCTATTCTAATCCCCGGACCCGCATTTTGGGGGAGTCAGGGGGTATTTGTCATCTTGGCTAACATAAACGTTTCGCTTTTTTTTTTTTTTTTTTTTTTCGAACGTGTTACGATTTCTGAGGATGAGGTTACGCAGCCACATAGGTCAATTCTAGTTCTCCATTCCCCCATTCATTATTTCTCGTAGTTTTTCATGTAGCGTGCATTATTCCTTTTAGGATTTATTTTTTGGTTCCGGACTCTCCACATGAGCTATAATAGATCAAATGATGTTGTCAAGCTCAGTTACCGAGTTTTTGTAGCGATACGAAAAACAAATTCTTAACGAAATAACACGCATCTAGTACATAACACACATCTAGAACAAATCACGAAAAATGACGGAACGTGGAATCGATTATTCGAATTGACTTGTGTACTACCGACAGATGTCTCTACAGTCACGCAACCAACCTAGCTGCATGTACGCGCGGTGGATTATGGGAGCACTACCATCAGCCACCACGGGCACGTAAAATAGCACTGTGCATCCTGCTATTGGCGCAAATTTATGCTCCACGCGGTAGCCGATGGGAGCGCTGTATTTCTCCCGCGCCGAGTGAATAGTAAGACGTTCAGAGCAATTTTCTTCTTTTTTCGGGTGATTTACTTGTGTTTTATCTGTGCAGCAGTACAACGTAATATATTTTTTTACTTCAGTGCTTATCATGACTCTTAAGAAGAAGCGTAAAGTTGGTGATAAGTGCCGTCTGCTTAATGAAGACTGGACGACCAAATATTTCTTTATTGATGCAGGAAATAAAGCCGCATGCTTACTATGCCATGATACAGTTGACGTATTCAAGGAGTACAATCTGAAACGACATCACGAAACAAAACACAGTGACTTTGGCTGCAAACTTTCAGATGAAGAACGAAAAATAAAGGCAGCGGAGTTCGTGAAACGCTTGAAGAAGCAACAAGCGTTATTTACGAAGCAAATACCGCTTCAAAATAGTGCTACAGAAACAAGTCTCACGGTCGTCTATAACCTTGCTAAACGAAACAAACCTTATTCAGATGGCGAGCTTACTAAACAGTGCATGGTATAGTGTGCAAGTGTACTGTGTCCTGAGGTTAAAACCAAATTTGAGAGCATTTCGCCGTCAAGGAGGACTATAGCGCGGCGCATTGATTTAATTAGTGGCGAACTTGCAGACCAGCTAAAGACTGAGCGAAGATTTTGTTTGGTTTTCACTGGCAATGGACGAAAGCACAGATATTGACACTGCACAAGTACTCACTTTATCCGTGTAACTAATGAACATTTCGTCATCACTGAGGAATTACTTGGTATAGTATCCACGAAAGATAGAACCACTGGTCAGGACTTGTTAGAATGTGTTGTTAATTGTGTGGAAACAAGTGGCTTATCCTGGAACAAAATTGTAAGCATTACAACAGATGGGGCCAGAGCTTCCCGGGGCTTATCCTGGAACAAAATGGTAAGCATTACAACAGATGGGGCCAGAGCTTTCTGTGGGAAAAATATAGGTATGGTGAAACTAAAAAAAAAACCAAGTTACAAGCCGAAGACACAGACACTGATATTTTGGATTTTCATTGTATTTTTCATCAGGAAAGCCTCTGCAAGACTGCACTAGACTTAAAGCATGTGGTAGATCCTGTTGTTAGTGTTGTGAACACAATCAGAGCAAGGGCACTCCATCACAGACAGTTCAAATCTCTTCTTGAGGAGGTGGGGGCAGAACATGAAGATGTAATTTACCATAGCAGTGTGAGGTGGCTGAGCTTGGCAAAGTATTAGAAAGAGTATGGGCATTACAGGATGAAATTATTTTATTTCTGGACACTAAGGAGATTTCTCATGATTTTGTTGCAAAAATAGGATGCGAAGAGTGGAGATATGAGATGATGTTTGAAGCTGATATTTTTGAAGAAACTGAATGAGCTGAATGTGACATTGCAGGGAAATGGGTTGTTTGCTCATGAAATGTGGACAGATGTCAAAGCATTTAAAACAAAACTAGGTCTGTTTGCAAGGCAAGCAAATGAAGGCAAATTTTGTCATTTCCCTTTACTAGGGAAACAAAGTACCTGGAAGTGTTTCAGCCAAGATTAGGGATTATCTGCAGAGTTTAGAGGCTGAGTTTACTACAAGATTTTAAGAAAATTGAGCCTCAATTTAATGTTTTATCGTATCCCATCACTGCTGATATTGACACTGCACCACACGAGCTGCAACTTGAACTGACTGACATGCAGGCAGATCATGCAGTGAAAGAAATGTTTAGGGCTGGAACTTTAGTTGACTTTTATAAATCTTTGTCAGCTGAAAAATTTCGCCGGCCGAAGTGGCCGTGCGGTTAAAGGCGCTGCAGTCTGGAACCGCAAGACCGCTACGGTCGCAGGTTCGAATCCTGCCTCGGGCATGGATGTTTGTGATGTCCTTAGGTTAGTTAGGTTTAACTAGTTCTAAGTTCTAGGCGACTAATGACCTCGGCAGTTGAGTCCCATAGTGCTCAGAGCCATTTGAACCATTTTTTTGAAAAATTTCCATGTATCAATAAATTTGCAGGCAAAATGTTCTCCATATTTGGATCGACGTATATTTGTGAACAAAGTTTTTCTTGCTTGAAAATCAAGAAGAGCAAATACCGAAGCTAATTTAACAGACAGTAACTTGCAGGCTGTGATGAGAATATCAACTAGCAGTCGGACTCGTGAATTTAAAAAATGTGCAAAATTGTGTTAGGATGCATTTGTCCCATTAAACTTGTTTTAAAATTTAATGTACTTGGAGAAGATATGAAATTAGCAAAATAAATGAAATTGAACACAACTATCTTATTTGAAGATGTCAGAAGGAAAGAGGTACAAGTGACTTTAGTCTTATCAAAATTATACGAAGTATACTTATACCCCTTTGCTTCTGACTCTTTCATTTATACCTAATGATTTTTGATACCTTTTATGAAATGTAAAGCTAACAAGCTAACTAATCAATGCATTTTAACGCTTTCACTGTTACACTCGAAATTGCAATTCTGTGTGTGATATGTGATTAGAAACAAAGAAAACTTGCATTTTCATAAAAGTTTTGGGAATACCACACACACACACACACACACACACACACACACACACACACACACACATATATATATATATATATATATATATATATATATATATATATATATATTAGAAGTGAAAGATTTATAAGGTGCGGCCCTCCACTAACCTCTGTGTCTATAATGTGGCCCCCAAGCCAAAACAACTGCCCACCCCCTGACGTAGGATATAAGCTCCGTTAGACACCAACTGCATAAAACCAATGAAATATAAATCCCTTATGTGCGTACTTCCGCCGTATTGCTAACAGGCCGCTGCGATATAAAAAGCCCGTGAAGGCTAGCAACACTCTCAATACCCACATTACAAAGGATTTTAAGTTTTACTTCTTTGGTTCTACACAGTTGGTGTCTGCTGGAGCTTATAATACACTAATCGCCAAAGAAATTAATATAGGCAAGAGTATTCAAATACAGAGATATGTAAACAGAATACAGCGATGCGGCCAGCAACGGCTATATAAGACGACAAGAATGGCGCAATTATTAGATCGGTTACTGCTGTTATAATTGCAGATTATCAAGATTTAAGTGAATCTGAAGTGATGATGTCGGCGCACGAGCGATGGTGCACAGCATCTCCGGCGTATCGATGAAGTGGGGATTTTCGCGCATGACCATTTCAGGAGTGTACAGTGAATATCGGGAATATAGTAAAACATCAAATCTCCGACGTGGCTGTGACCGGAAAACTATGTGCAAGAATGCAAGAGACTACGACCGAAGAGAAATCTTGCAATGTACCTAATACAAGTGCAACCCTTCCGCAAATTGCTGCAGATTTCAATGCCGGGCCATCAACAAGTATCAGCGTGCGAACCATTCTGCAAAACATCATCGGTATGGGCTTTCGTAGCCGAAGACCCACTCGTGTTCATTCATGACTAAACTATAAGAAGCTTCACGTCTCAGCAGGGCCCGTCAACATGGACATTGGACTGTTGAAGGCTGGGAAAGATGTTGCCTGGTCGGACGAGTTTCGTTTCAGATCTACATATACATCCATACTCCGCAAGCCACCTGACGGTGTGTGGCGGAGGGTACCTTGAGTACCTCTATCGGTTCTCCCTTCTATTCCAGTCTCGTATTGTTCGTGGAAAGAAGGATTGTCGATATGCTTCTGTGTGGGCTCTAATCTCTCTGATTTTATCCTCATGGTCTCTTCGCGACATATACGTAGGAGGGAGCAATATACTGCTTGACTCCTCGGTGAAGATATGTTCTCGAAACTTCAACGAAAGCCCGTACCGAGCTACTGAGCGTCTCTCCTGCAGAGTCTTCCACTGGAGTTTATCTATCATCTCCGTACGATTACTAAATGATCCTGTAACGAAGTGCGCTGCTCTCCGTTGGACCTTCTCTCTCTCTTCTATCAACCCTATCTGGTACGGATCCCACACTGCTGAGCAGTATTCAAGCAGTGGGCGAACAAGCGTACTGTAACCTACTTCCTTTGTTTTCGGATTGCATTTCCTTAGGATTCTTCCAATGAATCTCAGTCTGGCAACTGCTTTACCGACGATCAACTTTATATGATCATTCCATTTTAAATCACTCCTAATGCGTACTCCCAGATAATTTATGGAATTAACTGCTTCCAGTTGTTGACCTGCTATTTCGTAGCTAAATGATAAGGGATCTATCTTTCTATGCATTCGCAGCACATTACACTTTTCTACATTGAGATTCAATTGCCATTCCCTGCACCATGCGTCAATTCGCTGCAGATCCTCGTGCATTTAAGTACAATTTTCCATTGTTACAACCTCTCGATACACCACAGCATCATCTGCAAAAAGCCTCAGTGAACTTCCGATGTCATCCACAAGGCCATTTATGTATACTGTGGCTCTGAGCACTATGGGACTTTACATCTGAGGTCATCAGTCCCCTAGAACTTAGAACTACTTAAACCTAACTAACCTAAGGACATCACACACATCCATGCCCGAGGCAGGATACGAACCTGCGACCGTAGCAGTCGCGCGGTTCCGGACTGAGCGCCTAGAACCGCTAGACCACCGCGGCCGGCATTTATGTATACTGTGAATAGCAACGGTCCTATGACACTCCCCTGCGGCACACCTGAAATCACTCTTACTTCGGAAGACTTCTCTCCATTGAGAATAACATGCTGCGCTCTGTTATTTAGGAACTCTTCAACCCAATCACACAATTGGTCTGATACTCCATATGCTCTTACTTTGTTCATTGAACGACTGTGGGGAACTGTATCGAACGCCTTGCGGAAGTCAAGAAACACGGCATCTACATGTGAACCCGTGTCTATGGCCCTCTGAGTCTCGTGGACGAATAGCGCGAGCTGGGTTTCACACGACCGTCGTTTTCGAAACCCATGCTGATTCCTACAGAGTAGATTTCTAGTCTCCAGGAAAGTCATTATACTCAAACATAATACGTGTTCCAAAATTATACAACTGATCGACGTTAGAGATATAAGTCTATAGTTCCGCACATCCGTTCGACGTCTCTTCTTGAAAACGGGGATGACCTGTGCCCTTTTCCAATCCTTCGGAACGCTACGCTTTTCTAGAGACCTACGGTACACCGCTGCAAGAAGGGGGGCAAATTCCTTGGCGTACTCTGAGTAAAATCGAACTGGTATCCCATCAGGTCCAGCGGCCTTTCCTCTTTTGAGCGATTTTAATTGTTTCTCTATCCCTCTGTCGTCTATTTCAATATCTACCATTTTGTCATCGGTGCGACAATCTAGAGAAGGAACTACAGTGCAATCTTCCTCTGTGAAACAGCTTTGGAAAAAGACATTTAGTATTTCGGGCTTTAGTCTGTCATCCTCTGTTTCAGTACCATTTTGGTCACAGAGTGTCTGGACATTTTGTTTTGATCCACCTATTGCTTTGGCATCAGACCAAAATTTCTTAGGATTTTCTGCCAAGTCAGTACATAGAACTTTACTTTCGAATTCATTGAACGCCTCTCGCATAGCCCTCCTCACACTACATTTCGCTTCGCGTAATTTTTGTTTGTCTGCAAGGCTTTGGCTATGTTTATGTTTACTGTGAAGTTCCCTTTGCTTCCGCAGCAGTTTTCTAACTTGGTTGTTATGCCACGGTGGCTCTTTTCCATCTCTTACGATCTTGCTTGGCACATACTCATCTAACGCATATTGTACGATGGTTTTGAACTTTGTCCACTGATCCTCAACACTATCTGTACTTGAGACAAAACTTTTGTGTTGAGCCGCCAGGTACTCTGTAATCTGCTTTTTGTCACTTTTGCTAAACAGAAAAATCTTCCTACCTTTTTTTAATATTTCTATTTACGGATGAAATTATCCATGCCATAACCGCTTTATGATCGCTGGTTCCCTGTTCTGCGTTAACTGTTTCAAATAGTTCGGGTCTGTTTGTCACCAGAAGGTCTAATATGTTATCGCCACGAGTCGGTTCTCTGTTTTAACTGCTCAAGGTAGTTTTCAGATAAAGCACTTAAAAAAATTTCACTGGATTCTTTGTCCCTGCCACCCGTTATGAACGTTTGAGTCTCCCAGCCTACATCCCGCAAATTAAAATCTCCACCCAAAACTATAACATGGTGGGGAAATCTACTCGAAATATTTTCCAAATTATCCTTCAGGTGCTCAGCCACAACAGCTGCTGAGCCAGGGGACCTATAGAGACATCCAATTACCATGTCTGAGCCTGCTTTAACCGTGACCTTCACCCAAATCATTTCACATTTCGGATCTCCGTCAATTTCCTTCAATACTATTGCACTTGTTATCGCTATAAACACGCCTCCCCCTTCACTGTCCAGCCTGTCTCTGCGGTATACATTCCAAGCTGAGTTTAGGAATTCATTACTGTTTACGTCTAGTTTCAGCCAACTTTCTGTCCCTAGTACTACATGGGCGTTGTGGCCGTTTATTATCTAGATTGCATCTAGCGGATGGGTGTGTACGGATACGGTGACAACCTCACGAATCCATGGACCCGGCATGTCAGCAGAGGCCTGTTCAAACTGGTGAAGGCTCTGCAATGGTGTGGGGCATGTGCAGTTGGAGCGATATGGGACCCCTGATACGTCTAGATACGACTCTGGCGGGTGACACGTACGTAACCATCCTGTCTGATCACCTGCACCCATTCACGTCCATTGTGCATTCCGACAGACTTGGGCAATTATAGCAGGAAAATGCGAGACCAACACGTCCAGAATTGCTGCACAATGGCTCCAGGAACACTCTTATAAGTTTAAAAACTTCCGTTGGCCACCAAACTTCCCAGACATGAACATTATTGGGCGTATCTGGGATGTCTTGCAACGTGCTGTTGAGAAGAGATCTCCATCCCTTCGTACTCTTACGGATTTGTGGACAGCCATGCAGGATTAATGGTGTCAATTGCCTCCAGCACTACATCAGACATTAGTCGAGTCTGTGTCACGTCGTGCAGAAGCACCTCTGCGTGCTCGCGGGGGCCCTACACGATATTAGGCAGGTGTACCAGTTTCTTTGGCTCTTCAGTGTATATACTACGTGGTGTTATTCGGTCAGGCTCACTCATCAGTCGTACTTTGTACATTTATACAAGCATCTTTTGGGTGTTCAATTTTATTACGACAACCCACAATCGTGGTTTAACTTTTAACGTCGATACCTTCTAGAAAGCTGGGTCTCCGTAACTGTCCATCCACATTACGGAAATTAAAAATTATAAATCTGAAGATGCTTCTATACTGACGTGAAACCGGTAATTGCAAATGAAGCACTTGTGGAAATGCCTCATCATTGTTGACTTTTAATTGTTGTAACTTTTGTAACCATTTTCACGTTTATTGAGTGTTGTTACTATATTCATGACCTAATATTTACTATAATGGAAATGTCGTGTGGCTAGGGCCTCCCGTCGGGTAGACCGTTCGCCTGGTGCAGGTCTTTCGATTTGACGCCACTTCGGCGACCTGCGCGTCGATGGGGATGAAATGATGATGATTAGGACAACACAACACCCAGTCCCCGAGCTGAGAAAATTTCCGACCCAGCCGGGAATCGAACCCGGGCCCTTAGGATTGACAGTCTCACGCTGACCACTCAGCTACCGGGGCGGACAAATGAATGCGTATTATCTTTTTTTTTTCTTTGCTACATTTGTTTGTTTACGAATAAGCGTGGTTGTTTTGAAATATTTGGCCCGAATCACCTTTGAGTTATGATAACGTAAATTCTGAATAGGACTTTATCCACTCTGAGCAAATTTATGCTGTGCCTTAGGTTTCTCGCGACATATTCCAAACAAACCGAACATTTTACGTTAGTTTGTACGAGAACCACTGATAACATTTAATAAAAGGCCGCCATGGAGGTACAATTATGCCTCCATGCAGGCCGGTTACATTCGTCAATTCGTAAATTTATGAAGTCACCTAGGACGTTACTGGTCAAAGTTGACTTTTGGAATTTGAAGTATCGTAGACGTCTTAGTTATTCCAGAAGTTCCCGTCTGTTTCGTTTTACCCGGGTTACGGTACCAGAGAATGTGTGGAAACAACTAGAAAGTTTCTTATCATGGAAGTTACAACTGAAGTTCACTTACGGTGTCGGCGGATTTTCCGTGCCATCTGGTGTTGACAACACAAGCATCTTTCATTACAAAGCAGAGATACAATTCAATTCATAGACGTCATTTATACGCTGTGTTTGGCGTAAACTGTTCGAACAGTTAGATTCGCAATCGAACTTCGGGAAATCTCGGGTTCTGATAGATCTTTTGAACGGTCTGCTATCTTGTGAGTTGTTGGCACTGTCACAACGACCTGTCTTAGCGCTTATAACGCATTATGGATTTTAATAATGAAAGTAACAAACGCGGACACAAATATCTTCTACGGCGCAGGTTATGCTTAACAACGTAACTATAATAATACATGAAGAAAACATAGCAACCGGATTCTGTCCAATCCTCGAGGTTTCGCTAGTACCTCGATCTAGTGACGTTTGTTGGCACCATGCGGATCAAACTCACATAGGGACTTCTCGTAACACGCCCTTAGTTCGCTGCTACGCCGCTTGGAGTGCTGCAAGTTTATCAATGTATTATCTCGCATTCTTACTGACTATTAGTATTCCGTGTCTGTTTTAGTTTCATAGCTAACGTAAGTTTCATCATACTGTGCTTTTGATTAGGACCTCTTGTGTGCATTTCACTCTTTGACCTGTAAATGTGTTACGTTCTGAGTTGTTCTCGCATCCGTAATACTGGGAGTGGTAAATGATACCAAATTTGTTTTTGTTTCACATAAAATAGAAGCTGCTTTCGTTGCATGGTATTCCGCGGACTTAATGTTTACCTGTTATGGCTTACGAATTTGTGAAAACCGCACATCAATAATACTTCCCATTTCCGCAATATTTCCGGTGCAAGTTTTAGGCAATTCACCCTGTATAAATAATCATAGGATAGCGATGTGCACATAATACAGATAGCGGTAGTATCGCGTACCCAAGGTATAAAAAAAACAGCGCATTGGCGGCGTTGTCATTTGTACTCAGATGATTCAAGTTAAAAGGTTTCCGGCGTCATTATGGCGCACGACGGGTATTAACAGACTTTGAACGCGAAATGGTAGTTGGAGCTAGACATATGTGATATGCCACTTCGGAAATCGTCTAGGAATTCAATATTCCGAGACCCACAGTGTCGAGAGTGTGCCGAGAACACCAAATTTCAGGCATTACCTTCCACCACGGATAACGCAGTGCCCGACGGCCTTCACTTGACGACCCAGAGCAGCGGCGTTTGCACAGAGTTGTCAGTGCTAACAGATAAGTAACACTGCGGGAAATATCCGCAGAAATAAATTAAGGAGAGCGCAGCAAAATTTGACGTTAATGGGCTATGGCAGCAGACGACCGATCTGAGTGCTTTTGGTAACAGCACGACATCGCCTGCAGCGCCCCTTCTGGGTTCGTGACGATATAGACTGGAACCTGGACGACTGGAAACCACGGCGTCGTCACGTGGACCACATATCAGTTGGTAAGAGCTGATGGGAGGTTTCGCGTTTGGCGCAGACCCTACGAAGCCATGAGCCCAAGTTGCCACCAATGCACTGCGCAAACTGGTGGTACCTCCATAATGGTACTAGCTGTGTTTACATAGAATGGACTGGGTTTTCTGGTCCAGATGGAACGATCATTGACTGGATATAATTATGTTCGGCTACTTGTAGACCATTTGCAGCCATTCATGGACTTAATGGTCCCAAAGAACGATGGAAGGCCACAATTGTTCGCGAATGGTTTGAATAACATTCCGGACAATTCGAGCGAATGATTTGGCCTATCATCGAACATTTATGGAACATAATCGAGAGGTCAGTTCATGCAAAAAATCCTGAGAATATGAGCAACCATCAGCTGTATTATGAAATGACAGTGAAAATTTGTGCCGGACTGGGATTCGAACCAGAATTTCCAGTTATCGCGAGCGGGTGCCTTAACATTAGTACCAGACCCAAACTTCCACATGTCATCATCTATGTGTGTGCATGAATGCATGTCTGAAGGATCCCTGCGTCGTTCTTTCGAACAACATAGTCATTGCAGTAACATATCAAAGGCTAGGATCGCACCGGACGGCCCATTCGGTTCGACGTGGACAGTGACTAAGTCAACTTACCCAGGAAGATCCACGCCAAACAACGAGGGAATGGAGTGTTTCCACAGTATTTTAGAGCAGTGTTCACTCGGTGGCAAATGTTCAAAGGCTGGGCGCATGAGATGCGCGTGCTTTGACCGACAACTGCAGAAGTCCATGAGCCACGATCTCCGCCATTTGCTTGCTCGTCAGCAGATAACAGGTGGGCACAAGCGGCTATTCCTCCACCGAAGTGTTACCATCGACGAAAAATTGTGCCTTTACGTCAATATGAAGCAGCTCGAAGGATGGCTTAGCCCCAACAAACAGGCGACATCGCGAGCAAAACGAGAACTTCGCTGATGCAAAACGATGTGCATATGGCAGGAATGGGAAAGCGTGATCCACCACGAACTGCTTGATTGGAACCAAACAGTGAATGGGGAACGTAAAGGCCAACACATGCCACGACTCAACAACGCTATCGAGCAAAAACGATTGATCGACGACATGGCGTTCTTCTGCAACACAACTCACGCACTTACACTGCCAATACGACCAAGAAAGTCACGCATGGCTGGGAAATGCTGCCACACCCTCCGTGTTCCCCCGACTTGGCGCCTTCGAATTTCAGTCTGTTCAGATTGCTCTCTAATGCACTGCGTGGAGTTTCACTACGTAATGACTTGGGAACTGAAGACTTGGCTGGGCAATTTCTTCGAGTGGAAATATGGTGATTTCTGTCGTCGAGGCATTGAACAGCTTGTTGAACGTTAGGCTGAAGTTGCAAACAACAATGGGAAATACATTATTGATTTATTCGTTGTTCGTTTCTTGTTTATTCTTGCAGAAACCTTAACTTATGGGCCAATCCAATATATGCTCCTGTACGTGCTTTACATATCTTATTCTGTACTCGAGGTATACGATGGCGGCAGCAAATTGGTCCTATCGTCTTCGAGCACAGGCTACCCGACTTTACCCACCACCGTTTCCCGAAAGCAATGGTCTCTTTCTTCTACGGATTCCCATGTAAGTTGTCAGAGCATTTCTGTTACACTTACTATGGGCTAAACCGACCCGTTACCAACCCAGGAGCGCGTTTCTCAACTTGTTCCACGACTTATCATGGCGGTTGTATGGAACGGTATTCGGCAGTTTATTGCTGTACAGCAGTCGCCTTTGAGCCGCTACTGAACCAGCTTAAAAGTATATGGTTCAAATGGCTCTGAGCACTATGCGATTTAACTTCTGAGGTCATCAGTCACCTAGAACTTAGAACTACTTTAACCTAACTAACCTAAGGACATCACACACATCCATGCCCTAGGCAAGATTCGAACCTGCGACCGTAGCGGTCGCTCGGCTCCAGACTGTAGCGCCTAGAACTGCACGGCCACTCCGGCCGGCCTTAAAAGTATAACAAACACTATAGGCTGCATCGCTTACGCAGACGATCTGTTTATTATAGTGTCTGCCAACACAAGGGACAAATTGCAAAAGAATAGTAGGTTGGTTCTCGAAACAGTAAGCAAATGGTATGTAGAAAAAGTGAAGATGGCAGCGCTCGAAACAGTTTATATGTTACTAAAAGGAACATTATCAAGATAGAAAAATCGCACCATCAGAATAAATGACCAACCTACGAACAGAAAAAAAGTTTACGGGTACAATGACATAAGCATCGATGAAAAGCAAAACTGTCATGCACATGTAGAAATCGTTTTCCAGAGGGGCATTCAAATCTGTATTAATAATAAATATGTGAAACTGTCAGGTGTGTCTAAACACGCTCCTTGAAAATTACTAGATGAATTTACATAGGGTTATCACAGATAGCTCAGGGCACCGTACAGGTTTCAGTTCAAGTTCATCAAAATCGGATCACGGAAAAAAAAAAAGTAATTTGAAGTTTTATCCATATTAATTTTATAAATGAAAAAGTAATTATGTTACGTTTTCACTACTAACCCGCTGGGCCGATTTCGATGAAATTTGGTATGGAGGTAGCATGAACCCTGATGACAAACACAGGCAACTTTGGAAAGTCTATAGTACAAGACGCTCATTGATTTGAAGAATATTACTCGAATTAGCTCTTTCAAAAAGCTATGAACTTCTGATCTTTATGAAGTTTGTGAAAATGCTTTTATTGATTGATACTCATATGCACTACCGCAGTGCTATAGTTCTCGCTATTGTCGGCTAAGGGTAGAGCGTTTTGACGCATAGAGCCAGTAAGCTAAGGACATCATACGCTCTATGGTGATCACAGGAAAGTGTAATACCTTGCCTAACAGGCACCTGTAGACCAACACAGATGGGAGTGGTCAATAATACTAGCCTTGCTACCTGTGGACCTGGAAGCAAGAAAGTGCACAGCATTGGATCAGGAAGGGCGACTATGGTATGGTAAAGGATATACCTGGCCCAAGTGCCACATCGAATAAGGAAATGAAGCTATGCATTAGTAGAGAATGACAAGAAATCTGGGACAGGGCAGAAACAGCGAGGAGAACTTGCCAGTTCGTCATTAACATAAAATAAAGTCCCAAAACGTCATACTTCTTTCTGACCAAGGGAGCTACACACTACCTGTAGGGCATGGTCCATATCCCAGATACTTACTGAAAATACAACAACGCAACACAACAACCAATTCTGAATGTGGAGCAATCTGCACCCTGGAACGCATCGCCTGGGAGTGTGCCACTGGACAAGGTGTTAAAGGACCAGGATAGAAACGTCTTTGGCAATACAAAGGATTATGACATAACAAGAACTGAGAACTGTGTCATAAGCTGAACTCTGACAGCTAAAATACCAGCGCAAGAACTGCAAGCATGCATGGCTGAGAGACCCCAAGAAGCAGCCGTACATCAAGACGGGCGTACATCATGACGATGGGCGTACATCATGACGAGACACACTGTGGCCGAACATCCACCTACAGCCCCTTTCCGGAAGCAGCGAGGAGATGAACCTCATGGAGGGCCAGGAAGGATTTCCTGAGACCCTGACAGCCAGCTCCCAATCTCTACACCTTGGGTAGCACAGCTCCTGTGAATCCCGAGTTGTGTCTCAGCGTGCCTGGGGCTACTTAACCAGACAAAACAGAAATCTAGCTTGGTTGTGATAAGAACAGTACAATAGTGTAGTGGGTGTAGTCCAGAATTATAAATCACAAAACTAGTACACTAGAATAGTAGCATGTGCCTTCTGGATTCCGCATCAGATGGCCAAAGGATAGATGTATAATTTTTCCTTTTCTTTTTAAAATCATTTTTATGCAGGTATTTCATGGAAACTTTTCCACCTTACACACCATAATGCTTAGTTATACTACCGGATTTGAAGTTACGTTACAGTATTATTTGCTATATTCACGCTAATTCATGTGCAACATTTTGCCTGTTCTTATATCTCCGTAACAGACGAAACAAAAATAGCAAGCACATAAATTAATACATAAAATAAATAAATAGTAGTGTCTTTCAAGGAGGTTCCTTTACAAATGCACGAATTCTGTCATCTTTCCAACAAACCTAAAATGACATTTCTATGATGTCTTTAAGATGTTCGCCATTAACCCATTACTGTCCTGTGATACATGAATGGTACGCGTCATAGGACTGGACGTTCATTGATTTTTTGGACAACAATAAACTTCTGTCGTCTTGTTACGCTTATTTAAGGATTGGTGAACATCTGTTTTTCCGTCTTTACAGTAGTTTCGGAAAACAGCCCATTACTGTGAACAGTTGGTGATTCTAAAACATTTTTTTTTTCTACAATCGAAGTCTCATCAAACCATGGAATTAAAGCAAGCACAACAATTAAAATATGTTGTCCGGCTCGTAATGATGGATCCATGTTTCGTCACCAGTATGATCCTGTCTAACAAGTTGTCCACTTCGTTACCATAGCGATCCAAATGTTTTTTGCAGACGTCCAAGCGCGTTTGTTTATGCAACTGTGTGCGTTGTTTTGGGACCCATATTGCACAAACTTCATGAAACCCAAGTCTGTTGTGGATGATTTCGTAGGCAGAATCGTGACTAATTTGCAGACGATGTGTCACTTCATCAATAGTTAATCGTCTAAGAGAATCCTTTCACGTGAACGCTAAATGGTTTCTTCATTTGTGGCGGAACAGTCGTCTGGCTCCTTATCATACGTAACACTTGTGCGACCATTTCGGAATTTTTCAATCCATTCGTAGACACTCCGTTGAGGCACAACACTTCGCATACTGTATCGAAAGTCTTTGATAAATTTCGGTCCCTGATACGCCTTCCGACCACAAAAAAAGTATCACTGAACGTTGCTCTTCTCTGGTGCACATAGACAGCGGAGCAGCCATGATTAGCAGCACGGCAGCGATAACGAAACCAACCTAGCAGCTTGAAAATTGCAAAGATATAACAACAAATAAACAAAGCATGCGTCATCAATGTAAAGTGACAGTACTGTCAAAATAAACAAAAATATAAATTGCGGATGATAATTGACTTACCCTCGTATTCAACAAGATCATCGAGGTCAGTTTTGCCCATACCTGTGATGGAGTGGTATGCGAGCCAATGGTGGAACTCTACCATTCCCAGGATTATTGCTTTCCTCATTTTATGAAGTAGTGGACATGGCCAAGGAACTGTTTAAAGGCAGTGAGATGCTTCAGTGAAGGGTTCCACTTGTGGCATTGGAGAGAGCCCACCTACGATCTGCAATGGCCACAGCCATCTCTAGAGTGCACCAGAGCACAGTCTTCCGACGGTGGGATCCTGAGGAAGAGGATATGGTTTGGTGGGCTGCCAAAAGAATTCCTGCCATTGTATGCCGAACAGCCACATTGATGACCCCTTGTGACGGGGAGCTAAGGATGATAGAGGTGAACCTATTCCAGTCAGTAGTACAGAGAACCGAACTTATGGACCTCCAGGGGACGAACACAGAGAGGGGCAAGAAGATCGGGAATTGGTCACTACCATACAGGTGATCGCGGACCCTTCTGTGGATAGGTGGTAGAAGACCTGGGCTGCAAAAGGAGAGATCAAAGGCTGAATAAGTTTCTTGTGCCACACTAAAGTGTGCAGTGGCACAAAAGTTCAAGAGGCAAAGATCGAGCTGTGTCAGCAAAAAGATTCGATGTCTTTACCATGGCCAGTGATCTCTGTACCATCACACAAATGGTTATGGGCGACTCTTGGATTTTCCTTTCATGCTTAAAAATGGAGCAATCTGGTGAACAGAGAGTGGAGCTCGCCACAGTTTACACAGATCTGGGGAGGGGCACAAGGAACATTCGTGTGCACAGGACATCCACAATCCCTGCAGACAGGGGTAGCAGTGCAACAGGAAGACTGTATGCCCAAACTTCATTGGTCCCCTGTGGACATGGATGAAGTGCGCACCCCATCACTCTAGGTTGGCCTGCAGCTCATCGTCAGATTGCAAAAGAACATCACAGTGAAAGACAACACCCTGAATCAAGTTGAGACTTATGTGGGGAGTGACAGTCATGGGAATGTCACCCAACTTTTCACAAGTGAACAGAGCCTGCGACTGGACAGGAGATGTTTTAATCAGGAGAGAACCGCTCTTCACCTTAGAGATGGCTGCAACTTCCCTGTATTTGTTCACAATGTGTTCAACAAAAAGCAAAGGTATCCCCGTCAGTCCTGTTACAGACCAGGTATTCGGGGGAGAATTTTGCTCCTTACATTTAGCCCTGTATTCCTCCCATGGCATGGCCAGGGAAGGGAATGCGTTGGGATCTTACTTTGTTGCATCACAAGAGGACTTCCCAGGCAAAGAAACTGCTGGGGCTGTGTGACTACCAGTAGAAGGAAGTTTAATTTCGCTTCATGTGTGAACTAACTGCCAGGGTGCCTACCCTGTATGACTGAGGGTTGCCCACACGGACGCCGCCAGGCGCCGCAATGGCTACATGGACAGTAATCTGTTGCCAGGAGTCCTGCATGGTCAGAGGGTTACTTGATGCCCTCACCCACAACAGGATGGGTAATGCACTGGGGTTTGGGTGTACAACAGGAAGATAGGGTGCCAGCGTGGAAGTTTGGGGCATAAGCCAGTGGGCGACCTTCCCTGCACGATATGCAGGTCTGTAAAATTTACAAGAGATAGGTCAAAACCAATAATGGTGACTACATAATCGTTATTGGAGGGTGAAAATGGCGCCAATAGCGAAACCAGAAATCAAGACCAAAATCGTGAATTAAGTCAAGGCAGGGTCTGCACCAAGAGGACCATCCAACGGAAAGTCAGAGAAGGTCGGAGAGTAAGTGTACGTTTGCAGCACAGAAAGAGGAGGGAGTGCTGCAAAGGGTGGGACCCTGTGGTAGTCACTCTCGTACTTCCCAAAGAGTGGTGAGCCCATGGGGGACAGCAGGCACTATTTTAAAAAAGACAGAACCTGAGGAAAAAAATACTTCAACACGGGAAAGGATGAAGTAGTGCAATATCTTGGGGCCCCACTAAAGTGTTTTGAGCCCCCCTGGGTGCTCCATAATGAGAGTATGTGGCTGGCACGCTCCACAGCGCCTTTTGCAGTAGGAGGTCGCTCTGGCATTCCATAAGCAGCCGCATGAAGCCGCAGTGGACTACGCAGCTTCCTGCTGTTTGCAAAAAGCAGCCACCTACTTCACGATATCTTAAGGAATCCAATCCCTAGTCATTTCTACACGTGAGCCTCTCTCTTCGAAAGACAGAAGTAAGTAGATTGAGCTTACTTAGAAAGTTAAAAAATATAAAACTAAACCTAATACAATCCACAAACTTGAGGCTCCGGCTGTCGCAAGAGTCGCTGCACCCAGAGCTGATGCCACAGGATCTACAGTACTACTTCATGCAAGGCTCCAGTCAAGCCAACCTTTTAAATGCGACTCGGAAGAAGCTCCCATTTTGTGCGTAGAGGGGGACGTGAGTGAAAGCGTCGACGACGTGATTGCGTGTATTGTTGCCTGCACCGCGAGAACAAAACGGAGCGGCGAAAAGAGCGCCTTGTTCCTGCCTGCGTGAGGTAGCAATGAGCGCACCGCATTACACCATGTCCGGAGAAAGGTACTCAGCCATTGAAGGGAATACGTGCGCAGCTCGACACCACTCGCAGTCTTTTCTCCTTAATAGAGTCTGCGCGTATACGGCATGCGTGGCTCTTTGTTTAGCCAGGGCTCTAAAAAGCTAAGAATTAACGAAAATATCAAAAGGAACAGTTACGTACTTAACTTCCAAATTAGCAACACACGGCATTTATCAACAATGCGCGCAAGAAGGACTGTTCTTCGTTTAAGAAGCGCTTGCAATCACTAGAAGCGAAGGATAGGGTGCTATTTCCTTTACAATTTCCATTAAAGAAATAGCGAGATCTGATCGGAGGATGTTTTGCAAGATTTATGGAGTAAAATGTAATCTTAAAATACACGCGAGTAAGTATTGATGCAAACTAGGTATGCCTGATCACACTAATTACTCCAGTTTTCAGAAGATGTGAACAGTCCCGGCAGGCAGAAACGCTGTACGGACCAACAGTCGAATATTGACGTTTATTTTTCGCAGTAGCACAAGAGCCAATTGTACAAGCTCTCTGGCGAACGCTGCGAAAATAAGTATTTCTGTAGCAGTCGCAAAACTGTACCAGCTTGCGATTTCCAAAAAGTCATGGCTACGGTACCGTACAGTTTCGTTCCTGTTCACACGGAAGACTAGTAGAAGCCTATGATAGTCTAAATGATAATGATGTCAAAATTCCACTTTGTAAATAATAAATATGATGTATATGTTCTTGTGATGAACTGCGACATTTAACTTATTTCCAAAGGTCAATAATGAATCAGTTGCCAATAGCTTCAGAGCCGAAATTGCAATAGTGTATCCAGAAGAAATAAGTCAAATGGTGAAAGCATTATCATTTAGATAATCCTACGTCACTGACTCACAAGAACAGTCATTGACAGAAGCGCTCAACAGAAACTACTACTCTGGAACGGTGGCTTCTCGGCGCAGTTCCTAAACACACAAATTAGTCTCGTCTGCTGGCTAGCTAAGCCACTTACAGTTCAAACATACAAAAATCTACGCGGTTCCCGAAGAGAGATCTATCGGAATGATACCTACACCCCAGCACGATCAGCTAACTTCGACGAGTATTCGAACTTGAGGATCTGGCTGTGATTGGTGAAGCAGATGCATCATCATCACGTACACGAACTCCACCTGTGAACGAACTACATACATGAACAACTCTCACACCACACCTAGCAATGTGCAGCACCCTCTTTCGCCAGGACAACGACGACGACGACGACGACGACGACGACGACGAAAAAAGTGTGAAAACCTTTGAGAGTCGTACCTGAGGACAAGAAAACTGTTCACGTGATGATCCCAAAAGGCTCGACGGCAAACGCACAGCTCTGAGGCATGTAACGCTGTCGATATTTTAAAAACTTCGTGAGAACATTCTCTAGATCTAGTTCTATTGAATGATAAGCAGTCGATCTCCACTTGAGCAACAACGTAATCAACTTGCAATCGCTAGTACATAATCAATTATATTCCGAAAGGCTTACCAATGTACTGAAATATGGCGTATGGAAATCAAGCTATTTGGAGAATCACCCGCAACAATTTCAAATCCTGCTGAGTTTTGTTTTACATTAGGTTCTGCGTTGTATATATTACGTGAAGAAATTGAGTTCATTTTATGTGCATTATGAAAAAAAACGTTATATTTTAAGCATTTATTTACAGATTATCATTAGTGCGATAATTTTGTATCATAACGATGAGTTATTTTTTAAATTAACAAAATACACGTACGTCAAACGGTAAACTAGAAAACTAAACAAAAACGTGAATGTGAAACTTACAATAACTGAAAACATGAAACATATGTAAGTGAACCGTTACAGTAATAATGAGTAATCAGATATTTTGAAAATACTCTCACAGCACATCGTGTACAGCTTATTTTTCAAAAATGGTACTTCAATTTCGAAGATATTCCTTCTGAACCTGAATTGACTTTCGGGGTGTGTTTTACCCCTTAAAAGGTAAATTGGACATAAACGTATTGCATTATTTTGCCCCTCTACACGTTCACCAAGTTTCATCAAGATGATTTATTTACACTTGGGAATAATGCCTTATTAATTGCTCATGAGTATCTTCGCAAATAAACAGTGCAACATTTTCCCATCTTTGGAGTAAATACAAAAAACCCGCAGGGCTATGGCTCGCAAGCCTAAGTGGAAACAATTTCTGGCGTCTTTCATTGAAAGCCTAAACGAAGTGCGCTATGCGATTATCTATACGTAGCCTAGAATGGAAGACGACTCCACACAGCAAATTCAGCGCGACCTAAGCCACAGCCAATCACGACACACCAGGGTCAGCGTGTGAAGAGCAGGCGGCTCCTAGCTCTTAACACTGATACAACACAGTTGCGCCGCAAGGGGACGGCCATCTCTGCTTCTAGACACGCCTGTGTGTCTTAACACTATTCCTTGTTCGTATTCACTGTATCTCCCACTACATCCATCAAGAATGGAAAACGTGGATGGTAACAATTCACAGTAATTAATTAACAGCAACTTTCGACCATGATGATCTAGCTTCGAGCCGACTTTCGCTACTTGAGCCCGTGTAGACGGCAAACTATTTACCATATGGGTACCCAACTTTATAGAACTGCCCGTCAGACTGTGCGTTGCTAGTAGTATTAGTCCCCTGTCTTGCCGTCAGACGCCGACACTGGTATGGCGACGTAGGGTTGAAACAAGCATTACAGTTACTGGGAGTCAACGTGGGTCTGGACAAGGTGAGCAGGGCTTTACTAGTAAAGCTGTTTTGTCAAAACAACAGCGGTGGTACTGCTGCTCTTCGCGCTCCTGTATCGATGTATTAAAAGAATGCGGAGAGGTCCTCTTTCCGAGCCGGTGTTGAGGAACATGATTCGGAAGTTCAAATTAACTAGCGATTTGGCAATTGCTCCTGGGAGAGGCCAACGACCAACTGCGCCGCAAATTGTTGAAGTTACTGTTGCCATGGCTGAGAATCCTGGACACATTGTGAGACCTTCAAGCAGTGCACGAGCTGTGCCACGACAGCTTAACTTTCCATAGTCCACCTTTCTAATAGCGCTCCCAGCAATTGTGAAACGGTTTCTCTTGTGCGGTTCCAGGCTGCCGTGGATGCAGATGATAGTCACCCTGAGTAACCTTTGCAACCTGGACTGTAAACATGGTAGGCCATTAACGAAAGTTACTTTCTCAAGTTGAAATTAGAATGGGTTTCAAAATGATTCAAATGGCTCTAAGCACTATGGACTTAACATCTGAGGTCATCAGTCCCCTAGACTTACAACTACTTAAACCTTACTGACCTAAGGACATCACACACATCCATGCCGAAGGCAGGATTCGAACCTGCGACCGTAGAAGCAGCGCGGTTCCGGACTCAAGCGCCTAGAACCGCTCTGCCACAGCGGTCGGTAAAATGGGTTTCTTTCAATAATTTGTTATTTCTCTTCGGCACCTCCTTAGAAATGTTTCAAAAAAAGTTTCACGTCATACTATTACTTCGTTTTTCATGGAGGCCCTTTCAAATAGCGAAAGTTTAACTATAACGACCCTCTACTTTCCTCACTCAAGCAGGTGTCCGGAAAATCGTCATGTGGCATTCACTCTCGCGATGACTGGTCGTCAGCATGTTAGTGAAAGAAACGTTCATTTAGACGGGAAACCCTAACGAACGTTACTCTTCCTGTGGACTTACGAAGATGGTTTATTTAATTACTTTCCAAAGATTTACAGCAACGAGTTATAATTTTTTAAAAAACATAACATTTATATCTGTCATATCGAATGTTTTTGAACCGGCTGTGTACAAATCAATCCAAGTCAAATTTCTTTCGATTTTATTCAGGGGGTTAAAAACGTTCAACGTTGCAGGCATGGGAGCAACAAGCTATATGTAACTGGGTGTGTTCAGATGGATGTTACGGTGGCGTTATGTTCAAGTGAGATGTTCGAACGAGCGCCCGTTTTCCTGAACGCGCTATCTAATTCAGCATATTTCTTTTTGTGGTGATATTGAAAAAATTCCCAACCTCAGACGGCGTCTGATGCTACCGTCTACCAGCGTTAGCGACTGAAGAGAAATGCAGAAAGACACGGGTAGAAGTTCAACATTTTGTAATTAACGTCAGCTCTCTCTAAATGTGCACAAATATAAGTAATTCCTGTTACAAAAAGAAAAAATCCCAATATCAGATTACAAGGTCAATGGTGAATACATGGTGCACGTAAAATTGCTTAACTACTTAGTGGTAATACTGAGTACCTATATGAAACTGGATGAACAGTCAAATCAGTATTAGCGAAGGCAAGCGAGACGCGAATCTTCGACGAACAGGTAAACGATACTAAGTGTTCTGGGTGTACACTGCCAGGTTAGGCGGGTATTATACTATCAAATTTTCTTTGACAGAGTTAGTTTGAAAAAAAAAAAAAATAAAAGAGATGGACAATGTAATAAGGAACTTTGTCAAAGGCCTGCCTTGGTCAATTTTTCTTTGATCAAATCTAGCGCCTCCCCTTAGATTTGATTAAATAAAAGCGTTCGTCTTATGTTTACTGCGTGAAAAAAGGTAACCGCTTGGAGCGGCAGCTGTTTGGCATCTAACGTTTAACAACAACGATTCGAAATTTATAAGGTGCGTCGCCACTACAACGAAACCGATAGAAGTGTATGAGGCAGATTGTATTACTTGCAGAATCCCGAACACAAAAGTAGAGCAAGAAGAAGCGAGAGCCATAATAATAATAATAATAATAATAATAAATTATGCCCCGGCCACTACCCGTGTAGTACTGTTACGATGTACCCCCAAAGATATTAAGGCAAAGATCTAACTTTTGTAGAAATAATAATATTTCTCAACGGCTATTGTATGTATTAAATAGTTATTTACCTTCAGTGGTTTATAAACCGCTTCTCACGTTTCCGCTAATACATAGCTTTTTCCTGTTGCAAGAAATAGCAATTTACGGTATCTCCTTCGCGGATATAGCATTGCTGAGGTGAGTGTTCTGCTCCATAATATGAGGAGCCACTTTCTTGAGCACATATCCGTTCTGAAGTAATTTTCATACGACTTTACGTCCTCCACTTGCAGATCCCGCAGCAGATTCTGTTGGCTGCTTTTCAGCATCTCGCCGTAAAACCCATGGTATCACCCAAGTGCCACTGCTGTTTTTTTCCTTCTGCTCCTCTTTCAAACGTAGTCTCAATACATTGCAGTTGTGGTACAAGCCAATCCAGAGCACAGTAGTAAGTCTTCGTCAGCCATTCTAAAGGAAGTACGACGTGAAAGATCTCTGTGAAAGAAAATTTGGTAGTGTAATACCGGCCTAATCGAGCAGTTCCAGTTGGATGAAGAATGTTTGTTTGTCGAAAATTCTTTCAATTAGTTTTCGTGCAAGTCTACGTAAAATGCTTGACATTTTGAGTGTTAACCGAGTACCTAATGAAGAGGTTTCCGGACGGAATTGGGAAGGATAGACCTTCACAGCACGACCTGACTAAAAGAAGGGATACGTTGACAGGTCATATACTGAGGCATTAAGGAATACTGAGTATTAGTATAGATGGATGTGTGTGTGGCGGAGAGAGAGAGAGAGAGAGAGAGAGAGAGAGAGAGAGAGAGAGAGAGAGAGAGAGAGAGAAGAAACACACGATAGCCTAGCTAGGAGAGCTGCAGTAAACAAGTCTTCGGACTGAACCACGACGACGACACGCTTTATTTACACTTCATTCCCAAAACGTACTGTTGTTATAAGCGGTCCAGCAACAGTTGGGAGGGCCTAATCTCGTGGCTGTTGTGCAGGGCGTCCGAAATGACCAATACGTACGCGACACCTATCCGCCAGGTTGCTTGCAGAATGAACCTAAAAGGGGTTCTCAATCGTTCAGAGTTTAAAAGCAACAGCAGTTTAGCGTGTTTCTGTGAGGAAGTATTATCAGTTAAAAATTACGGTAACATTCAGTTATATATGTACAAAACTATTAGTTTGTTGTAAAGTTCTTACTGTAGATAGTTGCAAACTTGGACGTGGTCTCTACGAATAGTAAAAATGCGGCCTAGGTTAATAACACCACAACTGGAGTCTAATGCCTGAGTTATTTAGGAGAGTGTTTACATTAAGTTCAATTCCAGTTAAATGAAGTGGCAGACGTCACTTTATTTGCAGGGCGCCAAGAGTCGAGGCAGCTAGTCTGCAGACTCTTACAGTGCACTTTTAGAACCCATACTGCACTACTGATGAAATGTGTGCGTTTAGTATCAGGTGTGACAAATGGTGGAGGGAGGACGGGGCAGGGATCGTCTGTGAAGGACAGCGTGTATTGTCGTGAGATGCTTCTTAGACCGATTGGAGAGAGTAACGAGAAGACTGAAAATTCTGAATAGCCGACACTAAGAAAGACGTTGACTATGTAATGAAAACTGGCTTAAAAATTCCAAGTACCAGTTTTCTGGTAAGGAACTGAAAACACCTTCGTGCTCGCGTCGTACAGCTCAAGTAAAACTCTAAGATATAACGCTAATAGTAACAGCTCGCGAACAGCGGTAAGAAGTTTTTTGTGCTCCATCTGTACATGTTACGGGAAGGAACATATTAAGTGGGGGTCGGCAAAAGTATAAATTATCACCTCGAAGAAATAAAGTTGCGTAGTTATTTGTTTTCTTAGTTTGTATACATGTGCAGTCGCAGCTCACACTAATTTTGCGCGTCACAGTACAGTAACACGGTCCTAGAATAGCCAAGCAGGGCTTCAGATACGAACCTAGAAACTAACAGAAAATTAATTTCTCTCTTAGCGAGGTGGAACAGTGATTAAAGAACTGCAGTTATCTGGAAAAAACTGACAATGGGACCGCGGCTACTCATCACCGATTTCGTCAATATGAACTTGGCAATATGAACTCCAGCAAAATGTGGATCACCGTAAACGGGCGTCACACCCACACTGCTGAGGGTTCTCACAAAGGAGATGACCCTAAGTCAGCCAACTATAACCGATGTGGAGCCGGCAAAGGACGGTAGAGTCGTTGCGAGACGTCTGCTTGGAGGATCTCCACAGACTCTTATCCTTTATCACCCTTAATTTGTTTGGTAAAGTCAGCCAGCCATTCCATATTCCAGGCACCTACTTGACCGATCGGAGATCTGTTTCCGGAATACCGATCTGAAGAGTTTGCTTAATGGAAGCTAGTATGGCCAGGCTATCAGAGTGTTCATTCCCCAGGATCACGACGTGGCTCGGGGTCCAGACGAACTTCAATGAGCGTTCACACTGTTCAATGGCATACAGAGAATCCTGGATAACAATGACCAAGGGGTGGCGGGGGTGGCACTGGTCGAGAGCTTGCAAACTGCTCAAGGAGTCGCTGCACATGAGAAAGGACCCACCAGTGTAGTAACGGTTATGCTCGAGAGTATGAGAGATGGCTACCAACTCCGCAGTGGAAAAATTCAACCATCTGGCAAGGAAAGCAGTTCAGTACGCGCCGCATGACTATAAGCACAGCTTTCACGACCAGCAACAAAATAAACAAATAACACGGTGTTTCGCATCAAGGCGGACTCAATTTGTGATACCACCTTGAGTTCACTTTCAAATGACTTCATCGTCGATGCGATGTAAAACTTTATCTTCCTTCTTTTCCCTTCCATAAATTATGGCTATGTACAGAGCTTTGCTGTAGAAGACTAGCAAGACGAAGACAAAGAGATGATGGACCTGCATCCCCAAGACACCTTATGGAGCGACACGGAGGGTACTTCGTGTCCCGCTATCGAGGTACTGGCGGAAGTAAAGCTGTGAGGACGGGGCGTGAGTCGTGCTTGGGTAGCTCAGTCTGTAGAGCACTTGCCCGCGAAAGGCATAGGTCCCGAGTTCGAATCTCGGTCCGGCACAAAGTTTTAATCTGCCAGGAAGTTTCATTTTCTCCTTTCCTGTTCCAGTCGCGAGTGGTGCGATGCAAAGGTCGTTGGCAACCCTCAGCTCAAATTCCTCCGATTTTAGGTTCATGGTCTTACGTAGGAGGAAGCGATGTGTGTTAAGCTGACAAAAGTCATGGGATGGCGATATGCACATATAGACATGGTGGTAGTATCGCATACACAAGTATAAAAAGGAAGCGCATTGGTGGAGCTGTCATTTGTACTCAGCTGATTCTTGTGAAAAGGCTTCCGTCGTGATTATGGCCACACGACGTTAATTAACAGACTTTGGACGCAGAATGGTAGCTGAAGCTACACACACGGGACATTCCATTTAGGAAGCCGTTAGAAAATTTAATATTCCGCGATCCACAGCGTGAAGAGTGTGCCGAGAATACCAAATTTCAGGCATTACCTCTCACCACGTACAAAGCCGTGGCCGACGGTCTTCACTAAACGATCAAGAACAGCGCCGTTTGCGTAGAGCTGTCAGTGCTAACAAACAAGTAACACTGCGTGAAATAACCGCAGAAATCAATGTGGGACATCTGACGAATGTGTGTGTTAGTAAAGTGCGACGAAATTTGGTATTAATGGTCTATGGCAGCACACAACCGACGCGAGTGCCTTTGCTAACAGCACGACATCGCCTGCAGCGCTTCTCCTGGTCTTTTGACCATATGGTTGGATCCTAGACGACTGCAAAACCGCGGCCTGGTCAGGTGTGTCTCGATTCCCTTTGTTGAGAGCTGCTGTTAGAATTCCAGTGTGGCGCAGATCCCACGAAGTCTGGACCCAAGTTGTTAACAAGGGACTGTCCAAGCTGCTGGTGACACCATAATGGCGTGAGCTGTGTTCACTTGGAATGGACTGGGTTCTCTGGTCGAACTGAACCAATCATTGACTGGAAATAGTTATGCCTGGCTATGTGTAGATCATTTGCAGCCATTCAGGGACGTCATGTTCCCAGATAAAGATAGAATTTTTATGAACGATAATTTGCCACGTGAACTGGCCACAGCTGTTCACGATTGGTTTGAAGAACATTCTGAACAATTCGAGCGTATGGCTTAGCCACTCATATCGCCCGACATTAATCCCATCTAACATTTATGGGATATAATCGAGAGTTAAATTTGTCATAAAATCCTCCACCGGCAATACTTTCGCAATTATAGAAGGCTTGAGAGGCAGCATATCTCAACATTTCTGCAGGGGACTTCCAACGACTTATTGAGTCCGTGCCACGTCGTGTTGCTGCACTACGCCAGGCGAAAAGAGGTCCGACACGATATTAGGAGGTATCTCTTGTCTTTCGTCACCTCAGTGTAGTTAGCAAAGAATACAAAAATTGGCAAAAAAGTAAACAACTGTTTTAAGGAAGGGTTTCCTCTTTGGAACCACTAGGACATACGGTTTTCAACTACCCTTAATTTCATGTGATATGTCTGAAAGCAAATTTACATTTTTCCTCGACAATTCCAAATCTCTAAATTTCCACGGGCTCCTATGGATAAAACAAATTACTGTTCTAAGTAAGTGGTTTCATTTCGAAGTATGGCAAAAATTTAAAAAGAAAAAAAAAAACGAATGTCCATCTCTTTCAATCACGTAGCTCGTTCTCCACCAAATTGTTGCTTTGAACGCTGTAAGTGACCGCTACAATGCACTGTATTCGTAGGAGTACGTCAATGTAAACTAGATATCTGTCTTGCAACAATATTAGTGGTTTCATGCTAATGGGCCTGGCAGTTAAGAAATAATAATAATAATGAAACTGAGGATTCAGGCGAAAGCCATTGGTACACGAAGGGGGTAAACTCTTCTTTTCCTTCCTTCCATTTCCTCTATCAACCTTAGATGGCACATAGCCGAAACCGACTTGTAATATTAAAGTACTAGTCGAACGGTGGTTTAGTAAGGAACCTCCTCAATGCTACAATTGAGTAATCATATAATGGGTCTTTCGGCCTATTTATGCGTAATACGTTACATTCGTAATCCCAGTCCAAGCGCCGATCAACTGCAGGCCTTCCTGTACTTCGCTACAATTTTCTAGCGTTGCGACTTCTCTGTTTACAACATCATCATCCGCGCAATGTCTCATAGAATTTTAGACGTTATCCACATTCACATAGGGACTATATTGCGATAAGTAATCGTCCTGTAACATAACCACGTGGAACACCCGGCGTAATTTTTAGTCTGAAGATTTTGCTCATATTTTGTTCCTTAGTCGGCGGTGGAACTATGTCGAATGCCTTCTGGAAGTCAAGGAACACGGCATCAATCTGGACATCGCTATGTACTGTTTCCTGGGTCTCATGGGCAAACCAAGCGAGCTGGGTTCCAAACGATCAGCGGTTACGGACTCTGTGTAGTTTCCTACAGATGAGATTTTCGGTTGATTTTGTATCCCATGGGCGTATATGGCCTTGTCACTATTTTGACATTCGTCCGAAGATTTGCAGGAGGAATCTGAATACGATCTTCCGCAGTGAAACAATTCTAGAGAAAGGCGTTTAATAGTTCAGCCTTGTCTGTGTCGTCTTCCTTTTCGGTGGAATGATAGTCACAGAATTTGTTGAACGCTTTGTCACGACTCTTCTTACGCTAATTTTAGCTTCGTTAAGTTCTTGTTTGTCTGCAAGGATTTCGCTACGACTGAATTTGCAGTGGAGCTCTCTTTGCTTTCGCAGCATCTTCCTAATACGGCTGCGGAACCACGACGGGTCTCTCGTCCCTTTTAACTTTGGTCGGCACCTGCGTATCTAAGGCGTACATGCACTACTCTGAACTGTCCATTAAAGCCAGACATTTTGGTCCTGAAGATGAATATTTAATGTTGACCGCTCAAGTAATGTAAGATCTGTTTTTGTCGCACTTGCTTAACTGAAATATCTCCCTACCTTCCTTTACATCCTTATTTATAGCCGTTCTTATTGATGTCGTAGCAGTCTTACCGTCACTACTTCCCTGTTCCACACTGAGACTGAAAATTCGAGCCTGTTGGTGACCAGGAGATCTGAGATGTTACTTTCACGAGTCAGTTCTCTAACTATTCAAAGCAATTTTAGGACAGCCATTTAGTAAGATTTCGGATGAATGGTCGTTCCTACTACTCTCCTTAATCATTCTGGTCTCGTATTATTTAGCTTGTGAATTGAAATCTCCACTTGCACATAACCAGGAAATTTACGGGAACCTATTTTGGAAGTATTTCTTCAAATGTTACTCCACTACAGCTCCTGAGGCAATGGTCTTTCAGAGCATCCGATGACCATATTCGATCCACTTTTAACACTTATTTTCTCCGTAATTACTGCATTCGGTATCTGTACTAATCTCATCTGTAGTAACTTCACAGTTCATGGAATCAATACTACATATATGGATAATCTTCACAAAGATTTAAAGTCACTTATTATGGTCCAGAAAAAGAACCGTCATTCAGGAACAAACATTTTCAGTAACTTGACAGCAGACGCCTGAAGGGTATATTGGTGGCGAACTTTATTCCACCGATGAATGTCCTCGCAGAACCAACTGATATGTATGAATCACTAATGATATCGAATAATGCAAGTATTAGTACAACTTAACATCTTTACAAAGTCAGTGCAGTACTGCAATTATTGTAAAAAAGTGCTGTAAAATGATATTTGCCTTTCACGATGTGTGGCTACAATAACCTAGGAAAGGACATAGGCATCTCAGTGAATTGAACTGTCACGTTTTGTGACAAACTTTCCACTTTTTAAAAGAAAATATGTTCGTGATTTTTTGACTTTTTCTATATCAATAAGCACTATTTCGTTTGACATCTAGGAAACGTACATTAGCATGTGTGTTTCGCTTTGTGCTTATTTATTGTATATTCTTGCTTTCTGAGTTCCGCCTCCGTAGCTCACTGGTCAGGGTGTGCGACTGCCAGGCGGAGGACCCGCGTTAGATTCCCGGTACTGCCTAGAAATTGTGGTTGGTGGGAGGTTCAAATGGTTCAAATGGCTCTGAGCACTATGGGACTTAACATCTGAGGTCATCAGTCCCCTAGAACTTAGAACTACTTAAACCTAACTAACCTAAGGACATCACACACATCCAAGCCCGAGGCAGGATTCGAACCTGCGACCGTAGCGATCGTTCGGCTCCAGACTGTAGCGCCTAGAACCGGACGGCCACTCCGGCCGGCGTTGGTGGGAGGGCTGGAGTGAGTTGCTCTCAGTCTCGTGAGGCCAACTCAGGAGCTAGAGGGGTGAGAAGTAGTGGCTCCAAGTTTAAAACACTTGATAGCAGCCGGGAAAGCGCTCTGCTGACCACGTGCCCCTCCTGACCTCATCCGAGGACGTCACTGGCAGAGGTGAGACAGCGCTCGGTCGGTCCCAGTTGGCCCATCGGACCACAACGCGGACCTTTGTTTTGTTCATTTTGCGATACGTATCCTAGAGGACCTCTTCACTACAGAATTGCATGGAAAGTGTATCTAATCTATATATTACCGCACCAGCGAAAGAATGCTATCGAAGCACAAAAAAGACGAATAAGCTACTGTTTAAAAGTGACTGAAAAGTGGGGTACAAGTTGTCTTAGCACCATCATTAAATTTCCCAAAAATTTTGACATGCGAACGTAGTGGCGCTCTTTTTAACGTTCAGCTCACCTGTCACTCCCACAATCACCCTAACTGTAACTCGCTCACGCCCACTAGTCCACCGACGTTAAGGCGTTCAAACCCAACCACTCTTACTTGCCCATTCTCTCTCTCTCACTCATTCAGCCCAACTCATTGTCATTATCTCTGCGTCTCATTAACAGCCACTGTCCCCCGTCTCTCAGCCATTGTCTCCTCCGTTCTGTCCTACTACTATTGTCTTCTCTCACTGTAACTGGCTCGCTCGCTCGCTTTAAAACTCTGGCTACATATGCCAGGTGTAAAGGCAGTTTAAGCAGCGGAGCTGCTGTTCCTGCGGTGACCTCTTTGGGGTGCAGTGGGACCTAACGGGTTGAGCTGTCCTCACTGGGCGTCGTTCATTGTGACGCCCTTCGTTTCGACATCGGGCGGCAAGAGATGATTACTCTCGCAGTAGGTCTGGCCAACGAGTCGTTGGCCTGTGGTGGACCTGGCGGCCCAGACCACGAATCAGGCGGCTGCCAGACCGTTCTGCATTGCTGTAGAACAGTCTGGCGATTTGCCGGAAGCGATCCCGCAGGAAGGGGATCCCAGCTTCTTCATGGAGCAGCCTCGTCGGATAGCGAGGCGGCTTGTGGAGCGCAAGTCGCAGCGCCCTGTTTTGCACGCGTTGGAGCGTCGCAATGTGCGTCGCTGCCGCGTTACCCCACACCACAGCCGCGTATTCCAGTACCGGCCGGACAAGGGACAGATACATGGTGAAGCCATGGCGTGGAGGAAGAGTCGATGAAGGGTTGAGCAGTGGGTAAAGCGCACGAAGGCGCCCCACTGCCCGCCCTCTGACGTCTCGGACGTGTGGCAGCCACGTCAGGTGCCTGTTCAACGTCACCCCGAGGTATTTGCCGGTCCGCGACCATGGGATGGGGCCCCCCATGATCGTGACCGGCGGTAGGTCCGGTGGCAGCCTCTTTCTGCTGAAGATTACAACCTGACTCTTCGCAGCGTTGAACTTTAAGCGCCATTTCGTGGACCAGGCGCCCAGGACGTCACATCCGAGCTGGAGGCGACGGCGCATCTCGGCCGCGTTCATGCTGCGGGTGAACAACGCCGTGTCGTCGGCATAAAGTGCCAACTCCACGCGTGCCACCCGCGGGGCGTCGGCGGTGTACAGGGAGTACAGCAGGGGGCCGAGGACCGACCGCTGCGGCACTCCCGCTCGAATCTGCCGGTCGGTGGAAGTGCCTCCATCTGCGTGGACGTGGAAAGTGCGTCCCGAGAGATACGAGCGCAGCAGGACTACGTGCGACGTCGGTACCCCGTGCGCAAAAAGTTTGTACACGAGGCCGTCGTGCCACACGCAGTCGAAGGCCTTGGAGACGTCGAGAAGCACCGCCCCTAGGTACTCCTGCATCTCCAGCGCTCGCATCGCCTGCTCCACGAGGCGCAACAGCTGCTGCGTGGTAGAATGGCCGCACCGGAAGCCAAACCGCTCCTCGGGAATTAGTTGCTGTTCCGTCACGTGGCGCAGCAGCCGCTCCGCGTACAACCTCTCAAACATTTTTGAGAGGGACGGGAGCAGACTGATCGGCCGGTATCCTCCTTGCTCTCTCTTATTGCTACTACCTCATTCTCATTCTCCCTCCTCCCCCCCCCCTCCCGCCACGTTGTCACTGCCATATACTCATTACCACCGGCTCTCATCCCCTACCACACTCTCCTCCTCTTTATTCTTGTTCCACTGGTACTGTTCCCTTCACTCTCAACATAAAAAAGCGCTAATACTTTCGCATGCCAAAATTTTTGATGGTGCTAAGGAAGGTAGAATTAGGCAGCTAGTACCACCCCCCCCCCTTTTTGTCAGTCACTCCTTAAAACAGGAGCATATTCGCCTTTTTGGGCTCTGATGGGAACATTTTTCCTCTGGTTCCCTTCTTTCCTTAATAACACAGCATGTCACTCATATGGAAAGAACTTTCGGATCAGTAAAATTTTAAAATAACGCGAAGTTAATTTTACACTTCAAACCGGATTTTGCGTGCAAAAAATTTTTCATCTGCTTCAGTACAACAACATGGAGTTCCAAGAATCGTGATGGTAACACACACTTTGCTGCATGTTTCTCCATGCTACGTCATTTTATAAACTACGCTACGCCAACGGATTTTACGCGGGCAGTTTACGTGTACATGTAGGATAACTTTGAGCCGGCCGTGGTGGGCGAGCGGTTCTAGGCGCTTCAATCAGGAACCGCGCGACCGCTACGGTCGCAGGTTCGAATCCTGCCTCGGTCTTTGATGTGTGTGATGTCCTTAGGTTAGTTAGGTTTAAGTAGTTCTAAGTTCTAGGGGACTAATAACCTCAGAAGTTAAGTCCCGTAGTGCTCAGAGCCATTTGATAACTTTGAACTTCTGCATCCTGGAAACGGATAAAGATATTGAAATAATTCCTAAGAAAGTTCCAGATGTGGACCTTAGGACTACATCGTACAAATTACAGCCATTTGCTGTGCATAGCTGCCTTGGAATCCGCGGCTATATTTGGTACCCAAAAGGATGTTTTTGGGGAGTTTCTCGATAATGGATAAAGATTTTTTAAAACGGGAACATAGTTATTTAGATATCCACTGGCGACAGGGGTAAGAATGGTGAGAAACACTGTTTTCGGATTTTTTGACGAACCGCCCGTAAACTAAATGGTGCCTTCACAGGCCCCGTAAGGCGCAAATTTAATGCCAAAAGAACCAACCAATATGTTCCATTTACTTTAGACGGCGGGACGGTAAACGATTCAAACTTTGACCCTGTACTGTAGGGTAGTTCTATTAAGAACATCCTTCTGTTGAGTATGCAAATGGTTCCTAGCCCAAGGGCTGTCCAAAACATTTGACCCGACCGTTCACCAGTAGAACTCTAAGTACGAGCCCCGGAAAAATCACGTTTCTATACGCGGAGTTTTGGAACATGTTAGTGCATGCTGTCGCATGCGTACCGATTATTCACACCTTTTCCACCAGCGCTTAAGGTCACGTGCTTGTGACACCGCTTCAAAAAAGTCTGTTTTTTGTTTTTCAACAACAAAAAGCTCTTTCGGTGTACGAACAAACTAGTTTCCGCTGTTTCCACAAGTCAAATGTCATTAGACTTCGCGAAAGATATACTGTACAACTGTTTTTCGAGTTGGCAGCCCTGTTCGAAGATGTGCTTTGCGATGCTCTTATGGTTTCCCTTTTTTATCTTTGGTTTTGGAGCGTTTATTTGTTTATTAGCATTTCTATAGTTTTGAGGATTTGTTACTTTGTTATTCCCAAAAAAGGGGAATGGTGTGAAGTTTTAGACTTGCTAGAAATATATTTGGTTTCAGTACAAAACTCACTGGTTGCGCTCGATTCCGTGGTAGCGGACAAAGCTGTAAAAGGGTCCTTGATGTAACGAAAGAGGCCAGAATAAGGAGAAACGAGGAAAGGAAGACAGAAGACGAGAAACATCTTAATCAAGAAGATTATGCATTTGGAGTGTACTATGATCAACAGAACTGAAGCAGATAAATTTAACTTCGAATTGAATTTCCGGAGAATAAAATTTTTTTGACTTATTTTATGCACAAAAAAACTGAGCTGGAAGTTTGGAATGAGCTGTTCAGGGTACTATTTTGAATAAAGCACACTATGGAAACTACCAACAAAAAGGAAAATACAACTGATTAATCGTAAAAAAGTAACCTTAATTTTGCCCGCCCGGTTGGCCGTGCGGTCTAACGCACGGCTTTCCCGGCGGGAAGGAACGCCGGGTCCCCGGCACCAATCCGCCAGTTAGGCGGTTTTCCATCTGCCTCGGCGAATGCGGGCTGGTTCCCCTTATTCCGCCTCAGTTACACTATGTCGGCGATTGCTGCGCAAACAAGTTCTTCACGTACGCGTACACCACCATTACTCTACCACGCAAACATAGGGGTTACACTCGTCTGGTGTGAGACGTTCCCTGGGGGGGGGGGGGGGGGGGGGGGGGTCCACCGGGGGCCGAACAGCACAATAATCGTGGGTTCGATGTGGGGCGGCGGAGGGGTGGACTGCAGTAGTCTTCGGGGGTTGCGAACCACTGCGGCTGTGGCGGGGACGGAGCCGGAACCTCTCCGTCGTTTCTAGGTCCCCGGTTAACATACATACACACAATACAATACAACCTTAATTTTTACTATTAGATGTAAATATTTTTAGAATAAAATCTTGTTATTGAAATGACATGATTGTACTCTATATTGTAGCGAGACCAAGTTAATGTGCACTTGAAGATTCAGGCACAGAAGATAGTACACTATGTACTACAGAAGATAGTCAGTACATAGACCTCACGTGATTACTGGCAAGTGGAATACAAAAACTGTAACAAAGTCAATATGAGAACTAATGTCGTTAACTGTATTTCAAAACGTTCAGCAAGAGACACTCCTATACAATTTTCCTCCTACTAAGAGCTCACGATTTTAATTAGAGACTTGTAAACTTTAAGTAAATTGTTAGCATTTTTCTAGGCGTTCACAGGCACGTTACCTTAAGCTGTCCCTGCTATATTCATTCCTCCGTCTTATCAGAGGCGGTTGCTATGTTTGGCTGGCAGACGAAGGTTGAGAAGGGGCGCGCGCGAAGGACACGAAGGCGAGACGTGCGAAGTGAGGTCTGCCCTGCGGTTAGGGCTGGGGCTGTCCGGCCAGCTGATTGGCTATTAGCGAGCGGCCGGCGGCCGGCTGCCCGCATCCTGTCGCAGCGCCGCGTCTGCACTTGCAAGGCTCCCGCGGCGACTGTCCCCGCCGCTTGCAGGACACCTGCAGCCACTCTACTGCCCACACAATCGACCGAGACGGCACGACACAAACGTAAATGCATGCACGCATTACTTCTTCCTCTTTGACTTTTGGCTTTAGAGGTTAGTCGAACTCACCTTCCAGTAGTCTCGGTTACTCTAATCCAGGGCTTCCCAACCTTTTCAGTTGGTGGACCTCTTCTTCAGTCGAAAATCCATGGCGGACCCCTAGTCAGTCAAGGGCACAGTAACTTTAAATTACAGAGCGAAACCCATGTTCCCAATAACCCCCCGCCCCCCCCCTCCCCTGAAGTATCAATAGTCTTTGGTTTAGAGATGAATGAAAACAACTTGAAGGTCAAAAATCGACTTATGAAATAGGTAGTGCACTGACAAAGCAAGTTTAACATTTAATGATGCCTGGGACCGCATATGTACCAGCGAGCACTGTGATTGTTTGACAAAGCTCGCTCCGCGCATGCGTCAAAGGTTTCAGCGCATCTACCGCCGTGAGCCGTAGCACAAACGACCACCGTATTGTTGCGAAACAGTCGATCAGAGAAGCCGCATTCTCCGGCACTAAACTGTGTATGCGCTCTCACTTAGGAACCGCAAAGGCTGCTTGGGAATACGACCTGAAGTACGGGAAAAAAGTGATGAATTTGATTTTCACATTTTTATTCCATAATTTTACTCATTATTTTACACGATTTGGTGAAGGGCGACCGCGGACCCCCTAAAAAGAGCCGGCGGACCCCTAAGGGGTCCGCGGACCACACATTGGGAAGCCCTGCTCTAATCTAAACCTGTTAACCCCTTTTCAGCCACTGGTCAATCAATATACAGGGTGCATCAAATGGCTCTGAGCAGTATGGGACTTAACATCTGAGGTCATCAGTCCCCTAGAACTTCGAACTACGTAAACCTAACTAGCCTAAGGACATCACACACATCCATGCCCGAGGCAGGATCCGAACCTGCGAGCGTAGCGGTCGCGCGGTTCCAGACTTAAGCGCCTAGAAGCGCTCGGCCACTCCGGCCGGCTACAGGGTGCATCAAAAAAGAAAAGAAAAAAAATCGTAACTACTATCAAACACTCGAGTTTTACATGGTTCCCGCTAGGTGGCAGCAGTGTACGCCCACTTCACTTCTTGTAAAAATGGTGTCCAGACAACAGAAAGCGTTTAGTGTTCTGTGTTTTACGCAATGCGGGTCAGGAATAACCGATCAGCATGAATGTCCAAATCTGCGTGAACTCCTACGGGACCAAACTGGAGAGGTTATCGGTCCCTAGACTTACACACTACTTAAACTAACTTATGCTAGAATGCACTGCGAGGCACAAGGTTAAAACAGCAACTAAAAAGGACAACACTATAAACTGCACATTAACAGGCAAGGGATTAAAAGAAAACAGCATAATCACATGTCCTTAGACAGGTTTGTCAAGTGGATAAAACGAAGAACGCGAGCAGCTGCTCCTGGGCCATCCGCTAAAATTTCATCCAGAGTACATGGCAGGCCAAGATCAATGCGCAGTGTATTAAAGTTCGGACAGGACGTTAAAATGCGGCGTACCGTCAGCAATTGCCGACATGGGCAGAACGGCGCCGGCGAGGCCGCGCAGTCCGTGACATGGCGCCTCAAACCGCGCGGCCACTCGGCGCAGATGTTCAGCACGACTTTCTTACTAGGTAAGATGTGGATCCTCGTACAGCACAGAGCATTAGACGATGGAATGAACAGTTCCGAGAAACAGGTTTATGTAAAGACAAATCGCCAGTGTCTGTTACAGACATCGAACGTGTCCGCCATAGTTTCACAAGGAGTCCGCAGAAATTCGTTCGCAGTGCAGCTCGACAGCTCAACATGCCTCCGATGTCCGTCTGGCGTGTGTTGCGCCGACGTTTACACATGAAACCATACAAAATTCGGCTACCGCAAGCTCTTCGTGAAGGTGACAAACAACGTGTGGAGTGCTGTAATTTCATTCTTGGCAAGATGGAGGATGACAGTTTTTTCCACGCTCATTGTTTACTGGCGAGGCAACATTCCGTTTAAATGGAAGGGTGAACCGTCATGATGTGAGAATATGGGGTACGGAACAACCACATGAAGTCATACAACATGAGAGACTCTCCAAAATTTAATGAGTTTTGTGGAGTTTCACGGAAAAAGGTGTGTGGTCCATTTTTCTTTGCTGAAAACACTTAAAGAAAGCACATATCTCGATGTGTGTGAGAAGTTTCTTTTCCCACAGTTGGAGTCTGATTCGAACGACTTCATTTAACAATGGGATGGGGCACCGCCACTTTGGCATCTAGAAGTGCGGGAATTTTGAAATCAAAGGATTACTGAACGATGGATCGGTCGCACTGGATCAAATGATTCAGCCTTACATTACTAGCCTCCAACGTCACCGGACCTAACTGCATGTGACTATTTCGTGTGAGGGTTTATAAACGACTGTTTATGTGCCTCTGTTACCAACAACAATAAATGAACTGAGATATCGCATAACAGCAGCTGGAAGCTGTAACTCAAGACATGCTCGCTGCAGTGTGGGAACAATTTGAATACCACACTGACATATGCGGTGCATCTCAAGTGGGGCATATTTAACACCTATGGAAAGATATGAAGAAAGTTTCTTGTTCGTCAAAAAGAAAATTCATTGCATATGTTTATTAGTTTCAGAAATACAGACGTGCCAAATCGGATGATTCTTTTTGATACACCTTTTATAATTCGCATGGTAAAGGTGGCAGTCACCTTTTAGTTCTTCAACAGGCCCACATTAATACCTTTCATTACTAGTTATTTTATCGTGCCACACGACTGAAAAGTTTCATTCTACAGTCTGCTCCTAATAGACTGCGTCACTCGCCGAATCCCTTCCCATATTTCTGATGTTTTCATTTTATCCTCACGGGTGACTTGCAGGCATCTTCTCGTAAAATCTGATTCCGCTGTCCTGATCTTGTCCCTTCTTTTATTCGTTAGTGGCCGCATTTCTACACTGCAAGCAATTATATTGTCAATGATACTACGGAATCTCCTTTTTTATGTAAGCAACACTATTGTTTCAAATCAGGTCATGTATGGCAGGCGTGGGTAGCCTTTGGTGACCCGTGGGCCTGATTCACGTAAGCTCGTGGCCGCCTGGTTATGTTACGCGCAGGAGCAGCGATCCCAGTGCATAAAGTTGAAACTATAGTGTTCGTGGCGTTAATATTTATGGGACAGCGAACCGATATGAATGGCACTCGCTTTCCCGACACGCCACGCGTTTTAGGGCTTCATTCACTGTTCACCTCATCTTCTGATGTTTACTTTATTTCAGCGTCGTGAACATTTGTTTCTTTACGTGCGCTGTTTTACAATCGCTATATTAAAAATTATTGCTGCAAAATCATGCAGCGTAGTTACAGAAACAATTTTCTGAACACGTAAATAAACGTAAATATCTGAAGATGGGACGCTAGGCATCTTCCAATGTTATCATGGAAACAAACACTGCAAGTGTTGAAACTCAGGGAAATTTATAATGAATTAGCTGCAACCAACTGGTTTTATAAGATACCTGGCATCTTTACGGTTAATAAGAAAGCAGTACTCATGCGACTTGAGAGCAGCGCCTCTAACGTCCAAGTTCGATGGTATGCATCCACGATTTTAATGTTCATGTTTAATACATTTTAACTCGGCGCTAAGCTTTATAGGTTCGGCACCGCGCTGCTGCTACGGTCGCAGGTTCGAATCCTGCCTCGGGCATGAATGTGTGTGATATACTTAGGTTAGTTAGGCTTAAGTAGTTCGAAGTCTAGGGGACTGATGACCTCAGATGTTAAGTCCCATAGTGCTCAGAGCTATTTGAGCCAAGCTTTACAACATGGCGTCGCAATACATTATATCTCAAAATGCGCGTTTGTATGGGAACGTGAATCTACATCTACTACACCTACATCAGTACTCTGCAAACCACTGAGGTGCATGGCAGAGGGTACATCCCATTGTACCAGTTATTAGGGTGTCTTCCTTTTCTGTTCACGTGTGGAGCGCAGGAAAAATGATTGCGTCTGTGCGTGCAGTAATCATTCTAATCTTTTCTCACGATCCCTGTGTGAGCGATACGTAGGAGGTTGTAGCCTATCCCTAGCGTAATCATTTAAAGCCGGTTCTTGAAACTTTATTAATAGAGTTTGTCAGGATAGTTTACGTCTGTCTTCAAGAGCCCGCCAGTTCAGTTCCTTCAGCACCTCTGTGACACTCTCCCACAGATTAAGCAATCCTGTGACTATTCGTGCTGCCCTACGCTGTGTACGTCCAATATCTGGTACGGGTCACGCACACTTTGGAATCTTACCACACAGAGAAAATCTCTAAAATTAAATATAGGAACAGAGCAGCAAAATAGCGCTCTGCCAACAATTTCTTTCGCGGACCGATTTGAAACCAATCGCGATCCGCCGCTTCCCGGTTGCCCACCCGTGATGTGGGGACTCAGTGGCTCGTTTACCCGTCACTACTTGGCCTCAATATCTTGGTCAGAGGTGCCATCAATGGATATAGCAGAACCTAAATTAAAGTTTAAATTTTTCATTGTTTAATGCCATCTTCGAGAAGAAAAGCCGATCCTTTTTCATAAATACACACGTACTCTTAAAAAAAAAATAACTGCTCCCGAGCAGGCCATGGAGGCTCAGCCCATAGGAGTCACTCGATGCGGATACGGAGGGGCATGTGGTCAGCACACCACTCTCCCAGCCGTATGTCGGTTTCAGAGACCGGAACACATATACCATGTCTTTTCGAAATTAATTTTTAGACCCCCATCTTGCTCATTCCTCGTAATTTATTCAGCATGTATTTCATATTTTACCTGCTGCTTACCAAAATTATTTGGTAGTCTGCATGCATTCTATTCTGTCCAACTAATATACAAGTTCCTGAGCCTTTTTTTTGTACTGTGCATCGAGTGCCTGGTGGCGGAGATGTTTGGTTTGTGGGGAGGTCAACAGCGCGGTCATCAGCGCCCGTACATCCAACCTAACAACTGTCAATAATTATGATGATGAAATGATGAGGACAACACAAAAACCCAGCCCCCGGGCAGAGAAAATCCCCAAACCGGCCGGGAATCGAACCCGGGACACAGTGATCCTGAGGCAGCAACGCCAGCCACTAGACCATGAGCTGCGGACCCACTGCTTGGTCGATGTGTGTGTTAAGAAGTAGCGAGCGTAGACTGCGATATTGCTAAGATGTCTGATGGATTTAAAGATCTGTTATCCTGTTCTCATCTTTACTTTTACTTCTGTCTCCGTACTTCCGTCTCCGCGTACATTCTCATAATTATATTAATCCATTTATCCCGTACTTTCAGCCTCTACATGACAGGTGCAATTTCAGATCCACGGTGCTGTCCTATGCTTTTCTGCAAATCTACAAAAGTCGCGCCCTTGCGAATCTTTAATCGCACACGAACTGCTTAATAGCTTTCAACCATCTTCGTTACTTGCATTCTTTTTAAATAGCAAACTAATTTCTCCAAAAAAAAAAAAATGGTTCAAATGGCTCTGAGCACTATGGGACTTAACATCTGTGGTCATCAGTCCCCTAGAACTTAGAACTACTCAAACCTAACTAACCTAAGGACATTACACACATCCATGCCCGAGACAGGATTCGAACCTGCGACCGTAGCAGTCCCACGGTTCCGGACTGAGCGCGTGAACCGCTAGACCACCGCGGCCGGCCTAATTTCTCCGTACTCTTGACTATAGTAACGGAGCTAAAAGTAAACCCGTGTCCTCCGTGCAGTTGAATAAAATGCATTGTGCCTCCAAGATCAAACGGGACAACGTGGTTCGCACCGCACATACTGTCGTATACCTCGAAGGGTCATTTCAAGCTCAGGCGCGCACACACATTGTCACTTTACTGCAAGAAGGGTTCTCAGCAAAAGTTGCGCACCGAATTTGCTGACACCGCAGCGACGTCACCCAACGTTCAACCGCTATTTTCAGACACAAAACACGGAAAATCTGCCGCATAGTGGTCAACAACACCAGTCGACGGCCGTTGCTTGCCAGAATGCTACTCGTCCGTACTCCGAGGAGGCGGAAAGAGAATTGCGCGATGGACAAGGCTGTGTCGATCCAAGCAGTAAGAAACTGTTCCAGAGATCAAGTTGGCCTTTCGGCGTGCATTGCGAACATCATTAAGATACAAACCCACCAGTACCGTGGTGCGCGAATAAGGTGACCTCATTTTACCTCGGTTTTAGTGCTACTTCTCGTTTGTGTCTTTCTGCTATTATTTCGTCTAGTGATCTTTCCTTTTTAAATAAACACAATACAGTATAACTTACATTTCGATCTTCTCGCGTTTATTGTTATCAGTATAACAGCGATGACCAACCTGCATTAAATTTTATATACATATATAATCCCAGCACTTTACCTGCACTACAATTGTTCCGGCAGTGTCCACATTTTTTACAGTACTTATTACGAGCTCACTGGGCAATTATTCGGACAAGGAAGTATCTACGTGCTCACTGAGGCCCTGTAAATAGTAGTATGCTGTGATTAGGCAACTACGTAACTTTCAATAATTCTCGTTCCACTATAAGAGTGTTGTGCACTGCTGCCTTTTGGTCCAAATAACAAATATTGAAGTGGCTTGGCACTGTAATTCGAGAAACGTTCGTTTAGTTGAGAATAGGTTTACAGAAACATTTAAAAATGACGAAATGAAATAAGGTACTGCATCCCGAAAATTCATCTTGTGAATTTATTACTGGCAAAAGAATAAGAAATACATACGAAACGGTGGCCATACAGTTCTAATGGATTTACTGCAAATATGTAAATAAATCGATCAACAGAGCAGAGGAAAGCAAGCATAGTGACAACGAAAATTCTGCGAGATAACTGATCCCATACTTCTTTCCACATATATCACAGTCTCAGTAATATGCAACATTCGCGTGTCTACATGCAAGCGAATGTGTATCTTTAAACTATATTTAAATAGCTTAGAAATGCTAGAAAGGTAAATAATTAGGAAGATATTTGCCTCACTAGAAACTATGAAAAGTTGCAAATTACATAGTAACAGCGAAATGTATGAAAATGTAGGAAACATATCAGAAATAATTAGAAAAATAAAACTCCTACTGTTTGGACATTTATACCGACTGCAAGACAGAAGATTAACCAAAAATGTACTTTTGTGCAATAAGAAGTCGACACCAAGTTGAATTTACGAAGCATAAAAGGCTTTAGGAAAAAAATAATCAAATACTGGTAAGAAAAAGTTAAAGTTTAGGGACGAAGTATTGAATATATAAGGAATCCACGGTAAGGCGAAAAAACTGGTCTAAAATGGTCAGAAGACAGGAAGAACGCGACAGATGAAAGAGTACTGGAAAACAGAAAATAAGGAGTAAGGAATTTCAATTTGCGCGTGGCCCTTAGCTGGCCTATCAGAGAAAAAAAAAGAAAAAACTAGTCTTGTGGCTGTGCTGCCGGCTTAGTCCAAGTATCTCTCTTATCAGTTTCGCTTTTTCTTCTTCCTACTCATGTGGCTTCTCATTTGGCCGCAGGACACTTAGTGGACCCCTCGCCTGATCTGACCACTGCAGAAAACAATCTGAGTTGCTTACCGGGAATCGAACCCGGGACATTCGCTTCACTGTCAGTAACCACAAACTCTAGACCATGGAGGCAGCATCTGCCGGTTCAAATCTTACTTACTCAAAGCGCTTAGGGACAGTTGAAACTTGAAGGAAGTCATTGCAGAAACCCGCCCCCCCCCTCTCCCCACCTCTATCATTAGGAGCTTAGTGTGGCCGCCGTTGACAATGGGATAAGCTTGTGCAGCAACATCTTGTGGACAGCCCGCGAATGCGGTTCAGCGTCTTACCAAGTACTGGGTGGAGTCTCACGGCACTTAAGGCTACAGAGCAGAACATTTTGATTTCACGGAAGTGCACGTTCGAACAGAAGGCCTTTATTTTTGGTTAGTTTTTCGTTTCATACGGCTTACACTCTCAATCCCTTGTTCACAAACATTCGCAGATATGGATCTTGCGGGAGGAGGCGGTAGGGGGCAGTTATTTAAATAAAAATGAAATTTTAGTGTACCAGGTTTTTAAATTGGACTGAAAATCATAATTCTTCTAGCCCGTACACATTCTTGATGCAATGCAGACAGTCGTGAAATTTTGTGATTGAGAATTTTTAATAGTTATGAAAATACGTGCAAGATTTAAAACTAAAAACGTGGGCGCATGCAATAGATACCAGTAATGAGTTGAACTGTTTATTCATCAGTTATGTATTGGATGCGCCAGAAGTTTTTCGTTTTAAGTCTTGCGAGTATTTTCATAGCTACTAAAAATTTACCACCACAAATTTTCTGGACTATTTGTATGGGATTAGAAATCTGTATCGGGCTAAGAGAAACGATTTCATACTTTGTACTCCGATTCAAAAACATGATACTTAAAATTCAATTTTGTTTAAATAACTGATAGACTTCAAAAATTCTGATGTTATTACAATAAACATTTGCTGTCGTAAATTTCAGGTTTATTTCAGTTTCCCTTCACTCTGCTCGACCAATATATTACTTCCTCTTAGGTACACCCCGTGAAGAGACCATGAACCCAAAATCAGAGGGATTAGAGTTAACACGGGGGCTTACTAGAATCGTTTTTTCCCGCAAACCATTTGCGAACGGAACAGGGAAAGGTGAAAACGGCAGTGGAACACAAAGTACCCTCCGCCACACACAAGAGAAGAAAGAGTTAGTATTGCAATGTCATCCAGTTTTGAGTTATGTTTATAATTTCTTACTCTCTAGAACATTGATAAGTTAGTTTAAAATCAACATCAAAATTTGTACTAGACAGGCAGACAAAAAAGCGATACCGATCTTCTCCCATCTCTCTACTCAGCCGTGCTCGTCCGCTCGCACTTCTGCCTGGAACACATACCAGTACCACCTGTACAACACGCTGGTCCCACAAGGAAACCAAGATGCCAGGCATTACCAACCCCTTTCACTCGCACTCCCAACCCTATGGGAGTTAGGTGGATTAGACAGACTGGAAATTGACCTAATAAAAACTGGAGTTAAGCACAATTTAAATTAATTCCAGGAGAAGTTCCCGATGCATTTAATTAGTCACAACCATAACCTAAATTTAAAACATATTGTGTACACATACATATAAACTTTCAAAATTATTCAAGTATTCAACATCTGAGGTAGCGTCTTCCTAGAAACATGGAAATCATTCTCATGTGCAATCCAGCTAAGCTTCCATTTTGGAAAGATCGACATTTCAGTTTTACTGGAGGCGCTCTTGATTGTTGAAATGCTAGTTTTGAAAATTATTTTCTGGCACAATTACAGTAATTTCGATACGAAATTATAGGTTTCGGCAGTCTAAAGAAACCACAGAGGAACTATTCAGTGACAATGTCTTTTTACTTCAGTGGTTGGAATGAACCACGGAACGTGTCCTATGACCTAAAGTCCTAAGATCTGAAGTTGTTATAATAGCTTCTGAAAATTATTCACAAAACATATCTGCTGTGTTGCGTCGCCGCGGCGGGTTATGTCGTTACTTCTTGCACTTGTCGGCGTGACATCTGAAGGTAGGAGGGTCCAAACGCGGGTTATCAGCTCGTTTCGTAGCTACTAGATCCTGAAAGCCCGGCGTTTGGCACATTCAGCCCAAAGGTCTTTTAGGCAAAAAGGCTTCCCATGTCCCAATTTACCCTGAGCAAGCCTTTTACTTCTGCACGACTACTGCAACGTACATCCGTTTGAATCTGCTCACTATTGTCAGGCCTTGCTTTCCATCTAAAACTTCGGCCGGCCGCCGCCGCCCCCCCCCCGCCCCCCCCCCCCCAACACACACTCTCTCTCTCTCTCTCTCTCTCTCTCTCTCTCTCTCTCTCTCTCTCTCTCTCTCTCTCTCTCACTCACTCACTCACTCACTCACTGAATTGACTATTCCTTAACGCCTCTAGCTCTAGCTGTGTCCTATCAAGGTATCCCTTCTTTTACACAAACTACGCTATCAGTATCTTTCCATCACCAATTCGGTTCAGTATGTTGTCGCTAGTTACTGTATCCACTCAAATAACGTTCAGGATTATCTGTTATCATCAGATTTCAAAAGCATCGATTCGCTTCTAGTCTGTACCGTTTATCGACCACGTTTCACATCTACACAACGCTACATTACAGACGTACTTTCAGAAGGGACTACATAACTATTAAATTTCTATTCGATGTTGCAAATTTCTAATTTGCAGGAAAGCTATTCTTGCTATTGGTAATCTGTATTTTAATTACTCTATTTCTCGCAGCGCTTATTTTTTTGGTCAAACGGAAAGCACTGACAACTTTTAGTGCCTCATTTCTGAGTCTAACTCCTCCAACGTCATGTCAGGTAATATAATTCCACTATGTTCCATTATCATTATTTTACTTTCCTTCGTGTTACCCTTACAAGCTGCTTTCAACACTCCATCCATTCCGTTGAACAGGTCTTCCAAGCCCTTTACCGTCTCTGACAGAATTACACTGTTGTTAGCATACTTTAATATTTGGATTTCTTCTTTCGGAATTTAAATTTCTTTACACTCCTCCGACCACTCAGTTTACTTACTTACCCAGCCAGTTATAGGAAACTTACAATTTAATCTGTACTCTCAACCACAATGCTGTAGTTGGATGAGTAGCAAGACATCTCTGACTAACTGAAGTAACCAATAACCACCAGAACACTTCGTTACACATTCAACGCCGTACTGGTTGTGGGTCTCGAAGTGACGAGCAGAAGACGCCCTTCGTTGATCAAACAAAAATTAGGACTGTGCACATCTTTCACTAATGTAGCTGTCATACGAAATAGACGAGTGAGCTCATTTACAAAGAATTTATGGCACTGAACCCAGGGAGAAATGAGGCCGGTTTATGCAGCTCTACTGTAGTCAATTTCTGCCTAACTACTGACAGCAATGAAACATAATTCCCTTGCGTTGCTCTTTTCTACAGAAAATATAGCACATCACTCTCGTGATGCCTGGGTTTGCTTTCTACCTACCATGAATAAGTCGTCTGACGCCACACTTCACGGTGTGCTGCAGCTTAACGAGGTGCTAATCTGTCATTTTGCTCCCACGCTGTGACTTTGCTGAGTTTAGCTCCAACATATTAAGCGCATGCCACTTAACTACCGTCGAGTGTGCGCTCCCTCTAGATTTCTAATGAGTTAGCGCCCGGCAACTCCTTGCATCTTGGTACGCCCGCAAAACACGACTGTCAAACGGGTTGCCTACATCTCCTTGGGCAGGGGACCGCCGATCGATTGTTCAGTTGGGAAGGAAATTGGTTGTTTCTCTTTCAAAGGAACCATACCGGCTCTTGCCCTAAGCTTTTTCGAGAACTCTAGGGCCGCACAGGAATCAGAATCGGCGTTCTAATGCTCAGTGTACCAGTACTGTGTTTCGAGCAAATTTCTATCACTTCACGTCACCATTATTATTAAGTTGCACACGCAGTTTGAGAGATTATACAGACTGTTCCAATTCCAATCCTTCAAAGAGATCAATGAATTTAACTACATTTAGGGAAAAAGACAAATGCATTTACGTACAACGTTTCGAATGAATCTGCCACAGATACTGAGGTTAAGGGCACAGAACATGCTTTTGTTGATGACGACGATGTTTGGTTTGTGGGGCGCTCAACTGCGCGGTCATCAGCGCCCGTACGAAGTCCCAACTTTTTAACAGTCCAATCTATTCACTGTCATGAATTATGATGATGAAATGACGAGGAGAACACAAACACTCAGTCCCCGGGCGAAAATGCTTTTGACAACATAGGTTATATCTGGCAATACTTCACAAACTGAACAATGACCACAAAATGAACCTCTGAAGAATTACAGGTTTTTATTTACAACAGAAAATACAGCAGAACGTACTCAATGACGAAGCTGAGACAATAGCAATGAAGTTTTTTTAGAAGTTTATCAAGTATACTAGACGATTCTTAGAACTTTTATTGCCGTTTATTGTTTATTGCTGTAAACCATGAGAACATGAACTTGACTGCCAAATCACGAAATCGACTCATTAACCAGTAAGTACGCTGAAATATGTTTATATACTTTGTGTATAATGACATGTCTAAGAGAAAAGTTGCAGTCTTTATAAACATATACATATATAATCTGTACCTCTGGTTCGCACTGTGAGCTCTTAATGCTCTGAGTTCGTATATCTGTAAACTCTCCGCACTGTTTGCTTTGTTCTTTCGAAGTTGTATGCTATCTGGTGACGAAACTTTATATTCACAACGAACCTTACGGATCTTTGTGCTGGAACATATTGTAAGTAATTTTATAATTGTTTAATATTCATAATTTCAGTGCTGCATAACAACAACAAATAGCAAATTATACCTTATTTGTAACGAAATGAAGTTCGAAACATAACCTGCTACACGAAGCACTTCACCGACCCACTTGAAGGTAAGGGTGTAAGCCGTCCTGGTTATTCTGGGAAAAAATAGAAATGACTGACACATAAGGGGGTGGACAAAAATATGGTAACACTAGAAACACTACACATTACCACGCCTGATACGGAATAGGAAGTCCGCTGGCATTCGAAACAGCTTCCAAGGCAATATTATGCCATTCTACATAAAAATAGTGGGAAGTTCCACAAAGGCTCATTAATATTGAGATCTGGTGCATGTGGTGGGCAGGAGAAATGCGACAGTTCATCCCCGTGCTCTCAAAAACAGTACTGGACAATGCGGGTTCACAGCATCAACACTGAGTAACAAACATTATACATGGTATCGTCCCGATCAGCTGAAAGGGTCGCATAATCTTTCGCAGTAATGCGACTCTGCGGAGTAACCATGGGGTCCAGGGAATACCAGGATGATGCTGTCAATATCGTCACCGAACCCTTGCAACTTTACGTTCTTGGATCGCACACTTGGTTGACAGTTGGAGAAAGTGTGAAACAAAACTCATTAGACCAAATTACACTACGGGCCAATAAAATTTCTACACCAAGAAGAAATGCAAATGATAAACGTGTATTCATTGGACAAATATATTATACTAGAACTGACATGTGATTACATTTTCACGTAATTCGGGTGCATAGATCCTGAGAAATCAGTACCCAGAACACCCACCTATGGCCGTAATAACTGCCTTGATACGCCTGAGCATTGAGTCAAACAAAGCTTGGATGGCGTGTACAGGTACGGCTGCCAGTGCAGCTTCAACACGATACCACAGTTCATCAAGAGTAGTGACTGGCGTATTGTGACGAGCCAGTTGCTCGGACACCATTGACCAGACGTTTTCAGTTGGTGAGAGATCTGGAGAATGTGCTGGCCAGGCCAGCAGTCTAACATTTTCTGTATCCAGACAGGCCCGTACAGGACCTGCAACATTCGGTCGTGCATTATCCTGCTGAAATGTAGTGTTTCGCAGGGATCGAAAGAAGGGTAGAGCCACGGTCGTAACGTCCACTGTTCAAAGTGCCGTCAATGGAACAAGAGGTGACCGAGACGTGTAACCAATGGCACCCCATACCATCACGCCGGGTGATACGCCAATATGGCGATGACGAATACACGCTTCCAGCGTGTGTTCACCGCGATGTCGCCAAAGACGGATGCGACCATCATGATGCTGTAAACAGAACCTGGATTCATCCGAAAAAATGACGTTTTGCCATTCGTGCACCCAGCTTCGTCGTTGAGTACACGATCGCAGGCGCCCCTGTCTGTGATGCAGCGTCAAGTGTAACCGCAGCCGTGGTCTCCGAGCTGATGGTCCATGCTGCGGAAACGTCGTCGAACTGTTCGTGCAGATGGTTGTTGTCTTGCAAACGTCCCCATCTGTTGACTAGGGATCGAGACGTGGCTGCACGATCCGTTACAGCCAAGCGGATAAGATGCCTGTCATCACGACTGCTGGTGATACGAGGCCGTTGGGATCCAGCACGGCGTTCCGTATTACCCTTCTGAACCCAGGGATTCCATATTCTGCTAACAGTCACTGGATCTCGACCAACGCGAGCAGCAATGTCGCGATACGATAAACCGCAATCGCGATAGGCTACAATCCGACCTTTATCAAAGTCGGAAACGTGATGGTACGCATTTCACCTCCTTACACAAGGCATCACAACAACGTTTCATCAGGCAACGCCGGTCAACTGCTGTTTGTGTATGAGAAATCAGTTGGAACTTTCCTCGTGTCAGCACGTTGTAGGTGTCGCCACCGGCGCCAACTTTGTGTGAATGCTCTGAAAAGCTTATCATTTGTATATCACAGCATCTTCTTCCTGTCGGTTAAGTATCACGTCTGTAGCACGTCATCTTCGTGGTGTAGCAATTTTAATGGCCAGTAGTGTATATTCTTCCATTACTCCGTAGTTCAGGTTTCATGGCTTCGGCATCACGTTTTCCTGTTACGGGCATTTGCATTCCAGATCGCCCTCCAGTTCCCTGCTGGTGACGCTCCCTTCGTGTTGTTTTGGTGCTGACAGAGTCCGCGAGTGCGACATTCAGTTCTGCAGTGACTTTTACAGCTGTTGGACTCTTACTTTTCTTTACATTCCTCTTCAATGACCGTCTGCCGCAATGACTCCGCGTTGTGACTTGGCGGATGACGATTTTCTGCTTTCTCTGTACACGTTATAACTCTTCGATACAATGGCTCTTGAAACACTGCACATTTGGGCTGCCTTGGTTACAAAAGCACCAACCACACGAGCACCAACAGTCTGTCCATGCCTGAATTCACTTAGCTCTAACACAACACTGTTCAGACCACAGCTGGTACTTGGAATGTATTGAGGACACTGCACAGATGCCATTCATGATTAATTACAATAGCGCAACCTGCAGGCTCGGCTAGCATCTGCATTTATGTGCAAGCATGCGTTTCTCGCTGTGTTCCCATATTTTTGTGGAGCTCTTGCTATTCTTTTACCCTGTGGGCTGAAAAAAGCTAGGAATCGGGTACAGATGTCAACGATTATGGTGAAACTTCTATAAATCCGAGACGTGTCATGAAAAATACCGAGTTACCTAAATAACTTTACGGATATGGCTGATACACCGTCGCGTATCTTTTATGCACGTAACCGGAGTAAAGCGTGCTGTTATTAACTGCCAGCTCCTTAGCCGGATGTCGCCTCGCCTGCAGTGTTATCGTGGCGTGGTGCAGCGACACGAAATGGCGTGGCCGCTGCAGCCGCACTTTGCGTGTCTCGGCCCCATAGCGGCGAGTGGCGTCCGACACGCGCGCACGCACGCGAGCTACTCTCAACACGTGATTCACGGCCGACGGGAAGTACAGCAGGGCGGAAGCGAAACCAGTGAGACAAGCAGCGGGCGGAGATATGGCCCCCGCCCTGAAACTACGCCGGCAAGGAGAAGGTCCACATCACTACATGCGAATACGAGGGGGCAGTCGAAGGTTTGATCACCACCTCGGAAAAAAAATCGAGCTAGGGCCATGAAAATTTGAGAAAGTTGTGGTACTTCTCCACATCATCCGCTTCAGTGCGACTGATTTTACCAACTGACGGATGACAGCAACGAGTTTTACGCCTGCCTAATTTTTAATAGAATTTTGTCAGGCATTTAAGGATTAGGCAAAGCAGGATGATTTTCATTTTATTACTACTTCAAACGTCTACAGCTCCATTCTATTATTACTTTCCTCTTACTGTCATAAATGTGATGTGTCCCAACACTCGAATAACATTCAAAGTCAAATGGTTCAAATGGCTCTAAGCACTATGGGACTTAACATCTGAGGTCCTCAGTCCCCTAAACTGCTTAAATCTAACTAACCTAAGGACATCACACACATCTATTCCCGAGGCAGGATTCGAACCTGCGAGCGTGGCAGCAGCGCGGTTCCGGACTGAAGCGCCTAGAACCGCTCGGTCACAATGGCCGGCTATTCAAATTCACATCCTCTATCTTTACATGGTATTTCCTGGAATACATTACCACTATGAGACTTCTATTTGGCAGGAATGTTCGCTCTTTACCTGTCCTAATCTATGTTCTCCGTGCTTCGTCCGTCATGTGTAATTTTGCTTCCAAGATAGCAGCATTCTTTCATTTAGAGTATTTCGTGGTTCCCTAATCTTGCTTCTGTTACTCCTCATTACTTCCGTCTTTCTTCGGTTCACTATCAATTCGGATTCTCTTCTGCTAAGGACGCAGTGAAAGCCCTCAACAAGGGCGGTGTATATGACAGACCGTGTGAGTGCGATACCGCCTACAATGGGGAAATCGGAAGACCTTTTAACATCAGCGTAGTACATCTGGAGCGCTAATGGACAATTAGGGCAGCACGACAATCTGTACTAGGGGAGCACCATCGCGATCGTGGTCAGTTTCGAGAAGCATGCGTATTTGCAAGGAAGCCGTGGAAGCGGAGTCTTAAGTAAGAAACTGAATGAAATCCAGAAGCAGCCTAACATCAACAGACAGGACGCCTAGACTAAAGGGCAGAAACGGAGCAAGTACCACCCTATGTCACGGGTTGCATACTCCAGAAGTCCAGGCGCCACTGATTACATCAGTGCTAAAGGGTTTCCTTCGTTCGCGCTGTACTTCGGTGAGTAAGGTGAGTCTGACAATGGAATCCTCGCATCGCAAACCCCTCCCCCGCAGCCCTCCCACCCCTCAAGATTTAGTGGTAAGATGGTCCAGTGGGTGGCCCGTCAAAAACTGAACACAGGTCAGGCATGAAAACAGGAAGACGGTGTACTGAAATTTGAGACAAGAAGCAAAATAGAAACAGTGAACAGTCCAAGCTCAAGATCTGTAACGTCGAGCGACTTACAATAGCCGCAGCGTCGTGGTCATGTGGTCACGGTGTTGGATTGCGAAGGGGGAGATCTGAGTTCAAATCTCCCTCTTGTTTTTTTCACAAAACTATGAACTATCCGTCTTGTCATTGACGTGTTTGTTCGCAGTATTCAAATTTGTGTCCGTGTTGTGGTATAACGTCCGTTTGCAACGGAGAGGTGTAAGGAAGAGACCTCCAGGCGTACGTACTTCCTATTTGTTCTATACAAGTACCACACGTTATGACTCTCGCGTTCCGTTTAGGAACATTTTACTCTTTAATTTCTTTGTTGTGACTTAATTCACGCCCTTTTATTTGTTGTTTTCATTTCTGTGAGGTCTATGCAGCATCGGATCTGCTCTCACTATTCATCACATTACTTGCGACAGTAATATATTCTTACCACATGTCTCATATCCTATACCCAATGTATAGTGATATTTTTCTATAAAAATACAGCAACCAGCTTGTATAGTATCACAGCTTCCAAGACTACAGAAGAGAACAGACACGCAAATGGCCAGATGTAAAGTTAATAATTCTGTGAAAACAAAAAAAAAAAAAAAAATAAAAATAAAAAAAAATAAAATAAAATCCACACAACCACGACTCCGTCGTTCTTGCGAGTCGCTCGAAGTCCTGAGCTTGGACCGTTCACTGTTTCTATTTAACTTCCTTTTTCACAGTTCAGAACACGTTCTTCCTGTTCTCATTCCTAATCTATGTTTAGTTTTTGACTAGGCTATTTTACCACTGAATACGAGGGGGTGCGGTGGGGAGTTTCCCTTGTGAGAACTGTGGCGCTACAGTCTCTTTCATTCTCGTCGACTCGTTCTCTCTTGCTGAAGCATGAAAGAGTGTAAGGCTAGTCGTGAGTTACTTGACGGAAGACAGTAAACGATCTTGTTGCTGTAAAGCAGCACTAACTGGGCGATATTACGGACTGTTGGGATCAGACGACCTTTAACGAAGCTGTGTTTTGTGAGACTGCGTGGAGTGTAGGACGAAAATTAACTGATGCAAAGTACATAATTGCAAATAAGTTCCATTACAGGAGCAGTGTTATCTGGAATAAGTTACACACCGTAGTCCACACTTCAGACGAAAAACATACAAACTTTGACCGCTGCAAACGAAATGGTAGTATTCTCGTTTATTCCACCTCCATCGCGAAAAATCATACGTGCTGCGTCAAACATAAACTGGGCACAGAGGAACGTCAGTTGTTATATCCCTGTGACAAAAACGCGCGCCATTTCTGTATTCATTTGGTTATGGCGACTTGAATCTGTGGGCTAACGGCGAGTTGTTTAGCTTATATTCATTTCTGTAATTTATTTTGATAATTATTTAGCATTTAGAGATTCCACTTCACCATCATGTCATGTTTTCTGGTACTATCGTTGCAGACCGGTGACGCCACGAAAGTTTCACAGTTCAGATGCTGCTAAAGACGTGACAGTCTTTCTTCATCGTGGGGCCACACTACAAAGGTATCACCCACATATCGCCAGGAGACTTATTGTTTGGTTTAAGTTCTTACGAATCAACTGCCCTCTCCTCAAAGTCCTCTGTATTTGTTATAGATGTTATAGATAGCCGACCATTTATGTCCACAGAACATTCCATTGATTCAAGTTAGTTTCCATTAGGAATGTGGATGCACTCCGCGACTGCGATATGACTTTCAAAATGATGGAGCACAGCAATCCAGATTTCGGTTAGTGCCCAGCCATTATCAACGCTAAAAAATACAGGAAGTTCATATTCAGGCAATAGTATTAAAAGATACAGCTCGTGGCATAACCTACATTTCTTATACATACATTACTTATCAGTATATCATAGTATTAGTGCGTGTTCTAGTACGATAGTCCCCTGTTCGGGCTTCTGTTCGTTCAAGACTAAACCTCGGATGGCTGTATGGCGCCCTCCATATGAACTACGTAATAGGTAACATTCAAAGAAAAGCAGTTACAGTCATTACTAAAAAACTTCATATTTGCGTAGGAATAACACAAAATAAAACACAAGTAATATTATTTACGTTGCTGTGTGACTTAGTGCCAAATTTAACAGTAAACATGGAAGACGTAAAAGACTTTTCAAATTCACTCCTTGTGAGCCAATTGTTTTGTTATTCTTTAAAACACATAGGTAAGGTCAGAATGGTAAAATTTCTTTAAAAATATTTATAAAACAAAAGGAGGCACATAATGTATGCTGCGACTATTAGATTTGATTTAAATGTTTTTATCTTCCGCACTATTCTTCTCTTTATTTAATCATCGTGACAAGGTATGTTGCTCCTCGTATTTAACAGTTCATAGATGGTGCCATATATCAGCAAGATGTATAATTGGTGTGACATGGCGTTGAGTTAGGATATAGAGGGTACTAATCTCTGTCACTTTACACAGGTTACGTAGTTGATATACAGGGCGCCATATAGCCAACAGGTATGTTCTCCACAAAGCCTACGTTCATTATTAAGTGGTATTGAACGAACTGTGACAGAAGTCCGAACAGGAGGCTGACGTACTAGGACATGGATTCATACTACGAAACAGTATATGTAATCTGTGTACAAGCGATATGGGTTATGCTATGAAGTATCTTTTTATACTATAGCCTGCCTATATACTTGTACTTTTTAGCGTTGATAATAGCTACGCACTAGCCGAAATCTAGATTTGCTTAATAAAACCTGAAAGGAAAGGACGACTGACTGCTGTGTTCCATTTAGTAAATCCATGGATTACTCGACTACAGAAATTTTGGCCTCGCGGAGACCCTCCCGAGATTCAGTTGTTTAAGGAAGCTGTGGAAATACGTTTAGCACAAGATCTTATTGATCATGATGGCGGCTTCCAGATGAAGGAGACGTCGGACCCTGTGATATCTTTAATTTAGGACCAATGACACATCTAGGGATATTTAATTTTAATCATTTTGACAGCCTAATTTTAATTCTCCAAGTGCGCATTTCGACAGAAAGTGTGCATGTAGTATCTCATTACGCATGCGCCTGCGCACCATAGATAGAGCAGTATTCCAAGAGGGTGCGTGACTCTACAGAGATCGCTCATGTAGCTGTTGTCTTTGCGCCAACTTTGCTATAAAGCTAGCGATGTGATCTAGCCATCTCCAACATCACTCATCTCCTCTCTGAACAGATCAACTCCCGTCGATCCGCCATCTTCCGCCTTGAGCGTGCTTACGATCGTGTATAGCATTCCGGTCTCCTCTTCAAGCTCCAAACCTTCGCCCTCCCTATCAACTACGTCCGTCTGATCGGGTCCTTTCTTTCCCCAACCACCTTTCTATGTCACCATCCATAACACGGATTCCTACACCTTCTACCCCTCCGCCGGTGTGCCCCAAGGTTCCGTCCTCTCCCCTCTTTTCTGCCTTCTGTATACGGCGGACATGCCGTCGTCTCCACCCCCCGTCCACCTTCTCCAGTACGCCGATGACACCACCTTCCTTGCCCTAGCCCCCACCCTGAAACGCTCACAACACCTTCTCCAATCTCATCTTGACCGGGTCACCACTTGGTGCAACCAGTGGTTGCCCAAGGTCAATCCTTCCAAGACCCAGGCGGTCATTGTAGGCAAAACCACCCCCTCCTTCCGTCTCCTCGACTTCTACGTCAACATTTATGGCCATCTTATCACCCTCACCCCCATCCTCAAGTACCTTGGCGTCACCCTTGACCGTCGCCTCTTCTGGACGACCCCCCCCCCCCCCCATCTCCGGACAATCCAAGCCAAGCTCCTTTCTGGCCGCACATGGGGTCCACACCTATAAATCCCTCAACCGCCCTATCCTCTGCTACGCCCACCCTGCTTGGATCTCCGCCCCTCCTACTTTTTACAAATCCCTTCAAATCCTAGAACGCCTTGCGCTCTGCCTCGCCTATCGTATCCCTCCCCCATGTGGATCCTGTATCACCTCATTTCGTTCCCACACCACCACCTCTTCCTCGAACAGATACGGATCCGTGAACTTGATCCCCCTCACCCACTTGTCTCTCCCATCCTCTACCAACCCCGTCCAACGCCACGCCTGTATTCCCACATCCCACCTCCCACCTGCTCTCCATCTCTCCACTCTCCATACCCTCGCCCAAGGTGCCTTCCACCAACTCCCCCTCCCTGATGATACCCTCATCCCCTCCATCTACCTCTCCTACCAACTTTGATCCTCCCTGTCCACCCTCTGCGTCTTTTCACAAGGGCACCCTCTCTCCCTTCTCTCCCTCCTCCCTTCCTCCTCTCCCCCGGGCTTCCCCTACCCCCCTACCTTCTTTCCTCCTCTTCCCATCTCCTCTGCCACTGGCATCTACACCCACCCCTCTCCCTCCTCCTCCTCCTCCTCCTCCTCCTCCGCCTTTGCCCCTTTGGCAGGTCCCCGGACTCTTACACGTACAGTGAACATTCGCGCGCCAGAGATCTGCGCCATCGGTTTGTTGTGTGTGTCATTGTGTTAGTGCTTTTGTGTTTCACCACCCACGCTCCTTTGTTCACGTGTCATTTCAGCCATCTGTGTTCGTGTACCAGTGATGAACTTGTTTTTTATTTACCACGCCCGTGAATGGCTCGTTTTTTTACTCATGTGTCTACGGTTTTTTGTCCATGTTATGTTTTGTTTTTCTTTGTGTTCCTGTTTCTATTTGTATTATCTGTGGCCGAAGAGCGGCGTAATATTGCCGCTGCCGGCCTACCTTTGTATAAGGTGTTAAAATAACAAAAAAGAAAAAAACTAGTCATCTCCAGTGCAAAAGTCACCTGAAGATGGGTGAATGGCCGTCAGCCGAAATATCTTGCCAAGAAGTCGACATTGTCCAGCTACAGTCCCAAAACTTCATGGAATGTCACTTTCAAAGAACGTTCCGTATTTACCTGGCGTTAACCATCTGGCCGAATCCGGCGCAAGCTATACTTTCTACGAGTCCTTTTCCGGGATTTCCCTTCTCATCCCTTAAACATCAACTCCTTACTAGAAAATCTTTTCTTGCAGCTTGATGTCTGATACGTTCTGTATCGCAGGCGGTTTACGAAGTCGGCGGTTACTCGTGCCAGCCTCCCAGCAGCGGTAGCTCGCACCACCGGCCTCGCACTGCAGTCGCGCGGCCTTCCTGTCATTCACAGTTTAGCCAGTTCGCGCGGAAGATTTATAAATTACACTATCACGCTACTGTTTTAGACCACGTATGGTAAAAACTATATTCTTTATTTCAGTATACAAACACAGCCGTACAAACTAAACAAACCAACAATTTGAGCATTTTCTTTCTCCCTCGTTAGGAACTATACAATAGGGTTTAGATTTTAGCGTCTTCAAGCAATCCATCCTTTGCATTCATAACAGCTGCACAAACTCTTGGTCCTCTAGAGGTAAGATTTTAGAGTGTTATTGCAGATACTGGAGTCCAGCACGTTTGTAAATTATTCCATAGTCTTCAGCACTAAATGAATTTTTTTAGTGACCTGTTAAGTCTATCCCGTGAAACTTCAATGTGATTTAAGTCAGGCGACTTGCTTGCCCAAATCGCATTCTTCAGCTCCCCACATTTCTGTTTCCTACTGACATACCCCCCGCAAAATTTAGAAGCATGTCTGGGATCACTGCTCTGCTGCAGAACAGACCCATGACTATTAGGTTTCTTGCTAGATGGAACTGCGTTGCTGTTCAGTATCCCGTGTTACCTTTTCTTCTACAATATTCCATTAATTCACACTAGATCACCAGCTTTACAACCCGCAAAGTATTCCCACACCATGACCGACTCTCCACCATTCTTCACCATTGGCGTCGCATACTGATTCACAATATGTTGGCCATTAAGTCTGCGAACAAACACTTGACGCTGGCTTCCAAATACTTTAGACCTAGATTTGTTCGTGAATAAAACTTTGGACGACGGCTGCACACTCGTTTTTATACTGCTCTGCCCATTACTACTTTTCCACCTTATTTTGTTTGCGTTACAAAGGTTTCTTTGGTCACCCCTTTAAACATTGTTCATGAAGACGGCGTTTGACTGTTTAAACAGAGATTGGAGCTGGTCGCATATTATTTACTTCCTCGCAAATTGTAACTGGAGTACGAGTCCTTCGACGCTTATTCTGTACACTTACGAACTGATCTTCCCTGTATGATGTTACCAGGAGTCTTCCATATTGCGAAACACCTGCAGTGGCACCTGTTTGGTTGAACCCTTGCAATACTATACATCACTTAGATTGGGCTACGCCAACTTTCTTTGCTATGATCCCACTACAATAGCGTTGCTGATGCACAGCTACAATTATAGCAAGTTTTTCCAATTCCAACGTCCCGCTTCCATCCCATTAGGAGGTAATACGGTACAAACTTGATCAAGTATTCAAACACACTGCTAGATGCACACTGTGTACCGCAAACTAATGCAAAATGATTGCTACACAGAAAGTGATGGAATGAGGCCTATTCGAATGTAACCGTCTTACGTAAATGCACGACAGTGTTGTGGATGCTCATCAGCATCGCTGTATGCTAACAGCCAGACGAATACACAACAGAGACGCTTTGTCTTTACATGTTTATACTTGTTTTATCATCATAAGAAGGATATAATAGAATATTAAAAACTAAATCCCTGTTTTAACCACAAATCCATAATTTTTACATATGATCCAAAACTTTTGGCGTCTAGAGTATACACGCAAGCCTCACTCACTGTATTGATGAAAACCGTATCAAAATGCCTACATTAGTTCCTGCGGTAAGCCCGGAACGTACAAACTGCGGCAGGGACTTTAATTTAAATGTGTGTAGACGGACAAACAAGTTCTAGTCTTTCAATTATCTTAAAAATTACGGGCCTCCCCCCCCCCCCCCCTGCGGGTTTTGCAATTGTGTTCGTCTGCTGTTTCAATCAGCCCTCGGCAGGCCGTCGCGCCTCTTTTTTGTCGGGAGTTAAATTACGCGAGACAAAATTCGAACGCATTCTCTCTCCCAACCCCCGCCCCCCTCCCTTTATCTCTTATTTCGTACACTGCGCGAACCACCGTTTCAGTAATGCAGACCTTTCCGCCTATCAATCTACGAATGAGGTGCTGATCAGCGATCAGCTTATCCATCACTGTGGCGTTTGCATCCGTCGACATCTTAGCGTGCCGATTCTCTCTTGCATTTGACCTTTTCTAACAGACGACATGACTTAAAGAAGCCGTATAATTTGCTACGCAGTAGTCGTAATATTAAAAGTAAATCTGATATACCTGAATGGTGGCAGGTTGGATTTCAGTTAATTTGTACCGTTGTTTGGTTAGTTCCGCAACACGAAATGACGAATGTAGAGCGAAGTTTCGCGGCAGGAGATAGCTCAGAGATGACCGACCACACCAGTGTAGAGAATGGCATATTATATTTCTTGCTACGCTGAATGTAAGAAAATCTTATGGACCAGGCTACAGCAGATTTGAGGAGCAATACGAATATGCCTTCTTTAGGAATGCCGGACATCACTTCTTTTTTATTGGGTGATACGAACATGAGAGAGACAAGAAATGGCGTTGGTGGAAATGACAACATCTGAATTGTTTTCCCTGGGCATTTGTTCTGTCTTGGGACGTCTACATAATAACTCTGCAATTCACCTAAGTGCCTGGCAGAGGATTCTGCGAACCACCTTCAGGTTGTTTCTCTATCGTTCGACTCTCTAAAAGTACGTGGGAAAAATGAACATTAAATCTTTCAGCATGAGTCCGACTTCTTTATATTATGCTGTTCACGTCTCCCTCTGCAAGTTAGCGACAAAATATTTTCAGGTTCAGAGGAGAAAGTTGGCGACACAAATTTCGTGAAAAGATTTTGTCACAATGACCAACACCTTTGTTTTACTGATTGCTGTCCAAACTCGCTTATCACATCCGTGACACACACACACCACTATTTCGTGACAATGCACAACGAGCTGCTCTTCTTTGAAGTTTTCCGATGTCCTCCGTCGATCCGCTCTGGCAAGGATCCCGCATAGCACAGCGATACTCTAGCACACGCCGAACGAACGTAGTGCAGGCAGTCTGTCTAGCAGACCTGTTGCATTTTCTAAGTGTTCTGCTAATAAAACGTAGTCTTTGGTTTGCCTTCCGCGCAACACAGTCTACGTGAACATTCCAATTTGAGTTGTTCGTCATTGTAATTCCCAGGTATTTAATCCAAGTGATTGCGTTTACTATTGTGTGATTTATTGTGTAATCGAAATTTAAAGGATTTCTTTTTGGAAGTCTTTGGATGACCTCTCCCTTTTCCTTATTGACACAGAATTTTCGCGCCATTCGGATATCGTGTCAATCATTTTCCAACTGGTTTTGATCTTGTGATGACTTTGCAAGACGGTAAATGACAGCGTCATCTGCAAATAATCTAAAGCTCCTGTTCAGATCATCTCCTAAATCGTTTATTAGGGACAGCGGAGATCCTATAATGCCTTCTTTAGGAATGCCGGACATCACTTCTTTTTTATAGGGTGATTTTGCGTCTGTTACTAAGTACTGTGATCTTTCTGAGAGGAAATCATGGGTCCAGTCCCACAACTGAGACGATTCTTAATAGGCACGCAATTTGATTATAAGTCTCTTGTGAGGAATTGTCTCGAAATCTAAAAACGAGATATCATTTTGATAACCCCTGTCGATATCATCCATTACTTTGTGATAATAAAGAGCTAGTTGCATGTCACAAAAACGGTATTTTCTCAACTCGTGTTGGCTGTTTGTCAGCAAATGTTTTTCTTCGAGGTAATTTACAATTTCCGCAAACAGTAGATGTTACAAAATTCTTCTGCAAATCGATGTCAGTGGTATGGGTCTGTAAGTCATCCAATTACTCCTATTTCGTTTCTTCCGTATTGATGTGACTTTAGCAACTTTCCATTCTTTAGGTACACATGTTTCGACGAGTGAGCGGTTGTATGTGTTTGCTATGTTTGGAGCTATTGTATCAGCACACTCAAAGGAACGTTATTGTTATACAAACTGAACCGGAGGCCTTACCTTTACCTAGTGAGAAACTACTTGGCTGCACCGAAGATATCTACTTCTAAATTATTTATGTTGGTAGTTGTTCTTGATTCGAATTCTAGAATATTTACTTCGTCTTGTTTGGTGAAGGAATATGTGAAAACTGTTTAGTAACTCACTTTTAGTGGTACTTTCCTCTAGAATATCACCACTGGTATCGCGCGGTGAAGGTATTGGTCGTGTCCTGCGACTGATGCACTTTACATACGAGCATAATCGCTCGGGATTTTTTGCCTAATTTCGAGACAGTTTGGTTGTGGAGAAACATCGCCAGTGTAGGAAATGTTGGGTTCCTTTAAATTTGGCAACCTTTACCCGTTGCTTCTGCAACAGTGTTCTGAATAGTTTTGTGTACCAAGGGGGAACAGCACCATCTTTTATTAATTTATTTTATGTGAATCAATTGCCTCAGATAGTATTTCTTTGGATTTGAGCCACATCTCGTCTACGCTTACATAGTTTGTTGGGAAGGAGTGGAGTCTGTCTCCTAGGAAGGCGCCAAGCGAATTTCTCTCTGCCTTTTTTGAGGAGATATATTTTGCCTTTACTTTCGGTGGATTTGGATGTTGCGGTGGACAGTCTCGCACCTGTGGTCACTAGTCCCTTCATCCGTCACGATGCTCCTTGTTTGCTCAGGATTATTTGTTGCTAAGAGGTGAAGTATGTTTTCGCAAACATTTACAATTCGAGCTGTTCAAAAATATTTTCTGAAAAAACAGTATAACTTCTGACGATGTTTTATACAACCACTGGCTCTGAATACGTATTTTGGTCAACAAATCAAGGGTAGCCTGAAGTCATCACCAAATGTAACTGTATGAGTGGAATACCTATGTGATTAAACAAGTTTTCTTTGAACTGTTCAGCAACTGTATCACCTGAGTCGGGCGCGTGGGAGAGGGCTCTGAGTAAGTATCGACACTTTTGTTTTTATATCTGTGGTACCAATACCAGTAGCAGTATTCGATGATTTCATGTATTGTATGAAACCTCCCAATATCGGAATTAAAGCTACCGAACGGTGCTAGGGAAAGTAACAGCCTTGCACTACTAGATTAATCACAATTTAGATACTGAAGTCCCTAGATAGTAAGTATGTATCAAGTGTAGTGTTAAAAATTCAGTCTGTAATATGAACATATATTTCAGTGCCTTACGGGCAGTACTCAAAAGCTTGAATTACCACCTCGAAGAAATAATGTTACATAAGTTTTTGTCGTCCTGCATCAGGCTACCGTAGGAAACCACTACAGGAACAAAGTGAAGATGGTAATTCGTTTTCCGCATTTGAAAGCAAACAATACTGCTACACTCCACGCTGTGTCTGTGGAAGTGAACGATATCAATGCACCGTAAGACAGTAGTTATTAGGTGACGCAGTTGCTTCCAGCGCTTAGTTGCCAACCGTAGGGACGATGTCCCTACGCGTAGGGACTTTTGGCTCTTTTGTCCAAAATTTAAGGACGTGCTGACGGATTTCCGATCCCTCTGTAAAACGTAGGCATTTTTTGTCGAAGGAATAAAAACTACAAAACAAAAATTTCAAAATAAGAAAGTAAAAAGTTACCAAACTACATAAATTTTAAACACTGTATACGGCTATCACCACTGCATAAGGAAAACTTGCCTATACGGGCCTACCTCGTACGAAATGACGTACAGAAGGAAAGTCTTTTAGTCACTGTCTGGAGAGGATACGTGACGGGGGAAAAACTGACGTGTTCTTCGCTTAACGCTTCTCGTGCCGATGAGCTCCTGCCTCTTAAGTTACAAATTTCGCACAGGTCTTATCGGTACATTTTCCTAAGCAGAAATTCTTAAATACCGCTATGACTAATTTTCTCGAAATATGCACACAAAACGTCAGCGTCACTTTGTATTTCTCGTACCTATGCTTTTTCAATACTATTTTACCCATAGTCAACTTGTACTTACTTTTCTGTCGTCTTTCATCACAATAAACTCAGCACAAATTTCCGGGGAAAATAATAGATGCATAGCAGACCGCTTGCAGAATAAGGCTAGGTCTGGACATGAGACGGCGTAAGGCTACATGCGTTCTTTCTGTTTGTGTTGGTGCACGCCCTTTTGTTCCTGCACGTCAGCGATTGCGCACGAGGGAAGGTGCTTCGTGTGGACAGACCGTTACGTTGTCAAGTGCTTCCTGTTTCACCACGAGCTGTACGTCAATGGAGTACGTAAGAAACACATTCGGGCTGGAAACCGATGGTGTGAAAAAATAAAATAATCTACAAGAATCAGCTTTTGGGTTCTTATTTACCTCATGTAATGAGTAACAGGCTGCCACAGATTTGCGTGAACGTCTCTGTAAAGCACTTATATTAAGCACATACTTCTGTGCGGCATTTTAATGACAGCAGTTGATCAGTAAGAATTACGAGCTGCCTAAATTATTAGAGCTGCGGAACATCTTGAGAATCTTGGCAGTGGTGCCGATTTCAGCACACATCCAGCACCTGTTTCGTTTTACTGATACAAAAAAGCTTTCAGGTACAAATTTTTTATTTCTTCAAATACGCGTTTCGGGATTTCACAATATAATAATCTGAAAATTGTGACTTTGTGAAATCCCGAAACTAGTAATTTGAACAAATAAAAATTTGCACCTCGAAGGTACTTTCTTTGTATAATGCGGAACATCTACTGCTCAGCGCACACCTACCCGCATCTCTGCGTTTCCCAAGTACCCGTTGGCCGACAGCCTTAGATCAAGAGAATAGACAAAATTAAATACAAAAAGTTAAAAATAGAAACTGAGTCTTTTCCTTTGAGACACCTCCAACAGAGAATAATTGGAAATAGTACGTCATTTCCAAAAAGACTCCATTTCGCTGCATCTGTTGGTGCCTTTAGCAAGAAGCTCAAAATGGTGTACTGGCACACATGGCGTAAAGACTAACAGCAGCGACGTTCCCAAATAACACTGTAAATGTTGAAAACAGTGACCGTTCAGTGTACAAAATCGTTGATACAGTGGAGATACGTGATTATCTTTTATTTGTCGTTAGTCTCGAGTTTTTTCCATCCGTAGGAACTTTCAAGATGAACGTAGGGACTTTTCACATGTAGTGTAGGGTCTTGGTCAAAATTAAGTTGGCAACGCTGTTCAAGTGTGATCGAACACACCTCAACGACTAAAATCGACCGCCTTCGGGCACAAATACCCCAAATTCTCTTCCGATTCCCGGTCCTCCTCAGAGAAGCCCACTCCGTTCTTCGTCAGTGAGCCTTGTTTGTCCACACTGGATGCGTCTGCGCCACCTAACCACTGTTTTATGATCCATTGTTATCGTTCACTTCCTCCAACACAGCGTGGATTGTCGCACTGTTGCAATATCTCAAAGGCAGAAAAAGGATTATCGTCACGTGTTCCACTTTTCGATGCGCAGCACTATTTTTTTTTGTCGTGCCTTGGACGACCTGCTTCGGTAGTGTTGCACAAGGACGTAAATGTGTGGCAGGAATGCAGCCACACGTAAGGGGCGGTCAAATGAAACCAAACACCCGCCACAACAATGGCATTTGTATTCTTGCTTGTAAAAAATAATTGGCCTTTTTTTTTTTACGTCCCTATTTCCGAGGGTCCCATTACATGAGCTAGAAGTTGCTGCCACACTGTGTCGACTGCTATCGACTATGGTGGTCGCACAGAGAGGCGTTACTTTTGCCCAAGATTCGAGTGTAAGTCTACGCGGAGTTTTAGCGGAGAGTCGCCCAGTGCATGCAGCAGCAGCTGCTGCTGCTGCGAGCACGCCCTGGCCCAGTTCCGGCCTTCTCCTGCTTTAAATACACGGCGCCCCTGCCGGCGGACGCGTATAAAAGGGGAGCGTAGACCAACCGTGGCGATCCACTCGGATCCGGGAGACGCCACGTCTCTGGGCCGCGTGTGGCGGATACTAGCCAGTGCCAACTCTCGCAAGGCCCGGTATTCTGACGCTAGTCCACCCCGGCAAACACGCGTGTGGTTCACAATCCAGCTGAGCCTTTGGGTGTTTTTTTTTTTTTTGACTACGTTTGATTAGGCCGCTTTCTTGATTGTACATTCGGAATATATCTTTTAACTGATTTCAAATTCGAGATGAGCTATAGACTTCAAATTTTAAACACCGCTAGCTTTCTAATCGCTGCGTAGATGTGGGCCGCCACGAGGGGGAGGGGGGAGGGGGGAGGGGGGGGGGAGCGGTGGTGAAACGGTTGGTAACGTCTTACATCCAGACTGACCTGCATGACCAGCGCGTTGTGCGGACAGTGTGTGAATGCATTCCAGGCGCTATGCGAGTGGCATGCTTAGCTGAGTGAAAGGTGGTGCAGGGAGGCTGGGGAAGAGGACTGCAGGGAGGCTGGGGGGGGAGAGATTTTTCAACTTTGGGTCCTGCTTCGTATGTGCATGGTGTGGTGTGGTGTGGGTGTGTGTGTGTGTGTGTGTGTGTGTGTGTGTGTGTGTGTGTGTGTGTGTGTGTGTGTGTACCTTCATGCAGATCAATGTGTGGTACAGCATTAAGCCCAGACCATTCTCCTCCTCTGCAACCTCTGCAAGAGGCTTTCTGGCAAGCCTATGGTTGAAGAGGATATTCTGTTTCATGCAATGTACCAAGGATGTACTATTTTCACTTATTTTCAGCTCTGCATCATCTATGGAATCAAATTTTAATATGCACCTCAAGATGGGATACTCATCTGCCTCAGTGGCTGTGGGGGTCAGCACGACAGATTGCTAATTGAAGGGGTTCGGGTTCTATTCCTCGCCTGATCGGACATTCTCTCCGCTTGGGGAATGGGAGCTGCATTTTCCTTACATTCATATGGTCATTAAGGACAAGTAAGTCGCCTCTAACACACTGGTATATCGTATTTCCACTCTTGGGATGGCTGCATGAACACGAACTGAAAGACAAAAACTGGGAAAAAAAGGATGGGACAGTTCCTGAAACTTGGTAGTACTTCCCTTTTTAGAAATAAAGAATTTTACAACTGCACTGGATTTTGTCATTGATGATACTCTGAAAATTTGTGGAAAACTGAGTTAACATCTGAAGTGTTGTCGCACCCATGTACATATATTTAGTACTTCTGTGACGGAGTAATCTGTTTTGAACGTTTGGTTGAATGTTTTTATGTAGGAGCAACTCAACTCATTAATACATATAGCTTTAAAGGCGTAACGCATGGAAACATCTAGGCGATGGCTTTATCTAGTAGTGGATCTCGAATTTATATATCGTCAATATCGCCAACCAAGATAATATTGCAATCGAGGTATGACACAGTAACTGCCAATGTAAGGCAAGTAAGGATTGCCATGCAGGAACACTGTTTGCTAATTAGTCGCCTCTGTGTGGTATGAATCTGCTCACAGCGTAAAAGCCGATTACAGTTTTCACATTAATGAGTACACTTCCTAGAACAGCCTTTATAGATTGACGCAATTTATATTACGGTAACCGTACAAATAGGTGACAAAAATCATGCGACGTCTCCTAACATCGTGTCGCACCTCCTTTGCTGTGAGCAGAGCAGCAGCTCGACGTGGCGTGGACTCAAGAAGCCGATGGAAGTCCTCTGCACAAACATTGAGCCCTGCTGCCTCTATAACCGTCCACAATTGCCGAAGTGTTGCCGGTGCAGGATTCTGTGCACAAACTGAGCTCTAGATTATGTCCCATAAACGTTCGACGTCGTGCGATCTCTATGGAGAAATTATTTGCTCGATGGAGAAATTATTTGCTCGCGTAACCCAGAATGTTTTCAAACTAGTCGCGAACAGTTGTGGCCTGGTGACATGGCGTACTGGCATCCATGAAAATTCCATGGATCTTTGGGAACATGAGTTCATGAAAGGCCGCAAATGGTCAGCAAGCAGCCAAACATTCACAGGACCCAGTCCGTTATGTGTAAACACAGCCCACACCAGCACCCACCACCAGCTTGCACAGTGCCTCGTTGGCAACATGGTTCTGTGACATTGTGGGATCCGCGCCACACTAACTCTACCATCAGCCCTTATCAAGTGACACCAGGACTCATCTGACGAAGGCCACCGTTTTCCAGTAGTCTATGGTTCAACCGATACGGTCGCGAGCCCACGTCGATTGCTTCCATAGCCCATTAACGTTAAATTTTGCCGTATTGTCCTAACGGATAAGTTCGTTGTACGTCCCACATTGATTTCGGCGGTTATTTCACTGCGTTGCTTGTCTGTTAGCACTGACAACTACACGAACGCCACTGCTCTCTGTCGTCAAGTGAAAGCCGTCGGCCACTGCGTTGTCCGTGGTAAGAAGGAATGCCTGAAATCTGTTATTCGCGTCACTCTTGACATTTTGGATCTCGGAATATCAAATTCCCGAACGATTTTCGAAATGGAATGTCCCGTGCGTCCAACTTCGACCACCATTCCGCGTTTAAAGTTTTAGTTCCCGTCGTGTGGCCGTAATCATGGCGGACACCCTTTCACATGGATCACCTGAGTACAAATGACAGCTCCGCCAATGCACTGCCCGTTAACACCTTGTGTACGCGATACTACCGCTATCTGTATATGTGCATATCGCTATCCCATGACTTTTGACCTTCAGTTACATTTCTCACCCGAAGATAACTATTTTATATTTCGCCTAACATGATACTGTGAATATTTTTACGAAACTGATGGTCAGTCGAACGAAATTGATTGTATAAATGAAGAATTTTACCAGCAGCTCATGGCGGTAATATGACATTCAAATATTTAAGAGCTGTGGGGATCCACCTCTTGAAAATATAATTAAGAATCAACTAGCGAGATGCCCCGGTTTTTACACGCGTAGCACTAAGTACGAGGATGAGTCAAATGAAAACCTTAAATTTTTTTAAAAATATTATTTATTGTGCAGAAGCGGTACAAAGCTTTATCACTTTTCGACATAAATCACCCCCACGCTCAATGCAAGTCCTACAGCGCTTAAAAAGTGCATAAATTCCTATAGAAAAAAATTCTTTTGGTAGTCGGCGCAACCGCTCATGCACCGCGTGGCGTACTTCTTCATCAGAACGTAAGTTCTTTCCTCCCATTGCGTCTATGAGTGGTCCAAACGTATGGAAATCACTTGGGGCAAGGTCTGGTAAGTATGGTGAATGAGGAAGACACTCAAAATGCAGGTCTGTGATTGTTGTAACTGTTGTACGGGCAGTGTGGGGCCTTGCATTGTCATGTTGCAAAAGGACACCTGCTGACAGCAATCCACGTCGCTTTGATTTGATTGCAGGCCGCAGATGATTTTTTAGGAGCTCTGTGTATGATGCACTGGTGACAGTGGTCTCCCTAGGCATGTAATGCTCCAAAATTACGCCTTTTTCATCCCAAAAGAGAGTCAGCATAACATTCCCTGCTGATGGTTCTGTTCGAAACTTCTTTGGTTTTGGTGATGAGGAATGGCGCCATTCCTTGCTCACTGTCGTCGTTTCCGGTTGGTGGAAGTGAAACCAGGTTTCGTCCTCAGTAACAATTCTTGCAAGGAAGCCATCACCTTCTTGAGCACCGAAGAAGTTTTTCACAAGCATCAACACGTCGTTCTCTCATTTGAGGAGTCAGCTGCCGTGGCACCCATCTTGCAGACACTTTGTGAAACTGGAGCACATCATGCACAATGTGGTGTGCTGACCCATGACTAATGTGTAAACGTGCTGCAATGGCATTCAGTGTCACTCGGCGGTTTTCCTTCACAATGGCTTCAACTGCTGCAATGTTCTGTGGAGTCACAACTCGTTGTGCCTGACCTGGACGAGGAGCATCTTCCACTGAAGTCACACTATTTGCGAACTTCCTACTCCATTCGTAGACTTGTTACTGTGACAAACATGCATCACCGTGCTAACCTTCATTCGTCGATGAATTTCAATAGGTCTCACACCTTCACTACGCAAAAACCGAATAACAGAAGGCTGTTCTGCCCTGGTTCAAGTCGCAATGGGGCGGCCATTTTTATACAGATACTGCAACGGTATGTGTGCATCTGCACTATACTGCCACAAACAGGCCACTCTGCACGCTTTTCGTAGCACGCTTACCAACTTGCAGAATAACGGCGCGAAATTTTGATTTGTTATTACAAATTTAAGATTTTCATTTGACTCACCCTCGTATTTACGCCTGAACTGTTTATCTGGCGTAGCGGCAATAAATCCTCCTCGTGAATCGCTGTGTAACTGCAAACCGTATCAAAATTGCTACAGCAGTTCCTGAGATTAGCCTTCACACACACCGACAGAAAAACGCAGCGGTGGACTTCACTTTGTATTATGTATAGACTTCGAGGAGTGAATTGTGATTTAAGCATCTAAAGCTGTCAAATCCTCTTCAGATCTGTTATTGACAGTGGGTAAAGCTGAGGTACAACTGACCGCCACAATCCAAACAGGCGGCGACTTGAGAAGCAAGCGGGTCGTTGATTAGAGGGCGGGGGAATGTGCCGCGGCCTTTGTTCGGTGGGAGGGTCGCCACTGCGACGGCTGCCGTAACCAGCGGTTTGCGCTGACGGAGCGACGGCTGGAGGCGGCCTTATACCGAATTACGGCGCACTTCTCCGGCTGAAAGCTGGACCGGTGCCAGCAGCGCTGCGGCTCCTTGCGGATGCTACACAAGTGCGCCGCAGAGAGTTGAATTCTCAAGGTAGCAATGGAGACAGGCAGGCAGGCAGGCAGCGAAAGGTTACCCACAACTCGTACAGAAATCAGACGGCAGTTTTACGAGTCGAGGGCCTTGAAAGGGAAGCCGTGGTTGAGAAGCGTGTGACAGGGTTGCAACCTATCCCCGATTCTGTTCAGGCCGTACACTGAGCAAGCAGTAAAAGATACAAAGGAGAAATGTGGAAAGATAAGTTCAGGGAGAAGAAATAAACCTTTTGTGGTTTGTTGATTAAAATGCAACTGTCAGAAATCGAAAAGGACTTGCAAGAGCAGTTGCACGAAAAGGTCTTGGAAGGAGAATGAATATCGATAGATGTGAAACAAGGATAATGGAATGTAGACGAGTCAAATCGGGAGCAACTAAGGGAATACGATTTGCGCACGAGACACTAAAATAATTATACGTGTTTTGCTATTTGATCAGTAAAATAACTGAAGAAGGCCATAACAGAAAGGATATTAAATGCGGATTGACTATAGCAAGAAAAGCGTTTCTGGAAAAGGCAAAAGGAAAGTCTGGAAAAGGCAGTCTATCAAGAGGAAAATAGAGGTGCTTGAAACGTGGTGCAACAAAAGAATGCTGAAGGTAACTTGGCCTAAAGCACGGAAAGTTTGACAGGACATATTCTCAAATCTGTTAAGGGAGGGAAACTGGGAGGGTGAGGGTAGGGAATGGAGGGAGATTAAAGCAAGTGGATGTAGGTTCCAGTAGTTATGCAGAAATTAACTGAATAACGTGGAAAGATGCATTAACTGCGACTGAATACTGAACAACAACAACAATCCACTTATGTGATTCCCTGAACCTAAGGTCTATCTCGAGCAGGTCTCCCTGCATTTCTTTACAATATTCTGGCGTTGCGACTTGCCTATATACATTACCTAAGTGAAAGTGTCTTTGGCACATCTATGTAATGCCGAACTAAGTGTTACAGAAGGCTGACCTGCCAGTATAAAAGCAGGCATGGAGTATTGTGTTGTCAGCAGAGAAGCAATAACAGCAGAATTGGCCGGTCAGGAAATTTCGCGTTACCTCAGTAACAAATCCATCAGGAACATTTCAAGCCTTCCAAAGATGCCGACTGTTGGTGTGACTGAACTGGAAACGCTAAGGAACAACCACAGTAAAAAGGAAACGAGGCAGACCTCATGTACCTATGGACAGCGACCGTCGAGCATAACGGAGAATGTGTAAAAGATGTATCACGTGGTTGGTTGGTTGGTTGGTTGGTTGGTTGGTTGACTGGGGACGAAATAGCGAGGTCTCGGTCCCGTCGGATTAGGGGCAGATGGAGACGGAAGTCTGCCGTGCCTTTTCAAAGGAACAATCCCGACATTTGCCTGAAGCGAAAATATCACATGAAATCAGTGGAAGGAATCCAAAGTGCTTCCGGCATCCCAGCTATCAAAATAACTGTGCATAGAAATCTAGACAGAACGGGATACAATGATAGAGCAGCTCCTCATAAAACAAATCTGTGCATTCAGTATACAGTGACGGTTCACGTGGGATGAAGAGCGACGCCTTTGAGCAGTGAATGACTGAGAATGAGTGTATTTTCCGGGAAGAGTCTGGCAGCTTATTACTTCCTCCCACATACATGATCAGGAGGAGGAAATTCTAGAAATTAGAGCTAATACAGAAGCTTACTGAAGGTCATTCCTTTCACGCGCCATTCGAGAGTGAAAGAGGAAAGGAGGGGGTCAGTTAGTGGTAACAGAGGTAGACACTGCCACACTCCGTCAGGTGGGCTAAATGTAAATGTCGAGTGACTAGGGCCTCCCGTCGGGTAGACCGTTAGCCGGGTGCAAGTCTTCCGATTTGACGCCACTTCGGCGACTTGCGCGGCGATGGGGATGAAATGATGATGATTAGGGCAACACAACACCCAGTCCCTGCGGAATACCGATGTAGATGTACCCGTAGATGTCTGGAGTGCTGAATCACGCTATACACTGCAACAATCCAATGGAAGGTTTTGGGTTTGGCGAATGCCCAGGGAGCGTTAGCTGTCATCATGTGTAGTGGTAAAAGGCAAGTACAGAGGACGTGCCTTTACGGCGTAGGGTGTTATCCGCGGTGGGGATGTGATAGCTTTATTGCGCTTAAGAAAACGCTAAATGCAGAAAGATGTTAACACATTTTAGAGCACTGTGTGCTGCGTACAGTAGAGCGCCAGTGCCGAGACGATTGTATTAGCATGACAACGAACCCTGCCAAAGCGGCATCTGTGAGAATAGTTTGTGGGTCTCCGAAATGGACTTAGCGCCCAGAGAACTGACCCTAACTCAATGGAACATCTTTGGAATGATGTCACGACCTAGACTTCATTCCGGACTCCAGCGTCCAACACCAGTTTCATCTCTAGTTTCGGCTCTTGAGGAAGAATGGACTGCCGTCCCTCCAAATACAGTTCTCTGGACGCTAAGTCCATTTCAGAGACTGCCGTCCCTCCAAATACAGAGACCCCACTGAAATTGTCTCAAGCAGAGTTCCCGCCGTCATAGAGGCGTAGGATGGACACACTCCGGATGAATATCCACTAACAGATGTCAGGATACGTCTGATCAGATATTGCATAACGAAATCTTGCGCCAACAGTCTCACAAAGGATCCGTCATTATCCAGCAGGTAATTTACAAGGGTCGTTAACAGTAATGGTCCTACAGCAGTGCCTTGTGGTAATCCCAAAGCTACATTCACATCTGCCGAAATTCCCCAGTTCGTAACTACGCGTCGACTTCTAATGCCTGCGAAGCTTCGGGGACGTCAATCCTTAATCGGCTGGCTTCGTTTCCTGCCTGATAGGGCAGCGGCAGGTTGAGCTGCTGTAAGAGACGGCCCCCTACTCGCGGCGTCGCCGGGACTGCTGGGTTTGGAGGGGGATGTTGGCGGCACGGCGGCAAAGGGCCAGAGCCAGACAAGTGGCTGCGGGATCGCGATAGATCGATAGATGCGCGACCGCGACCGCCACCGCGGCCGCAATGCGGTCGCCGCCAATGCGGAACACCAACACCACCACCAACAACAAGCCTGCCCTAGACTGCAAACAACGCCAGCTGCAGGGCACTCTTCGTTATCTGCGTTTTCCAGTTTTACATTTAATATCTTCTGTTTGATGTGCTTGATTAAAAAAACTCTATCAAAGTTGGCGTTCGACATCATACTAATACGCTGAAGAGAAAAGTTGTCATCTGCGGAACCAACACAGTTCCGTGCGGCGTCTGTGACATAGAGCATACGGAGTATTCAGAACTTTATGTCCAAATTGACAGATCCTACGACGGAGCTAACAACACACTTCTATAAGCAACCAGGTGACGTACATACATACTGAGCGGGCACTAAAGATGCGTAAGTATGCCAGTGATGGAGGAGATAAACAAGAAGTAACTTTCTTAAGCAAAGGTACACCAAAGCTGATTTGATGTAGCTTGTGTTCAGACGTCCTGGCGTTCGTATCGAGCAGGCTAAGAAATGCACTGGCTCGATGCCTTATTAGAAACCTGCATGTTGTTCTCGATGGCGAGTGCTCATCAGAGACACGGGTATCTTCAGGAGTGCCCCAGGTATGTGTGATGGGACCGCTATACATATCTGGCTGTGGCGGACAGGGTGCGACTGCTATGGTCGCAGGTTCGAATCCTGCATCGGGCATGGATGTGTGTGATGTCCTTAGGTTAGTTAGGTTTAAGTAGTTCTAAGTTCTAGGGGACTGATGACCACAGCAGTTGAGTCCCATAGTGCTCAGAGCCATTTGAACCATTTTGTGGCGGACAGGGTGGGCAGTAATCTGCGTATGTTTGCTGATGAAACTGCGGTGTAGGGTATGTGTCTAAGATGGACGACGGTAACAGGATACAAGATGACTTACACAAAATTTCTACTTGGTTAGATTAATTGTAGATAGCTTTAAATGAATGAAGTTACTGTGGATGGGTAGGAAAACCAACATGTGATGTTCAGATGCTTCGTTAGTGTCCTGCTTGACAGCCAAATCGTTTAAATATCTAACCGTGATGTTGCAAAGCGATACAAAATGCAAGGAGCATGTGAGGATTGTGGTAGAGAAGGCGACCGGACGAGTTCGGTTTATCGGAGAAATCTTACGAAAGTGTGGTTAATCTGTAAAGGAGACCGCATATAGGACGATAGTGCAACCTATTCTTGAGTACTCCTAGAGTGTTTGGGATCCGCACCAGATCGGTTTAATGGAAGACATCGAAGCAATTCGGAGACGAGTTGTTCGATTTGTTGCCAGTAGGTTAGAACAAAAGGCAAGTATTACGGAGATGCTTCGGGAATTGAGATGAGAATCCATGGAGAGAAGACTACGTTCTTTTCGAGAAATACTGTTGCGAAAATTTTGACAACCCGCGTTTGTAGCTGACTGCGGAATGATTCTACTGCCGCCAACATACATTTCGCTTAAGAACCAGGGAGACAAAGTACGAGAAATTAGGGCTCATAGGAAAGCATGTAGACAGTTTTTTCCTCGCTCTAATTGCGAGTTCAACAGGAAAAAAAATAAGTAGTAGTGCTATTCGGTACTCTCCGCCACGTACCGTAAGGTGGCTTCCACAACATCTATGGAGATGTAAACAACATGCAAAGCTGTGGTGCTTGCTTGACTGTCATACTACATAACAATGTTACACCGGCAGGTAACTGCCGAGGCATGCGTCCTAGCACACTTGTTTCTCTGGGTCTGCATGAAACCCCGAGTTCATGCTATCGTTCTGGACTCAGAGATAGTTACACGAATTCTTGCAACGGCCACACAAATACGCGACACGCCACATACTTTCCATCCAACACAGGACGCTATGTTATGTCAATACCGGATTTCCGCTGCACTTTATAGTGCTCATTTTGAACAGTTATCCTAACACTCATAAGAACGATGAATGATACAAACACATCTGACACTGTTCTATTCTCCATCAAACCCAGTGACTTCTTGGACACTCCTTAAAATACATTTTCGGCACGTGCTCGCTTAACAAATATACCGATCAGCCAGAACATTAAGAACACAGACATACTACCGATATAAATCCGTGCAGCCGACAGAAGCGTAACCTGACGAGGGATGACTGCTAGGCAGACACACGCACGGTTCATACAGTATCAGTGAGCGTGCTGTCCGTGCCTAAAATGTGGAAGGCGCGCGATCCCACATCACTCTACAAGTATCCATGAGCAAATTCCTAAAATTTTGTTGGTGGCGTTCGGATTCATCCTGTGTAGGCCTGAGTAGCCGAGCATTCGAAATGCATTGTAGGGTGCGTACGTACGCTATTAAGAAGTCTATACTTATTAGGTGTGCACCTGCCATCAGAAAGGCGCCCATTGGCATTTACCGTCGGTACTTGGCTTATCATCATAATATTAAATAGGAAAACGTTTTAATATTCCTCAAAAATATATAAATTTCGTCACAAATAGCATTTAGGCTAACTAGGTTGTCTTCAGGTGACAACTGAATGTCACAAACACAAGTCGTACGACTTACAGATAATATTTACACAGAAGTGTTTATGCAGGGTGCTACAAAAAGGTACGGCCAAACTTTCAGGAAACATTCCTCACACATAAATAAAGGAAAGATGTTATGTGGACATGTGTCCAAAAACGCTTAATTTCCATGTTAGAGCTCATTTTAGTTTCGTCAGTATGTACTGTAATTCCTCGATTCACCGCCACTTGGCCCAATTGAAGGAAGGTAATGTTGACTTCGGTGCTTCTGTTGACATGCGACTCGTTGCTCTACAGTGCTAGAATCAAGCACATCAGTACGTAGCATCAACAGGTTAGTGTTCATCACGAACGTGGTTTTGCAGTCAGTGCAATGTTTACAAATGCGGAGTTGGCAGATGCCCATTTGATGTATGGATTAGCACGGGGCAATAGCCGTGGCGCGGTACGTTTGTATCGAGACAGATTTCCAGAACGAAGGTGTCCCGACAGGAAGACGTTCGAAGCAATTGATCGGCGTCTTAGGGAGCACGGAACATTCCAGCCTATGACTCGCAACTGGGGAAGACCTAGAACGACGAGGACACCTGCAATGGACGAGGCAATTCTTCGTGCAGTTGACGATAACCCTAATGTCAGCGTCAGAGAAGTTGCTGCTGTACGAGGTAACGTTGACCAAGTCACTGTATGGAGAGTGCTACGGGAGAACCAGCTGTTTCCGTACCATGTACAGCGTATGCAGGCACTATCAGCAGCTGATTGGCCTCCACGGGTACACTTCTGCGAATGGTTCATCCAACAATGTGTCAATCCTCATTTCAGTGCAAATGTTCTCTTTACGGATGAGGCTTCATTCCAACGTGGTCAAATTGTAAATTTCCACAATGAACTTGTATGGGCTGACGAGAATCCGCACGCAATTGTGCAGTCACGTCATCAACACAGATTTTCTGTGAACATTTGGGCAGGTATTGTTGGTGATGTCTTGATTAGGCACCATGTTCTTCCACCTACGCTCAATGGAGCACGTTATCACGATTTCATACGGGATACTCTACCTGTGCTGCTAGAACATGTGCCTTTACAAGTACGACACATGTAGTTCATGCGCGATGGAGCTCCTGCACATTTGAGTCTAAGTGTTCGTAGGCTTCTCAACAACAGATTCGGTGACCGATGGATTGGTAGAGGCGGACAAATTCCATGGCCTCCACGCTCTCCTGACCTCAACCCTCTTGACTCATTTATGGGGGCATTTGAGAACTCTTGTCTACGCAACCCCGGTAGCAAATGTAGAGACTCTTCGCGCTCGTATTGTGGCCGGCTGTGATACAATACGCCATTCTCCAGGGCTGCATCAGCGCATCAGGGATTCCATGCGACGGAGGGTGGATGCATGCATCCTCTCAAACGGAGGACATTTTGAACATTTCCTGTAACAAAGTGTTTGAAGTCACGCTGGTACGTTCTGTTGCTGTGTGTTTCCATTCCATGATTAATGTGATTTCAAGAGAAGTAATAAAATGAGTTCTAACATGGAAAGTAAGCGTTTCCGGACACATGTCCACATAACATATTTTCTTTCTTTGTGTGTGAGGAATGTTTCCTGAGAGTTTGGCCGTACCTTTTTGTTACACCCTGTATAGGATGGTATTAGACTTATCCAGAAATAGTCACATTAACCGAAAAAGAAACAAGTTTTTTATATGGAAATACATTTGATAACCGTCCGCCGCCGTAGCTGAGCGGTCGGCACGGCTGACTGCCATGCGGAGGACCCGCGTCCGTTTCCCGATACTGCCGGGGACTTTTCCTTGGTGGGAGGACTGCTACAGACTGCACTCAGCCTTGTGACATCGACCGTTCAGAAGCGGTTCCAAGGTCAAGAAACGCGACAACGAGCTGATGAGGGGCGTGCTGATTCACTGGCACTCCATACCGCATCCTATTACGCCAACGTCAGAAGACGAGACGGCCTGTCGAGTGAGATTGGCCCGTCTAGGGCCACAGCCATTTTTATTTTACATGTAACAACTGATAAAAAATGTGAAATTACAAATTAAGTTTGTAAAAAACTTAACAGATGGAAAAGTAAACTCAGTTTGATCATTTAATAATAAGATGGCATACTGTACCGCGTCTGTCTCTATTTCGAGTATTTGCAGCAGGGTTATCTTTCTGCTTTTCTTAACAGCACTGTGGGAAAGTATATAACGGTCCGTCATGAAGAGCTGTGGCACATTATCTGAACATGTGAGAAGATAAAACTTTTGCCGATTATGTTTTAACAGAAAACCATATGAAGTAGAAAGTGAAGTTTTACATTCTATTAAGAAAATTATAAAGATGAATCTACTGGAAATCAACAAACATGTGACATAGAATGCCACCTTGGTATAAAATGACCTAACTCAATTTCTTTCTTCCCTACTCTTAAGTTTCAGTTACAAATACGAGATTGAAATTGTAAATTTAATGCTTTCGTACCTGTCAAATGTATTTTCTACACAAAAACTTTATTCTTTTTTCAGTTAATGTAACTGTTTTGACTGTAAAAGAACTTGTTACCTTCTGTGTAAATAATATCTGTGTAAGTCGGACGTCAGTTTACCTGTGTGTGTGACATTCAGTTATTACCTCAACATGGCCTAAAAAGTCGGAAGCCGGTACGTCATGAAATATAATTTTGCACAATATCCAGAAGTGTTTCCTATGCAATACTGTCAAAACTGTACTGTTCGGCGTAGAAAAAGCAACGGCCAACACTATGTCCTCTTAAAATAACTAGATATTTATTCGGGGAATGAGGCATGGACTCGATAAATTACTGACCGAAAAAAACGAGTCCCAAATGGGATGCGCATTTTAGTATTTATGACGATCTGTTCCAGTGAGTCATACTTTTTGCAATTTCGCTCCAACTTAACTCTGTACTCACCAGAAGGTACGACATTCATCCCTGGATGTAGTTGCAGAGGAGGAAGCTGCGTCTGAGATACAGCCGTCTCGATTTTCCACAACGAAACACTACCACAAACATTTCCCCTTCGCTTACCGGTCAGTGTCTGTTTCTTTGCTCCCGGTGACGGCGCTACTTGCGAAAAATAAACACACGTCGGGCTTTGGGTACGAGAGCAAAAAGCTGTGACAAGAATGACGTAATCTGATGAATGAGAATTGCATTTATTCGCCATTTCCTCCTACACGGCATTTCAAGGCGCAACCTGAAGTCTAGTAACTGAAAGTATCAGTGGATATCATAGGTTCTAAAAAAGTTGACGTCACTTAAATCCGAGTGAAAAGTGTTCGAAATGCTCCCTGTTAATTGAAATTCCATGGTACATTACGGATAAATATTTTGGGGGCGTTCCACCTCAGAGTACGTTTTGATTGCGGTAAGTTCCTTTCGCTTGAGACCAGGATACGAAACCACGGGGTGTGAAGTATGTGTGCCACGTGTTTTGTCCCGATATTCTGGCTGCGGTCAAACGCGCCGACATTTCGTATCTTTTCCACGAATTGTTTGACGGTCATTCAGACACTGGAATCAAACCACAGTACTGTCACCTTCTATGCCGGCCTTCTCCTTTCACCATGGCTGCCCTAAAAAAGACAGCTGCTTCTCATATAACTGTCTGCAGCTCGTCAAATCAACTGATTGAAACTGCTTAGCTTTCTTCTTCCCATAACGTGAGGTGACTGTCCTCTGTCAGGGAAAACTGATTTAAGCTGCCGACGCCATAAAAAGCCTGAGATAAACCTGACAAGGCCTGTGCATTTAATTTAAGGTGCGACCAAGTCGCACAGGCGGCCTGTCAATCATCTTCCGATGACTGAAACGAGATTTATACACTGGCCAGTCACATTAGCGTGACCCACCTGCCAAAAGCCTGCGAGAGGCGCAGGAAGAGCGTCAGTGAGTTCTGCAATGTACCTACAGGGATGTGGAGCCATGTCGACTCCACTGTCGTAGACAGCCGCGCTAGATTTCTAGGTTCAGGTTCCTTGGCGCGCACAGCCCACTCGAGGTGGTCACACAAATTCTCGATTGGGTTAAAATCTGGGGACTTTGGTGGCCAAGGGAGTACTCATCATGGTGCTCTCCGAACAACGCAATTATATGAGAGTTTGTATCACTGTGCATGGTCCTGCTGGTAGATGCCATCGTGCCGAGTCAAAGTGGGCTGTGTGTACGACTGTACATAGTTCCCAAGGATAAATTCGTAGTTCTGTTGATCCACTGTGCTTCTAGAGTGACGAGATCAATCAGTCAATGCCACGAAAGCATGCTCCAGACCATAACGCTCCCTAGTTTGCCGTGAACCCTTCCGACGATTGTCCTCCTGAAAAGGCCACTTGTCACCACTCAATGGATTTCCAGTTGCGGTATTAGCATGCAAATTACAGCCTTGTCTTTGTGCATGAAGCAGGTACCTGCTACGGAGGCCCATACGCAGCAGCAGCAGCGTTCAGTCACCGGTCGTTGAGGAGACACTGTCTGCAGGCCCTTGGATCATCTGGGCGGTTAGTTGCTCAACAATTGCCCGTCTATTCGCCAGTGCGGCATCACACTGTGTACTGACTTACGCATTTCGGAAACGCTTCCACCCTTGGTCCGAAAGCCAACGATCGTAGACATTCGGACGCCAGATGAATCGCTCCGATTCCGCATTACCACGACTGCACTGTTTTTCGCGACCCTTCGATTCTCTTTATATGATAAAATGTTAATGCTACCACCTGCCGTCTGTGAGTGGCTATTGCACCTTAGCGTCGAACATAGGTGGTGGTCACACTAATGTGACTGGACCATGTACTTTGTATGAAGACTTTTCGATTTTCTTATGATGGGATGTGCCCGAAACGCGTCAAACAATTTTTGAACAGCCAATGGCCAGTTATTCTAGCGACCCAGACAGAAGTGGCAGAAGTCTCCCGAAAGTTCTTTGAGTCGCCCACCCATCTTCTGCGTGCAGTTGCAAAGCACTGTGATAGTGCGATTCATACGCTGCTGAGCGCCGAATTGCTTGTTTTGCTGCTACTTCGGCGATGTACCAGCAAGATATTATACAGTGACTCAAATCTGATGAACGAGCTGTATTTAAAGAACCTAGACGGCTTCTAAAATTATATAGATGTGGATGTAAATACCTGTATGAAGTCTTGGAAAAGTGAGGCATTCGTAGGAACAGCATGTCAAGTACAGAAAAGCCGTAAGTGTTCATGAAAAACAAAGGAAGGAGTTACTTTACCTCAGGCTCTTGTGAGGAAGATACCCGAGACATTTAGAGCAATGTACACACTACTTCAGGCTGAATACGTGCAAGCCAGAACGCGAAATACGATGATTTTAAACGTAAGTACAGCGTAAGCAATACAAGTATTTTTACTTTTAACATTTCACATTCATGTTGAGGTGTACGTCAGTACGCCGTCGCTACAATTCTTTTCCGTCCACATAAATTTGTATTTTCTTCGGGAACTTTAAATACAGTACAAGATACCGAAATTTAAATTGTTCAAGGAATAATTGATACCAATTTCTTCACCATAACGCCTTGCGTGATTTTTAATCTTCGATTTTGACGGAACTATGTAACACCACTCGCCTCAAATACGTGGAATTCATAGCATATCTTTGAAGGCGACGAAAGTTGTTTACAATTCTTACGTTCTAGTTTTTCTTCTCTGTGCTAATTTAGTCTTAACTTACTTCTTTCATATACATCAAACGATAACGACTCGGCATAAATAAGAACAATTACTATGGGCAATGACAGCAGTGAATGTGTATAAACACGCCAAACAAAAAACTTGAAACTGGGAGCACAGTGCATCCCAAAAAATATAGACCTTTCAGTGAAAACTACTCACAAGGGGAGGCCGCCAATTGTGAAATTCAGATTCAATTCATACTGCGCATGATATAAGCTCATGGCCAGAGGTGTAATGTGGCAAAGCACCAAGAGGCACTTCTCAGCCGTTGTCGAGAAAATCGACAGTTAAAATAAACCGTTGCGGTGAAATACTCTCTATGATTAATAATTATCGACAGCGTCGTGGCGCAGCGGTAAGCGCTCGGGTTCGTAATCCGAAGGTCGCCGGATCGAATCTCGCGCCATGCATTTTTTTTTTAGTATTTGTTTTTTGTTATTCAAATGTGTCTACACACACACACACACACACACACACACACAATATATATATATATATATATATATATATATATATATATATATATAATTCCCGGCAATCAGTTGCAACAATTATGCATATAAAGTTGTTGAAGGTCGTTTGTCGTGGAGAAACTGGCGACTTCGAACATCATTATGTTTTCCGCAAACAAAGTTGTATTTCACAAATGTTATTAGTTGTCTTCATAATGTTAACCACGTATAGTTAACGGAAGACGTAGAAACGATATTCCGAAACGAATACGTACAGCGTAAGTCAAACGTTCGAATTAGAATAGAAACCTCACGAACACCAATTTGCTGTGGCAAGTATGAAATATAAGCTCCGTTACTCGCTCGTTACACTTTAAGGACAGATGTTGAATGGGCCGAAACGAGCCGCCGCATAAAAGCGTAGTTGCCTGCTAACTTCGAAAGAAGGTAGATGCGGTCCCTAGCGCAACTTATAACATCGTCGAAAATCAGTGCGGACGTGAGAGCTTTGGTACACCCTGTTAAACAAACGGAAAAATGGAGGCGGTACAATTGGAGAGCGATCCGCCTTCACCAAAATGCGTAAGAAATTCATTAATAGTTTATATATATATATATTTGAATTACAAAAAAATAATAAAAAAATGTTGCATGGCGCGAGATTCGATCCGGCGACCGACCTTCCGATTACAAACCCGAGCGCTTACCGCTGCGCCACGACGCTGTATGAAATTATTAACCGTAAAGAGTATTTCACCGCAACGGTTTCTTTTAACTGTCGATTTTCTCGACAACGGCTGAGAAGTGCATCTTGGTGCTTTGCCACATTATACCTCTGGCCATGAGCTTTTATTATGCGCAGTATGAATCGAATCTGAATTTCACAATTGGCGGCCTCCCCTTGTCAGTCAAGAATCCTAGTGACAGGCATTTCCTTGGCTGTCCTTGCCATTCTCTACGCAGTCTTTAAGGATCCTGCTCCAGGTTTGAAAAAGGTTGCTGAAGTCTTGACGTGTAGTTTCTCAAACTTTGTTATGACTGTAAATCTACAACGAAAGTTTTCAGTATACGCATCTCTTTATACGCTATCCTACAGGTGGTTCTTCCACAGTAAATGGTATTCGCAGTCTCGAGTGACAATTACATGCTCAGTCTTAAGCTCGAAGTAGGAAGCTTGCGCCCACTATACACGATGTCTAGCAAAGGCGTGCAAATTTCGTCTCAAGTTTCACCCACCCACACCATTTATTTCAGCATTATCGGAATACACAAGCAATACTGCCTGTAAAGACTAAATTTAGATATATTTCTTAATTTATGTGAGTGTCTTCGCTAAGATCTTCGCCAGGGATGATTCTCCCATGGTTCAGATGGAGTTCGAGCACATCGTGCTGTGCTTCCTTACTCTGAAAATTTACAAAAACTGACCTTCAATGGTTTACTTTCCTGTTTTTCCCGTATAAGATTTTTGTTGTACTTTTGCTGGCAGCATGGCTGTTAGCACTATGTCACAAGTGAGTGACGCCTCCAAAGTTCTATTCACGAAGCTTGCTGCCTCATCTGCTTTTTAGTTTAGGCACGCCTGCTGTTCCTGCATCATGGTTAGATTGCGTTGGATTTTGGCATCCTCTTGATGGTGACTGTTTGTAGACTTCCTGTTATACGTTGTGTGATTTCTCAGACAGCAGATCCGGCCATCTTCTAGTCGGCTGCCAGTGGATTGTGTTTCCCAGTCCTCTGATGAGGAATGAAATAATAATAATAAAACCTTGCAGAGTTGAAAGCCGCAGTTAGTGTCCGTCTTCCAGAGAACAACAGCCGCCTCCCCCTCCCCTTACAAGGTACATATCTGCAACCCTGTCACACACTGAAATCCCATTGCCAGAGTACCGCATGACGCCTCTAGAGGCGCCAAAGCAAAATGGCGCAACACATCTCCACGTTACCGCTCGTACAGGGCAATAATTAGTGTTATAGGAGTGGAGTTAATATTAGCTCTGTCTCGCGGGACAATACGAGGGTGGCGACCCTCATTTACACTGATTTAGTAGTGTAGCAGTGCTGAGCATCAATCCGTTTCTTCGTAAATCTTCGGAGCAGTAAGTTCCATAATCTGTCTCGCACTCCCCACATCGCTGACAGCGCGTGTTCTCTGGCTGCGCGTTGGGAATGGCACTAGGTGCGGGGCAGCTAGCTAGAAGTCCGAAGACGGCATGGAAGACCACGGGGCAGCAGGTCGGAGTCTTCCACTGTACCATTGCCACTTCGATTCCGTAGAACTTCTCTGGGTTCAAATGAATCCAGATATCGCGTAGTAAAAATACTCTCTGCGAAAGCAACGGTTCATCGATAATCTCTCTTACTGCGTACCACTCGCGAAATTGAAAATGGGTGAAGTGAGGATAACAACAGTGATACATAGAGTACCATCCTCCATCACCTTCACGAATATAGAGTACAGATGTAGGTGAACATTTCTGTTAAGGCGCTACAGGCTATTTGAGATGTCACAAGCGAAGCAGTCTCTAAAATGTTCATTGGACGAGAAAGGTTCAAATTGTTCAAATGGCTCTGAGCACTATGCGACTTAACTTCTGAGGTCATCAGTCGCTTAGAACTTAGAACTAATTAAACCTAACTAACCTAAGGACATCACACACACATCCATGCCCGAGGTAGGATACGAACCTGCGACCGTAGCGGGTGCTCGGTTCCAGACTGTAGCGCCTAGAACCGCACGGCCACTCCGGCCGGCGGACGAGAGAGACTGACTGTCCAAACCGTTATGAACACGCTCTATCGCGAGACTGAATGTCGCTTGGTGATGTTGCAGGCGCAACAGTCGGTAAGGAAACACTGTAAACGTAGCGTATACCAATGGGAATCATTGTAGCGACGATGCCAGCCGCAAATGGGTAAATCCGCCGACATAAGCGACTCTGACAAAGGCCAGATTATTGTGGCCCGGCGCCTGCGAAGTAACATCTCGGAAATGGCGAAGCTGGTCGACTGTTCGTGCTACTGTAGTCAGCCTCTGTGGAAAGTGGTTATACGACAAGACGCTGGATGTCCACGCATCGCATAGCATGAGGCGGAAGCTTGAACGCTCTGTATAGCACGGTAGACGGCGATGTGTGGCAGACCTGATGTTTGAGTACAATGCTAGTGTTGGCCCGAATGTATCTGAGCACACCGTTCGGAGCACATTGTCACACATGGAGCCCTGCAACAGACGACTCTTATGTCCGTACTCTCGTGTTAATCCAAGGACATCATCAGTTACGATTGCATTGGGCACCGGATCATCTAGATTGGGCCATGGATCAGTGGAAACGTGTCGCCTAGTCCGATGAATCCAGTTTTACACTGGGTACATGGCTGTGTCCGACTGATGACCTTACCAGTTAAGTCCCATAAGATTTCACACACATGGCTGTGTCCAGAAACGCTCTCCTAGGTGCGTGGCTGGTTTAATAATCCGCCGAGCCATGGACGCAGGCCGAACATGTCAACCACCTGGGCTTTCGTGGGATCGGTGATAGTACTTTATGACGCTATGGCAGCAGTGACCTACGTGAACATTACTGCAGACCACATTCAACCTTCATGATTGATTGCGTCTCCGACGGCGATGGCATATTCCAGCAGGAGGAATGGCCAGTGTCGCAAGGTCACATTCGTGTTACAGTCGTTTCAGAAATATGATCGTGAACTCACTTTTATGTCTTGGTTACTAACTTCACATGATCTGAATCCGATGGGATACATCTTGGGCGCTATACCGGGCATCAGGTCTGCACCACAAACGATCAGTTTACCTCAATTGCGTGACCTGTGCGTAGGCATCTGGTGCCACTACCTCCAGAAACCTACCACGTACCACGGACATGTCGAATCCTTGCCATCCTCGCTGTACTGCGTTCTGAAGTAGAACGCTATGAGCAGGAGCTCACAACGTTTTGGCTCGTCACAGTATTAGTTGAATGAATCTCTGTCGAGCAGAGAAACCGTCAACATTTCTTGCAGCATTCGGAGCAGCCATGTCCTGTTTTGAACTACATTCACAGTAATACATTTAAGCTAGGGTACCATTCTGAAACTGATGCTTGCCGGACATTTATGTCAATGTTGAGAGCAGCAACAACTAGGAATAGCCGAGCTTCACCCTTGCTACAGAATGACGACTGCATCGTATGCAATACTTCACTTTTGGACAGGGTGTTCACTTCTGTGGTGCATATCACAGGCCATGACGTGATGCAGAGTGGGCCGTGCGATTCGTAGGAAAAAACGCTTAGTTGTAAATCTGCAGGCATGAGTTGGCAGTTTTGCGAGTTTAACGCCAAGCGTATCCTGTTCAATCAATTATCAACACACTGTCTTTAGTACAGCCTACAACGAACTGAAGGAAACGTAATGACGCTGTTTCGTAAGTGCTCCCATGCCGTTCTGTCGTTAGATATTAAATTCTACTGTCCTTTATTCCATGCATGGCGTGTCTCTTATTTCATAATACCACATTTAGTGGTCCACTGCAATGCAAATTAGCAGACTACTTATTTTCAGCGCCATTTCCCCCCCCCCCCCCCCCACGTGTTTCGGCTTCTTAGATTAATATCGTGGACGGAGGAAGATTTCAAGACATGACCAACAATGTTCACAGAGGTTACTAATTTTCAACTTATAAAGCTCGTTTACGTAATTCTGTATTAATGGCACAGTAAACTTGATAGAATTTTTACTGTCGACAAATAATTATACCTCGAACAATCATTTGCTACACCTTTCCGCAGTTCGCTGACTGAGCAATTCTCACCAGGTGCTCTTTTTTTAAAAAAAAATTCTCTTCAATCGAGTTTTAAATCTTCCATTTCATGACTGTTATACATTCACGGAGAGAACAACAAAATAATGGCTTCGATTTCTCGCCAGCCATCCCAGTCAGCACCAAATAAACGTGCGACGCGATGATACAACATTTAATGTCGAAAACTTCGCATACCTGTACGATGCAAGCTTATCACGCCCAACGCACTGCAGGAATGGTCACGTTACAGAATATGCATTTCGTTCGTTCGTCCGTCCTTGACCGTAGGCAGGAGGCTGTGGTGTCATTGAATGAATAGAGGGGGAGGTGGTTCTAGTCAAAAGCAATTATAAAATCTCCGTTTAAAAGAAACATAAAAGCTTTGGAAGACAGTCGTTAACCTTGAACGATGATTGAAAACTTTCCAGCTCTTGAGGAAACCAGGCTCTATCGCAGCAGGGGTTATCACTTGATATCCCCATATTACAAACACTATGACGCACGCATTCGATGCCACTGGCAAAACGAGTATCTAATTCAATTACTAGCAGCATTCTTGTCGCGAAGGAGGATCACTTTCAAGACGCATGCGCGTAACTACATTGGTTACCAAAAATAAACGAAACAATCGCAAATTGTTTAGGCTCTAGGCAAGAAAAATTTTTTTTTGATGTGCTAATTGTTGGAACACACAAATAGCAAATGCGAAGAATTTGGAATTAAAATGAAACCTTCATGTAGGGAGAGAAATGTCAATCACGAGAGGCAACAGCAAGAGCAGTTTGCGGAATCAAAGTGCTTGAGAAATAATGTAAACAAAGACCTTAAAAGTGGCACACGATTTTTTAAGACCGAAAATAGCGATAACTAAGGAAGCTTTCAACAAAAAGAGGAAATTGCTGTGGGGGTTACTCAACACAAACCTGAGAAACAGCTTGGCAAATGCTGTTCATGGCCTGTGTAATTGAATGGTTCAGAAGTCTGGACATTGTGAAAAGATAAGGAAGGGAGGTAGTGGAAATTAAGATATAGAGGAAACTAGAGTGTGACTTGGGAAGACAATGTAAGGAACGAGGAGGTAGCGACAAGAATAACTTCAAGACGAAAGTAACCGTCGTATTATTTGTGACTATGAACTAACATAGCTTTATTAAACTTGGACCATCCATAGAAAGAACTACTGCAGTGTAGTACAAAATGTAACGGACATACGCAATGAGACGAACAGGAATGACAGTTCTATTTAAATACAACAATTACACTGCAGTCAGTTCGATTCATGATGGTCCCTTGAACATTACAAACGGCGGGACGTAGGGTTTGTCATCACCAAGGGCGGCAATGCGTGCTCTGCAACGTTCTCCCATTCTTGCCTGAAGGTTGGTAAGAAATTCTTGTGGTAGAGCGTTCCATTCCCCCACTAGCGTGGTTGACAACTGTTAAATGGTTGTCGGTGCATGTGGACTTTGTGCAACACGTCTCCGCAATGCTTCACTTACGTGATCGACGGGATTTAAGTCTGGTGACGGGCATACCAGCACATTCGCCAAGTACATACTCGACCCAACAGCTACTGCATCAGCGCAATAAGATGCGATCGCGCGTCATCATCCATAAAAATGAAGTCATGGTCGAATGCAGCCCTGACACAAAGGCGAAACGGTAGTGTTACAATAACATTGTCCAGTGAATGTACCGTGTTCGAAGATTTGCAATATTGTCTCCCCCACACCATAACACCTGGACCAACTAAACGATCAAGTCTGATAAACGTTCCCGGGTGCACTACGCATTCCCACTTCTTGCTGTATTAGGGTGCGTCCAGTATTGTCGAAAATTGTCGTTTCGGTGGTCCAGGTACTAAGACGTGGGGAGCCAGACTGTTAGAAGGAAGCACTGACCTCTGACTCTTCGAACATTGTACAGTGTAGAATGAACACTCACAGGTTCAACGTTGTAGTGATACTTCACTCCTTCCGCAATAGCGTCTTTTCATGGGTGCAGTACGCCCTAACTTCACTTTTATGGATGACGGTGCCCGACTGTACCCAACAGTGCTGGTGGAGGCGATCTTTGGACGAGAGTATACGAGTACTCTGCGAATGGACTGGCATGCCTGAACTCCTTACTAACCTTGAGGCCAGCATTCATAGCTCACATTGCCGTCCGTGGTGATCACACACCCTATTCTGAATCATATTCCGCCTTTTGTACTGTCCAGGGGATCATCATAAATCGCACTGACTCCAATGTAATTATTCTATTTGAACGAAACTCATTTCTGTTTGTCATATTGGGTACTTTTTTCCATTTATGTTTTACATCTTCATTTATACTCCGCAAGCCAGCCAACGGTGTGTGGCGGAGGGCACTTTACGTGCCACTGTCATTACCTCCCTTTCCTGTTCCAGTCGCGTATGGTTCGCGGGAAGAACGACTGCTGGAAAGCCTCCGTGCGCGCTCGAATCTCTCTAATTTTGCATTCGTGATCTCCTCGGAAGGTATAAGTAGGGGAAGCAATACATTCGATACCTCATCCATAAACGCACCATCTCGAAACATGGACAGCAAGCTACCCCGCGACGCAGAGCGCCTCTCTTGCAGAGTCTGCCACTTGAGTTTGCTAAACATCTCCGTAACGCTATCACGGTTACCAAATAACCCTGTGACGAAACGCACCGCTCTTCTTTGGATCTTCTTTATCTCGTCAAACCGACCTGGTAGGGATCCCACACTGATGAGCAATACTGAAGTATAGGTCGAACGAGTGTTTTGTAAGCCACCTCCTTTGTTGATGGACTACATTTTCTAAGGACTCTCCCAATGAATCTCAACCTGGCACCCGCCTTACCAACAATTAATTTTATATAATCATTCCACTTCAAATCGTTCCGTACGTATACTCCCAGATATTTTACAGAAGTAACTGCTACCAGTGTTTGTTCCGCTATCATATAATCATACAATAAAGGATCCATCTTTATGTATTCGCAATACATTACATTTGTCTATGTTAAGGGTCAGTTGCCACTCCCTGCACCAAGTGCCTATCCGCTGCAGATCTTCCTGCATTTCGCTGCAATTTTGTAATGCTGCAACTTCTCTGTATACTACAGCATCATCTGCGAAAAGTCGCATGGAACTTCCGAAACTATCTGCTAGGTCATTTACATATATTGTGAAAAGCAATGGTCCCATAACACTCCCCTGTGGCACGCCAGAGGTTACTTTGTCTGTAGACATCTCTCCATTGAGAAATACCTTGCTGTGTCCTGTTTGCTAAAAACTGTTCAATCCAGTCACACAGCTGGTCTGATATTCCGTAGGCTCTTACTTTATCAGGCGACAGTGCCGAACTGTATCTAACGCTATCCGAAAGTCAAGGAAAATGGCATTTACCTGGGAGCCTGTATCTAATATTTTATGGGTCTCATGAACAAATAAAGCGAGTTGGGTCTCACACGATCGCTGTTTCCGGAATCCATGTTGATTCCTACAGAGTAGATTCTGGGTTTCCAGAAATGAAATGATACGCGAGCAAAAAACGTTCTAAAATTCTAGAAAATGTTCTGTAGTATACTGTAGCAGTCCTTTGTATGTATTGTCAAGTTTCGTCGAGGTAAGTTACTTGGCTATGGTTCATAATGTGATTTCGTTCCTGCACACCTGTGTATATTCTGCAAAAACCACTGTGAAATGCATGGCAGAAACTACGAAGCCTGCACAGGGAGCCTGGGAAGACATCGCTTGAATGACTCCGCACCTGCTGTAGTCTACCCCCCTCTTCGCGGATCCTACAGGAGAGATACACAGGGCATTGAAGTACATTGCTAGACTGTTCACTTAATACTGGTACATGAAACTTTGAAACTAGGTTTTAACTGTCTTTACTTCCGGTGCTTGTTCGAAAATGCAGATCATTAGTAATAGGCTTTTATGGTTTAGACGGTGTTTATCTTCATATGCCTAGCGATTCATGTTTTTCATTATTTCAGTGACGTTCTTCCACGATTCGAGGAAACGTGTGACCAATTCCCCCTGTATACGTTCGATACCTCCGTCAGTTCTATTTTGTATGTGTTCCACACACTTGAGCACCAGTAAGATGGGACGACAAGCATTTTGTATGCAGGCTTTTTTGTTAATTGCCTTTTCCCGCTATCCTGTCACTGAACCGAACTCTGCCACGTGCCTCCACCACGACTGAGTGTATGGGATAATTTAAATATGATCTCCGAACGCACTGTTACACCTAAGTATTCATACGAGTTGGCAAATTCCAGCTGTGATACACGATACCCATAGGATACTAGATTTCTGTTATTTGTGAAGTGCCTAAGTTTACATTTCTGGACATTTGCAGCAAGTCGTCTATCTTGGCACTAGTTTGAAATACTTTTGTATGTCTGTCCTTGTGGCTCAAGATACGAGGGACTGTGGTCGTTCACCCACGCAATAAGGAACACTTACAGCCGTCCTTGTTATTTACTAGGTGGCTGCCAGTTCCGGTGGTTCAGTGCACCATTTTTAGACCTTAACTGGCGCTGAAGGGATTAACTCCAATCGCATACAGCAAGGAATTGGTAACTGATGGTCGGAGACATCGTTGTTACAGGTAGTCTGCGAAAACCAGTTCATGGATGCTGGGCATTGATTAATTGTGTATATGATTGGAGTTAACCCCTTCAGCGTCAGTTAAGGTCTAAAGATGATGCACTGAAACTGGTAGCTATCTAATAAATAACATCATAAGAACGGCTGTAGGTGTTCCATTTTATTACATAATTTCAAATACCGGATGGTTATAATTAAACTTTCCCTATTTAACACTTCATAACACGGAAAATGATTACCATACGAGTACCATAACTTGGTAGCATTAATGTCACTGACAAGTGGAGGAGAAATAATGCAGAATCAATTCAACTGAAACACTTTTAATGTACTGCAACGATACATCATACCATTACATACCGCTACTGTTACTGTTACAAAAGGGGCTCAACATGGCGCCCAACAGTGTCCAGAAGAGTCTGAAAGCCCACGATTGCCTTCTGCACAGCAGAACGAAGCATGTTGGCTACTTCTCTTGATATGCTGCGCTTCAGATCAGCACATGTGCGAATGTTCCCGTGGTAAACCCTGTCATTCAGATAGCCCGACAACCAGAAATCACAGGGAGCGAGGTCAGGTTATCATGCCGTCCAAGCATTTGGAAACGATCGGCTGATAATCCGATAGTTTCCAAAAGTGTTTCGGAGAAGCACGTGAACTTCACGAGCGATGTGCGGTGGGGTCCCATCTCGCGTGAGTTCAATGCGTCTCGCTCCTGTAGGGCGATCGCTTTAACGCTGGCCAGTCACACTGCACGTCTTTGGACCATTCTTCTCTGAACAGGTTGGCGCTCTAGGACCAATGATGAACGTAGCCGTGAAGCCACACTATGCGGTGACACGTTCACCATAGAGAGGAACTTCATGCACAGTGACGAAGTGGAGATCCCCACCTGTGTTCACCTCACCCGTCAGAGAAAAATGAACGTCTGTACATAGGATGGTCAAAGGCCAGCCCTCGTCAACTTCAATGCCTGTGAGAAAGTGGAGAGCGAAGTCAACACGTCGTCGTGCGGCCTGTGGTGCAAGCTGCTGTTCTATATGGATCTTGTACAGATTCCATTTGAGAATGGTTCGATGCGCCTTCCGTACAGTGGACCACGCGATGTTCAACTGTCGTGACACAGCACGCGCACTGCCTGACGATCGTGAATTGCGCACAGCGTTGTCTGCCAAAGCAACAGCGATTTCATCAACCACCTGAGGTGCAACCAGTTGTCGGCCTCTTCCCGGAGAGACGCCCGGGTCCCCAGTTGATTTGAACATAATGTTCCGCACAGCAGGAGGAGAAAGAGGACTCTTCCGTAATCCTTTCAGCCGGCGATACTCTCTAAGTGCAGCTGCAGCATTAGTACTGTTTTGATAGTAGAGCTTCCCAGTAATGCCCTGCTCCTTTTGTCCAGGCTCGTGTTGGCACATCAATAAGTGCACTGCGACTGGTCAGGTGCGTGATACTATGAATCACGATGACTGATCACGTCACCTGGTGGCCACTGTTGGAACTGGACGTTGGTGTTGTGGCGAATGGAAAATCTTGCACTCTGGGCATTAATGCTACGAAGTTGGGTACCCATTTCTGTTTTTCCATATTATAACTTGTTAAATATTGAAAGTTTAATTATAACCACTCGATTATCAAGATATGACCTATTTATGCAAATTTTCATACAGTTCAAGAACATACGTAACTTCATAATCAGCAGTAAGTTTGACGTTTAGTCAGTATGTGTGGAAGGTGTGGAGTTGTCCAAAGAGCCAGGTGTCAAGGCAAGGTTGGTACCTCGCAACGAAACCACAAGTAAACGTAGTCGCTGCCAGAAGCAACGACGAGAGACGGTGGTGTACACCGCCCAGAAGAGTCTCCATGTTCTAACGCTCCAGCTCGCTTGCTTACGTCTGAACGCAGAGCTGCTCAGCCCAGTCGGCAATCATCGCCGAAGACAACAGCACCGTGTCTCTACCGAACAAGCAGTGCGACAGTTGTGTTAGACAGAACTCTGCATAACAGTCTACAATCAATTGTACCCTGCGACGAGAGACAAGTATGTCGTCCATATCACATGATACTTTATTACTATCACTGAACATTAAACACAACATTCCTGAGGACATGTATTATAACAAAGGTAAGTATTAATTCTTGTTCAGATTGCGATAAAGTGATCTAATATTTCGTTTTGTTGCCTCAGGCCTTACAGGAGCGAAGCTAAGAACTGACCACTTTATTGACTAGTGGTATTTTGTCTAGTACAACAGCAGTAAAAAAATACCTCACGCCCGAAAAAAAAATTAAGTCTTACTAAAAGATATGAATCAATCTAACAGTTTCCAGATATAAACCTTCTTTATACAGTCTATAAAATATATGCAGGAATTCTTTAGAATAGATTAAAAAACATAATGGAAACGTTGATCAGTTAAGGACAAATTAATTGCAGGAAATATCTTTCAACTACAGACGCAATATTTCCGATACAGCAGAGTACTAGGAAACAAGTAACACAAATATACATTTTATTTGCAGTCATCAAAAACGGTTTGATAGGGTGAACTGGAAGAAACTTAAGAGTCATGGGGAACACACTTCCTAAACAGTTAAAACTGTATATGAAATGCAGAGTTGTAGACTTGAGAGAAAATTATCAGAAAAATGTATTGACTAACACAGGAATGAGCCATGGATGCTGTGTTTTATCATCCTTTTTAACACCTTGGTGGAAGACATTTAACCAGAATGGAAATATCAACTTTATAGGACGAATCTACCTTGAGTGCATTGTGAATATAACTGGTATGTTGGTGAGAATGTTTCAGTCGCTGGCCATGAAAAATTTCAGATACTCGCATTTGAAATGAAGTATGGAAAGAATACAACTGGAAAAGCTTCGGATATTTAGGAATGCGAAGTAACTTACAGTTAGAGCCAAGACGGCAAATAAGTAAGTTCCATATATGAAACAGTTATAACAGCTTACGAAACGAAGCTCAGAACAGGACGTTTACAGATTTCCACGCTCATTCTCATAGATGAAACTGAACACTGTATCCTCACAGAGTCTAGAAAGTAAGAAACAGACACAAGGAAGAAGATTTCATAAGATAATGAAAGCCTTAATGAAGAAAGGCAGCATCAGAAATTAAACAATACGGGAATAGCTATAAACTTACAGCCCCGTGGCAACAGAAATCAGAATCTTCGGAGGTGGAACGTGAATCTGGAAGGAACGAACAATTGAAGATTACCTCTGAACTGATTAAAAACACATTTCGACGCAGCAGGAGAGTGGACAGAAGGTGGACGGCCTATAATGCAAAATATTTGATTTCAAGAAGAATAATTCGTCAAATTTAATTTGAAACTCGCGCCGAGACGCTCTGATAACAACACCTCATGCTCGAGTTATAATTCGAGAAAGTCGTTACGAACAGCTATCAATTAGAGAAATGGGTATTGTTTCGCCACTGACCATTCTTAATAAGTAAGTGAAATAATGACTCGTGCATTTAGACAATGCAAAAGCTGCGATGAAAAACCAATAAAGACTTTTACCATAGAACTGATTTCTCCTGCACCTAAACAAGTATCGTTCTGTAACTTACCCCGTAACCACTGGCTGCGCAATTATGTGTGGTTAATGGAGGAAAAGGGGGGGGGGGATAGTTGGGGAAACTTTTTTTTCTGTAGAAAGGCAGTGAGAATGTGCTTGTTCACTGTACACACACAGAATGCCAACGCTAATCACCACTGAAAGGTTCCGGACATCCGGTGCCGACCAACACTTCCGACTCGCGCCACAGCACGGCGTTCAAGTGTTTCACACCTGCCAACTGCAAGAGCACCAGCATCCGAATGAAAGATAATGACTGCCAACTACGCTCTGCCGCTGAACTGCCCTGAAACGACACAATGCCGACCTGGAGCCCTTTGACGGACGTAAGTTGGCAGACAATAGCGCTGTTCGATAAAACTCGTCTCGACTATATACCAGAGTTTAAGGTCGGATAATTAGAGTGAGACCCTTTCTCAATTGCAATTACTGCTACCTCTGGGCGTTAAAATTCCTAGAAGGAAAGGCGTCAAGTAACAAAATTTTACTTACTGTCCGCAAACAGTGTAATACGAATGATACAGGGCTATTACAAATAATTGAAGCGATTTCATAAATTCATTGTAGCTCCATTCATTGATGTATGGTCACGACACACTACAGATACGTAGAAAAACTCAAAGTTTTGTTCGGCTGAAGCCGCACTTCAGGTTTCTGCCGCCAGAGCGCTCGAGAGCGCAGTGAGACAAAATGGCGACAGGAGCCGAGAAAGCGTATGTCGTGCTTGAAATGCATTCACATCAGTCATAACAGTGCAACGACACTTCAGGACGAAGTTCAACAAAGATCCACCAACTGCTAACTCCATTCGGCGATGGTATGCGCAGTTTAAAGCTTCTGGATGCCTCTGTAAGGGGAAATCAACGGGTCGGCCTGTAGTGAGCGAAGAAACGGTTGAACGCGTGCGTGCAAGTTTCACGCGTAGCCCGCGGAAGTCTACGAATAAAGCAAGCAGGGAGCTAAACGTACCACAGCCGACGGTTTGGAAAATCTTACGGAAAAGGCTAAAGCAGAAGCCTTACCGTTTACAATTGCTACAAGCCCTGACACCCGATGACAAAGTCAAACGCTTTGAATTTTCGACGCGGTTGCAACAGCTCATGGAAGAGGTTGCGTTCAGTGGGAAACTTGTTTTCAGTGATGAAGCAACATTTTTTCTTAATGGTGAAGTGAACAGACACAATGTGCGAATCTGGACGGTAGAGAATCCTCACGCATTCGTGCAGCAAATTCGCAATTCTCCAAAAATTAACGTGTTTTTTTCAATCTCACGGTTTAAAGTTTACGGCCCCTTTTTCTTCTGCGAAAAAAGGTTACAGGACACATGTATCTGGACATGCTGGAAAATTGGCTCATGCCACAACTGGAGACCGACAGCGCCGACTTCATCTTTCAACAGGATGGTGCTCCACCGCACTTCCATCATGATGTTCGGCATTTCTTAAACAGGAGATTGGAAAACCGATGGATCGGTCGTGGTGGAGATCATGATCAGCAATTCATGTCATGGCCTCCACGCTCTCCCGACTTAATCCCATGCGATTTCTTTCTGTGGGGTTATGTGAAAGATTCAGTGTTTAAACCATCTCTACCAAGAAACGTGCCAGAACTGCGAGCTCGCATCAACGATGCTTTCGAACTCATTGATGGGGTCATGTTGCGCCGAGTGTGGAAGGAACTTGATTACCGGCTTGATGTCTGCCGAATCACTAAAGGGGCACATATCGAATATTTGTGAATGCCTAAAAAAACTTTTTGAGTTTTTGTATGTGTGTGCAAAGCATTCTGAAAATATCTCAAATAATAAAGTTATTGTAGAGCTGTGAAATCGCTTCAATCATTTGTAATAACATCTACATCTACATCTACATTGATACTCCGCAAGCCACCCAACGGTGTGTGGCGGAGGGCACTTTACGTGCCACTGTCATTACCTCCCTTTCCTGTTCCAGTCGCGTATGGTTCGCGGGAAGAACGACTGCCTGAAAGCCTCCGTGCGCGCTCTAATCTCTCTAATTTTACATTCGTGATCTCCTCGGGAAGTATAAGTAGGGGGAAGCAATATATTCGATACCTCATCCAGAAACGCACCCTCTCGAAACCTGGCGAGCAAGCTACACCGCGATGCAGAGCGCCTCTCTTGCAGAGTCTGCCACTTGAATTTATTAAACATCTCCGTAACGCTATCACGGTTACCAAATAACCCGGTGACGAATCGCGCCGCTCTTCTTTGGATCTTCTCTATCTCCTCCGTCAACCCGACCTGGTACGGATCCCACACTGATGAGCAATACTCAAGTATAGGTCGAACGAGTGTTTTGTAAGCCACCTCCTTTGTTGATGGACTACATTTTCTAAGCACTCTCCCAATGAATCTCAACCTGGTACCCGCCTTACCAACAATTAATTTTATATGATCATTCCACTTCAAATCGTTCCGTACGCATACTCCCAGATATTTTACAGAAGTAACTGCTACCAGTGTTTGTTCCGCTATCATATAATCATACAATAAAGGATCCTTCTTTCTATGTATTCGCAATACATTACATTTGTCTATGTTAAGGGTCAGTTGCCACTCCCTGCACCAAGTGCCTATCCGCTGCAGATCTTCCTGTATTTCGCTACAATTTTCTAATGCAGCAACTTCTCTGTATACTACAGCATCATCCGCGAAAAGCCGCATGGAACTTCCGACACTATCTACTAAGTCATTTATATATATTGTGAAAAGCAATGGTCCCATAACACTCCCCTGTGGCACGCCAGAGGTTACTTTAACGTCTGTAGACGTCTCTCCGTTGATAACAACATGCTGTGTCCTGTTTGCTAAAAACTCTTCAATCCAGCCACACAGCTGGTCTGATATTCCGTAGGCTCTTACTTTGTTTATCAGGCGACAGTGCGGAACTGTATCGAACGCCTTCCGGAAGTCAAGATAAATAGCATCTACCTGGGAGCCTGTATCTAATATTTTCTGGGTGTCATGAACAAATAAGGCGAGTTGGGTCTCACACGATCGCTGTTTCCGGAATCCATGTTGATTCCTACATAGTAGATTCTGGGTTTCCAGAAATGACATGATACGCGAGCAAAAAACATGTTCTAAAATTCTACAAGAGATCGACGTAAGAGATATAGGTCTATAGTTTTGCGCATCTGTTCGACGACCCTTCTTGAAGACTGGGACTATCTGTGCTCTTTTCCAATCATTTGGAACCCTCCGTTCCTCTAGAGACTTGCGGTACACGGCTGTTAGAAGGGGGGCAAGTTCTTTCGCGTACTCTGTGTAGAGTACCCTGTATATTATGAAATTTCTAGATGATTTGGAGGCATGCAGGATACAAAATGCAGTACCCAGAGCTGCCACCGATAGCTGAACTGATTAACTGTATTTTTATATACTGACAGTAGTTCGTTCTTGGGCTGGAGTATTGCCTAGGTCAACAAAAATTCTCTTATCGCTGTGTGCCAGGTATTCTGTTACAAGTTGTATAAGGAGCGATCAGAAAGTTTTCTTTTGCTGCAGCGTAAATACAACGAAGCGCGACTCCATGCGACACGACATGTATGCAAGGAATGAGTGTGGTGTTTGCGTCTTTCCGAAGTGAATGTGATACGAGTAAATGCGGGAACGTGAACTGTGGCGACATTATTACCAAATGTGACCAAAGAGGATCAACGTGCTGTTGTTTTTTTTTTTGGCTGTCAACGGAAAAACACCGGTGGATACCCATCGGAGAAGGAGAATTTGTAAGGGCAGCATACCCGCTAAAACCACCATTGTGGAATGGTGCACCTGATGCGTTTCCGTCTTTAAGGAAACACGACCCTTGAGTGCACTGTAGCACGTGACGAAAGCCGGTGTCACCACTGGGAACTAAAGTGTAGATGATGCTGTGTCATCCATCGTCCCCTTACCCCAGAAGTTCAAAAGCTAGCCATCTACTGGAAAAGTGATGCTCAATCTGTTCTTTGATTACCGGGACCCAAACTGATGGAGACGCTAGTTTTCTTCCAGTCAATAAGCAGTGGGGAAAGTTATTGCGCAACGCTGGAGAAATTACAGCGTGTAATCGGGGCGAAACGTGCGGGAAATCTGCGACAAAGGCTGTTGCTTCATGACAACGCACGTCCCCATATCGCAAAGAACGTAACGCAGAAGTTACACCATCTCAACTGGGGGACGCTAGCACACACCCTGTAGTCAAATCTCTAACCATGCGATTATCACGCATAATGTCTTAAAGGGTCGACAATTCCTGTCGGATGTGGATGTGCAACAGGCAGTTACTGACTTCTTCACGGAGCAGGTCACGGTGTTTTACCGAACGGGTATCTTCAGCCCGGTACGTGGGTGGGGTGACTGCCTCAATGCTCACAGCAATTTTGCCTGATTGGCCTACCAGCTCTGACTGTGCGGCATTCGAATGGAAACTTTTTGATCTCCCCTTATACAGGGTGGTCCATTGATAGTGACCGGGCCAAATATCTCACGAAATAAGCGACAAACGAAAAAACTACGAAGAACGAAACTTGCCTAGCTTGAAGGGGGAAACAAGATAGCGCTATGGTTGGCCCACTAGATGGCGCTGCCATAGGTCAAACGGATATCAACTTTTTTTTTTTTAAATAGGAACCCCCATATTTTTACATATTCGTGTAGTACGTAAAGAAATATGAATGTTTTAGTTGGACCATTTTTTTCGCTTTGTGATAGATGGCGCTGTAATAGTTGCAAACGTACAGGTACGTGGTATCACGCAACATTCCACCAGTGCGGACGGTATTTGCTTCGTGATACATTACCCGTGTTAAAATGGACCGTTTACCAATTGCAGAAAAGGTCGATATCGTGTTGATGTATGGCTATTGTGATCAAAATGCCCAACGGGCGTGTGCTATGTATGCTGCTCGGTATCCTGGATGACGACATCCAAGTGTCCGGACCGTTCGCCGGATAGTTACGTTATTTAAGGAAACAGGAAGTGTTCAGCCACGTGTGGAACGTCTACCACGACCTGCAACAAATTATGCCTAAGCAGTTATTTCAGCTGCTGTCGCAGCTAATCCGCACATTAGTAGCAGACAAATTGCGCGAGAATCAGAATCTCAAAAACGTCGATGTTGAGAATGCTAGATCAACATCGATTGCACCCGTACCATATTTCTATGTACCAGGAATTGCATGGCGACAACTTTGAATGTCGTGTACAGTTCTGCCACTGGGCACAAGAGAAATTACGGGACGATGACATTTTTTGCACGCGTTCTATTTAGCGACGAAGCGTCATTCACCAACAGCGGTAACGTAAATTGGCAAAATATGCACTATTGGGGAACGGAAAATCCACGATGGCTGCGACAAGTGGATCATCAGCGACCTTGGCGGGTTAATGTATGGTGCGGTATTATGGGAGGAAGGATAATTGGCCCCATATTATCGATGGCAAAGTAAATGGTGCAATGTATGCCGATTTCCTAGGCAATGTTCTACCGAAGTTACTACAAGATGTTTCACTGCATGACAGAATGGCGATGTACTTCCAACATGATGGATGTCCGGCACATAGCTCGCGTGCAGTTGAAGCGGTAGTGATTAGCGTATTTCATGACAGGTGGATTGGTCGTCGAAGCACCATACTATGGCCCGCACGTTCACGGACGTCCCCGGATTTCTTTCTGCGGGGAAAGTTGAAGGATACTTGCTTTCGTGATCAACCGACAACGCTTGACAACATGCGTCAGCACATTGTCAATGCAATGCAATGCAACATTAGGTAAGGCGAACTACTCGCTGTTGAGAGGAATGTCGTTACACGTATTGCCAAATGCATTGAGGTTGATGGACATCATTTTGAGCATTTATTGTATTAATGTGGTATTTACAGGTAATCACGCTGTAACAGCATGCGTTCTCAGAAATGATAAGTTCACAAAGGTACACGTATCACATTGGAACAACCGAAATATAATGTTCAAACGTACTTAAGTCCTGTATTTTAATCTTAAAAAGTCGAAAGAAATGGTTCAAATAAAACATTCGTATTTCTTTTCGTACTACACGAATATGTAATAAAAATGGGATTCCTATTTTTAAAAAACGCAGTTCATATCCGTTTGACTTATGGCAGCGCGTTCTAGCGGGCGAACCATAGCGCCACACGGTTTCCCCCTTCAAGCTAGACGTTTCGTTCTTTGTAGTTTTTTAGTGTGACGTTTATTTCGTGAGATATTTGGCCCGGCCACGATCAATGGACCATCCTGTATATGCTATTTCGTCAAGTGTTGCCTACATGTCGGTACTTGGCAGCCAATGGTAGTACCTCGCCAGCTCCCACCGCTACCAGATGCGACAGGTGAACCGACCGTGACAGACGGAGCCGTTGTAGCCTTTAACGGTCACGTAGTTGGCAACAGAGAGACGTGCATCATTAGAGCAGGAAATGTGAGAAGGTGGAGCGCCTCACCTCGGCGCCTGGAGCCGTTTCCGCTTGCGGCCGTCTGCACGTGGCTGGCTGGGCGCTGGGCGGCGCTGCATCGATTGGACGCAGCCACCAGCAGCAGCAGCCGCCTGAAACAGTCGTCGCCGCCGCCGCCGCCGCCCGGGCTGAACCCGCCGCGGCTGCCAGCAAGCTACAGCTGCTGGGAAACGCCTTCTCACGGCGTTAGCAGAAGTACTCGGTACAACTACCCTTCCTACATCAGCGTCTTAAACATGAAATGGAATGTGCGTGATGCTTGCGCGTCCGCCGGGTACAGCGGTCGCCTTGTGCAAGACTGAGTTGGCGCCACGTCGGGGACTTGCATTTCGATGATGATGATGAACTGACGATGAAAACAGCACAGCACCCAATCCCCGAGCAGAGAACATCTCCAACCCGGCCCGAAATCAAACCCGGATCCATCGCATCGCATTCTGCCGCGGTGACCACTCAGCGGACATCGTCTTTAAACACCACACAAGTCGGTTTGGAACACGACAGACGGCATAGCACTGTTATCAGGATATGACATGACGCTCCGTCGCTGACGCCAGTACGGCAGTGAAGTGGTGTGGGTTAGCCGGTTGTAGGGTATCAGCGTAGCAGGACGGGCCAGCTTGGTGGCAGGAAGGAAGGAAGGAAGGAAGGAAGGAGGGAGCCTGTCGTGTTTGCAAGTGCCAAAGCCCACACCTTGAATGGAGTCAGGGTATCGACTAGTCGGAGCGAGAGCGTTACAAAGATGCTCAGCAAACTATAATGGTTGTCGTTAGGAGACAAGCGCTGTACATCACAGAGGTTTACTATTGAAATTTCGAGTACTTTCCAAGAAGAGTCCGGAAACTTTACTTCTCTCCACATGCATCTCACGAAATGACCACGACGAGAAAATTCGAAAAGTTAAAGCTAATACAAAGACTTACCGACAATCTTCCTTCCAATGCGTCATTCGCGAGTGGGACAGGGAAAGGGAAAGGGGGTGGGGAGGGAGAGAGAGAGAGAGAGAGAGAGAGAGAGAGAGAGAGAGAGAGAGAGAGAGAGAGAGAGAGAGGAGGGGTCGGGGAGGGGAGCGAGGGAGAGGGCAGTAGTTGATATCAGAAACAGCCACAGCCACCGCCACCGCCACACCGTTATGTGGCTTGATGAATATGATGTTTAAGGGACGTTCAAGTGAAACCCGCTCACTAGGGGTAAAGTAACGATAACGAATTTATTAGTTCAAAAATGTAGTTACTCAAGAATAGTCGCCAAAACTGTTAGCACTTTTCTCTCATTGCGACATTAGCCAGTGGATTCCATCCTTGTAGAAGCTAGTAGGCTGCTGTCTGATGCAGGCCTTGACCCAGTCACACACTTCATCATCCGTTGCGAATCGATGTCCGCGAATAGCTTGTTTTACTGATCCAAACCCTTGAAAGTCACACGGTGAAGCGTCGGGACTGTATGGTAGATGTTCCAGCGTCTGCCACCGACACTGTCCGCATTGGCCGCGTGTGGGCGGGCATTATCATACAGGAGGATAACGCCATTGGACAACGTGCCTCGGCGTTTCGACTTTATGGCTCGTCTAAGGTTCTGTAAAGTGGCTTGATTACGATGGGCATTGATGGTGGTTCCCTGTTCAAGGAACAGGACAGGCAGTGGGGCCCTTGTGGTCAAGAAAAGGACATCATAACCTTACAGGAACCGGTGTGCACGGCTTTTGATTTCTTTGGAGGTGTTGAAGTCGCATGTTTCCACTGCTTGCTCTGACGCTTGCTTTCCGGTTCAAAATGGTGACAATACGCGACAGAAAGCCGTATTCCTCCTGATGATAACGTTGTACATGACTCAGACAGCGCCATTCGCGTACTGCGCTGTTAGGCGGTCAGTTGGTGGGGAACCACTGCGCACAGATTCTTCGAAAGTTCAAGTGTTTATGCATTATAGAGTGGGCGGTGCCAAGGCTAATACCCAGTAACCGATCCATCTCCATCTCGTCCACGGTGATTCAGTGGTTGTCAAAGACTAAAGCATTCACTTCCGCAACCATTTCTGGTGTGGTGACAGGAGCATCGTCTTCCAGTGACTCGCGCCCCTCTTTTTGCGCCATTCCACAACACTAACAACTGACTATACTCACCGTACACAGCCTTCATCCGTCGATACGTTTCACGGCCTCCAACTCCCACCGCCGCCAAAAATCTAATCACTCCTCGTTTTTCCAGCTTAATCGCCTGCATGTTCGGTAGTGGACGATAACTTGTGTGATCACCTTCCCTTCGGTGTGAAATCACACTGGTACCATGCAACATCAAACGGTGCGCACGTCAATAGATGGCGCCACCATACCGGCAGTTACGTGGTACCACTTGTGTGTAAGGCACAGGTAGAGGCACTGACCAGGCTTCATTTGAATGAACCTCATGGATGTAGGCGATTTGTTGGCATGTTAACGCGGACGGACCAGCGTGTCTGCAAGGAACGGTGGGCCCATAGGCGTCCGCAGAGGGATAGGGGGGAGCGGGAGCCGGGGGGGGGGGGGGGGTCGCTTGTGCCACCGCCGCCGAAATCTGGAGAGCACTATTTTTATTCCGTACAGGTTTCTCATACACTGCTAGAAGCAATTTCTTGGGTTTCCGCTAAACCTGTCACTTAGCCAGGTACAGTATTACGCGGTAGACAGCGATTTGCGTAGAACTCATGTTTGTTTCGTGCTCACAATTTTCTTGCAAAATTAGGTCTTTTTAAGACGCAGTTGCGATTTGGCGCTGGTCTAAACTCAAAGCAGATACAGATGCTCGATATTGCTTTAAAAATGGGCAGATTTTGCTACTTTGTTTTAGCCTACGCTGTTAGCAGTCATTCAGTTTCAAAATTGAGAGGCAATTCCGGCAGTCGGTGGCCGCTGTAGAAAAAGGAAAATTTCTATCGTAAAGCGATCTTGACACTACCACGAGCTGTTTTGCGGAACTGTCTCTAGAAGCTTTTGCTATTACAGGTTGGTTAGAAAGTGAGACGAATTATCTTTCAGGTTCCATGAAACTTTAGCAATCAATCAAAATGCGATTTAAAAATGTAGGGAATGGGCTTGGATCGAACACGAAATTTTATTTCGACCGACTTAGTCTCTGCGGCGGCCATCCCGCAGCAGGGTTTTGTGTCTAAGACTATGTTGGCCGCAGTAGCGTTGTTCTACAGTCAGCATCAAACGACAGTTTTCTAAATTTCCGCAATAATGCCTCACGAAAAGACCGTCATCCTCCAAGAATTCCTATTTGAGCAACGGCGTATCTGCTTTTTCTAGCAAAAATTCTCCCCTAGCCTTATCGATAGATTTGTGACCGTAACAGTCTTCGATGTGAGAATGTAATGATCACTAATCCCTGCTCCATACTGACACCCCCCTGTAAGTTTCGGACTGTTTGTAGCTGCAATAGCTGAACTATTTCTACTGTGTGTGGACTCTCGAACTAGCTGCTCAAGACAGTGCTCGAAATTACTTCAGGAAAGTTTATGCCCGTCCTACCTCCAATGAATCGACTGCACTTGTCCGAGGTCTTCCCCTTGTGAGCACAGACTTTCTTTGAATGATTCTAAAACTGTCAAAGCGGAATCGCGGGCCGGTAAAAACATCTGATAATTATACTCTTTGCAGGATATCCACAACTGCCGCTAGGAATTTTTTCATGATGAATAAGTGTGCTCTAGTTGTCACTGAAAAAGCCTGTACTTTGATAAAATGTTTCACACGAACAGGATTTCAGGATATAAACACCATCTTACGGTGCTTGACTGCGTACGAGAAAATCGTACGATACACGTAGAAATTCTAGTAGATTTATGAAGTAACTAGCGAACCCGGCAATGCTTCGCAGTTGCTAAAGTTTAAAAGAGATAGGATGTACGTATTTAACTTCTCCCTCCCTCCCTCCCTCCCTCCCTATCTCCACTTCCTCCTCCCCCTCTCCGGCCATCTCCTCTTCGCGCAACTTGCTGACCTCGAGCTGTAGATAAGCCAATCGCTTTTCGTTTGGGTCGCCTAACTGATTAGACAATAAAATAAATACTATGTGATCAGAATTACAAATTCAGAATCACCACCACTCAGTGTATCACACGTTAGGCAGCAAATGTTGCAAATACAGAGTTTCTTCAATACAACGTACTACATATTTTGACTATGGTTAAACATTACATACTATACCTGGATAATGATAAGAACATATTTTGCTCGCGCAAGATCACCGATATTATAACAATATTCCTGTTTGAAGTAATTTATTGAGGTCCCTTCACGAATGACATGTTCGAACTCAATCCGTGGTTGGACTGCTACAAAACAATGCATGCACACTCGCCCTTACTAGAATGCAATGTTGTATCAAAATTTCGATTAAGTCGGCCAAAAACTTCCCGGGATTTGCTCTTAAGAACAAACCAACAGAAAATGTAAATGTTACTAATCGCAACAGTGGCAACAGTCTGGATGATTGACTGATCTGGCCTTGTAACACTAACCAAAACGGCCTTGCTGTGCTGGTACTGCGAACGGCTGAAAGCAAGGGGGAAACTACAGCCGTAATTTTTCCCGAGGGCATGCAGCTTTAATGTATGATTAAATGGTGGTGTCCTCTTGAGTAAAATATTCCGGAGGTAAAATAGTCCCCCATTCGGATCTCCGGCGGGGACTACTCAGGAGGACGTCGTTATCAGGAGAAAGGAAACTGGCGTTCTGCGGATCGGAGCGTGGAATGTCAGATCCCTTAATCGGGCAGGTAGGTTAAAAAATTTAAAAAGGGAAATGGATAGGTTAAAGTTAGATATAGTGGGAATTAGTAAAGTTCGGTGGCACGAGGAACAAGACTTTTGGTCAGGCGAATACAGGGTTATAAATACAAAATCAAATAGGGGTAATGCAGGAGTACCTCTAATAATGAATAAAAAATAGGTGCACGGGTAAGCTACTACAAACAGCATAGTGAATGCATTATTGTGGCCAAGATAGACATGAAGCCCACGCCTACTACAGTAGTAAAAGTTTATATGCCAACTAGCTCTGCAAATGACGAAGAAATTAATTAAATGTATGATGAGATAAAATAAATTATTCAGGTAGTGAAGCGAGACGAAAACTTAATAGTCATGGGTGACTGGAATTCGAGAGTAGGAAAAGGGAGAGAAGGAAACATACTAGGTGATTATGGATTGGGGGTAAGAAATGAAAGAGGAAGCCGTCCGGTAGAATTTTGCACAGAGCATAATTTAATCACAGTTAACACTTGGTTCAAGAATCATGAAAGAAGCTTGCATATATGGAAGAACCCTGGAGATCAGATAGATTATATAATGGAAAACAGATATTTAGGAACCAGGTTTTAAATTGTAAGACATTTCCAGGGGCAGATGTGGACTGTGACCACAATCTATTGGTTATCAATCGTAGATTAAAATTGAAGAAACTGCAAAAAGGTGGGAATTTAACGAGATGGGACCTGCATAAACTGACTAAACCAAAGGTTGTACAGAGTTTCAGGGAGAGCATTAGGGAACATTTGACAGGAATGGAGGAAAGAAATACAGTAGAAGAAGAATGGGTAGCTTTGAGGGATGAAGTAGTGAAGACACCACACGATCAAGCAGGTAAAAAGACGAGGGCTAGTAGAAATCCTTGGGTAACAGAAGAAATATTGAATTTAATTGATGAAAGGAGAAAATATAAAAACGCAGTGAATGAAGCAAATACAAACGTCTCAAAAATGAAATCGACGGGAAGTGCAAAATGGCTAAGCAGGGATGGCTAGAGGACAAATGTAAGGATGTAGAGGCGCGTATCACTAGGGGTGAGATAGATACTGCCTACAGGAAAATTCAAGAGACCTTTGGAGAAAAGAGGACCACTTACATGACTATCAAGAGCTTTGATGGAAACCCAGTTCTAAGCAATTAAGGGAAAGCAGAAAGGTGGAAGGAGTATGTAGAGGGTCTATGCAGGGCCGATGTTCTTGAGGACAATATTATGAAAATGGAAGAGGATATAGATGAAGATGAAAGGGGAGATATGATACTGCGTGAAGAGTTTGACATGACACAAAGACCTAAGCCGAAACAAGGCCCCCGGAGTAGACAACATTCCATTAGAACTACTGACAGGCTTGGGAGAGCCAGTCCTGACAAACCTATACCATCTGGTGAGCATGATGTATGAGACAGGCGAAATCCCCTCAGACTTCAAGAAGAATATAATAATTCCAATGCCAAAGAAAGCAGGTGTTGACAGATGTGAAATTTACAGAACTATCAGTTTAATAAGTCACTGCTGCAAAATAATAACGCCAATTCTTTACAGACGAATGGAAAAACTGGTAGAAGCCAACCTCGGGAAAGATCAGTTTGGATTCCGTAGAAATGTTGGAACACGTGAGGCAATACTGAACCTACATCTTAGAAGAAAGATTAAGGAAAGGCAAACCTACGTTTCTAGCATTTGTAGACTTAGAGAAAGCTTTTGACAATGTTGACTGGAATACTCTTTCAAATTCTGAAGGTGGCAGGAGTGAAATACAGGGAGCGAAAGGCTACAAGAAGCAGATGGCAGTTTTAAGAGCCGAGGGGTATGAAAGGGAAGCAGTGGTTGGGAAGGGAGTGAGACAGGGTTGTAGCCTCTCCCCAATGCTATTCAATCTGTATATTGAGCAAGCAGTAAAGGAAACAAGAGAAAAATTTGGAGTAGGTATTAAAATCCACGGAGAAGAAATAAAAATTTTGAGGTTCGCCGGTGACATTGGAATTCTGTCAGAGACAGCAAAGGACTTGGAAGAGCAGCTGAAGGGAATGGACAGTGTCTTGAAAGGAGGATATAAGATGAACATCAACAAAAGCAAACGAGGATAATGGAATGTAGTCGAATTAAGTCGGGTGATGCTGAGGGAATTAGATTAGGAAATGAGGCACTTAAAGTAGTAAAGGAGTTTTGCTATTTGGGGAGCAAAATAATCGATGATGGTCGAAGTAGAGAGGATATAAAATGTAGACTGGCAATGGCAAGGAAAGCATTCTGAAGAAGAGAAATTTGTTAACATCGAGTATAGATTTAAGTGTCAGGAAGTCGTTTCTGAAAGTACACTCCTGGAAATGGAAAAAAGAACACATTGACACCGGTGTGTCAGACCCACCATACTTGCTCCGGACACTGCGAGAGGGCTGTACAAGCAATGATCACACGCACGGCACAGCGGACACACCAGGAACCGCGGTGTTGGCCGTCGAATGGCGCTAGCTGCGCAGCATTCGTGCACCGCCGCCGTCAGTGTCAGCCAGTTTGCCGTGGCATACGGAGCTCCATCGCAGTCTTTAACACTGGTAGCATGCCGCGACAGCGTGGACGTGAACCGTATGTGCAGTTGACGGACTTTGAGCGAGGGCGTATAGTGGGCATGCGGGAGGCCGGGTGGACGTACCGCCGAATTGCTCAACACGTGGGGCCTGAGGTCTCCACAGTACATCGATGTTGTCGCCAGTGGTCGGCGGAAGGTGCACGTGCCCGTCGACCTGTGACCGGACCGCAGCGACGCACGGATGCACGCCAAGACCGTAGGATCCTACGCAGTGCCGTAGGGGACCGCACCGCCACTTCCCAGCAACTTAGGGACACTGTTGCTCCTGGGGTATCGGCGAGGACCATTCGCAACCGTCTCCATGAAGCTGGGCTACGGTCCCGCACACCGCTAGGCCGTCTTCCGCTCACGCCCCAACATCGTGCAGCCCGCCTCCAGTGGTGTCGCGACAGGCGTGAATGGAGGGACGAATGGAGACGTGTCGTCTTCAGCGATGAGAGTCGCTTCTGCCTTGGTGCCAATGATGGTCGTATGCGTGTTTGGCGCCGTGCAGGTGAGCGCCACAATCAGGACTGCATACGACCGAGGCACACAGGGCCAACGCCTGGCATCATGGTGTGGGGAGCGATCTCCCACACTGGCCGTACACCACTGGTGATCGTCGAGGGGACACTGAATAGTGCACGGTACATCCAAACCGTCATCGAACCCATCGTTCTACCATTCCTAGACCGGCAAGGGAACTTGCTGTTCCAACAGGACAACGCACGTCCGCATGTATCCCGTGCCACCCAGCGTGCTCTAGAAGGTGTAAGTCAACTACCCTGGCCAGCAAGATCTCCGGATCTGTCCCCCATTGAGCATGTTTGGGACTGGATGAAGCGTCGTCTCACGCGGTCTGCACGTCCAGCACGAACGCTGGTCCAACTGAGGCGCCAGGTGGAAATGGCATGGCAAGCCGTTCCACAGGACTACATCCAGCATCTCTACGATCGTCTCCATGGGAGAATAGCAGCCTGCATTGCTGCGAAAGGTGGATATACACTGTACTAGTGCCGACATTGTGCATGCTCTGTTGCCTGTGTCTATGTGCCTGTGGTTCTGTCAGTGTGATCATGTGATGTATCTGACCCCAGGAATGTGTCAATAAAGTTTCCCCTTCCTGGGACAATGAATTCACGGTGTTCTTATTTCAATTTCCAGGAGTGTATTTGTATGGAGTGTAGCCACGTATTGCAGTGAAACATGGACGTTAAATAGTGTAGACAAAAAGAGAATAGAAGCTTTCGAAATGTGGTGCTAGAGAAGAATGCTGAAGATTAGATGGGTACATCACATACCGGTAACTAACAAGGAGGTATTGAATAGAACTGGGGAGGAGTTTGTGGCACAACTTGACTAGAAGAAGGGACCGGTTGGTAGGACATCATCTGAGACATCGAGGGATCACAAATTTATCATTGGAGGGCAGCGTGGAAGGTAGAAATCGTAGAGGGAGACCAAGAGATGAGTACACTAAGCAGATTCAGAAGGATGTAGGCTGCAGTAAGTACTGGGAGATAAAGAAGCTTGTATAGGATAGAGTGGCATGGAGAGCTGCATCAAACCAGTTAAAAAAATAATAATAGTAATAACAATGGTTCAAATGGCTCTGAGCACTATGGGAGTTAACATCTGTGGTCATCAGTCCCCTAGAATTTAGAACTACTTAAACCTAACTAACCTAAGGACATCACATACATCCATGCCCGAGACAGGATTCGAACTTGCGACCGTAGTGGTCACGCGTTTCCAGAATGAAGCGCCTAGAACCGCACGGCCACACCGGCTGGCTCATCAAACCAGTCTCAGGACTGAACACAACAACAACAACAACAACAACAACTACTACTACTACTACTACTACTACTAATCGCAAATCTCAGAGTTCTTGACCGATTGATTTTAAATTTCGACAACGTTGCACTGGATTAAGCCCGTGGTTTTACATAATTTTAATACGTTTGCGAAATGTGCCGCGAATAGCTTTAGTAGTAAAGAAGTAATAAAATAGAAGGTCTTACCTGACGTGGCAGTTTTACGGCATGCACAGTGAAAAGGGAAAACCTTTTTCCTTTCATTATTTTGTGGGGGTTCCCGAGAGAAAAATTTCCGTGAAGATTTGAAATTACAGTTTATGTGAAGTTTGTTGCTAGTCACTAAGTTTTCTCATTCTCAAATAGCGGATGCATAAATCTGGGTATTTTTGCGCGGTGGGACCTCATTGTTTATGACGTCAGATCTCACGACATACGTGTCTTTTTTCGCTATGAACCTTCGCGAACGTACGGTAAACAACTCACCGAAGTTTTATCGCAATAGGATAATGGTTTAAGAACGCATAGAGGAGACACACGCAAAGAAACATTCACTTTTATTTACTTGCACTAACTCGATAGCATATAGGCCTGTTCCTCGCGTCCTGTTAACTTGATGCCGCCTCCTGCTGTCGCAGTTTTAATGAACAGCAGCACAGCAAAAATGTCAACTCGCTTGTTACTGCAAACAAATTGGTAAGTTATTTTGTCCGTAGTGACATTGGCACTATTTCGTGATAGGATATGAGTGACCTTTCACAATTTTAACCGACTGGCCTAAATGAAAGCGATGTTTGTGGTGACTGCTGAAAGTAGATGAAGTGGCGAGATAGGCGTGCAAGCTTGAGCGTACCGGTTGCGACGCTGACCAGCCAGTCGGCTGATCTGATGGAGCGGTTCCACCGACGAGGAACCGAGCGCCAGTCCTCGCGTGGCGGCCGCGGCTGAGATACGTGGCGGGTGCAGCAGCAGCAGGCAGTACTCTGCAACACACAAAACGAGGCGCACGCTGTAATCTAAGCCGCGACAGCACGCACGAGTTGTCTGAATATTCAGATGGAACAATTCCTACAGCCACCCATTATTAACCCCCAACAACACAAATCACACTGTTGCACTGCCCAAAATTCTTCACAGGACCGCACTTTTTCTGAGTTACTAAGAGACTAATACCGACCGAGCTGCTTTTTTTGAAATCTACTTTTGTCTTGTTACATAACTGCCGGAATATAGGAGGGCGTGACAAATTAAACTTTATTTTTTAAAATATTCATTGTGCAGAAGTGGTACAAAGCTGTATCACTTTTCAACATTATCTCCCCCACGCTCAATGCAAGTCTTCCAGCGCTTACAAAGTGCATGAATTCCTATAGAAAAAAATTCTTTTGGTAGTCGGCGCAACCGCTCATGCACCGCGTGGCGTACTTCTTCATCAGAAAGTAAGTTCTTTCCTCCCATTGCGTCTTTGAGTGGTCCAAACGTAAGGAAATCACTTGGGGCAAGGTCTGGTGAGTATGGTGGATGAGGAAGACACTCAAAATGCACGTCTGTGATTGTTGCAACTGTTGTACGGGCAATGTGGGGCCTTGCATTGTCATGTTGCGAAAGGACACCTGCTGACAGCAATCCACGTCGCTTTGATTTGATTGCAGGCCGCAGGTTATTTTTAAGGAGATCTGTGTATGATACACTGGTGACAGCGGTCCCTCTAGGCATGTAATGCTCCAAAATTACGCCTTTTTCATCCCAAAAGAGAGTCAGCATAACATTCCCTGCTGATGGTTCTGTTTGAAACTTCTTTGGTTTTGGTGATGAGGAATGGCGCCATTCCTTGCTCGCTCTGTTCGTTTCCGGTTGGTGGAAGTGAATCCAGGTTTCGTCCCCAGTATCACTTCCTGCAAGGAAGCTATCACCTTCTCGTTCAAAGCGGCGAAGAATTTCTTCAGAAGCATCAACACGTCGTTCTCTCATTTGAGGAGTCGGCTGGCGTGGTACCCATCTTGCAGACACTGGAGCACATCATGCACAATGTGATGTAATCTGTAAACATGCTGCAATGTCATTCAGTGTCACTCGGCGGTTTTCCTTCACAATGGCTTCAACTGCTGCACAGTTCTGTGGAGTCACAACTCGTTGCGGCTGACCTGGACGAGGAGCATCTTCCACTGAGGTCACACCATTTGCGAACTTCCAGCTCCATTTTTAGACTTGCTGCTGTGACAAACTTGCATCACCGCACTGAAACTTCATTCGTCGATGAATTTCAATAGGTTTCACACCTTCACTACGCAAAAACCGAATAACAGATCGCTGTTCTTCCCTGGTGCAGGTCGCAAGTGGGGCGGCCATCTTTATACTGATACTTCAACGCTGTGGGTGCATCTGCACTATGTTACCACCTACAAGCCACTCTGCATGCTGTTTTCAGCACGCTTATCAACTTACAGGATAACGGCGCTAAATTTCGATTTGTTATTACAAATTTAAGGTTAGTTATAGAGTGTGTGTGGGGGGGGGGGGGGAGGGGGAGGCGAACGTGCTATGTTTGTTCCGCCAGAATAGTGTTCATATCGAAGCAGGCGAGCCTCCCACTGGGAAGTTTGGAAGCAGAAGGTGAACCAGAACTCCACCGACCATCTTTCAGAGATTGTTCAGTAATACCTTTTGAGAATTTTGGTTTCAGAGACTCACGGTCTTGTCGACTCGTTACAGAGTAGAATTATACGGACGATTTACTCACTTTGTTACCGCCATCACCCCCTGTTTTTGTGAAAATATCTTCAAAGCACAGGAGAAGCCTAAAGGCCAACGACACACGAAACAATTTTCGGAGATGCAGAAGTGATGTGATGTGGCTGCCGTCGGTGCGGGGACAGTTCACACAACGGCCTCGTGTCGCTCTGCCATTTCGTTCAGTAAATCAACACGCGAGGTGCGAATCGGCAGACTCTTCCTCTGTAAGCCTATCCACAGCAATAGCGCCGACACCTGCACTGCTGTGCACTATTTTCAGTGCAGTACAGACACGAAGCTAATTGGGGCAATGAACCAAACTGGTGGCTCGTCACAGAGTTACTGCATTTAGAGACCGTGGGTCACTGATACCAAAATACTCACCAGGTAACCCTGAACAATCTCTGACAGTTTACCGACGGAGTTCTGGTTCACCCTCTGTATACCAGTTCGGAATGTGATATTGGCTAAACTGAGTGTCTTATCACTGGTTTGTTTTGAGCAACGAGTTAATTGCTTTAAATGTTTGCACGTAGTTTTAATTAAGAGGAACAAAAATTGTAAAGTACAGAGGTTGTTAGTCAATGATCACGTAGTTCAACACTTAAGACATATTCAGTAGTCCTATGGAACGGGAACCAATATACAAAAACATGTATGTCAACAGCACATTATCAAATTAAACATATAACTACAGTACATAAACGAGCTACCACATTATTTCCTAAGCGATTGCTGCATCAGTATGTAGTAGGAGCTTGCATCTCCTCAAATCTCCTACTACAGGACTACATAATACTAGCCATGTAAGTCGTTATATAGTTATATGTTCTGTGTAAGCTGATACATCTTGATCTATATGTGTGTTTAAAGTTAAGTTGACGTAAAGTACTAACTAAGATTGCTTTAAGTTGTTACAGGGCTGTGAGGGTATATTAAAAATCATTCTGTAAATTATGAACTGACACAATAGCGTACCCAAGTGTAATCTTTAGTCAAAAGCGTGTAATCGGGTGATGTAATTTCAAAGTTGGTGAAGTTACAAAAATGATACTTTTTTAAATCAAATCGTATAACTGACCATGAAACAATTCGTTTTTTCAGCCAAGAGTTTTTTTGGAAATCTCCGATATTATAGGTAATTTTTTTTTTTAAATTATTGCATTATCCTATACTTGCCTACAACATTAAGAAGTACTTCGTCAACGGTAACACTAGCTGTTAAGGGAAGATGCTCAAACAAAATTACAGCGTTCTTCTCTGCCACTTGCAAATAATAAGGCTAGCTTTTGAGAATTTTGAAATATTTAAGAATATTCCAGTGCCACGCCTCCATAGATTAACTTCACAGTTGCACACATTGTTCTTGAAACATACGGCTTTTTCCCTTTCATTTCTAAAGCCGATGTCTCATGCAAGTGATGAACTATACGTTGTACAAGGTGCGACTGAAATAAAACAAGAAAGAAGAAGCAGCAAAATACTTTATTAGCATTTAAAGTGATCCACTACAATTTTCTCTCTCTCTCTCTCTCTCTCTCTCCATGCTGAAAGTGTCAGGAGAGGCTGTTTCGACCTACGAATTGATATCACAGCTGTTTGTATTGCCGCCGAAACTTTATGCAGACAATTGTGCAGTGCGACACCAATGGATGCCTACCACATGCCAGTTGTACCAGAGAGCATCAGTTCGTATTTCCTGTTATTCTGGTTAGGAGAGAACAGAGATTTCTATCCCGCCTGTAAATAACATCTACGGCAGTTCCTGCGTCTTCTACTCATCCGTAATGTTTTGCAAGCAAATTTGGAACTAATTTTCAGCTCTAACTGATGGCGATAACGCTGTCCGACGGTGCATGCAAATCGCACACATCACTCACCGAACGTGACTGCCCACTACCCCTCATGACAGCTCACACTTTGGGCGCTGGCAATGATTTGGCAAATATCCTATATTTCGAGACATATTCCTCCCGCGAGTAAGCGTGAATACCCAAGACTATCGATTGCTGCAAACCGGAGCCAAGAAGCAGTAATAGTCTATATCCGCCGAACTACCCTACAGATAAGCATTAGAACATAGCAAACAGTGTACAAAATTGAGGCTGCATCAATGCAGCCAAGGCGCAGAGCATAGTTAAGACGCGCCGCCGAGTAAACCACGTGGGCCTCGCGCGGGTGTACGCTACCGGCAGCGCGGTGTCCTGGCGCAACACCTCTGCGTCACGAGGGGTGTGCGTCGAAGATGGTGCTCAATATTGCGTGATTCAGTAGCAACACGACGGGAGCCTTATTGCAATCTACCCACGATCTTTGATGTCGTCTGTCCGAACACTGGTTTGATGCACTTCTGCATACTAGTATATCCAGCGTGAACCTCTTCATCTCTCCATTAATACTGCAACCTACTTCCAACTCAATATGGTTACTATTTCAAGCACTCGTCTCTCCCTACAATTTTACCCCTCTCCCCCCATATCCTACTCTTCATGTCACACAATATTAAAAAATGTAAATGTCGTGTGACTAGGGCCTTCCGTCGGGTACACCGTTCGCCTGGTGCAAGTCTTTCGATTTGACGCCTCTTCGGCGACTTGCGCGTCGATGGGGATAAAATAATGATGATTACGACAACACAGCAACCAGTCCCTGAGCGGAGAAAATTTCCGACCCAGACGGGAATCGAACCCGATTGACACTGTCGCGCTGACCACTCAGCTACCGGGGGCTGACATGTCACACAATGTCTCCTATCAACTGATCCCTACCTTTACTCTAGTTCCGCCATAAATTTAATCTTTTTCTCAATTCACTTCAGTACCTCTTCATTAGTTACTCAGTCCACCCACGCAATTTGTAACATTGTTCTGTAGCATCACATTTCAAAAGCTTCTGTTCTCCTCTTAGGTGAACTGTTTAATTGTCCAAGTTTCAATTGCGTACAAGGCTGCACTACAGACAACCGACTTTAGAAAAGACTTCCTGACACTAAAACTTATATTACATGTTTAATTCCTGCTATAGCCATCTTAATTTTATCTCCTGTAATTTCAAGTATCATAAAATTTGCTGCCCAAATATCAAAACTTTTCAACTACTACTGTCATTTCCTAATCTAAGACGCTCAGTATCGCCTGATTCAGTTCGATTACATTCCATTACTCTCTTTTGTTATTATTGTTTACGTTCATCTCAAACTTTTTTTGCAGGACGCTAGTGCCTACCCAATCCGTTCAACTGCTCTTAGAAAAACAAAATTACGGCATTATCACCAAACTTCAATGATATACTTTTTCTCCCTCAATTTCCTTTCCCTTTCCGAATCTCTCCTTGGTTTCCATCACAACTCGCTCAATGTAAAGAATGAAAAATATGGGGAGGGGGGCGACAACCCCATCTTATTTCCTTCTTAATAAGTTATGATTTCCGTACAAGTTGTACGTAACTTTCCGCTCCCTGTATTTTACCCTCGTCACCTGCACAATTTCTGAATATATTCCACTCCAAATTAGATGTTATCAAACTAATCCTTTGCATTACACACGAAACACTGCTCGCACCAGTACTCGAGTACGCCGCTTAGTGTTAAGTGAAGCAGCCGATAGACATCTGTTAAGCTTCAAATGATGGAAAATGAAGCGCTGTTGTTTGCGTCGTCGCTCTTACGAAGTGGTGGGCCGTTTAACATCGGGAACACTTCACTTCAGGACGAGATGTCACTCCTTACATGGGAAGATACAGACTCAAATCCGAGTGTTGCCAGGACAGACGCTTGCCAAGCGTCCGCTAAATAGCTGTCTGTTAAATAACTAGACATTATGTGCGCTAAATAAAAACATGCGTACAGGCAAGGAGGAAAAACTTTAAATGTAACTTCCAATGCGAACATTTTTGGTTAGGCTTTACCGTGACTTATTGATATCTATCAATCATCAGGTGGATTTATGTAGATTAATCTGGTATGTATTGTTCTGTTAACGACTTTGCGGTAACCTGTGGCACAGTCTCCAGTGATAACTCCTTTCCCTATCGTGTTACATCGCATACACGATCACATTTTGTAAACGACTGTCACAACTACAGACAGTGACATAGGTTACCCCGAAGTACACACACACACACACACACACACACACACACACACACACACACACACACACACAACACACAACACACACACTCACTCTCTAAACGTAATAATGCCATATTAACCCGCATAAATCGTCCTGATGATTGATGTTTGAATCTCAAACGTGTCTTGGAGAAACAGTTACTGCAAACACGAAATTTGTTGTTTAACTCGACAAAATATACCGGCAAAACGTTACAAGGCAAAAATCTGAGGATTAAAGCTTCTCATAATCAGGGCAAAGATGTCCCTTGGTAGATCCAGCGAAGCGAGCTTGCTTTGTCTGCAGGGGAAACGCAAGACCAAAGACTGCAAATGACTTTACAAATATTTGCAGCGATATACCAGGGTTGTTCGTAAAGTAACATCTCCCCAGCGAGCTCCCGTCGGGACGGAGCGAGCTAGCTTTAAACCTAACAGAGCCTTGTTCCTGGCTTTCCACACCACTTTTCTTGCCAGTTCCCACCTCTGTGCAACGCTCATTCTTGGCGTAGCAGCCGTTAACCATGGAAGGGAAAATCGACGCTTCCGCCGAGTGTGAGCTGCGTTGTGTGATTAGGTTTCTGTGGTTTAATGAGTCTCCCCTATTTAAATCCATCGCCAGTAGACCGATGTGCATGGAGAACAGTGTATGGACGTAAAAAGTGAGTGGAGCAGGGAGTTCTCAGACGGCCGTATAAACGTGCACAACGAGGCCGGCCGCGGGCGTTCATCAGTTTCGGAGAAGGCAGTGACGACAGTCGAAGTTTTGGTTGCGGCTCGGCGTGTGACTGTGCGACAGATTTCTGAACTGATAGGGAACGTCTCTGAGACTACCGTGGACAAGATTTTAACAGACACACTGAAGTATCACAAAGTGTGTGCCATGTGGGTGCCACGGATGCCCTCTGAAGAACACAAAAAAAAGCGCATCGGAAGTGCCAGCAAGATTCTGCGCCGTTACCGGGAAGAGGGTGAGGTATTTCTGCATTCGAGTGTAACTGGGGAAGACACTTGGGTCCACTACTTTTCGCCAGGGATCAAGGAACAATCGAACCAATGGCAGCATTCCGGTCCTGCAAATGTCAACAGGCTTCATCATACGCCGTCAGCTGAGAAGGTGATGGCTTCGGTATTCTGGGGTAAGAATGGCGTTCTGCTGGTTGACTACTTGAAAAGAGGTACAACAATCAACGTGGCAAGGTAGCGATACACCAACAGAATTACGCAGGGTTATGGAGAACAAAACGAGGGGTCGGCTGATAAAGGGGGTTCATCCACGTGAATACTCTGCAAATCACATTTAAGTACCTGGCAGAAGGTTCATCGAACCACCTTCAGAATTTTCTATTATTCCAAACACGTGCAGCACGCAGAAAAATCGAACACCTATATCTTTGCGTGCGAGCTCTGATTTCCCTTCTCGTATTATGATTGTTTCTCCTTATGTAGGTCGGAGCCAACAAAATATTTTCGCATTCGGAGGAGAAAATTGGCGATTGAAATTTCGTGAGAAGGTTCTGCCGCGACGAAAAACGCCTTTCTTTTCATGATGGCCAGCCCAAATCCTGTATCATTTTTGTGACACTCTCTCCCATATTTCGCGATAATACAAAACCCGCTGCTGTTCTTTGAACTTTCTCGATGTGCTCCGTCAATCCTCTCTAGTAAAGATCCCACACCGCGCAGCAGTGTTCTGAAAGAGCACGGACAAGCGTAGTGTAGGCACTCTTTAGAAGATCTGCTACATTTTCTAGGTGTTCTTCCAATAAAACGCACTCTTTGGTTAGCCTTCCCCCACAACACTTTCTGTGTGTTCCTTAAGTTGCTCGTAATTGTAATTCCTATGTATTTAATTAAATTTACGGCCTTTAGATTTGACTGATTTAACGTGCAACCGAGGTTTAATGTATTCATTTTAGCAGTCTTGTGGATAGCCTCGCACTTTTCGTTATTTAGGGTGAATTGCCTATTTTTGGACCATACGGGTATCTTTTCTAAACCGTTTTGCAATTTGTTTTGATCTTCTGATGACTCTACTAGTCGATAAACGACAGCGTCATCTGCAAACCACTTAAGACAGCTGCTCAGATTGTCTCCTAAATCGTTTATATAAATTAATGAACAGCAAAGAGCCCATAACACTACCTTCGGGGACACCAGAAATCACATTTTTTACTCGATGACTTATCGTCAGTTACTACGAACTGTGACGATATTTCACATGTACACAATTCCGCTACAAGCACTTGTGAGGTAGAGTGAGAAAAATTTTCTGGAAATCTAGAAATACGGAATGAATTTGAAATCCGTTGTCAATAGCACTGAACACTTCATGCGCGTAAAGAGCACCATGACTACGCACGCCCTCAAGTCGCCAGCACCAAGACAGACATCGTCAAATCCGGGTGGAAAATCATTGAACTTCCTCCATATAACCCTGATTTGCCTCCCAGCGACTATTTGTTCCCTAGTTGAGACATCACTTGGGAGGGGGGAAATGAAATTCTCAAGCGACGAAGAGCTGAAGGCAGCTGTCCATTCCTTCCCGCAAGAGTCGGCGGAAGAGTGGTACGACGCGCGTATGAGGAAGTTCGAGGGCGTCTACAAAAATGCATCGACTACGTTGAAAACTAACTAAAAGTTCATGCTTTCTGACTCTGTAACTGGGTTTGCAATAATATGATGTTTACTACGTCAAAAAGCATTGTAGACCTTAATTTACGGACAACCTTCATATTTAACAAGTTGGGCAGACAAAGGAATGTTTGGAGAGAGACAGGTATGGAGAGAGGCAGAGGGAAACGCGGATGCAAAAGCGTGGCGCCCGGAGCCCCCCTTGCGCGCACCGCGTGCCCTTCAACCAACAAACGGGCGGGCGGGTGGGCGGGTGGCGGGCGCCTCTTGTGCTCGCCTCACGGCGGCCGCTCTCCAAACGGCTTTAGACGCCGCGCCGCCTTTCTCAGCAAGTGCTGGAGTGCGCCGCGCGGCACGGCCTCGACTTCGATCGCGACAAAGCCGCCACCAGCATGAACAGGAAGCAGGACGGGGCGCTGTCGTCATCCTGCAACCTGCCCTCTCGCCAGCACTGACGAAGGGTGCTCCACGGGCATAGCACGCTTGGGGTTTACCCTTCACGGCCACCTGCCTAGGCCAATAGTACTAGGGACTACGAATGGAAATCTTTACGGTGTCATGTTGTGTGCAACCTAAACTCAGTTCGGTTACACGTCAAAGCGACATCTGTCAGTACTTGTGGCTTGTGAATAATCCCAGTTATATATCGAAAACAACGAAGCTTACACATCTTCATTTCCAAGCGGCAAAAAATTGAATATCAATTACGTAATAATATGTTCCTGGGACAATCGAATGTCATTCGGCGGATTGCTATGAACAAGTAAAAAGCAAAAACTCTACTACATAAGAACAAACAAGATCAACAGAAACACTTTACTCACTGGAGCATTCAGGTCCGCATGATCGCATACGTACCTACAATGAAGAGCCGAAGAAAGTGGTACAACTGCCTAATATCGTGTAGGGCCAATGTGAGCACACACAAGTGCCGCAACACGACGTGGCAAGGGCTCGATTAATGTCTGAAGTAGTGCTGGAGGGAATTGGCACCATGAATCCTGCAGGGCTGTACATAAATCCGAGAGAGTACATGGGGGTGGAGATCACTTCCGAACAGCACGTTGCAAGGTATCCCAGATATGCTCAATAATGTTAATGTCAGGGGAACTGGTGGCCAGAGGAAGTGTTTAAACTCAGAACAGTGTTCATGGAGCCACTCTGTAGCAGCTTTGTGGGGTGTCGCATTGTCCTGCTGGAACGGCCCCAGTCCGTCGCAATGCACAATGGACATGAATGGATGCAGGTGATCAGACAGGATGCTTACGTATGTGTCACCTATCAGAGTCGTATTGGGGGTCCTTTATCAGTCCAGCTGCGCACGCCCCACACCATTACACAGCCGCCTACAGCTTGAATAGCCCCCTGCTGACATCTACGGTCCATAGATTCATGAGATCGTCTCCATATCCTATATCCCTGCACGTCCATCCGCTCCATACCATTTGAAACGACACTAGTCTGACCAGGCAACATGTTTCCAGTCATCAAGAGTCCAATGTGGGTGTTGACAGGCCCAGGAGAGGCGTAAAGCTTTGTGTCGTGCAGTCATCAAGGGTACACAAGTGGGCCTTCGGCACCGAAAGCCCAAATCTATGATGTTTCGTTGATTGGTTCGCACGTTGACATTTGTTGATGGCCCGGCATTGAAATCTGCAGCAATTTTCGGAATGGTTCCACTTCTGTGACGTTCAACGATCCTCTTCAGTCGTCGTTGGTCCCGTTCTTGCAGTATCTTTCTCCGGCCGCAGCTATGTCGGAGATCTGAGGTTTTACCTGATTCTTGATATTCGCGGTACACTCGTGAAAAGGTCGCACGGGAAAAACGCGACTTCATCGCTACCTCGGAGATGCTGTGTCCCATCGCTCGTGCGCCGACTATAACACCACGCTAAGACTCATAAATCTTTGTGACCTGCCAATGAAGCAACAGTAACCGATATAACAACTGCGCCAGCCACTTGTTATCTTATATAGGCGTTGCCGATCGCAGCGTCGTATTCTGCCTGTTTACGTATTTATTTGAACACGCATGCTTGTACCAGTTTCTTTGGCGCTTCAATGTATAAGTGTCTGGTAAATAACAACATAAATCTCCAGGCGAAGCATGTGGTGTTATCGCAGGAAATTCATAATGAAGGGAAGTGTGTGGCAATTAGGAGTGAATTTCAAACACTGAGTTACAGATCATGGTGGGATGCCGATCTTCATTCACTGCTGCACTACACTTCAAAGTGACGCAGATACATGTCAGTATTTTTAGCGTAGGCACCAAGTCGCTACCGGCCGTTTAATTCCTTAAGGATGGATATCGACTCTTCGATCACGGAGCCGTTCGATAACCTGTGTCCAATCTTCATCGCTTGAAACACTATTTCAGCCAGATAGTCTTTAAGCTGACTGACCAAGGCCACACAGACTTGTGTGATGCCGAACGGGAAATCCAGTGCGGTTTCCGAACTGTTGGCGCCATTTCACTTCGTCCAGACACCACACTTTGTTTGGTCCACATACCGCCAGAATTCCATGATGAATCTCTTTACAAGTCAGGCGTTTTGTCCACAATAATTGTACTGTCCCGTGTGCTTCAACATGTAGTACGTTCCCAGTTCCCGTCCCATTTCATTCGCACATTGTGACGCACCTGTTATCCATACTGTAGCAGGACTGTCTGCTGGAAACCCGGAACATGCACTCTGTTCTGGCAATGCGCCATTCTTGTTGCGCATTGGTCTTAGCGTGAGACGACACTTTGAACTTACTTTCTCTTCTCCCTAATAAACGTCAGTCTCCTACATTTGATACGCAGTACTCAAAACAAAGCCGTACGAATCTATAAGATGAATAGTCCATTGCAGGAAATAGTGCTTAATAACTGAAAATGCAATTATAGCCGATCATCAAATGCCAGACGGAAATGTGCCGTCTTGCAAAATCCTTTTCAGTCCATTGTAAGGTTATGCAGCGAATGGAGCAATACTGCGATGCTTTCCTAAATTCGGTCTTTTACTTCTCGCACACACTTTCCACACAAACCGTTGTAAAGCCTTGTGTCGCTTTAGTGCTCTTGAAGTGTCCTCGAATGCTGTTAAAAGCACGTAGCACTACTCAAAAGAATTCATGCGAGTACTCGCCACACTACTGAATCCTCTCTCCATCTGATACCACCATTCATGGATAAACTGTTTCGATATTGAGGATTGCTAACGCAATATTGGTCGTCTCCAAGTTAACATGGGCAACCTGTATACTTGCGAGACGACGACGACGACGACGACGACCACCACCACCACCTAAAGGACACGGGCGTTGCCAGTTGCTTTTACGCCACTCCATTCCCAACCCTTCCTCGCCAGCAAAGCTAAGACCTCTTTAGGAATGTCACTTATCAGCCAGTCAAAGACAGCGAAGATCTTTAGGTATGACACTCCTGTCTCATTTTCGATTGCTTCCCCATGTTGCCACCTTTCCATCCCCAATGTACATATTCTAGGCAATCATCCTTCTTCCGGTATTTTTCCCAGCGCACTCCAATTAATAACACGAAAGGTAAGAATTTCCTGCTAGAACAAATCATGAACATTAAAATGATCAGACTAAGAGGTCTTCGTGCACCCATATTTAAACAGGATGAAGGTGGGACACAGCTGTATAGTTTTTATTAAAAATGAAATTCCTCCCGCTGTACTTAAGATTTTATATTTACTTCGCTAAATATAAAATCTTAAGTACAGCTGGAGGAATTTCATTTTTAATGAAAATATACACTAAGAAGTGGTGTATCCTCTTGACCGTATAAGATTAGACAGATTAGTATACTTTAAATGTTAGATTGGCATGTTCAGTGTGACCTTGTGGCTAAGATTCAAAAGGCCGGGGTTTCAAACCTCAATGTGGCCGTGTTTTGTCTCGTACCGTTTCTTCAACCGCTGACAATTCGCATATATGAAAACCGCCAAGTTCCACTGCAGCTTGGAGCCCACGCCAACAGTAGATCCTTCTGTAACAATTTACATCCGTGCCCTGCAAACGCCCCTATTCTTGTGTGGCTACTTTTACTTCAATGGGCAGTGTCACCCCACGTCTCCCATTCCAGCAGTGAACGCTGCGTGGCGAGAATGATTGTTGTCTAAGACTCCTTGTGACTTCCGATCTCTCTAATTTTACCTTCGTGGTCTTTTCGCGATATACACTGTGCGGGCATATTAATATAATCACCTGAATAACATTATTTGCAGGCAGAGGGTCAATAAGATTCCGAAAGGTACCGAGGATGTGGAGCCTTCAAACTTTTGAGGTGAAGACAGCTCTGCCTACCCGTGACTAGCATGACACAGTGTTTCACCGACCAATGAGTATTTGCGATTCACATGAAAGACTTCTGGTAGTAGGGGAGCGACGTGTAGACAGCCTCCAAGATGGTGCTCCCCGGGCAACGCTGCAGTAAAATGCAACGGCAAAAAGTCTACACAATTCCGGCGACCGGACGCTCAAATGCCTCCCGGCCCACAAGAAGGCAAACGATTCAGAAGCGGAATTACTCCACGAAGATGGTGAGAGTGTGCCACTTCAATATAGAAGGCTACACAAGGGCGAAAGGAGAAATCCTTGAAAAAATTGTAACAAGAGAAAGAGTAAGTGTCGTACTCTTGCAGGAGAGACACCTGACGGATGAAAACATCGAACGATTATGCATACCAGGATTCACCAATGTGGGGTACTCAGGACACGACAAACATGGTATGGCGACCCTGGTGAAAAATGAGCTTCTAGGAAACCTCGAGAACGATGTGGAATCGGTTCCACACGCAATAGGCATTAAACTGGGAGAGATGACAATCTACAATGTCGACAAACCACCTTTGCAGCAATGGCCTATAGGAATCTTACCGCAGGCTAATCATCCAGCAATCTATGCCGGCGACTTTAATTCCCAGCACACCAGATGGGGATATCAGAGATCCACTCCGGAAGGCGTTGGACTGAGTGACTGGGCTGACAACCGGAACTTACACCTCCTGTTTGATCCCAAGGACAGAGCGTCCTTCAATTCAAAAGTATGGGGCACAAAGACGACACCTGACCTGACCTTTGTCACACGCGGTGCAACGGGCGTACCAATGCAAGCTACAAGAAGAGTCCTCGAAGCTTTCCCACGGAGCCAACACCTCCCGATTATTGTGGAGATCGGCCTTTCCATCCCGATCATAAAGAGCCCCCCGATTCCACGGTGGAATCTGAGAAAAGCAGACTGGGGGAAGTATAAATATTTAATGACAAGACAATAAATCGGATACCACCAAGTCCAGAGAACTACCAAAGGTTTGTAAACCTGATATATAAAGGGGCCCTAAAGGCTATCCCCCGAGGGGCCCGGAGGGAATACATTCCTTGCTGGTCAGAGGAGTGCGAGTCATTGTTAGAGCAGTATGAGAGGAATGGGGAGGGCGAGACTGCAGAACGACTGATCAACACTATGAACGAGGAATGTAGGAACAGGTGGAAGATGGCAATGGAGAATCTGGACTTTACCCATTCTAGCAGGAAGACCACGAAGATCGGCCGCGAGTGTGGGCCCATCCGAAATAGCGACTGCCATGAAACAGACCTCCAAAATACGCCTGAAGACTGAGGAGAAGAAAAGGATCTCCAGGAACCTAACCAAGGAATTAGCCAATAATCCAACTAATCTAGATATTGTCAAAGCAGTAGACGTCGAGGAGATTACCCAGGCCCTAACACTAATGAAAACAGGGAAAGCAGCCGGATCCGACGAAATCCTCCCAGAATTTCTGAGGGAGCTGGGACCCATTTGGAGGAAATGGATGGCCAAGCTCTTCACGGAATGCATTAAATCAGGTGCACTCCCGAAGTTATGGAAAGAAGCCAAGGTAATAGCGGTACTGAAACAAGGGAAGGATGGAGATAATCCAAACAACTATAGACCGATCTCACTGCTTTGTACCTCTTACTAACTATTTGAGAGAATATTACTGGCCAGACTAGCACCATACATTGAGGCGAACCTCCCGGACTATCAAGCAGGGTTCCGTGTGGGAAGGAACTGCTGTGAACAAGTTTTGTCCCTTACAACATATATAGAGAAAGGCTATCAGAATAAGCTGAAAACGGGCCTGGTATTAATAGATCTTACATCAGTCTATGACTGTCTGGACCGAAGGACTACTGCTCAAGCTTACTCGAATTATCAAATGCAATCAGACGTACACATTATTAAAAAATATGCTGACAGGCAGGAAGATCAAGGTCTATCTCCATGGAAAGAGCAGCAAAAGCATGGTCATAAACAATGGCCTGCCGCAGGGGTCAGCCCTGGCACCGACCCTTTTTAATTTATACATATCTGATATGCCGAGCACCAGGTCGCGTAAATTTGCATATGCGGATGATCTGGCCATCGCATACCAAAGCAAAAATTTCGAAGATCTTGAAAAAACATTGAATGCGGACCTTGAAGCGCTGAACACCTACTACCTTAAGTGGCATTTGCATCCTAACCCCAATAAAACGACCAGTACCATAATGCACCTTAATAACAGAGCTTCAAGCAGGAAACTACAGCTTTCCCTGAATGACCGGCATATCAGACATGAAGGTAAGCCCAAATATTTGGGAGTAAAATTAGACCGCACACTAACGTTTAGCTCCCATCTGGAAGACACCAAACAGAAATTAAAATCTCGAAATGCCATTACGTCTAAACTGGCCGGAACATCATGGGGGTGCGGAGCTAATACACTAAGGACGTCAGCATTAGCCCTCTTGTACAGCGTGGCTGAATATTGTTCACCAGTCTGGGCGAAAAGTGCGCATGTAAATAAAGTAGACACCCAATTGAAAGAGACGATGAGAATTATCTCAGGCACACTTAGGACTACCCCATGTGACTGGCTCCCAGTCCTTGCCAAGTCCTTGCCAACATAGAACCCCCTGATATAAGGCGCTCCATGGCGACCTCAAGAATATATAGGAAGATCGCGCACAATCCAGAACTCCCTATACACCAAGACTTTATCACCCATCAACAGGCTAAAATCTAGGTCCCCTTTTGGAAGATTGGCAGGGAATTACAGGACTTCGACCCAAAGCTAGCCTGGGGGGAATCATGGCGCAAAAGGACACACAAGAACCAAAAGCTTATCGATGACCCCAGCAAGAAGATAAATGGTTTTGATCTCCTTCGGAAGCTCTGGGTTGCCTTAAATCGCCTTAGAACAAGCGTGGGAAGATGCAAAAATCTAATAAATAAGTGGGGTCTTGCGGAGAGTCCCGTGTGTGAATGTGGTGAAATCCAGACAATGGACCACCTACTGGTGTGTGTGAAAAAAAAAAGTGGTAGGATATAGTGGTGAACTGAAGAACATACATTACCTGCCTGACCCAGCCACAGATTGGCTCAAAACTATAAGTAGCATCGTGTAGTGTTGTAATTTCCTGGTGGACTGTAATGACACTGTAATATTTGCCTTGTATATGCCGAACGAATAAATAAACTTCTGGTATTCGACGACTGATACTTCGCTGTTCCTGTAACACAAGTAACACGGACTACACACACACTGCTCTTTGACGTAATGGGACCGGAAAAAAGTAACTGGTTTCGCCCTTAGTACGTAATTTTCGAAAGTATTATGAGCCCCAGCATATTTCTGCTCTTTGTGACACCGAGTTTCATCACATGGAATCTTATGCAATTCAAATTAGGAAAAGTAGCGATGGCCCATTTTGCAGGTGCATCGGTGACAGTGGTCTGAATTTAGTCTGAGCATCTGCCACTTATTGCCAAACCAGCGTGCAATAGGAAAATTTCACCTGATACGTGCAATAGTCTAAAGAAACTTTGTTAGAGACAGATTATTTATGGCGAGTTTTATCTCTCTATAAAGGTAACCACCACAATGGAGTCAATTGCTGAACTTAAAATGAGACGTGAAAACACAGTGGCAACGAAATTGTGCGATGAGTACCACACGAAGTTAACATGATGTCAGAGCTATAATTGTCAAACCTCTCGCAAACCAGATGAAGGATCGAACATCACTCGGTCGCGTGTAGAATACATAACTTTCAGTGACGACCAATGGGAACATGTGATGTGATGTGATACGACGATTTTACTCCTCGATGTTCTCTATAACGAGTAGTGGTTATGTATGGACGACAGTGAATCTGCAATATTTTGGGCGGCCGTATCGTGATTTTCCTGAAAGGACAGAGGGGGTGAACATGTTCATTCAATGGCGCAAAAGGCGCCAAGAGAAGGGTCATTATTATTCACGGAACTGGAAACATTCAATACTACTTCCCCTTTATTTCTTTCAAGGATAATTAACTAGTTCTCGCGCCTTACATGTCTTATTTTTTAAGTGCAAATGTCTCGTGTAAGTGATATGAACGTGCATATAATTTAAGGTCACGTTTATGTTGACCGTCGACAGTATTTTCATGCTGCTGGGAGAAGTGACATTGCGAAACCCAGTGCTAGAACATAGTGAGCCGTGGCTGACTCGTGTTACGCTTTGCACTAAACCTTGGTTGCTATTCTGCGATTAGTCTCCCGCGGTTATCCTTTCTCTCCGTGAGTGGCAGCAGCAGCAGCGTGTATCGATATTCGCATCCTTGTACTATCGTTGGCCTCCCGCTTATAGTTTCCGGTTGTGCCGTGTGCGGGCAGTTGGTCGGTTGGCGTGGAGCAGCGAGGAAGTGTCCGTGGCGCGTATCTGGCTGGGGCCGCCGGCGGCGTCCACGCGCGGTCGGAGTGTGAGAGGCCATTCCCATTGCTACGAGGTCCGTGGCTCATCGATACCGGACACGAAAGTTGAGTCTTTACTTAATCTACCAGCCAGCCCCAACTGTTCACATTGTGTTGTTTGTATTTTGTTGTGGACTGTTGGGACATCCCCGCGAGCAACAACGTGTGTTTTCAAGTTGCCGAAATTCTAGCCGCCCTCCTGTGGAGCTTAACTTTATTATTTTTTAATTGACGTGCACCAGCGGAATCTGCTGCCTTGTGGCTGTTAACGTTCCGGTTACCTGCCCTGGCCGTTGACGTATATTCAGGCAGTGTATTTTCCTCTTCGTGTTGTGGCTGTCCAACACGGCGTGTAGTTTGACAGTTGAATGTGTAATTTCGTTGTGGGCGCCGATACCTTCTGCGTTGTTCCATTGAACTCCCTGTTGTGTGCTGGTTGGGAGGAACGGAAGTTATCGTGTCGCTTGGTCCGGTGACCGTCTGTCGGTTGGGTTGCAGTCGGATTGAGGATTGTTGGGCCGACTGCCTGTCTCACCTAAGCGAGCGTTAGTGTTTGAATTCCAGGCCGACCCTTGGAAACTTTTCTTATTTGTCCTTGTCTGTTTATGTATGGTTTCTAGCCGATTTTAAATTAAAGTTGTTTTGCCCTTGAGGCGTGAGATTGAATGGCGCATTTAGCTGGGAATTAAGTTCTAAAATCAATGTTTGGCTTGATCTGTTTTTAATGTTTTCTTTACTCTTGTAATGTTTGTCAAATGAATAAAGTAGTATGTTGGAGCTCAACTGACAGCCACCCATTTTGTCCCCTTTTCACAAATTAAAATATGTCTTGTCCTGCAGGTATATCAGGGGATTTCACGTAGCTTATTACATCAGAGTAACGCCAAGCAATACTTCTCTCCGTGACATACAAGAAATATGACTCGTGTACTGCCATAAATATGACTCGTGTACTGTCACGACAACTAAATTTTTTTTAAAAAGTGTACAAACATTTCAAACCAGACCCTGGTGAAGAGGTATAAACAGACTAATTACAATATGTCGTGCCGGAGACTCGAAAGCGGCAACGAAGATACTGAGTGTTCCGACGTATCGAAAAGCGCCAGCACGAAGATTAAGATCGCAAAAGCAAAGTAGGCGGTGAGATGATGTCAGCCAATAGCCCGCTGACATGGACCGCACCACGACAGGAGAGCCCTCTATCCGAAGAGAATACACGCGCCGCTCCTGCCAGCCTCTGCCGGACAGTATGCGCACAGTACTAGGAGAGCAATAAGATAGCAGTGACGTGTGATCCATATCAATTGCTTGAATGGACCTTGCATACAGCAATGGACTTTGATTGTTTGGAAGTCGTCCATCGATTGCGACACCGTTGTAAATTCAAAATTAAACACTGTGGATCTGCTTAATTTAATGCTTGAATTATTGTATAGCATGTCGAGAACGCAGCATCCTTCAGGCACCCTATACGAGAAGAGTTGGCAAGACCCCGCACTGAATTTCATGACACATTCAAATTTATGAATTTAAGAAATGTACCACTAGTATAAAATCGACGCGCACCGTTCAATGAACGTGGAGAATTTAACCAAATCCATTTTTAAGCTTCGTCTTTAGCAGAGACGAAAGAAACGGATAGTTTCATAGGAGACACATAGGCTACTGATACTGTTCTTAAGAGTTACTATGGAACGGCGCTTATAGAGAGCGGAACTTCAGTTATAAATTACAGCATCCGGTAGAAGATAGCTCGATACTTGTAGAAACGACATAAATCCCGTGGTCTCTGCGACGGGATATGTTCGTATAGCGAAAACCGCCAGAACAGCAGCATCGTAGCCCGGTCGCCTTTAAGGAAGCCCCACGAAGGCCAGACGCGGCAGCGAGACAAACGACAGACTGCCTCTGTCCGCGTTCAGCAAAGTCGTCTCGTTCATCGCTCCTCTTGGCCCGCTTTGTACACGCTGACTTCATACTTTCACGTAATTTTACACCACAGAAATTAGTCTAGTGAGAAAGTGCTACGAGCCAAGCAAGGTGGAAATCATGCTCGTAAGCTCTTTACAGATAATAAACACTGTCAGTTTTCCCTAACCGCCTGTACGGAGTTTCTATTATTTGGAATCCAGACGGAATTACGTAATGAAACCGTGGTTTCGATGGACAGAAGCATGGGTGCACACAATAATGTGTTTTCAGACACCTGTCGACTTGCAATCCAAAAACAAATATAAAAGGGTAAGAACGCTGGTGCTCGGAGGAGCGGATGTGAAGAAACACAACTGAAGTCTTAAGTGCGATTCCACGCAAAGCGCCACGCACAGTGAAACTTATCGCCGATTTCAATGCACCTGACATCTCTGAAGTCCACATCAAACGCTGACTTAGATCTTTTATTCTTTTTGTGCGAATGGTGATCAGCAAATCACTAAGTGCAAGAGTCTAAGAAAGTAGAAACTCTAATATCACCACTACCTTTGCATCATAAAATGTAATAACGTACCACATAATCATGGAGGCTCTAAGAAATCGTAACCCACACGTATTATCCGTCCCCGAAGAGTATTTCAATCAGCCCCCGCAATGTCAGGTGATACTGCTATACAGCTGAAACCAGATCTTTTGAAAGACACGCAGCAACCAGAAGGCCATTTCGCAGTGTATTATCGCGAAACAAATGTGTATTTGTACTTCATTTTTCTTTCTCAATAATCTGTAAGACTTATTGTTTTAATCTGTTACTAGCCACGATGTTTTTTGTACGTACTAATAAATTTTATGTAACTTACGCCTGTTGTGGGGTCGATCTCTGTTTATATATATTTTTTGTGAAAGCCAAGAGCGCTTGATTTTAAGATCTTTATTCCAATTATTAGTTTCGACAGTATCTTGCTGTCCTCTTCAGATTGGCATTATACTTTGCGTATATGTTCACATACTCGGGTAGTCGGAATTTTGAGAACTAAGTGTAAACATACTAAATGTACATGCTAAATGTACATACTATATATGTACACTCCTGGAAATGGAAAAAAGAACACATTGACACCGGTGTGTCAGACCCACCATACTTGCTCCGGACACTGCGAGAGGGCTGTACAAGCAATGATCACACGCACGGCACAGCGGACACACCAGGAACCGCGGTGTTGGCCGTCGAATGGCGCTAGCTGCGCAGCATTTGTGCACCGCCGCCGTCAGTGTCAGCCAGTTTGCCGTGGCATACGGAGCTCCATCGCAGTCTTTAACACTGGTAGCATGCCGCGACAGCGTGGACGTGAACCGTATGTGCAGTTGACGGACTTTGAGCGAGGGCGTATAGTGGGCATGCGGGAGGCCGGGTGGACGTACCACCGAATTGCTCAACACGTGGGGCGTGAGGTCTCCACAGTACATCGATGTTGTCGCCAGTGGTCGGCGGAAGGTGCACGTGCCCGTCGACCTGCGACCGGACCGCAGCGACGCACGGATGCACGCCAAGACCGTAGGATCCTACGCAGTGCCGTAGGGGACCGCACCGCCACTTCCCAGCAAATTAGGGACACTGTTGCTCCTGGGGTATCGGCGAGGACCATTCGCAACCGTCTCCATGAAGCTGGGCTACGGTCCCGCACACCGTTAGGCCGTCTTCCGCTCACGCCCCAACATCGTGCAGCCCGCCTCCAGTGGTGTCGCGACAGGCGTGAATGGAGGGACGAATGGAGACGTGTCGTCTTCAGCGATGAGAGTCGCTTCTGCCTTGGTGCCAATGATGGTCGTATGCGTGTTTGGCGCCGTGCAGGTGAGCGCCACAATCAGGACTGCATACGACCGAGGCACACAGGGCCAACACCCGGCATCATGGTGTGGGGAGCGATCTCCTACACTGGCCGTACACCACTGGTGATCGTCGAGGGGACACAATAGTGCACGGTACATCCAAACCGTCATCGAACCCATCGTTCTACCATTCCTAGACCGGCAAGGGAACTTGCTGTTCCAACAGGACAATGCACGTCCGCATGTATCCCGTGCCACCCAACGTGCTCTAGAAGGTGTAAGTCAACTACCCTGGCCAGCAAGATCTCCGGATCTGTCCCCCATTGAGCATGTTTGGGACTGGATGAAGCGTCGTCTCACGCGGTCTGCACGTCCAGCACGAACGCTGGTCCAACTGAGGCGCCAGGTGGAAATGGCATGGCAAGCCGTTCCACAGGACTACATCCAGCATCTCTACGATCGTCTCCATGGGAGAATAGCAGCCTGCATTGCTGCGAAAGGTGGATATACACTGTACTAGTGCCGACATTGTGCATGCTCTGTTGCCTATGTGCCTGTGGTTCTGTCAGTGTGATCATGTCATGTATCTGACCCCAGGAATGTGTCAATAAAGTTTCCCCTTCCTGGGACAATGAATTCACGGAGTTCTTATTTCAATTTCCAGGAGTGTATATATGTATATACTAAACATTTGTTGCAATCATCAAGTTAACTATTGTACAAAAGTGTGCGAAACTTAAGGATGATAGTAACTTTCGCGTAATGTGTCATTACCTAGTAATATAGCTCGATGAAACTGACGATACATAGAAAGAACTGTTAGACAACAAATAAATACACAATCAGTCGAACAGAAAGGACTTATTAGAAACCGCGAGTTGGCTGGTCCCCTGTATATTACGAAAAGAGTGTCATCGTTCTTAATACGGCGTGTGATCACGGACAGCAGTTCATTCTCTGCAACGTGCTAGCATGCTGGCCACGAAGTTAGGGAGGGAGGGAGGGGGGGGGGGGTCCCCGTGGTAGGGCGTTCCATTCCTCCAGCAACGCGGTTCTCCACTGCTGGATGATCGCTAGGACATGTGGACGCGCTGGAATACGTCTTGCCACTGCTTTCTACATGTGTTCAATGGAATTCGAGTCTGAGGATGGAATATCCTCAAGAGATGGGTCGTTCGCGAACTGACGGGTCCAAAGGAACGGTTCATCAAGATGAACGGTCTTTTGTAGCTAACTTCGGTCGCGGCTTTCTACTTACAGTTACCGGGAACTGGAAACGGTCGGTCGCGTTCCCGCAACGGCACGTTGGCCGGTCTCGTTCCAGCCTCGGACCCGTTCCCGTCTGTCTCGGTCTCGCTTGGCCGGACTCTTCCTTCTTCGCGTGGCCATTCGTCGCAGTTCCACTGCCGACTGGTCATAGTTCAGTATAGAGCTGTTCGTTTCGTTCGCTGCGCATGCCCATTCTAGATCTGTTTCATACCTTTTTTGAACTCTGAACTTCAGTTTCTTTTCGTATTGTATTCAGCGTCCATGACCGTTAGTTAAAATGTATTTTATAATTACGTAAATTACATAAAATTACGTGGTATGTAATACATACATCTTTTCAGGTAACAAAACACCATATCAGCTCACTTCACCATTTCGATAAACAGAAGAAGAAATTCTCCTAAAAAGCACGATTTTCTTATTGCACATGGAAAGGAAGTCGGCACGGCACACACGAGTGGCCATTTTCCGTCTTTTTTTGATCGAAGGTAAAAGAGCCTCTTCATTGTTATGGAAGGCAGACCGACTTACAACCGAATGAAGACCGCGGTCCATAATCGAGTGTCTGGTGTCACATTTTGTAAAGAGAATACGATAACTTCTACAATATTATTTTAGTGCTATTATAGACTGCTCATTGTCACCTATCAATCGTCATCTATTGTTTCGGAGGAGCTGTTTGCATTAGCTTATTTGTTATTTCTTCATTGTCTAATTATTACATGTTTATCTATTCTGCTCGTAGCGGTCAACAAATCTTGCGTAATTGGCGAGCTGCCTGTACTCTGGGCCGGTTTTTCTTGCGCCATCTTATATTACTTCACTGCGATCAGCCACATAACGATACAACTGGCTAAACGAGAGGTTTTACAGAATCTAGAAAACTACAAGTGTGTGTGTGAATTCTGTTATGAATGAAAACTCTGTTCTCCATGGTGGAGACAAGTGCCCCTGCTGGCGCCTTCCATCTTCAATCACCTATGCCACTAATTTTCAATTTTTCATAAGTACCATATACCAAGCACAATGAACGGTGAACGAGTAAAAACAGTTCCCAAAAAAGAGCGATCAGCAGTGAACTAGTTTCCAAGGATGAAAGAGTTTGCCCGTCTCTAATATTCTCTCGTTCCAAGAGCTTTCCACCGTTGTCATCCATACGCATGAAGTCAGGGCAGAATGCACAACCGAAAAGACCCACGAGGACAGGACACAGTATAGCAATGACGCTGATAGGTGAGTACCGTGTTGAAATACTATGAGGTCAGTACACCCACACAACACTGCCTTGCCACATCTTAACACCTGGCCCACCATAACGATCAAATTCGAAGGAATCCCCGGCTGCATTACCTGTTCCCACCTCTCGCCATATAAGGGTACGTCCAGAATCTCTATTGAGACCGAATCTGCTCTCATCCCAAGAATCGCATGCGGCTCCACTCCTCGTTGGTCCAGTCCCTACGCTCTTGGCACGATATCAGACAGTACTGCTGGTGTGCTGGTGTCAACGGAGCACAACGTACTGATTGTATTCTCGAATTTATTCGTCGTGGTCATTTCCTGAGATGCTTTGACAGCAAGCAATATGTTGTCCGACTCTTCCTGGAAGGTGTTCTCACGAATTTCCAGCAGTAAACCTTTCCGTGATTCACGCTCCTTTTCAGTCTTAAATAATTTAGTGATGATGGTAAGTAAATAATTAACACGAGTATTTAACAACAATTATCTATGGTTTTATTCACAGAAAAAAATTACGCCAGCTTACAACGTGTTCCGCAAAGCTACACTTAAAGATAAATTAAGTTTACGTCTTTAAGTGATTCTCAGGACACGTATTATCTAATTTAATACGTTCTGGTACTCAAGTAAGGCCCATGCGAGATCTGTCGGATATGTGAGGTTCATGAAGTGGCATCTGTAACTTTTCTATTTTCTAACAGCCAGCGAGAAAACCGAAAATGATTACAGCAGTGCTTGAATTACACACGGAAACGTCTGGAATGTAACTCGATCAACAGTAAAAGATATGGAAAACAAAATGACTAAATAAAATTACGTAGTATGAAGGGTTACGAGGTTATTTTCGAAACTAATCACCATGTCACACTTTAGTATGAGCTTCGAAGGTGAATTTATTTCCTATGTTTTTTCCTTTTTAATTCTGTGTGTTGTTTCTATCGCGTTTTAAAATACCTTCCTGTTTGTCTGATGTAGCTAGCCTTACAATCAGAGCAGCGAAGTTTTTATATGACGCTATTTTGATATAAGTCCTGCGTTCTGTTAATGAGAAGACATAACAGGGAAAGTTGAGATTTATGTGCGATGCGTACTTCTTTTTTGGTTACTCAGTCTGTATAAGAAGTGACAATATAAAGGAATCGATACAAATTGTTCATGTACCAACTCTATTTCTGTCAACCGATTGCTTTAAGATTCCTCAAGATTTCATTGGTCACGTAACCTTTTAAATCCCCTGACTTAATTTTATCATTTGGATGTTGCTTCTCCACAGCGTAATGTAAGTTTAAGGCCATACATATATTTGCACAAACGTAAATCTTTTTTTCCGTTTTCATATGTCTTATACAATGTTATAGTTGTCTATCACATTTGTGGCAGTTTTCAGATTATCTTGGAACTGGCCGAACAAAGGCCAAAACTGATACTGGACCAAAAGTTCTACACAGCAAGTGGAATGCTCTTTCATTAATGAAACAGTTTGCGGATTCAGCGCAAGGAGGAACTGAATACACTATACGATAGGGCTATTATTTCCAGAGTATGATTTATTTGTAATTATTAGATTCCTGCCACGTTTTTAATTAATTTATTTGTTCTTGCGTCTTACAAATTATATTACATACATGATTCCGACACTTGATGGAAGAGCACATCGATCTCGACAAAGAATAATGTTCCATTTGGTATGTTACTTCTACAGGTTTTGGTTTGTCGTGCCGATTGCCAGAAGTCAGAAAAAAATAAATCACCAGCCCGTTATGACAAAGCTATTGAAGACACAGCAAAGTTCAAGTCATGATTTTATTTGCAATGAACGCGTGCGTGCAATAATTTAATTTCAATTTTTTGTGTAACTTATTAGACTAGTTGCACACAGTCAAACTGGAGAACATGGCATCAGTGCACGTAAGTCCGCGTTTGAATAACCGAGGATTAGTTACGATTTTGCGGTACGACTAGGTGAGATTTACGCAAGGACGCGATTTGGATCGAGCGCCACGTCTCCTGCACACTTCTCACGAGTTTTCAATTGATTTAAGACATTTCACGAAATCAGTTGCTGAACTTTGAGATACGGCGGCATAGTCATCGCTGTGTCATCCGGTGTGTTAACGAGATACAGACTTTTACTAATTCGAGGTGGATCATTTTTTCGCTATTTCACGACGCGGATCTGACCTTGAAATCTTCTCTAGTAGGACATTTTGCCGACGTGATTAAAGTTTATGATTCAGCTGTTACGATTTCTTAGTCATATATCAGCCCATTCCTTATAATCAATCTGCTTTTAAGCTGCGACAATTGCTGAACGCCTGTTGGATAAAAACTACTGCTGGAAATTCATTAGCTTGGAACTTGCTACTACTGCCACCGTATTTGATTGTTGGAACATATTTCAATTGTGTGTTGTCATCCTTGGAAATTTAATATCTAAAGGCCACACATCGTTCCACAACCATAGTTTGATGATATCGCCACAAGCCAGAGTTATCAAGATATATAGATCAGTTGGAGCTGGAATATTATCGTTGGAAATGGAGTTACTGAAGAGAATCAGCTCTACCATATTATCTACGCCTCTAACAGATAATTTAAAGTATACATATATGACAGAAAAAGGGATGGAAATGTATTCCACACATAGAATAAAATGAGGATATCATCCTAGAAAATTGCACCAAGACGATAGTGATGTGATTGTTACACAAAAATCGGTAATAGTTTCAGGTGGTTTAAAAACGGGGATGTTTCCAACGTTCTAGCGAAATACGCTGAGATGCTGCACGGAATAACCGCAGAACCAACAGCCGTATGATTCCAGTTGTGATCGACCACGGTTCTGACAGTTACGCTTGAGTGCCATGTCTTCACGTCTCATGAATTTTCATTCCTCTTACACTCTGATTTCTATCCGAAAAACTTTCTACAGTTTTTTTTCTTTTCAGATGCAAGTCATGTTGCGTGAAGTGCAGAATTAGTAATCGATTCTGTTTATTATAAGCGGCATAGGCTTTGAAATAATAATTTAAGCTCCAGCAGCTGGTTCAGTTTAAGCTCTACCCGCTGATTCTTATAGTTATATAAGCTCTCACAGTAAGGAATGCCAATGACCTAGTAATCTTTTTTAAGTCGTGGCTAGTCCTAGGTCGCTACTGCTTCGTCGTTCATTGTCGTAAAAAGCGAATCTACAGTGGCCTTACGCGGTTTATGAAGTATTCGTCCGTGCAAGTGCACAATTGCCCACACGTGTGTGAGACAAAAATAGGCAACCTCTCTGACCTTTAATGAGTGGAAAATTGTTGGAGCACGTGTAACGAATACCGACAGGTTGTTCGTTGTATCAATGGCGGTACCACCCAAGGTATTCCCGACAAAATGTCACTGAAGAGTAATACATACTCACAGATCGAGATTACGGCAAGAACCCGTGGATAACAGTGTGATAGAAGTGACGTGAGAGCTCAGCGTTTCGAACCGCCTCTTTCTCCTATCATAGTACGAAGCGACTTGCATGAACTTAATATAAGCAGTCGGATAGCAACAACAATATATCCATGCCTTTGTCTGCTTTCTAAAAAAATGCAAAAAACACCAATGTTAATTTAGCACCTTCCCTGCCTCATGTTTAGTATAACTTTCCGAGTTTTCATCAAAATCTGCAAACAAAAACAAAGCAATGTTTTTCTCATTTGTGAGGCCATAGTGACCGTAGTTGCACACAGGCATTATAATTAGCTTCGATAACTGGAAGTCAACCACAAGAAAATATGTTTTTATATCGCCGTACGCTTTTCGTGTCGTTAAAAACTTAGACAGTTATATGGAATGAAACACATTTGCAATTTACTTCGTAATGAAGTGTACACACATGTAGAAAGCAAATGTATCGAGGAGTTATTTTTACTTACGGCATTTTATGTCCAATTTTCGCTTTGATAATGAAGTGTCGTCAGTTTGCACAATTACAATGTATTTCACCGTTTGGCACTGATGACTTTAGTGGCACTACAGATTTCTTTAAGCGAAATACGGCACTATATAGCACCAATATATTTTGACGCGTGCATAATCCTATCTAAACGTGTGTATTTTCTGTACGACACTATATAGCACCAATATATTTTGGCGTGTGCGTGCGTGCATAATCCTATCTAAACGTGTGCATTTTCTATTTGCAGTGTTGTCAACTCAACCCATTATTACATCACAAATCATCTTTATTTCTTTAGAAATAAAATACTTACATTGGATAGAATTACACCCTATTTGCCCGATAATAAGCAACCATCGTATACAAGCCGCACCTCTAAGTCTAAAAATATTTTGCGCTAAAATGAGGTGTACACTGAGTGATTCTGACATATAACAACACACTGACACCTAAAACAACGGTAGGCTCATGCACCCTCTTCACTATCAGTATCTGTATTCACTTCATCACTCTCATCGTTTTCTTTTCATTCGCTTCCCCACAGTACGCCATCCTCGTTGCCATCCAGACAATTCGATATGCAGCATTTCTTGTACCCATTTATGTTGGACTCTGATGATACAGAGGACATTTTAATCTAGTTATTTTACATTTTCAAATTCTCGAAAAATGTTTTAGCGAATTCTTCTACCAGAGTCCATAAATGTTTTAAATTTTCAGTTTAATTCAACGCTAAGATTTAAGTCTTTGTAGCAGATGTTACTTTCCCCACAGAATCTCATACGCAATATTTTCAGGTTACAGAACCTGATGTACACATCAAGATCTCTTTAAAAATTATGACTAAAGGTCAACAAAAATTAATGAAATACGCATTTTTCTTTTTTTGAGTCGGCATAAGGTAACCCCCTCCCCCTTTGTAGTACACGTTGAAAGTGTACTGATATTGCCAAGACTGTGTTAAAAGCTATTTTAATGTTCTAGACCCTGCTAACATACCCTCTTCAAAAAGTGAGGTATTAATATAAACTAACAACTAACAAATTTTTTTAATGCACTCTGTGGGAAATGCGTTAATTTTACTAGAATTAATTTCACTTGGCGGTGTAGGGACATTACCCTGGGAGCCAATCCTAAAACGTTTTTCGGAGGTTGTCCTTTAACAGCTATTTTATGCCCAAATCTGGCACCTGTAGTTTTTAAATAATTCCTCCGTAGGGTACATTACTACTAGGTGTACCTTTTGTGCCGTAAGCTTACCTTTTACTTCAGCAGTTAAATGTCTAAAACCAGTATGTTTAAAAGAGAATATACAGAATGGAAACTCCGATGCAGTCCATGCGCCAAGAAGTAGTGCGCACACGCGAAGTCTGCCGTGTTGAAACTGGGTAAACAGCTATGACTCAAGCCAAAGGCGAACGGATACGTTTTGTTTATTTTATTAATAATGTATTTTAGCTGCTGGGCTTGCTTACATGTAAGCAGCTGTTTGATTTACTGGAAGTCAGAAATGCATAATGAGCAGTAGTGAGAGAGAAGATCACGAAGAATAGTAACGAGCGGTGTCCACGGAGTGGCTGACAGTAGCAGCACACGAGAAAAATTAGTCTCGCGATTTTCTTACTGTAAACAATAGGAGTTCATTAAACTGTAAAAGATACTGTATGTAAATGAAGCAAAGCTACACAAACAACTCGAGTTAGTTTTTCGGTACAAGTTCCGCTTTAAAAAATTAAAAGCTACTTGTTTTGCATTCGCACGTTTTCTTCGCTACTGTATATAATCCCTCATTTCATTCTGAGGGTACTAAATGGCACACAAATATTGATTTTTTTCATATCTTACAGTTTCCTATTACAGCTCGATGATGAAGTATTTTTTCGATATTGGTCATAGTTACTGTCCTACTGAATTTCTCACTACTCTGCACCAAAAAATACGAGGGGTTTGCATTAAAAATGTGCTCGTTGGCTACTTTACGTTTGGCTCATTTTAGATGATACGTTTCTGTGAACTAAATGTGGCTCAAATATCGAGGTTGCTTTTATAATTGGCGAGAAAGCCCAGTCTGACGAAAGTCATGAGAACACGTAAGTATTATTCACCTTACCTAATACGTTTGTGTGAGGTTATATGACTGCCCAATTCAAAACATCCATATAAATTAAATTTTAAAGCAGCCTACTGTCTTCATTTAAAATAATAGCTACATTACTTACTGCGAATATCTTAGCGTCAGATGTGTTAGATACAGATGATGTACCTATTTGCGACATCTGGGAATCGAACCAGGGTTTCGCGTTTATCGCGAGCGGTCGCCTTCACCACTTCGCTATCCGTGCAGGCCAATTTACGGCGTGATGTGTGATGAAGTCCCATATTCCTTGACAGAACGACGCGGGAGACCCGCATCGCCGTACTAGGCAAAGTCCAAATGGAGGTGGTTTGCCATTGCCTTCCTCCGACCGTAATATGGATGAAAATGATGATGGTGAAGACGACACAACAACACCCAGTCATCTCGAGGCAGGTGAAAATCCCTGACCCCACCGGGAATCCAACCCGGGACCCCGTGCTCTAGAAGCGAGAACGCTACCGCGAGACCACGAGCACGGTAAAGTCTCAATTATCCGCGAGCGGATTATCCCTTCATCGTTTTAGCTGCTGAAAACTTGCTTTTATCCGATTGTGGTCGCCGGTGAACGACAAGGTGACGTTACAGCAAGAGTGTAGTGCACAAACGCACTGCTCGGGTACCTCACGCGCTTGATTATTGTGGGGGGTGGGGGGTGGAGGGGGGTTACTGTGGTCTTTTGGTTTCCTTTAGTACTGAACAATGTCTGGAAAGCGAAAACGTGTTGTGCTGATGACACAGCAGCAACTGGGAATCCTGAACAAACTCTAAGGCCATATTGATACGCGGAATCTGGCACTGATTTACAATGTGTGTGGAACTACGATCCGTGATATCCGGAAAAAAGGATAAAATAATTCAGTTTGTTAGCAGTTCTGATTCATCTACTGGTTCGTCAAAGCGGAAGATTATGAAAATGTCTATGTACGCAGCAAAACTGGATGAAGCCGTACTGGAATGGTTTCAGCAGAAAAAAAGCTGAAGGGACGCTAGTATCTGGTTCAATATGCGCCAAACAGGCCCAATTTCTCTTCCAATCTTGGGGATTGAATGAGATTTTAATGAATCTTCCGGTTGGCTAACAAGATTTAAAAAGTGTAGTGGTATCTGGGGAATTTACGTCAGAGGAAAAAAGTTATGAGCAGATAAAAAGAGTGCTTCTTAATTTTGTAATGATTTCCAAGAGTTTATTGCACCAGAAAATTTACAGCTAGAACAAATATACAGACGCGGACGAAACCAGACTGTTTTGGAAGCGTATAACAACAAAAACTTTAGTTTTCGAGACTGGTTATATAAATCATGTAAGGAAAGCGTAACTGTGTCGAGTTGTGCTTATGGTACGGGATCACAAAGTTAAGCTTCGTACACCTAAAAAACCGCGCTGTCCATTAGTTTCAGCAGCAAGGGGCCTGGGTGGACTGTACAATATTTCAAACGTAGTCCCATAATTACTTTGTGCCACAGGTGCGAGAACATTTTTCGTTGAAGGGCCTACCTGCAAGGGGTGTAAGGTTACTGAACGATGCACCATCGCATCCAATTAACTTTTTCCGAAATCAAATAACGGGATTGCATTCGAAAACGCACCTTAGTGTGACAGCCTTAACTCAGCCATTGGATCAGGGTGTCATTGCTGCCATGAAGAACATTTAGAGCGGAAATCTGCTACAAAAACTTAATGACGAAGGCAGCAATTTTCAAACATTTGACTGTGCTAGACACAGTTTAGGAAATGTCAAACGCGTGACCTAAAGTAAATCGATGAACCATAGCCAAGTCATGGAAAAACACTAATTCTAAAATTGATGAAATCAGTAATTCCGATGAAGAAGACCGCTCATTACCAACGTTAGCTGCTGTTTCTGAAAGTACACTAGGGTATGAAACTGTTGACAACGAAAATATTTCTGAATGGTTTGGTGTGGACCGCACAGAGCCATGTCATGAGACGTTGAGTGATGGTACTGCTGTTCAGCGATTACAAGTGAAATCCGAGGAAGTGAATGACAATGAGGGAGGTGACAACATTCCTCTAGCTCCAGAAACAGTAGTCAGTCACGCAACAGCGCTTCACTGGGCGGAAGGGTTATTGAACTACCTGGAACAGCAAGAAGATGCTCCCATTTCTGACAAGTTGGTGCAGTGTGAATTCGAAGTGTGATCTGTAAAAGGCACGCTCTCTCACTTAGACAGAAATTAATTCCAGAGTATTTTGCTTCGAAGTCATGTAGTACAATACGAAATTGCCCTTCACTCTATTCTTTGCAAGTTTCGTATTCTCACACATAATACGATGAAGAAAGTAGAATTTATTATATACATTATTTACGTGATTTTAATTATGACTAATTTTTTAACAACTGATACATTACCATGTACTATAATTGCGGGTTATCCGCGGGATTCTAGGCACTTCAGTCTGGAACCGCGTGACCGCTACGGTCGCAGGTTCGAATCCTGCCTCGGGCTTGGATGTGTGTGATGTCCTTAGGTTAGTTAGGTTTAAGTAGTTCTAAGTTCTACGGGACTGATGACCACAGATGTTGAGTCCCATAGTGCTCAGGGCCATTTATCCGCGGGATTCGATTATCTGCTGTTGTCAAGTCCGAATTACCGCTGATAATCGAGAGTGAACAGTATTTTGAATTAATTTCGGACGGCTGTCAAACGTCATTAATGACTGTTCATCCACATATGCAAGTAAATAATACCCATGTGTCACATTCAAGCTGAAAATGTGAATGAAAATTCCAGCACTGATACAAACACAAACTCTTTTAGATAGAACAGGTGTTTCTGTTGGAAGTGAAGTTGATGTATCAGCACAAAATCCCAGAAAAGAAAAATTAAGAAGTACAATACAATTGCTGCACGGAAAAAAACCGATATTTACAAAATAATCTAGCTTCATCGTCATATGAAGGTAAACGCAGTGGCTGTTCACTTAAAAGCTTATGTGATAAGCTTTTAACTAAAGATTTATCGCAACTTGTTTCATTAGGGTTCCTTTTCGTAATTTTTGTTGGTGTAGTTCGTTAGAATAGTTCCGTTTCGTAAGTATTTCCATTTCGTAAGGATTTCCATTTCGAACCGTATTACTAAGCAGCATTCGTTTCGCGTTTACCCAGCTTCAATATGGCATCGAGCGCGATGATTGACTTGATACATGTCAAAGGAGCCGCCCCTGTTTTCCTTTCTGTATACTGTCTGTCCTGCGACACCGCGAACGCCGGTGCTCCCCTGGCTAACGTTAGAGGGCATTGCCCGCTTAGCCAATATGCAACAGTTTGAAGCAGACTGTCTCCGCGAGGCTCGAATGCGAAAGAAAAACTCGCGAGAAGTACCATACGGCACAACTTATTTAGGTTAAGTGTAAACTGTCATTTCCTGAGCTATTCCTCTGTCCTCGACACGTCTCCCTGCTGTTCGCTACAGCCTTCTGCCGTTGCTATCTTCTTACAGGCAACCATGTCATCTGCGAACAGCATTATGGAGCTCCCAATGTTATGCACTTCATTTATATACTGTACATAGCAGAGGTCCTATCACACTTCCTTGGAGTAGCCCCGAATTTACCTTTACATCAGTCGGTTATGTTCCGGTAAGAGCAATCTCGAATCGAGTCTCAAATCTGGCCCGACACAAGGTAAACTCTTGCTTTTTCGCTAAACGGCAGTGTGGGACTGTGTCAAGTACCTTGCTGAAGTCAGGTAACACTGCATTAACACGTGCGCCTGTGTAGATAGCACCCTGGATCTAACAGAGAACTGAGTTTCGCAAGATCTCTGTTCGGGCAATCGATGTTGATTTCCATAGGGGAGATTTTCGCTCAATCATAAACGCCCCAAGTCGTGAGCGGAAAATATGTCCTATAATTCTAAAACAGATTGATATATACTTGCATGGATATGGTGCCTATTCTTTTGGACCATATCCATATAAGTATATAGTTCTGGCAATACCGGCCATGACCTCCTCCTGTGCGTATGCACACATATTACCCGAACTCTTGCGGGACTTGGTAAGAATGTCTTCCACTAGTAATGACTGTGTTGGGTAGGGACACTATAGATGTAGTGTGTGGGCATATAAGGTGAGAATGTGGGTCACGCGGGAGGCGTGCGCGAGATAGTGCGACTGCAGGGGCTATCCTCTGTGCCCTCGGTGGCTCATGGATAGAGCGTCTGCCATATGCAGGAGATCCCGGGTTAGAGTCCCGGTCGGGGCAAACATTTTCACCTATCCCCGATGATATATATCAGCAGCTGAAGGTATTAATATATAATTCTAAAAATAGATTGACGTCAGCAACGTAGGCCTACAATTATAATGAGGTGCCAAAATTAATGGGATATCGACATGCACATGTACAGATGACGGTAGTATCGTGTACACAACGTATGGAAGGACAGTGCACTGGCGGGGCTGTCATTTGTACTCAGATGGTTCATATGAAAATGTTTCTGACGGTAGCCGCGCTACGGGAATTAACAGACTCTGAACGCCGAATGGTAGACTTCGTAAGCAATAGAACCCAGTACGTTGTCCTCGATGGTGAGTGTTCATCGAAGGTGAGGGTATCATCTGGAGTGTCCCAGGGAAGTGTGGTAGGTCCACTGATGTTTTCTATCTACATAAATGATCTTTCGGATAGGGTGGATAGCAATGTGCGGCTGTTTGCTGATGATGCTGTGGTGTACTGGAAGGTGCCGTCGTTGAGTGACTGGAGGAGGATACACGATGACTTGGACAGGATTTGTGATTGGTGTAAAGAATGGCAGCTAACTCTAAATATAGATAAATGTAAATTAATGCAGCAGAATAGGAAAAAGACTCCCGTAATGTCTGAATACTCCATTAGTAGTGAAGCGCTTGACACAGTCACGTCGATTAAATATTTGGGCGTAACATTGCAGAGGGATATGAAGTGGGACAAGCATGTAATGGCAACTGTGGGAAGGCGGATAGTCGTCTTCGGTTCATTGGTAGAATTTTGGGGAGATGTGGTTCATCTGTAAAGGAGACCGCTTATAAAACACTAATACGACCTATTCTTGTGTACTGCTCGAGCGTTTGGGATCCCTATCAGGTCGGATTCAGGAAGGACATAGAAGCAATTCAGAGGCGAGCTGCTAGATTTGTTACTGGTAGGTTTGATCATCACGCGAGTGTTACGGAAGTGCTTCAGGAACTCGGGTGGGAGTTTCTAGAGGAAAGAAGGCGTTCTTTTCGTGAACCGCTGCTGAGGAAATTTAGAGAACCAGCATTTGAGGCTGACTGCAGTACAATTTTACTGCCGCCAACTTATATTTCGCGGAAAGACCACAAAGATAAGAGATTAGGGCTCGTACAAAGGCACATAGGCAGTCATTTTTCCCTCGTTCTGTTTGGGAGTGGAACAGGGAGAGAAGATGCTAGTTATGGTACCAGGTACCCTCCGCCACGCACCGTATGGTGGATTGCGGAGTATGTATGTAGATGTAGATAGATGTAGATGGAGCTAGAGACTTGGGACATTCAATTTGCGAAATCGTTACGGAATTCTACATTCCGATATATACAGCTTAAGAGTGTACCGAGAATACCAAATTTCAGGCGTTACCTCTCGCCACCGACAACGCAGTGGCCGACGGCGAACACTTAACGACCGAAAGCAGCGGAATTTACGTTATCAGTGCTAACATACAAGCAAAACTGCGAGAAATGACAGCAGAAATCAATGTGGGACGTACGACGAACGTATCCGCAAGGATAGGGCAGCGAGTTGGGCGTTAACGGGTGCTGACGACCGACGCGAGTACCTTTGCTAACTACACGATTTCGCCTCCAGTGCCTCTCGTGGGTCGTGACCATAACGGCTGGACCCTAGACGACTGGGAAACCATGGCCTTGTCAGATAAGTCGCGACTTCGGTTGGTAAGAGGTGATGGTAGGGTTTGAGTGTGGCGTTGACACCGCGAAGCCGTGGACACAAGTCGTCAACAAGGCACTTTGCAAGCTGGTGGTGGCTCCAAGATGGAATGGGTTGTATTTATACGGAACGGTCTGGGTCCTCTCGTCCAACTGAACCCATCATTGGCTGGAAATGGTTATATTCGGCTACTTTGAGACCACTTGCTTCATGTTCCCGAACAACAATCTAATTTTTATGGATGACAATGAGTCGTGTCACCTGGCCACAATTGTTCGCGATTGGTTTGAAGGATGTTCTGGGCAGTTCGAGCGAATAACATGAAACCCACTGAAAACTTAAGGATTATTATCGAGGTGTCAGTTTGTGAACATAATACTACACCGTCAACGCTTTCGCAAGTATGGGTGTCTGTAGAGGTAGCGTGGCTCAGTATTTCATCAGAGAACTTCCAACGACTTGTTGAGTCCACGCTACGTCGACTTGCTGCACTACGCGGGCAAAAGGAGGTCCGACACCATATGAGATGGACATACACTGACAAGAGTTATGGGATACCATCTATTCTATGATCCCTGTTAACCCTTCTTTGGCAATCGCACATCGGCGAGCGGGTGCCCCGCGTCACATATGGGACCTTGACCTCGGGAAGATGAACGGGGCCCTGTCCCCAGATGTCGTCAGCGATGCAACGGGAAAGATTCAATCTGGCGGTCAGCCTTATACGATGTCACTGAGCCGTTTTTCGACATTCGGTTTCACAAGGGTGTTCATATCCCGCGAGATTAGCAGTGAAACCATAGCGCAGGTTGGAAAAACGACGAGTGCGCGTTACCGGCGAAATTTCAGCTTTTGCGTCTGTCCATATGGATGCACGCACAGCCGCTGGAGCGCCGCCAAGGGTCGGGGCAGAGATGCCAGCCGAAGCACTTTTAATCTGGCAGTACAGAGGAAAGGAGCAGCAGCAGCAGCAGCAGCAGCAGCAGCCGCCACCGCCGTCGCGGACGAGTGGGTGGAAGGAACAATGAAGAGGGAGAGCCAGGCTGTTCTCCCGGGGCACTGCTGGCTGGGCGTGGCCCGCCGACGCTGCCGCCAATCAATAGGGCGGATGGCGTCGCCATGGAGACACGCCCCGGGCCGAGGCAGCCGGGCCAGCACAAGATCCGGAGGCGCGCTCCGCTTTTGTTCCTCCGCACTAATTCGCGTCCTCGGCTGTAGCCGCCTCGAGGCTGCCGGGCAGCCGCCTGCGTTAACTACTCGCTAGTGCGGCCGAGGGGGGGGGGGGTGCCCTCTATTACAGAACTAGCTGGGAAACCCCGCTTTGTCCCGGTATTTATTTATAGCTATACCCGACACTTCGTAGACGTGGGGTTTATTTTTGACTTATAAGCTTCGTTGCAACGAGGGTGATCAGAAAGTAGCAGCCAACTATTTTTATATATATATATTTCACTTACAGATACAAACACGATGTCATTTTACAACACAGCGACCCTCGTTTTCGCTATACCGGGTGATCAAAAAGTCAGTATAAATTTGAGATCTTAATAAACCACGGAATAACGTAGGTAGAGAGGTAAAAATTGACACACATGCTTGGAATGATATGGGGTTTGATTAGAACAAAAAAAACTCCCCATATTGCTAGACGCGTGAAAGATTGCGCGCGTCGTTTGGTGATGATCGTGTGCTCAGCCGCCACTTTCGTCATGCTTGTCCTCCCAGGTCCTCAGACCCCAGTCCGTGCGATTATTGGCTTTGGTGTTACCTGAAGACGCCAGTGTATCGTGATCGACAGACATCTCTAGGGATGATGAAAGACAACATCCGATGCCAATGCCTCACCATAAATCCTAACATGGTTTACAGTGCTGTTCACAACATTATTCCTCGACTACAGCTATTGTTGGGGAATGATGGTGGACATATTGAGCATTTCCTGTAAAGAACATCATCTTTGTCTTACTTTGTTATGCTAATTATTGCTATTCTGATCAGATGAAGCGCCATCTGTCGGACATTTTTTGAACGTCTGTATTTTTTTGGTTCTAATAAAACCCCATTTCATTCGAAGCATGTGTGTCAATTTGTACCTCTCTATCTACACTATTCCGTGATTTATTCAGTTTTCAAATTTATACTGACTTTTTGATCACCCGGTACTTCTCATACCGTTGCACCAACTTTTCTATTCCATTCGAACAATAGGGTTTCGGTTGCGTCCACAACCAAGACTGCTTCTTTAACTTCATCATCACTTTCAAATCGTCGTCCTATGAGAGCGTCCTCCAGGAGTCCAAACACATGGCAATCCGAAGGAGCGAGATCAGGGACGCTGTACGACCTGAAATCTCAAATGACGGCAGAGCTGCAGCGGCGGTGTGGGTGGCTCGCGTTGTCGTCAAGGGTAACAAAGCCGCCTCTAGACAGAAGTCCTCTGCGACGGCACCGTATTGCTGACTTTGGTTCTTTCTCCAGCGTGACGCTGTGCTGGGCACTATTCACTGTGTCACACCTTTGCTGACAGTGCCCCAAAATCGGCCCATTCATATTCCTGAAGAGGGTGAAAAAGACCTTTCCGGCAGAGGGCTGGGACTTTAATTTCTTCTTAGCTGTGGAAGATGTGTATTATTATTCTGAAGACTTTTCTTTTGCTTTCTGGTTGATACCAGGCTTCGTCTCCTTCGACGATACGTGTCAAAAAGTCGTGTCCTCCAGCTTTATATCGCGCCAGAAATGATGCGGCAGCCTGAACAAGCATTGTGTGTTCACTAATGAGCAACCTCTGTACCCGTCGTTCATACAGAAAATAGTATTTGACAACCTCACTAATAATGGTATGAGCGAATCTACACAGACTGGCTAAAGCTTCTGCAGAAATGCACCGGTTCTCACGAATCATTGGGTCAGCGTGTCCCACATTCTCGTCAGTAATGGCCGTGCTGGGACGACCAGAGCGTTGCTCATATGAAACTGACGTACGTCCACTTTTAATGACACCTGCCCACTCTTACACTCTTCACTCACTAATGCAGCTATCTCCATACTTTACTAACATCCTTCTACGGATTTGTCGACGTTTTACGCCCTCCACCTAGAAGAATAGTATTGGTCGATGTTGTTCTACGGTGCACAGAGTTAAGGACACGGCCATTTGTTTTAACTGCCTTTCCTATTCAGCTTGTCATGCTATCTGTTGGCACATGCCCGAACTTTCTCAAAGCATGCATATTCACTTCCCGAGAGTTTCAAACGCCCGACTTATTTATTTATTTATTTACACGTCAAGTTCCGTAGGACCAAACTGAGGAGCAAATCTTCAAGGTCATGGAACGTGTCAGTACATGAACTTACAACATAAAAGTAATACCAGATAAAAATAAATGTTCATGATCCTGAAAAAAAATCAGTCTATAAGTTTAAGTAAACGCTATCAGCAATACAATGAGAATCAGCTTAATTTTTCAAGGAACTGCTCGACAGAATAGAAGGAGTGACCCATGAGGAAACTCTTCCGTTTCGATTTGAAAGCGCGTGGATTACTGCTAAGATTTTTGAATTTGAGTGGCAATTTATTGAAAATGGATGCAGCAGTATACTGCACATCTTTTTGCACAAAAGGAAGTCCGACCCAAATGGAGGTTTGATTTCTGCCGAGTATTAATCGAGTGAAAGCTGCTTATTCTTGGAAATAAACTAATATTGGTAACAAGAAACGACAATAAGGAATATACATATTGAGAGGCCAATGTCAAAATACCCAGACTCGTGAACAGAGGTCGACAAGAGGTTCGTGAACTCTCACCACTTATTGCCCGAACCGCCCGTTTCTGAGCCAAAAATATCCTTCTAGAATCGGAAGAGTTACCCCAAAACATAATACCATACGACATAAGTGAATGAAAATAAGCAAAGTAGACAAATTTACGTGTCGAAGTATCACTAACTTGATACCGTTCGAATAGTGGAATGGCAGTGTTAAGTCTTTGAACAAGATCCTGAACGTGGGCTTTCCACGACAGCTTACTATCTATCTGAACACCTAGAAATTTGAACTCTTCAGTTTCACTAATCATATGCCCATTCTGTGAGATTAAAACGTCAGGTTTTGTTGAACACTTGTTAATTGCATTTAGTACTGATAGTTTGGTCCACGCCCTCAACCCGCAGCGTCTGGCCTTGTGCTTTGTTTATGGTCATGGCATAACATAAGCGCACTGTAAACTTCGCAGATTCAAAGGGATTGGTAAACGGTTTGGAGTAAGCGGAATTCCGATAGCAAAAACTCACTCGCGTCAATTTATGCAAAAATTTCCGCTTCCGTGGTGTTACATTGGAGAGAAGTAACTTCAAGCATCTGTCAGTGAAAGGTTCCGAGAAGTGAGATAACGCATGACGCTCTCCATCAGAAGGACGTCGAGCCACACTTTCGGAAGGAGTTTCCTAACAACGAGTTAAGACCTGGTGTTCTTGAGCTGCAGCAAGAGCCTGATTATTTCCAGTTGCAGCAAATCTCACCTCGCGATCTTCACTGGATTCTTGAGAACACGTAGTACTCAGTTTTTTTAGCCATTCTAGTATATGCAGAAAGTCGAACGTTTCGTAAACAAAACTAAATCAAAATGTGTTACGTAGGAAGCCAGATCACGAAAGCAAACTTAATGGATTTGTTTTTCCTAGTAAAGAATATAAATTAAACCTATCGAAAGAAGCAACGTAATGTTAAGTCCTTAACATACAAAGCGGAATCAGTAAATCCGCATATCCTTTCAAAATAAATTCGCTGTTAGTTTGCACTCGTAAAGATAGGACTGCGACGCTTAATTCTGTCACAGATGCAAACTTCCGAAAATACATCAGTCAATGAGTTACAAAATCTAACTGCGCCGTCTATTGCTTCTTTGGTGTACTACGCAATCAAATGGTTCTTTGGTGTAGTACACTCTCACGATTAAACATACGAGTAGAACCTCTAGATAAAACGTTAAATCGCGATATCTTTTTTCTTGTGATCCGATGTTTATGAGAAAGCCTGTATGTTGCCACCAAGGTAGGCCCAAGTTATCTGTAAAAAGGCCCCGAAACTTCGTCTGGTATTTGGAGATTAGCGTGTTCAGGCAGATCGTAAGACCGTAAAACCGTCGTGTCTGTCGATCAGTAGCAACGACGAACCCGATGTACGGACATCAGATCACAGTTTCAAGTTGCCTATTGGGGGCAATATCAATTTGATTTTCAACACTTCCTATAATTATTGACCGAATTTAAAAATTTAGACTGCTGTTTTACTCATTGTGAGGTATGATCTCAAGTCAGACGTAACACAGTAAGCAAGTACTACAGTTTAGGAACAGTATCTGTCGCGAGGCAGCGTACCTCAGAATGTGAAATTTATCCAGATTACATTCATCTAGATTCGAGAATAATGGAGCTTAGCGGCTTGCAACAATCTTTATACGTAATTTCTGACATTTAAGTAACTTTTTCTCGCTGACGCACTTCCCAAAATGATTTCCACTGTTCGTGCAGTAAATCTGCCGCATCACGCAAGATGGTTTAATTTATCAGTTCTTTACTACTCACTCTACACGCAACACCTTTCGCACACAATATCCTCATATACCATTGAAGGTACTAAATGTCCCAGTCATTGTACGACACTTCACCTCAGGAGAAGCCGTAAGCATTGAGGCGCTTAAAAATGGAGCCCAGGTTATCCACACTGTACCCATCCAGTGTCCTACTAAACACACTAACTCGTTTGTAACGTACGCAGAAGCTTACAGGCTGTTTTTATACATGGGAGTCCGGTTCTTTAAGAAATGGGGGTTACTGGTCGTTTCCATTCGCATGGACGCAGAATTCACCAATGGAATGCAGAACGCTGTATCTCCCTTATGTTAAATTTGTCTTTTTTCTCTGGAACTATTGCACCTAGAACCTCGAAATTGACATGTTTTGTGTAAGCATTGTTATTTCACAGAAATGGAATCAATGTTATCTTATTGATAATGTATTTGAATTTTTTACCATTAAACCATTTTCAATTGAGAAATATTTCCTGTAACCTTCTCTGTTTCCGACAATAGTCATGACAGTTCTTTTCATATTCCAGTCCTGTGGCATCTTTTTACTATTTTATAGGATTTATGAGAATCTGAATATCTGGTTCAGGGGTTTTCGGAATAAAGGTAAATTTAACACTATCGTCTTCTTGCTACCCTTGCATTCTTCGTATTAAGTTCGGCTGTGTACTGAGCCTTGCGTATTCCCATTTCGTGAAGATGCTTATGACCTCTGATTGTATTAACACAGGAGCAATGCCAAGGCCTTCCAGGACCTTTAACTTACCCAGATGACCAAAGTCAAAGAGAATAATTGCTTCACTGATTCCTTACTTCGAAACTTAACATCCCAACAAATACATTCATAGCCTACACGAGTCTATGTACGGTTACTTTTTTTCTGGGTTCAAAGTGAAGACATTTTGTAAGAAAAGCAGAATGTACCAAGTCTACATATTGGGTTAATTGCTTCCAAAACAGCCACTACGTTAGAAGTTTTATGGCGATAAAATACTCTAGTATCTTGCGGCTTTCTAAATTAGGACAACTGAAGGTCTACTGGACATGGAAAATGGAGAGGATTATCACCAATCTATGATCTGTGGAAATATTTTATCCATATGGGCTGTCGTATTTCCCGCAAATTACTTACGTGGTATTTAATTGTGTTACAGTACTACTGAAATTCATTCATAATTTTATCTGATAAGCAACATTAATATTTCTCCATCAAGACTCAAAAACAGTATATCACTGAGCAGAAACTAAACGATAATCAGATAGTTGCTGTGACAACGATACCATCCAAATGATACAAGTTTGAACTTCAACTGAGTCAGAGTCACAGCCTTATGGGTAACGTGCGTTCGAATGAAAATGTACGAAACGTTGTTAGGAACGAAACCGGTTGAAATTTGCGTATGCCATTTAGTGAAGTATCTAGGGTCGTCAATGTGTCGTTGTCACTTCCCCCTGAAAAATTCAAAGCTTTGCCCTCAGCAGACAAGGTGATGCTCACACCCCTTTTCGACGTAAGTTGTCCAGTATTCATATAATTCCCGGAGCACGGAAAAACCATTAACAGCAAAGTGTATTGAGAGACACTATAGACTGCGCTAGTCCATCACGAGCAAATGGCCTGACTGCGCACAGAGGGAGTGATTCTGCTTGGCGGAAACTTTCATTTACAGGTCTCCGAGGTCAGACAAAAGGAAATGGCCTAGTTCACCTGCAAGCAGCTTTACATCCACCCTACAGACTGGACACGTCGTCTTTTACCTTTCCTGTCTATGGTCTCCTGAAAGACGATATCAAAGTTAAGTGTTTCAACTCCGACGGCGAACTGAAGGACACAGTGGAGGACTGGCTTCTGTCACAGCCGCAGAAATTCTGGGAACAGGGAATCGTTCGGCTGGTGAAACAGTGAGTTTTGCTAAGGCCTGTGGTGATTACTTTTGAATGGTGACTTCAACTATACCCACAGTGTTGTTTAGCACCTTTTCTTTTGAACACCATTCATACATCAGAAACATGTCGCCTTGTTTTCGTCGATTGGGTACCAGTTTCGGCACATGTAGTATCTTCAGGCCACACTCGCTTCCGAAGTACGTATTTGACGCAGAATAAATCTAAACTATAGACTAAAACATATAACAAGCTTCGTGTAGTGACCATTATCGCGGCTCTTTGATATCCTATTTGGAAAGTAAGGAACGATCGGTGAGAAATGGAAACCACAATGAAAATTAAAAATGTTTTATTTGCAACAATTAGCTACACCTTCCAGATACTTCTCTACACAGTCGGTGATCGCACATCTGTCGTAGCGTTGTACCAACTTTGCAATACCCTCGTCATGAAAGGCAGCCTCCTGTGCTTTCCCACAGTTTTCTACGCTCGACTGCAGCTTGTTGACTGTGCCAACAGCTCATCTGAGCAGAGATGAAAATCAGAGCGAACCAAGTCTGGAACGTGTGGTGGGTGATCAAACACTTCTCATCGTAAACTCTGTGGGAGTGTTCTCATTGACCCTGCAGTATGCGGCCGAGAACTGTCGTGAAGGAAATGCATAACTGTGATGTGGGGTTGCATGAAATCTGGCGAAATCACTCGGCAGACACCCATACTTGGCGGGAGACGCTATTTTCGATGCATCTTTACGCGCTCACAACTGAGAAGAGCGCTTACCAGAGACATTGCCCAACACATCTGTGCAAAGCTTCATCGGATTTTCACTCTGGCTACCATTTTGAGACGAATGTCCCTTATTTTCCGGATAGCCTAATTGAATTGCAGTATTTCGAAGGAAAATGTCTTTTACGTGCTGCACATTAAGATTTTTAATTTAACTTGTGCACCCAGACGCGTTTCGTCTTAAAGATATCAGCGAGTGTCCTAAAATTTTTTCGTTTGCACATGTAGGTTATCGTTTGCAAATATATGTTATATATTTGGAACAGTTTATTGAAATTTTTATAATAAAAATGGAGTACTTATAAATCAGCGTCTAATTGTCTTTCAACCAGTTCGCCACGTGAGAGAAAGCTGTTTGGCTTACTAATAATGGATTAAAGGGGTGGGCAGGAATCCTGCACGTGTGCGGTGCAGTTAACAGGTGTTCTGCGTGCACACAGGGGCAAGTTGGCCACCCGCGTATCTCCCCTCCGCACCATACCTTCTGTCCGCTCCTTCCTCTGTAATGCGTATTGTTTCCCAGCTTGCTTTATTGAATGAAGGAATAAGGTTATTAGTAGGAGTGCTTAAAAGAAATCATGGTTTGAAAGAGTACCTATTACCTACGATACTTTTTATTTAATTATTACAGGTGGAGTTTACAATACGTCTAATATCTGGAACAAAATTTCTACATACAAACCAAACAGTTACGTAAATTTTCATCACTGATATTTGCTCTTAACCGAGACTTATTAATTCAGCCAATAGTTTTCCAGCTCTCGCTTAATTAAGCGCACTCTCATAACTTGCACGTACCGCTGGGCTATTACTGTTGTCGTGCTGAAAAATTGAAAACAGTGCTCCATGATATGTTAAATCAGTTAGATGAGAGACATGACGAAAGAGAGTCGCAGATCTCTCGTGACAACAGCAACTACGACAGATTCATCTAGTATCGTCAGATCGCTATTCTTAAGCTCAGTCAATTTCCCCATCCGCTCAGAATCCGACAATAAATTGAACTCATCTTTGTGAAATTTATTATAATGGCCTTCAATGCTAAACTTCCGCTGACCAGCGAGAATACTGCCACATATTAAACAGTTCGAATTTTGCACAAAGAAAAAATGATTCTCCCATTACTTTTTAAAAGATAGCAAATCTCCTCTTCTCCGTTTCCTTGATTCACTCTGCATTTTCCGGTTCTTGAAATACAACGTTCACTACGTAGTGGTCGCTTCGCATCTACGTCCGCAGCTTAGCCTGACACTTCACTGCCGCAACCTGCTGGCTGTCGCCACTGCCCCGGTCGACGGTTGCACGCGAGCAGCACACGTGCAGCGCTGTGCGCTCATGAGCCGCGTGCAACGTTTGCCCGCCCCAAAAAATAGACGCTGATCTGTATGTACTTTTCCTCTTTATTATAAAAACTTCAATGCCCTGTTTACTCTACAACCTACATGTGTGCAACATAACCTGTATGTACACTTGAAAAAAATCGTTTGATATTTCCGGACACTCACTGAAGATGCTTTGCAACTAATGCGAAACGCGTCTGATTGCATAAATTAAAGAAAAACACGATGTCCTGCACGCAAAGATGTTTTTGGTTTGAACTAATGCAATCTGAAACACATATCCTCCGCCACACACAGTCAGGTGGCTTGCAGAGTGTGGATGTAGATGTAGATACTTTTTCAGTATTGCGTTGGTCGCTTTTCCACTGGCAATATGTCGGGAATATACAGTGTAATAGGCACCTTGCATCTCCCGTAATCGGAAGTTAGTGTTTGAATACGAACACATGTTTAACTTTCCTAAGAAGATTTTAACAAATTTTGTGCCTTTCATTACCAATGAAACATGTTCCCACGACAGGTTACCGGAACGCCAGCGGAAGTTTGCTCCATACTACTGCTATATATCAACGGTACACTGATATGGTAAACCCTGTTAATGGTTTGGACAATTCTTGTTATTGCAGCTTGCACCAGTTGAATGTGCTGTCTTCAAATTTCACTGTTAACGTTCTGCAGCGCTCAGTTGCGCCTGTCCAGTAGGCAACCCAATCAGCAGACCTGCTAGGCGGGAGAGAGGCTCTATCCACAGACCTGAGGACGTTTTGTAGTTTTTGCGCACTCGTCTTCTGCAACCCCGGATGTACTTATAAATAACCCTGTATTTCCTATCACCACGCCGTCTCTCTCTCTCTCTCTCTCTCTCTCTCTCTCTCTCTCTCTTCCTACCCCCCCCCCCACTCGCCCCCGCCACCGCCGCCCCGACATTGGAAAACCAAAACAGGGCAATTTTTTTTATATTGCCACTTCCGACTACGGTCCTAATGTTATCAGATTAGAAATAGACATTACATTCTGTGATTTCTTCGTTATGTTTTTGTCTGAAAACATTTGATACCCCCGAGTTCTTCTTCTTCTTCTTCTTCTTCTTCTTCTTCTTCTCATCACTTGTGGCTCGGCGCCTTATCTGCCTGCACGGATAGCAGAGGGTGATGCTTTTGTACAATTTAGATTAATTACGTTTGATTTAAACATGAATCAACGTCGTGTGAGGTAATTATTTCCTGCTGTAACCTTGTTTCTAAATGTTTTTTACATACCTGTTACTAATATGGTGGTGATCCGATCCCTTTTAAGGGACACGTGCTATCTTAATGCTAGCATTGAAATACTTACATCTTTCTCCAAGGTCATGCATCAATATTAGTAAGGAACCAACAGTTACATATTGTGCCGACCCATTACTTCGTCCCTGTCTTAAGATAAATTCGTCTGCTCTGTTTCTGCTATCATGTGGGACAAATAACATTTCATCATTTACTCAAAGGGCTGGAGGAATTATTGACGCCACTGTCCGCCCTGTTTCCACCCCTGGTTGCAGCATTCTCAGGATCTTAGAACTTTTGCACGACCGACTTTCCTGTTTCAATTGAATACTCTGAGGCAAGCGAGTCTTAAGCAGAACCCATGGTTTATTTGTGTACTGTGTCTAGCCTGTCAAAAATAGCTTCTGTGCATTTTGCATCTGAACTAAACCGTGAACATGAGGTTATAAGGGCCTTTTTGAAACAAAAAAGATTTAGTGTAGCATGAGTAAGAGAATTAATGAACTAGAAGTGGCAACAGACTTTATTAATTGCAGTAACAAAATTTTTTATTATTATTATTATTATTATTATTATTATTATTATTTACGTCGTTAATAAACGTATTGTAAAATAAGACCACACCAGTGAAACCTCCATTCAAATCCCACGCAACAATAACCAATTAAAAGGAGACATGGTTCTTAAGCAAATGAAAGGTGAAACAGTGCTACAACCAATCAAATTTCATTTACATTTACTGAAAATATAATACTTTCACAAACAATGAGCCATACGAAAATTTCAAAAAGCTTATTGGCTAACTGGTTTATGACTACACTTGGTATTCATACGTAACAGAGGTTCGAAGCCTGTCTTTAATAAACTTCACTTTGAAAATGACCTTCTGCCACTGTTGTTTGATACCGTAAGCAACAGGTATTTCTTACTGCGACCTCGACTCCTAAAACAAAGTTTTATGGATCCTGGTTTGGAAGATATGAGGAACGGGGAATTGGCTTTCCGCGAAATCTAATTACCTCTATTAAAATTCTGCTAATCATAGCATAAATAATATAAAAATAGCGGTTTTGCCAACTGAAGAGGCACACGTTGAAACGGGCGCCACTGGGAGGTGAATGCTGATTTAATTCATACGATTTGTCCGCCTAAAACTTCAGCTGTACAAGTCCTTACGAAGTAATTAGGTCTACGTAAGAGCCAGCACTCAGTATTATACGTTGGAACCTCTCTTTTTCCGGACCTCATTTATCTCGATTCCTGTTCATCCGGACCGATAGGTATTCCGTAATACACTACTTGATAGTCTACTCTGGAAGTAATAGCGGCAACTATTTGAAACAAAAATCATTAATTTAAATTCACCCAACTGCAAGCGACAGTCTGGAACGATGTTAACATTGAATTTTTTAGATCTCCAGTGCCCCTGGTTATTTCGAGTGTAAAATGGAATCAAAGAAGAAGTAGCTGGTGGTGCTCACCAAATTATGGCCGTGTGTTCGTCTGCAACAATGACAGTAGTAATGACGAATTACAAACTTACTAATTACTTCGTAGAAAAGTATATGGTCAAAATTTGGGCGAAAATGATGTTAAATTTCACGTGAACGCACAAATTATACATTACCGGTATGTTTCTGGCATTTAACCCATTAGCAATGTCCTCCTGAAGTTCCGGATTATTCGTATTTGTCGTAATCCGTATCACCTACGGTCCCCACCTAGTCCTGCTTAACGCAGTTCCACTGTATTAAAAGCAATACAAATTTAATTTTTCGTGATGCAGCACCTAGCCTACAACCTATGTAGCCTGCGAGTACCAGTGACCTTTTTGCTATGGCTTCTTCCAACCACTGTGAACTTTATCTTCGTTCTAACCAACTAGGGTTACGTAAAAATTTCAGTTTTTCCTTTCTTTGTTGTACCCTATTTTTCCAGTACCCCATCATCTGCCTCAGTTTTATTCTTTCTTCTATCCACATTGTTCCAGATTCCTTATTTCTTCTGCCTTGAGCACCTCCTAAATTTAGTATTTCAATCTTAAAAATGTTGTTTTTTTAGTATTTCCGAGTCTCTGGCGTTTCTAATTCTTTTCTTATCTCTGTAATCCATTTTACAGGCGATTTGGTTTTCCAGAACGAATATTTGTTCGCTGATAAAATCAGTAACTCGCCACAAGATGTTTAAATTAAAAGTCTTGTTAGTACAGCATCTGCCCTTTCGAAAATCACCCTGATATTCTCCCAGTCGTTTAAGTTTTTTGACCTCTGTCCAGGAGAATGTTTCGTGGCATAAATTCGTAGTTGTGACACCGGTTCCTGTCCGATCACCGAAGTTGAGAGCTGTTGGGTTGGGCCAGCACTTGGATGGGTGACCATCCGCTCTGCAGAGCGCTGTTGGCAAGCGGGGTGCACTCAGCCCTTGTGAGGCAAACTGAGGAACTACTTTATTGAGAAGTAGCGGCTCCGGCCTCGTAAATTGACATACGGCCGGGAGAGCAGTGTGCTGACTATATGTTCCTCCATATCCGCATCCAGTGACGCCTGTGGTCTGAGGAAGACTAGGCGGCCGGTCGGTACCTTTGGGCCTTAATGGCCTGTTCGGGCGAATTTTTGCGTTACTGGCATACATTACAATCCTCTAACGTCTGAGACTGTCTCCATTATCATGTAGCGGGTGGAATAATGCTATTTTCCATATGTTCAATTATTTTAAGTGATAGAAAAGTTTAAGCAAAAAACAAAAACAAACACTGGGACATGGGAGGTGGCGCCGCTGTGACGCAACAGCTGTTCCGCCGGGCGGCAGTCCGTGTGTTGTGCTGCGCGATCCAGAGCGGTGCGCTAGAGTGCTTTGGAGGGGAGGGGGGGGGGGGGATGAACAATGCTGCTCATTATGCGGGCCAGCGCACAAAGCACCCGCCGCCATTGTTGCCGGCCGTGACTTAAGAGCAGGTCTCCCCTGTTCCCTTTGGGAGGCAAATTTCCTGCCGCTGTTTGCACTGTGGCGCCGTGAAAGGGCCCCTGTTTATGCAGACAGCCATACGTGAAACTCCCAGGAAAGATGCTATAGAGACTTCGCGCATAAACCACCGTCTTCTCCTCTTATATGGATTTACATCCTTATCTGCGCAGTTCCTAAGATTATATTTCCGCCTGCAGAATACATACAATGAAGATATTCTGAAGAGTTATTTTCGCCCATAATAAATGAAATGTACTCTACTTCTGTTGCAAACTTGAGACTTCCCTAATCAGGGTGAACACTGCTTTAAAATGCAGGAACTTTTCACTTTAAAAAAAAGTGGCTGGCTATTATACACTAAGGTGGCGAAACCCAATAGACACTTCCCAATATCGTGTCGTGCCTCCTTTTGCCCGGTGCAGTGAAGCAACACGGCGTGGAATGGAATCAACCAAATCTTGGGAAGTCCCCTGCAGAAACGTTGAGCCATGCTACATCGCCAGCCGTCCATAATTGTGAAAATGTTGCCGGTGGAGGATTTTGTGCACGAACTAACCTCTCGATTATGGAGCATAAATGTTCGATGGGTGGCCTAATCATTCGATCGAATTGTCCAGAATGCTCTTCAAATCAATCGCGAACAATTGGTGACATGACATCTTTGTTTGGGAACATGACCTCCTTGAACGGTTGCAAATGGTCTCCAAGTAAACACAGCCCATCCCATTATGGAGCCACACCCGGATGCACAGTACCTTGATGACTACTTCAGTTCATAGCTTCATAGAGTTTGCACCACACACACTAACCCTACCAACAGCTGCTACCGACAAAAATCGGGATGAGTCCGACCAGCTCACGATTTTCCAGTCGTCTATGGTCCAACCGATATAGTCGTAGAGCCCAGGAGAGGCACTGCAGGCGATGTCGTGCTCTTAGCAAAGTCACTCTCGACGGTCGCCTGCTGCCATGGCCCACCGTCGCCAAATTTGGCCGCACTGTCCTAACGGATAAGTTTGTCGTATGTCCTACATTGATTTCTGCAGTTATTTCAGGCAGTGTTGCTTGCCTGTTAGCAGTGACAACTCTACGCAAATGCCGCTGCTTGGGGTGGTTAAGTGAAGGCCGTCGTCCACTGAGTCACCCATGGTAAGAGCTAATGCCTCAAATTTTATATTCTTGGCACACTTTTTTTGCAGTGGATCTCGGAATACTGAATTCCGTAACTATTTCAGTAATGGCCTGTCCCATGCGTCTAGCTCCTACTACCACCCCGCTTTCAAAGTCTTAATTCCAAGAGTAGCTGCCGTAATCATGTTGGAAACCTTTTCACATGAACCACCTAGTACCACTCTGGTACCTCCGCCAATGCACTGTCCTTGTATGCTTCGTGCACGCGATACTACCGTCATCTGTATTTGTGCGTATAGCTATCCGACGACTTGTCACCTCAGTGTATTTTTGCCAAGTGATTTAGTTCACAGGGTGATAGAAAAAGGTATTTTGTGTTCTGACAGGTGATAGTAAGGACCAAAACAAGAAAATCTGTACAGTAAACATAGGCTGTAAAAGGCGATGTAAGAGGTATGGGCAGATGCTCAGCAGGACAGCTCTAATTCCAAAAGCTTCTGTTCAGATGAGCCCGCTGCGTGCATGAAGTCAGTGAATGACGTATTACTTATTTTCTGTTTTCTGCTGCACACTGATTATATTAACCCGTTACTTACATACGCGACTCGTTTCGGCAGTCTGCCGTTTGCAAGTAATCCTGCAGTATACTATAAACAGTTTTTGCATAAAATTATAAAAATGTAAGATTGACGGCTTATGTCTATTTTGGTAGATATTTACGGTTTGTGTGTATAAATGTGTGTTGGAAAGTGTGTAGAGATTGCTTCTCAGTGTCAGAGCTGTTTAAGCTTGTCAGAAATTTATGTATTGTGTGCACTTTTTAATTTGCACCTAAGCTCGTTTGACAACATAATCCACTCCAATGAAAGATCACAATAATTTACAATTGATATTCACGGAATTTCAGCGATAATAGCTACATACAAAGATCACGACCGTGCTTTCACGCTTTTATCAGAGATCACTATATCACCCGGATATAGAGTTCTGATCTCAGAGCATATAACTTCGACGTTCATATACCCTCTTGCCGGCCGTCGTGACCGCCGAGCATGCCATTAAGCATGTATAGTGCACAATTTAGGACTTTTTTGTTACAGATAAAATGATCTTTTTACTAGATGCAGAAAAAGACCTTCGCATATGCTTGGATTAGTCTTGTTTTTTATCCTAAGATTAAGAAAGCGACGAAAATCTCAGTTGTGTAAGTGAATTATTTTAAGATATTTGCAGAGGTGTTTCCATAAGATGAAAGTTAGAATGGATGTAACGCTTGGTGAATAACATTGTGAGACGACGTATCTTTAACATGTAACTAACTTTACCAGTACAATCAACGTTTTGTAATATATTATACGCTTCCCATCTTGATATGGTTTCGGTATCTGTACTGAATTAAGCATAAGTCAGAAAACATACGTGCTTATTTTGTGTGAAGACCTGACACTATGCCATTAACGAATTTCCTTTCTTACAAATGCTTACTAAGCCACTTCACACACACTCTTGTGGAATCGTTAGAAAACTAATGCTGCGTTCGAAATTGTTATTTTGTCTTCCATTCCTGTGGAAGCGGCGAACTACAAGAATTCACAGTGAAAAAAATGTATTCGCTAAAGAACAGTCATTCTGTCGCTTGTTCACAAGAACTGTCAATACATTTTAACTTGTCCACATGTGAAAACGACAACCACTGCTTTATCATCAGGAATTTCTGAGAAACTACGTAAACTGCACTACTACATGCGTAAGGGTAGTACTGCAGTTCGTTGAATGGTCGAAAGCAATGATTTCCGCTATAAAAGAATGAAACTCCAAATGTCAGTTCCATTTCATACAGCAATTAATAAGAGGCACTCTGCTTTCTGTCCCGAGTCACGTGACTTAGATGTTTGTTTCAAGCGTTAACAAGGCAGAGAGAGGGACGTGTGGCCAATGTTATATATGGTCTTTGTCATCTGCATTGTCCGCCATGTTTTAATGAAGCATCCAAATTTCCACCATTCTGTACGTAATAAAGAATTCTTTATTTATGGCTTTGAATTTTTACATCAATATGCGATGAATAGGCTGATGTGGGAGCAGAATCGAAAAATATTTTCATTTTGCGTTCTCGTGGCATTTCTAGGCAGCCGTTTTGCAATAAAGCAAGAAAATAAATACGAGCGTCTTTGGCTGGCACGTTAAGACACCTGATGTTCGATAGCTAGGCACAGAAGCACGTATCAGACTGGCAAAGACATCTTTTACTGAAGCCTGATGTTTGGTGAGGTAAGAAGGCAACGTCATGAAGTCTGTGTATGATACTGCTACAATTTTCTGAAACAAACGAACGAGTCTATCTTCTAAAGTTTTTGTACAGTGAACAGCGCTTCTTTCACGTGTGGCAAGGACTTTTGCACGGAAAATATGACAACTTGTAGTGCCGTTCGGAGTCCATATTATTTGGGCGTTCCTCTATAATCGGTTGGATAAATCAATCAAAAGTCGGAAGCAATGCAACGTCACACCAAGTCCCCACACCCAAAAGCACTGCGGCGATCAACGGAATCTTCGGGTTAAAGACAGCTTTACCTTCACGCTTGACTAGCAAACATTAAATGCAAACCTCTTTGGAGGTACAATGAGCGGTTCTCGCACTACTTACGGCAGCAGAAGGACGTTTACAACCACTTATCCGACACTTAAGCCGTAACCTAGAATTAAGCACTCTTGCCCGTACTTTCTGTGGACCGCGCTGTAATCGCTGCTAATCAGGAAGAGTGGTGCACGTTTAGTTAGAGTGCCGACGCAGTATACCCAACAGAAACGAGACTTCTATTACAATGCAATGCAATTTTTGCGAGTACAGGTAGATGCAGGATTTCCTGTGCCATCTTCATACGATTACAAAGCTGTGTTGCTTATTTTAGGAAGACATAGGGCTCAAGAGGAGAAGCATAGCTATTCCATAAAGAAAAAGGTAGTTTTTCTAAGCTGTTAAATCGAATTGTGGTTTCAAACAATGCGAGAACGGACCTTACGTAAAGTAAGACTAGTACCGCTGCATCTTAAGCACGAGCAATGAATGAGGCAGTACAAATTAGTGTTTAGGTTTAAGGGAACTGCGATTTAAAAGACGAGGCCCTGGCAACGCTGTAACTGCTGCAGCGTGGTCAGGAACAAGAAGCGGAACTCTGAGCTAATGTGACAGCTCCGGCACAGAGCAGTGAGACGAAGCAATGGTGGGGAACGGATAAGCAGATTCAATCAACTTTTTTTTTTTTTAGATAAGCATCAAATTTTATTCAATTTAGGCCTCTTCAATGCGGTATCTAGCGTATTTCTTTCTGTTACTGTTACCTTCATATAAACATGAAAACACGATGTAAAATACTTACAGACGTAAACGACCGCTTTGTTTCGTCCACGACACAAACACCACCAACCGAAAATAACAGAGGACGCAGTAAAATTGTGTGTAATTCCATTCTGTACGTTTGATGTCCAGCCTTATCTTCACAGAACCAGTAAGTAGACGTGCGAGCAACGTTCACTTTAGAGAAGATGTTCAAAGCGACCACCTTGCATTTGCAAACACTTCGCCACTCATCAATCATACTTCGCTGCACCCACCATTGCCAAAGCAGCATATACGCGAGTTATTGGGTCGTGTACATGCATGGGCGGAGTACTATGAAGTAGCCACACTTTTTCCTTTAAGTGTCACCACGAATAAAATGTCTTGTGGATTAAGGTCCAGGACAGAACACTGGAACTCTACGACCAGTCCATTCCCTGGAAACGCTTCATTTAAATAGTTAAGCACATTCATTCCAAAGTGTGGTGGTATATCATCACGCTGAAACCATAGCCATCAACAAACACCCGGTTTTCTAATGCGTCACGCAAATTACTGGCAGAAACGCACGACACAGGCAGGGGCGTTTTCGACTTGTCTAGTCATAGGTAAGGGCCCAAAAGCACTCCTCCCACGATTTCAGCCCACAGGTTTACCTCAAAGTGTGCCTGAAAGCCACATTCATGCATGACATGGGTTGTGTTACGACCAATAATGGTTATTGTGGAGGTTGAAAATATCTCCACGAGTGAAGCTACATTCGTCAGTCCACATCATATTAGTTATAAAATGTTACCTTGCACTTGGCGGAAAAGCCAATCACAAAACTGTACTCGTTGAATGCTCTCTACTGGCCACTGGTGTTTAACATGTAATGATGTGGGTGCAGTTCTTTATGGAACAACATTTCAAACAACCAGTCTTTGAGATAGCTGGAACTGCTTTGCAATATTACAAGTACTTCGCCGAGGTGGTTGGTGAATGGTTTCAAGGACCTCGTCCTCTGTTTGTGGAGTACGTCCAGTCGTTGGACGACATCTGTCCATTACATGTAGACGAAGAGTTTCAGTTTCCCGAGGGCATTAATCTAGGCGAGACAAAATGTTCTTATTGGGATGGTGCCTCTGAAGGTACCATGCAGCATACGCACAAGCAGCAGCAGCAGCTGCTTGGTTATCGGACATATCTAGTACCAAAAGCATATCGACGTACTCATCGTTTGTGTACTCCATCGGGATGCTGCCCTAAATGAACTTGACAGTACCAGTTATGGTTGCACACAGCGTGGTTAGTAGACACATGCATGTAGTTTAAGGGATCCCACTGTGATGTGACAAGATGTCCTGCAAATGTCTAGTCAATGAGCGACAATGGCTAGTATAGTAGGGATGGGTTGTGCACATTGGGTATTGATGCCATAAACCCACAACGAATGGCAGCAGGTGACCGTAAATCATAAACTGCCTTCTTGGTCCCTTCATGACCTCACAGTACATTGACAACATTGTTTTCCAGTGGAATTGTAGCGGTTTTTTCCATCATTTGGCTTTTAAGCACTTCCCCTGCTTTGTGCAGTGCCCTTAAGAAGACATGGTTTCCAGCAATACAAACGCTGGCCCTTCATGGATAGTAGGGATATTGTAAGACTCGTGGTACCTATGACAGAGTGTCGGGCGGAATTTGCACATATGTTCTGGACACACTATATAGCGAACTTTGGCCCATTAATGCACCTTTGGAAGAGGCTGTGACTGTTTGGGTAATGGCATTTCAAGATATTACCATACGCATGGTTTGCCTTTCTCCCCAATGATGGAATGTCTCTAAACATATTGTGTGCACTGGTTTTCAGCTCCCCCTCCTTTCCTAATCTTGGGCGATTTCAACGCCCATAACCTCTGTGGGGTGGAACCATGATCACTGGCCATAGTAAATACCTCAAAAACGTACTGGCAGAACCTCACGTTTGCCTCTTGAATACTGGTACCCCCACACACTGCAGCGTAGTGCACGGAACCTTCTCGGACATTGATCTTTCCATTTACAGTATTTGTCTCTTCCTTCCATTCGCTAGAGTCCACAATAACCTGTGTGGTAGCGACGCCTTTTCGATCTTCCTATCCCTCCTCTTCCTGTCGCCAAACATTTTGCTGTGCATTATGCTCAAGCCACTGCGTCTGAGAATTATCAGCATGCCTTTTGTGTCCTAAAACAGTAGGTGGAGCTACAGTAATTCTATAAAGAAGGGAACACTCCGTGCAGAATGTCAAATGAAACCTTTCAGCCGTCTAGTTTCCAGATTTATTTTATTTGGCTACCAGTTTGGACGATTTAATACATCATCTTCAGGCCCCTAATCGCTATAGCAAGCAGAAATCTAATACCAGTACTGCTGGCCCATGTTTTGCCTACAACCGAGGTGGAATCTTCCTACACGTCGGTCGGGGGCCTCAGGAGGGAGTAGTAAATCGCCGGAACTGGTAGCCAAATAAAATAAGTTTGGGAACTAGACGGCTGAAAGGTTTTTCATTTGACATCCTGTATCGGACACCCAAGTCCTGCAACCGTCTCTGAGAAGATGGACATACAGAGACAGTATAGAGTTCTGCAGGACCTGTTCTCTTGAATAGGTGTGAAGCACCGGCTCGAACCCGGAAAGTACAGTGTAACAAAAAGCTCTGGATAAAAATCTGGAGTGGACCCCAGAGGGAGAACTCATCTAAGACAGCGAGGATGTGCTGTAACCATATGGTGTCATAAGGCTTTTGCAGGTCGAAGAAGACTGCTATAAGGTGTTGACATCGGGCAAAAGCTGTTCAGATGACTGACTCTAGGTAAACCCTGGTTATCAATAGTGGAAAACGGTGCAATCTGTCTAGCAGGGACATGTTGCTTTCCACAGTAGATACAGGTGGGGGGGAGGGGTCACAAGGAGCGTTCGTATGTAGCTCTCGTCCACAATCTCTGAAGGTTGGGACTAGCATTACAACGTGAAGACATGTACCCGAATTTCAGGAACACTTCAAGCACCGAATTGGGGAGGCAGGAACACACAGTTTCATAACACATCGGTATACCTCATCGTTACGTTTTTAGGCAATGATTCACCCTCAAAGGCCATGATGAAGGCACTGTATCGGCCCTATTGTCCTTTGGCCCCCTACCGTGCAGGGTTGTGTATTATCTCAGTAAAGGGAACGGTGCAAAGATGGAATGACACAAAGGTGGAGCATACAGCGCATTGGGCGACCTTCCCTGAACGATCCGCACTACTTCATTATTTTGGAAATTGGTGGCAGGTCAAACCCAACAATGGGGACCATCCGTTTATTTAATGAAAAGTTGTAGAAAACGCCGGAATTGGAAACTCGAGCCCCAAATCATAAACCAGGTCCAAGCAAGTTATGCACCAAGAAATCCATCTGATAGATAATCGGAGGGGAAAGGGATAGATAGTGGAAGCATAAGCTTGCAGCGCGGAAAGGAAGTAATGTTGCACATGTTGCGCCCCGTGGTAGCCAAGCACGTGCTTATAGAAAGAGTGCTCTGAGAGGACCTCTTTTTCATACATGTATTTTCGATATGCACCCTATCTTATGGATGAGGAATTGCTTGCCGACCCCGAAGTGTGGCATTTTCTCTTCGCACTGTATTTGCCTAGTTTTTTTACATTCCTGCGGGAGCGGTTGTGGCACCAGTACAGATGCTGACGATCTATGTCAGTCTGACGCAGTGTCGACCCACGCAGAACAATCGCAACATGTGTGTGGGCTAAAAACAGGCCTCCACAACAGCAGTCACAACAGACATGCACTCCTGGTGGAAACAATGGATGTGTCGTCCTTTACACGCTCACAAGTTTGCAGGCTCATCTCAGAGACAGGATTTCAACATACGAACAACTGCGTGTGAATGAATAGCAGACTGAAAATTTTGCATTTGTTCAGCCTGTGCTACGTCTGGCGGCGCTTGAACTGACGCAGACCACATGTGTTGGCCACATGAAGTGCTTTAGTACATCATAAATGGAACGACATGCTTTCGGAATCGTGCAGCTGAACGATGTAGGTCGTCTCACAGAAGAAAATTTCAGGTAATCATAGCTTCTGCCAGTTGCCAAGAACCTCAATACTACTGAAAGGCCTTCGTAAGCACTTGTCTGTTTTCCCATTACAGTGTCATTCCTCCTTCCTTACAGTGTAAGGCACTGCAACAATAGAAAGAATATCTTCGTCTGAGGTAGTTAAACCAGTCCCATTTTCCGATTTTACAATTTTTAGCTTCTTCTAAAGATAAACATGCGGAGGCGTTACACGGTTTAGAACGCACACCTTTGTCCATCTTCTCTGCTCGGAAATTTTCCTTTTTACGATCTCCGAAATAATAGGATAGACAGGTTAATTATCTTGTAAGCAAATTTACTTATTTGGCTATCGTCAGAAAATACACAACTCTCGTGCTACCGATTAAGAGCTGCGAAATCAACTCTGTGGATGGAAGACGTACATGCGAATCGAATACTGCAGACCTGACGTGCAGACTGTCGTTGCTAAGATAGCCTGCTCAGACAAACCTGAGCGTTTAAAAGGCCATTATGTCTCAGATTTTATCCACACCTGGCGTGGTAAAAGAACTCAAAACGTTTTATGAATGAACTTCCTCCCTATAAAACGTACTTCTCAACGCACAAATAACGAAATCTTAACTGTAGGAAAGGTAGATGCCAGGCAGATTAATCTAACGAATTATCTTAAGGAAGTATCCTAAAGAAAGTCAGTTCACCAAAGGAGTAGGCCTTTTACAAAACCCTAGATCACCCAATCCTTTAGTATTGTCAAGGGTTTGCTAATGATGCACGAGGGGGTCACAAAAATATTTAACGAACTCCAACTGGTGACGTTACGAAAAAAGCACATAGTATAACACAAAGACTTGTTCTCAAAACTCTTACGTTATTATGCTGGTCATCGGTATTCAGCTCTAAGTGGCAATCATATCAGAAGACAGTTCTACTCCAGTCACTCCGGACTGCGGTGGGATACCAACTTGCCCGCCATACGGCTTAACATCGTCTGAAGTGCCATTTCATTTTCATAGCAGAATCCCTTTGACTTATCCGCGATGGCCTTACAGCACAGCGGTACGACATTCTACGCTCCGTTTTGTTGCCTTTCATGTGTGAGGTAAGGGGCGAGTTGCGGCGCCCTGGAAATATTCTAAGTTCAGAGTTGGCGGCCACCGCTCGGGACGCGCGGCAGGGACGAGCTCGTCAGCATCCGCGTGGTGCCTCACAACGGCCGGAGCACGTGGTCCATCGAGCACGTGGCTGGGAATTCCTTGGTGACGCTGTGTGCCGGGAGGGCCAAAAATGGCGGACTTTGTCAAACCTTAATGGCAGACATTTCACAGTTCGTATAGAATTTAATAGTAGCCAGATGAATCGTGATACCTCAAAAAGAAACATGTACATTACAATTACTTGCACGACGATTCTGATGGTGTGATCAGATTATCAATGTCTTAATTAGTTTAAAGTTTAGTTTATAGAAATAACAGCCAGCAACGAATTTCCAAAATCCAAACGCTTCATCCGATTTCGTCGATCCACGTGTCTTTAGAAAGCTATTAGTGTAAACCTAAATTGGTATAACTTACAACCATGTAAATTGAATAGTACATGAGTTATTGGAGGTCAAAGTGGCCGATAACTATCGATCGCGTCAGGCCGTAAGTACTCCACAGTTACAAGAAGAAAGGGTAGCAGTATGCTTATGAATGTATCTATTCATCTATGTCTTTGTTTATATCCGATATATACTATTCAGGAAGAAGTTGGTTAAATATTTACTGCGTTTTAGAGAGCACAGAGACATTATGCTACTGGCTTTCCTTTTGTTGCTATTCCTTTGATAAATGTTTATTTAATTTGTTTATGTATTTAATAATGTGTTAGAGATTGTTTATGGTCCAGCCGTAAGAATATTTATAATATTTATTTAATTTCAAGTTTTTTATATGTAAATCCAGTATTTGGTATGTGTTTCAATATGTTGATGAGTGCACGTTGGCTTGAAGTGGAGGAAGCGCTCTAGCCAATCACAGCGCTCGTTACTAAGGTTGGAGGTTGGAGAGGAGCGTAGTTTCCAGAGAGAACAGGAGGAGGGTAGTTCTGGAAGTGCGGCAGTGCTGGGGAGTACGGCACAGGACACTGGAAGTACTGGGCGCGACGGACGCGGAGTCGGCGGGAAGATTGAGTGTGGAGCGGTTTGCGCGTGGGTCGCGGCAGATCGAAATATTTCGGAGTGCCAACTTGTGCTCTTGTGAGATTTTCGTGGCTTCTGCAATGAAGACGTAGTACGCGTTTGGAAGTGAATATCTCGCGAGTTATGTTGTTGTTCATAATTACGTGCAGTAGGAATCTATTGTTTCCTGTTATTCAACGTATATTTTATTTAATTGCTGGAACATCGACACCAGTAAGTGTTTTGCAGAAATATACCGCATTCTCAAAAGTACCTCTACTGTCGTACACATCATTTAAAGTAGTTGAGATAGTACCTGCCGATTTTATTTAATTGCAATCTTTCATTTATAAATTTGTGTGTTACATTCATAATTCGCAATTGCCGAGTGATAGAAACCTTCGACCATTCGGTTCATGTGTGTATTCTTATCGTATACAGTAGACTCAGCAGTATTTGGCCTGTAATGCGGCAACTACGTATCCCAGCCCCTAGACAACGAAACCAGCCAAAACTTTTAATATTGCAACTCCGAGTCGGAGGGTACGTAGTTGAGGGCCAACAACATCACTTCATTTCATTTATTATTGATTGAAAACCCGCACATGGCAAGCCATATATTGTGTGTGTGTGTGTGTGTGTGTGTGTGTGTGTGTGTGTGTGTGAGCGCGCGCGCGCGCGCGCGCAATATGGGGCACTCATCCATCGACGTGTGGCTACAAATCAGATGTCAGTTGATACTTGCATCCGTAAAATACATAGATTCTTGCACTACGCGTGGGTTACCATACAGCATCGCTGGCTTAGCTGTCAACCGTAACTGTCAAGACTACAACAATATGTCCATCGATCAAACACTCAAGATGACGCTTCTAACAGCAGCAGTCGTAAGTGAAAATTAAATGAGCGACAAATAAAATTAGACTCCAATTTAATTTCCATACGCAGCAATAATATTACGCGACAGCGCCACGGGGCAATATGGATATAGCATGAAGATGGCCACAGAGCTGAAACGGCCTATTGTTACTGTGTATTCTGCAGCAATAGAACATCAATTGTAGCAGCATTCTGGTTCAATACTATTATTACAGTGTCTTGTAATGACATCTACCATGCTGTGGGCCCAAGAGAAAAATTGTAAATCGAAAACAATTAACTGTATTTCATAATAATTCTTTAGTTTGCTTTAGGTTCATTAATTTTGAGTTTGAGGATGTATGCAGGTGGTAGCGCCTAGAACCGCTCGCCTACTCCGGCAGGCTGGTGATGTTTCCTTTTAAATAATGCATTGAGTTATATGAACGTGCCTAGACGACGCAGGCTAAAACATACAAACTTTGTGATAAAACATGCTTGGCTGCTGCTGCGTGACACATGTAGACAGCAGTCTGCGGTTAATCGGCTTGTGCATTAGGCCTTTCCGTCCTTCATGATAACACGGCTTACGTCACTTCAGTACGTGAGACCTGAGTAACGCTAAAATAGAAGCGTTCGGTGCGTCCTCTCTCAGCACTAACATCTTTTAAAATAAAGTTTTTGCCTAACATGCCATCAAAAATTACAGCGTGCGACGGCCCTCTTTCTGTAGGTCGGTTATAGTAACGAACTCTCAGTCTGTCGTTGCTTCCACCACACTACGAGGGTGGTTTGGTCAGTCTGGTAAATTCTCGTGAAAGAATGGAACACTGCTGTTGCGCCTTCATGGTTGGTAAGCTTTATTATTTCAAGGATGGAGAAAATAATTTCAACAATCTACAGCATAAGTTCATTGTTGACAGCAGATTGAATTTCTCAGTGTGTCGACTGCGACTGAAATGTAGAAAAGCGCGTTTCATGCTGTTACTAAACATTTTCGCACAAATCACAACGCAACTGGACGAAATTCACGCGGATTCTGCACCATCGTCTAAGACCATTTATTTTTCGATTAACGAATTTAAACGTGGCCCGACAGGCACCAAAGACGAAACGCGCTCCGGCCGTCCTATTGAGGTCATTACAAAGAAAATCACTGACAAAATCCATGGTATGGTAATGTTAAGACCGCCGAATACAAATTCGTGAGACTGAGTAATATCCTGCACGGAGAACTGGCTGTGAAGAAGCTGCGTGCGAGGTGGATGCCTCGATTGCGCACAGTCGACCAAAACTGCATCCGGCACAACATTTCAACACAGTGTCTGGCGAGGTTTAATTGCAATCCACAAGACTTTTTGGGCCGATTTGATGCTGTTGATGAAACCTGGATCTAGCATTACACACCACAGTCAAAGCGGCAGTCAAAACATTGCACAAAGGCTGGTGAAAGTGCACCGGAGAAGGCAAAGACTATTTTGTCAGCTGGTAAGATGATCACTGATTTTGGGATTCCGAAGGAAAAATCCTCGAAGATTAGGAAAACGGACAGAACCACAACTCGACCCTATTATGCTTCACTGTTGGATCGTCTGAAACTTGGGTGCGCTCTTTCACCAGGATAATGCACCATCCCATATATCAGCGATAACAATGGCTGAAGTTCATGAACTGGGCTTTCAATTGGTTCCCTTCATCCAGCTTATTCACCAGACCTAGCCCAAGTGACTTTTTCCTGTTCTGTAACTTTAAACTTTGGCTTGCTGGGAAAAAATTTTCATCAAACGAGAAAGTCATAGTTTTAGTCAATGAGTATTTTGCAGAGTTTGCAGATCTCATTTTTCCGATGGGATCAGAAAGTTGGAGGATCACACACTATTATCATGAAGTAATGTGAATTGCTTAGTAATCATTTTTCTTGCCTTTTACAAGAATTACCAGACCACCCTCGTGCAACACACTTTGTAAAACGGCACATGGAAATCTCTAGGTTGTGTTACTAGAACACAATGGCATTACTATAGATGATATTTCAAGTTATCTGAATCAAGCCGCTTACAAAAATCGTTTAAAATATTAGTTCAAAGTACAGGGGGTGGGAAAAAATATGGAAACATCACAAACACATTACCTGCCTAATAAGGTGTAGAAAACTCGTTGGCATTTGAAACAGCTTCCAGTGGTCTCTGAACAGACGAGTACAGGTTCTACATGGTTTTCAGGGGTATCTTATACCAGTCTTCCTCCAAAATTGTGACAAGTTCAGGTAACGATGATTGAAGTGGGTAGGATCAAGCACCCTTCTCCCCATAGCCACCCCACAGGCATAATAATATTGAGATCTGACGACTGCTGTGGCCAGGGAAGTTGCGACACTTCAACCTTGTGCTCACAAAACCAATCCTGGGCGATGGCATCTGTGTGAACGGGGGATCCGTTGTCTTTAAAGGCAGCATCACCAATGGGGAACGAACATTGTACCATTGGATGAACCTAATCAGCAATACTGACCTTATGACTTACCTTAGAAGACAGATTAAGGAAAGGCAAACCTACGCTTCTAGCATTTGTAGACTTAGAGAAAGCTTTTGACAATGTTGACTGGAATACTCTCTTTCAAATTCTAACGGTGGCAAGCGTAAAAACAGGGAGCGAAAGGCTATTTACAATTTGTGCAGAAACCAGATGGCAGTTATAAGAGTCGAGGGACATGAAAGGGAAGCAGTGGTTGGGAAGGGAGTGGGACAGGGTTGTAGTCTCTCCCCGATGTTATTCAATCTGTATATTGAGCAAGCAGTGAAGGAAACAAAAGAAAAGTTCGGAGTAGGTATTAAAATCCATGGAGAAGAAATAAAAGATTTGAGGTTCGCCAATGACATTGTAATTCTGTCAGAGACAGCAAAGGACTTGGAAGAGCAGTTGAACGGGACTGATCAGTGGCTTGAAAGGATGATATAAGATGAACATCAACAAAAGCAAACGAGGATAATGGAATGTAGTCAAATTAAGTCTGGTGATGCTGAGGGAATTAGATTAGGAAATGACACATTAAAATAGTAAAGGAGTTTTGCTATTTGGGGAGCAAAATAACTGATGATGGTCGAAGTAGAGAGGATATAAAATCTAGACTGGCAATGGCAAGAAAAGCGTTTCTGAAGAAGAGAAATTTGTTAACATCGAGTATAGATTTAAGTGTCAGGAAGTCGTTTCTGAAGGTATTTGCATGGAGTGTAGCCATGTATGGAAGTGAAACATGGACGATAAATAGTTTGGACAAGAAGAGAATAGAAGCTTTTGAAATGTGGTGCTACAGAAGTATGCTGGAGATTAGATAACTAATGAGGAGGTATTGAATAGAATTGGGGAGGAGTTTGTGGCACAACTTGACAAGAAGAAGGGACCGGTTGGTAGGACAAATTTAGCATTGGATGGCAGTGTGGAGGGTAAAAATCGCAGAGGCAGACCAAGAGATGAAAACACTAAGCAGATTCAGAAGGATGTAGGTTGCAGTAGGTACTGGGAGATGATGAAACTTGCACAGGGTAGAGTAGCATGGAGAGCTGCATTAAACCAGTCTCAGGACTGAAGAAAACACCAACAACAACAACAACAATCAGCCAAAATGGTCTCTCAATTCTTGCCAACAATGCGCCCTTACAGTTCCACGTGGCGCAGATATGGCTGACCAGAATCATTATAGAACCCCTCGCATGTTTTTTTCTTGGGACGTATCTATCAGGAGAAGGAAGCAACGTAAAAAAGGACCCATTCGACCAAATAACTTTCTTACATTACTCGGAAGTCAGTTTGGCTTCTTAAACGTGTTTTTATGTTAGCAGTATTTGATCAACAATGAGTGGTTTTTTAATTCCAACTCACCCTACAATTCCGTGCTTATGCGCTGGAATTCGTGTTATTTTGCTGCTGACAGGGGTGCGAATGGATATTCCGTTCCACAGTGACTTCCGTAGCCGATGTCGCCTTACTTTTCCTCTCAATGATCTTCAATGACCGTCTGTCACCATAATTGAACACACACTTTCGTCCACGTTGTGACTTAGCGGACGATGATTCTCGCTTTCCTTGTAGGCTGTGCACCTTGATACACCGAATACTTCGGCCACCTTTGTTACGGGAGTACTCATCAGAGGAGGACCAACGATTTGCCCACGTTCAGAAACACTTAGCTCCGACATATGAACTCTAAACTACACAACATTTATGACCACGACCGACACTTGCAAAGTATTTAGAGCATTTGTACAGGTGACATTTGTGGTTAAATACAAGAGCGTAACTTGCATGCTTGGCTGGCATGTGCACTTATGTTCAAGCATGCATTTTTCGCGCTTTCTCCACATTTTTGTCTAACCCCTGCATCTCAATCAATATAGCAAACTGTTTTATTTCTTTTGTGTGTCAACTACTAATCTAATTCCCTCGGCGTCGCCTGATTTAATTTGACAATGCCCCATTACTCTTGTTACAATTTTCTTGTTGTTCCTCTTTTCAAGACTGTTGAGAAACACCTGCTACGACCACATTGTGAAGGTCTACTTGCAGTTTTACTGTGCACGAGTATGACATCGAGTTCGCTCTTTCACGAACCATCAAACACTTAACGAGCGCTCAGCCACTGGAGACAATGAATCGCCTGTTTTATGACGAGCGTGCGGTTCTGCAAGCATGTTGGTAAGACCCTAGAATGTTTTTCGAGAGAAGCGGGCTTCTAAATCTGGATGACCGGGCGGAGATTTGGTGTTTTCGGAAGCCGTCAAAACAAATTTTGAAGTGGTTCAGTTGAAAAGATCAATGCCAATTTCACTTCCCCCGTCACTGTACTACCTGAGCTTGTGCTGCGTCTAGAAGTCCACCTCAACCTCGTCATGTTAAACGCTAACCCTCACCTTCGTTTTTTTATTCTTTTTTTCGGAATATAAACGATTTAGAAGACAATCTGAGCTGTCCTCTTGGATAGTTCGCAGATGATAATGTCGTTTACTGCCCAGTGAAGTCATTCGAAGATCGAAACTGCAACATGATTTAGGCACATGTCTGTGTGGTGAAAGACGTGTCAATTGACCCTGAAGAAAGGAAAGCGAGACATCTTCCACATGAGTACTAACAGAAATCAGTTAAATTTCTGTTGCACGACACATCACACAAATTTAAAGGTTGACGATTCAACTAAATACCTCGGGATTTTCATTGTAAACAACTTAAATTGGAACCATCATACAGAATATGTGGAGAAAGCGAACCGAAGACTCAGTTTTACTCGCAGAACACTTGGAAAATACAACACATGTACTGAAGAGGCTAACTACGTATTTCCGTCGTATTCTGGAGCACTGCTGTGCACATTGACGGAGGACACTGGAAAAGCAAACACTATCAGTTTGTTACTCGCGAAGGAATTTAGTCTGAGTGATTGAAACCTGCTGTAATCTGACAACACAAACAAGTAAGATTGCCAAGTATCCAGATTCAGATGGGACTGTTCCAATCTGACTGCACTTACACCAAAACGGACATTATTTCACGTAATACAGTCTTTCGAATACCTTGCGAACTTAAATTAAGAGGAAGACTTGCACACTACTCATTTACGTGTGTGTGTGTGTGTGTGTGTGTGTGTGTGTGTGTGTGTGTGTGTGTTTTTGGAGCTTACGGGCTCTCAACGAGAAGGTTATACATATACTGCTTTATATACACACTGAAGAGACAAAGGAACTGGTACACATGCCTAATATGGTGTAGGGTCTCCACGAGCACGCGGAACTGCCGTAAGTAGTGCTGGAGAGAACTGACACCATGAATCCTGCTGGACTGTCCATAGCTCCTCAAGTTTACGAAGGGGTGGAGATCTCTTCTGAGCACCACGATGCAAGGAATTCCAGATACGTTCAATAAAATTCATGTATGGGGAGTTTGGTGGACAGCGGAAGTGTTTAAACTCAGAAGAGTGTTCCTGGAGCCACTCCGTAGCAATCCTGGATGTGTGGGGTGTAGCATTTTCCTGCTGGAAATGCAGAAGTCCGTCGGAATACACGATGGACGCGAATGGATTCAGGTGATCAGACAGGATGCTTACTTATGTGTCACCTGTTAGAGTCTTGTCTAGACATATCAGGGGTCCCACATCCCTCCAACTACACACGCCCACACCATTACAGAGCCTCTACCGGCTTTAACAGTTCCCTGCTGACATGCAGGCTCCATGGATTCATGAGGTGGTCCACGTCCACCCGCTCGGAACAATTTGAAACGAGTCCCGTCCGACTAGGCAACATGTTTCCAGTCATCAGTAGTCCATGTCGGTGTTGACGGGCCCAGGCGATGCGTGCAGTCATTAAGGGTACACTAGTGGACGCTCGACTCCCAAAGCCAATATTGATCATATTTCGTTGAATGGTTCGCAAGCTGACATTTGTTCCACGCCCAGCATTGAAACCTGCAGCAATTTGCGATACGGTTGCACATGTGTCACGCTGAACGATTCTCTGCAGTCGTCGTTGATCCCGTTCTTGTAGGATCTTTTTCGGGCCGCAGTGATGTCGGAGATTTGATGTTTTACCGGATTCCTGACATTCGTGAAATGGTCGTACAGGAAAATCCCCATTTCATCGCTACCTCGGAGATGCTGTGTCTCATCGCTCGAGCGCCAACTATAGCACCACGTTCAAACTCACTTAAATCTTGATAACCTGCCATTGAAGCAGCAGTAACCGATCTAATAACTGCATAAGACACTAGTTATCTTATATAGGCGTTGCCGACCGAAACGCCATATTCTGCCTGTTTACATATCTCTGTATTTGAATATGCATGCCTATACCAGTTACTTTGCAGCATCAGTGTATATAACACATTACATATATTAAAAGAAACGAATGTGGATAAAACTTCTAGAATTCCTGTTACACAGTGAAAAGACAGCCTATAAAGAAACAGTCGTCCACTAATTCCCACCCCACTCACTTTCATCCACGTAATCACTTCTGGCAGGCCTTATACAGCGGGGAAGAGTGACAGGTGTCGAAGGAGAAGTAAGACCACAGAAAAGCTAAAAGAAAAGCAGGGAGAAATGTGACTGGCTGACCACTTACAAAAAACATGGGTAAGTCAGTCACCTTGTTAACACATTAAGAGCATCTCCCGAAAATTTTTGGAGATACGTTTGACATCACAAAATCTTAAAACTCTAACCACGCTCGTTTCAGTGTCACTGAACAGAGGGCAAATTTGCCGCTGCCCTCTTGTCCGAAAATAAAACACAGTCCACTAAAAGTGGCGTGCAGTTATCTGTACCCCAAAAGCACCACACATTGGAGAATCCTCTCACCGGAGCACGAAGCCATGCGTCATAGGGCTGTGGCCTAAGCGAAAACGAGTAAGCAGAACCTCGTCTCGTCTTCGTGGTCGCGTAGTAGGCTTTACTACACGCAGCTTATTATCAGTTACTTCCATCCACTCTTCTTCACATCGGCGCATGACTGTACCTCCATAGCGTCACGAGCACATGCAGGGGGATGCCACACTGAACTAACCGAGGATCAAGACACGCCTCTTTCGGTGCTGCATTCGTCGTTTTGCTCCCCGCAATACCCGGGTTGCATGGCACCCAGCAGGACACCACCTTCCCCATCCGTTGGAGCCGGAGGCGGCCATTCTGGATATCCTGAGCTACAGTATAAGCGGGATATATGCGTTGCACAGACTAAAAGACACTGAGGGAATCTGAACAGACGAGGAATTTAGCAGGCATTGCGCATCTCATCTGCTACAGCGTCCTCATGATCGCAGATAGTTCTGCGTCAAATATGGTGACCTCTGTGATAGGGGTATCAGACGATTTAAAATGCGTTTCATGCAAACACAAGCAAAAGGGGGGGGGGGCACACGTTCCTGTGCTGATTCCATTTTCTCCAAATGCGTCCTCAACCCCATTAGTTCCACTGTAATCTGGGAGCCATCTATCACGACGGTTGCACTTTCATCCTGTCTTTCAGTCGTGGAGGCGAGTCCACAGCTGATGGAAGCTCACTCATGGGGGGCGAGTGATCACCCCAGTCCGGCATCACGGTCCATCAGCTCTACAGAATAATCTTGAGAGACCTCAGAAGCGTGCTGTCGATATCATCGGACTGTTTACTTCCTGACTCCGTCACCTGTGGACGTTTGATCTTTGATCTTTCGCCCTTTGTTGGCTTCGGAGCCACAGCTGCGGCAGTGGTGGTGGCAGCACTGGACGGCGTACCAGACAATCTTTGGAGGGAGCTGGAAGCTCTGCAATGGCGGCAACCACGGCCTTTTCTGCAGTTCTTGGGCAGGTACAGGCATCGAAATAATTGCAGCAGCACAAGTGCACTGACAAACGCGCGTGCTATTGCTGACACTAGCAACTTCCGTTTGTATAGCAACTTTCTGCACTGGCTGTTTAAGAACCGAAGCAGAGGAGGTAGCGATCGTTGGGGGCAGCATGGCTTTATACATCTTTTTGGCCTCACCATATAGGATGCAGTTCATACTCTGAAGCTCTTGTCTTCCTATCTTCCAGGTATATACTGCAGTCCAGAAAGGGTAAGCTCCAGAGCAATTCACACATTTTAACGGAGATGAGCAAACGACTCCGTTTCCACATTTGTCACAAGTGGCTTCTCCCTTACACCTAGAAGCAGCATGCCCACAGCACTTGCATTTCAAGCAGAGCATAGGGTTGGGGACATAAGGCCGCACGCTTAGGCGAAGAAAACCTGCCTTAACGTGCTCCGAAAGTTTCGTGCTATTAAACGTCAGCATAAGGAAGTCACATTTTACAAGGCTTCCATCAACCCTCTTTGTGTTTTGCACTTTCACTGCCCGTTAAAAACACCTTTGCTGTAATTCAAGGTGCTGTGAAGCTCAGTTTCGATGGCATATTTCCCGAAGCATTGTGCTTTCTGTATGTACTTGTTGGAACTAGATCTTTCTACTACCAATGTCTAATTACGAAATTGCTTAACTGATTTTGAAGCGCTAGTGGTGCCCTCTAAGCTTTTTTTGAATACAGAGATACGAAAATTTCTCGAAGCTGCCTTCTTTCCTTTTCACAATTAATAATACATTCTGATGCCCGGCATCCCGATTTAGGAGTACTGGCTACACGAGCCATCTTGTTTGATCGGGTGTTAGTACCCAGTGGCACACTCTTTCCGCTGAGAGGAGGAGAGAATTCCGAGGGCTCCATTCGGATCCCACGACAGTTAAGGAAGTAAATGTCCGTCTAGACAGAAGCCCGCGTGCCTAGGTATGCCTTACGAAACTGAGGTGCGGCAGGTTCCCCAGAGATTTTCTGCTAACGACCGTTCCTCCTCAACAGCCATACATCTCATCAGACGGCAGCACACCTTGAAATTGCTCCACCAGCTTTAACAGCCCCTACTGACATGCAGGGTCCATGTATTCATGAGGTTGTCTCCATACCGTACACATCCGTCCGCTCGATACAATTTGAAACGAGACTTCCGACCAGGCAACATGTTTCCAGTCATCAGCAGTCCAATATCGGCACTGACGACCCCAGGCGAGGGGTAAAGCTTTGTGTCGTGCAGCCATCAAGGGTACATGAGTGGGCCTTTGGTTCCAAAAGCCGATATTGATGATGTTTCGTTGAATGGTTCGCACGCTGACACTTTATGGCCTAGCACTGAAATCTGCAGCAATTTACCGAAGGTTCAACTTCTGTCACGCTGAACGATTCTCTTCAGTCGTCGTTGGTCCAGTTCTTGCAGGATCCTTTTCCGGGCGCAGCGATGTCTGAGATTTGATGTTTTACCAGATTCCAGATATTCACGGTGCACACGTGAAATGGTCGGACGGGAAAATCCCCACTTCATCGCTACCTCGGAGATGCCGTGTCCCGTTGGTACGTGCGTTGACTGTAACACCACGTTCAAACTCAAATCTAGATAACCTGCCACTGTAGCAGCAGCAACCGATCTAACAACTGCGCCAGACACTTATGTTGTCTTATACAGGCACTGCCGACCGCAGCGCTGTGTTCTGCCTGTTTACGTATCTGTATATTTGAATACGCATGTAACACCAGTTTCCTCGGCGCTTCGGTGTAGAACACAGAGATAGGGCACAAACTTTTTTAATTTTATTCAAGATACAGTGACACACACCCTCTTCTAACTGAACGGCAATTTTTGTGTTACGTACATGGGTCAGGTGAAAACAAAATATCAAATATTTGGGCTTGTTAATAGAACGTAACTGAAAATTCATAAGCTTCGTAAAGAAATATAAAATTTAGGAACTCAGGGAATAGCTTGTAATCATTAAGTAGTGATGAGCAGCATGCCGCTGCTGGAGAAAACCGGCTACGAAGGAAGTTTAAACTACGTGTCATGTGTCTTAGAAAATTATTGAATACACAGTGCAATTTCAAATAGATGGAACTATTACAAATGGCTAGTCTAAATGTATTTAATGCATACCGATGTATCTATAAAACTTTCATACAATATAAAAGAAAGATTTTTTTTACATATTTATCCGTGTTCCAAATGACTCCCCTTACTGCATCTTGGGACACAGAAAACCACTTCACATATACGAAAATCCTTTATTGGACTCGCGACCAGTTTCGTGGTATTATAAACAGGTATTCAGTTAGTCATCTAGATATAAACACACAACCGTTATATTTACCCTGTAGTATATATCCTCATCTCAAAAGGTCACTGTAATAGCGGGTATTCAGATATCACAGGTCGGAAGATAAGCTATACCGGAGTTACTTGAAAAACTCAACATTCATCGTCAATTTACAGTAAAAACTGAACCACTAAAGAGACGGCAAGTCTACAATAAGAACAGCATATAGCGATACGATCTCCGTTTTATTGGTGAGACCTAATGAAGACAATAATACACTACTGGCCATTAAAATTGCTACACCACGAAGATGACGTGCTACAGACGCGAAATTTAACCGACAGGAAGAAGATGCTGTGATATGCAAATTATTAGCTTTTCAGAGCATTTACACAACGTTGGCGCCGGTGGCGACACCTACAACGTGCTGACATGAGGAAAGTTTCCAACCGATTTCTCAAACATCAGTTGATCGGCGTTGCCTGCTGAAACGTTGTGATGCCTCGTGTAAGGACGAGAAATGCGTTGACATCACTTTCCTACTTTAATAAAGGTCGGATTGTAGCCTATCGCGATTGCGGTTTATCGTATCGCGACTGTGCTGCTCGCGTTGGTTCAAAATGGTTCAAATGGCTCTGAGCACTATGGGACGTAACATCTGTGGTCATCAGTCACCTAGACTTAGAACTACTTAAACTTAACTAACCAAAGGATATCACACACATCCATGTCCGAGGCAGGATTCGAACCTGCGACCGTAGCAGTCACGCGGCCCCAGACTGAAGCGCCTAGAACCGCACGGCTGCTCGCGTTGGTCGAGATCCAATGACTTAGCAGATTATGGAATCGGTGGTGGGTTTAGGAGGGTAATACGGAACGCCGTGCTGGATCCCAACGGCCTCGTTTCACTAGCAATCGAGATGACACGCATCTTATGCGCATGGCTGTAACGGATCGTGCAGCCACGTCTCGATCCCTGAGTCTACAGATGGGGACGTTTGCAAGACAACAACCATCTGCACCAACAGTTCGACGACGTTTGCAGCAGCACGGACTATCAGCTCGGAGACCATGGCTGTGGTTACCCTTGACGTTGCATCACAGACAGGAGCGCCTGCGATGGTGTACTCTACGAAGAACCTGGGTGCACGAATGGCAAAACGTCATTTCTTCGGATGAAGCCAGGTTCTGTTTACAGCTAGGGATGGGCTATGATCGCGCTCGAGAAACGCGCGACGCGAAGGCAACGTCTCGAGAATTTCTCGGGTACGCTCCAAAAGTTGACAGTGCTGCGCTCTCTGAGAAATTGCGCAAACCTTCAGTACACGAAGCACTGAGCCGCAGCGGTCGTACTCGTCGTACGTACGTGCTCGGAAAACTTTGAAATTCTATTATTGATATCAACTGTACTACCGTTATTAATGTGTACTGAAGTATTAGTATATGTCTCATAAGACAAAAACCATAGAATTGTTTAAAACAAAGCACAGAATTCGCATAAAACAGAAGCTTTATTCATACAAAATAAATTACCTTCTACATTCCGAACATTTGCATGCATGCTTAAACGTAAAAGGGAAGTGCTATAGCCTTTTATATATAGAAACTGCGTACATGCGTTTACTTACTGAAGAAAGGAAACCAAAGTGGTTCAGCAGAGGGCATTTTTACATCCCATTGCTACACTGCCGTCGATTTTTGTTTAAAAATATTTTATTAACCAATTGGCCTTTTAGTCTGCTTCTTTGTTTGTTTATAAGTAATCACGTTTTCGAAAATATTCTTTCATTGGGAACAGAAGTTGGAGGTATTGCAAGATATTTTTTTTGCCACGACAGCTAGACCTGGGTAACTGTTTTCATTTTTTTCCAGCAGTGTTAAGGATTATCCGTGCGTTGTAAGTACGGTTCTTCCAAATATCGTTGTACCTCCAGGTCTATGCTATCACAACCGCTTTTCATTAGATTTTTATTGGAAACCTCTTCATCGAAAGAAGCCCGTAAGGAACGACTGGTGTTTTGTACGAAATGGTACTCGTGGCTAGTGTCGTTAGCAGCCGAATGAGTTGATCGTACGGTCTCTACCACGTTTGTGCACTCTGCAGTTAAGCTTGCAACGGCATGTTTTGAATGAATGGGATTCGTAAATGGTAAAGTTTTGAATCTTGGGTCGAGAACTGTGGCAACGGCATGTACTTTGTTTGTTTCTATTAATCCTATCAGGGCTATTAGTGAGTTGTGCAGACGTTGCTGTAGCTCTTGCGCTGTCGTGGTAGCCCACTCCCCATTGCATACGGTTATGTTTAGCTGTATGATTATTGGAATAGCTTTCGAAAGAGAGGTATAGTTTTCAGTTGAGATTTCACTTGTTACCACTTCAAATGGCTTTAGTACACACAAACATTCGCTCAAAATTCGCCACTCGTCAGCTGTGAGGTTCTCTACACCTGAATACGAAGTTGATAAACAGGCTGCAATGCATTCCTTTTGCTCCACTAGACGTTGTAGCATATAAAACGTAGTGTTCCATCGGGTTTCTGTTTCCTGAATCAATTTAATAACAGGTTTTTTCATTAGATCGTGGATCTCATGGAGTTTTTCATTAGCATTGCAACTTGTTTTAAAATAGCTAACAAATTTTTCTGGCCTTTTACCGCATTTTGCAGAGCTGACTGTTGCTGTTCAAAGAACTTTTCACAACTAAATTGATGGTGTGTGCTAAACAAGGCACATGTTGCATATCTATGTTGCCACTGTGAATACGTTGTACAGCTGTCGTCATGTTACTGGCGTTGTCAGTTGTGATGCTTACAACTTTGTTTTCAATGTTCCACTTCGATATCACGTTATCTAACGCCCCACTAATATTTTTTCCGGGGAAACACAAGTAGAGTCTTCCACGGCCAAGTTTACAGCCTCTTTCTGTTTATGGTAATCGTCTTCAATCATGAGGCGCAACTTTTTTCAATTTGGTATCGAGTATTGTAGGTCCAACAGTGAAACAAAACGTCGAAAACCAGTGTCCTCGACGATTGAAAGCGGTTGAAAATCGTCCGTTATCATGGCCACTAGTGCTTCATCTAGCTGTTGTTGCCGTTTACTTCCCTCTATGAAGAGAAACTTAAGATTTAGATCAGTGCTCTTGCGAGGGGACACGTTATGCTCGACAACTAGTCCAATAAAATTACATATCGTATAGTGCAAAAGCTAGGATAGTATAGTGCAAAAGCTAGGATAGTATAGTATAGTATAGTGCAAAAGCTAGGATAGTATAGTATAGTGCAAAAGCAAGGATAGTATAGGTTTGATTTTGGGGTATGTTGTATGTTATCGGAGTACGATTAAAACATCACTGTTTTTTAAGCGTGGCGGACCGCTTCGGACACTATCCGAACTTTTGCATGGAATTCACCTTTTGTACCATACGTACCTGGATATTTTGTCTGCCTCGCACTATTGGAAGAATGAGCCTCTGTATCCACGGACGTCACTTTTATTGCTCGATAAATTGTGCAGTTTAAGATGTCTAATCACGCCCGTTGTATTTTTTGATACATTACGGACATTTTTACGACAAATGTTGCAAGTAACGTTATCCCCATCCTCCGTGAAGTATTGCCAGCACCATGACGTTCGTTTTCGAGTGTTCATATCGATTTGAATAACAACTTTACTCGAATGAAACCTGAGACATAATAGCTACGAGCACAGCGAGCGTGTTTGTCAAGCGACGGCATTCAATTCATAAAACAACAGCGGTGCGGCGTACGTTGTCGCAGCCAACTGGCGCGCAGCGGCACACGCCGCTGAGCCATTTCTCGTGAGCTTCTCGAGAATTGCTTGAGAACTAGAAGCTCGAGAAACTCGGTGCGCTCGAGTCGCCGCGCCTCGCCATCCCATCACTGTTACAGCATCATGATGGTCGCATCCGTGTTTGGCGACATCGTGGTGAACGCACATTGGAAGCGTGTATTCGTCATCGCCATACTGGCGTATCACCCGGGGTGATGGTATGGGCTGCCATTGGTTACACGTCTCGGTCACCTCTTGTTCGCACTGACGGCACTTTGAACAGTGGACGTTACATTTAAGATGTGATACGACCCGTGGCACTACCCTTCATTCGATCCCTGCGAAACCCTACATTTCAGCAGGATAATGCACGACCGCATGTTGCAGGTCCTGTACGGGCCTTTCTGGATACAGAAAATATTCGACTGCTGCCTTGGCCAGCACATTCTCTAGATCTCTCAACAACTGAAAACGTCTGGTCAATGGTGACCGAGTAACTGGCACGTCACAATACGCCCGTCACTACTGTTGATGAACTGTGGTATCGTATTGAAGCTACATGGGCAGCTGTACCTGTACATGACATCCAAGCTCTGACTCAATGCCCAGGCGTATCAAGGCCGTTATTACGGCCAGAGGTGGTTGTTCTGGGAACTGATTTCTCAGGATCTATGCACCCAAATTGCGTGAAAATGTAATCACATGTCAGTTCTAGTACAATATATTTGTCCAATGAATACCCGTTTATCATCTGCAGTTCTTCTTGGTGTAGCAATTTTAATGGCCAGTAGTGTATGTTGTGTGACAACCGACGACATAACGCCAACATTTTGTAGTCGAATAGCGAGTTGAAATATAGGATGAAACAGAAACAACTCACCGAAAGCTATAATCTAATGGTATAACTATTAAATAGTTCAGTAGGTAAATAGTCGAAACCAGTGATAGGCCCAATGCTTTATTTACCCTGTAGAAGAACCAGTACTGTACCTAGAAATAAAGTAATAGTGCTGGCGGTAGGAAGGAACAGTAAAGTGATGAACCCAGTTGAGGAAACTCACCACTATTCAGGCACTAGATGTCACAAGGTACAGCGGACACTATCTCGAACGGTCCAATACTAAAGGCGCGAAAGTAATCAGGTGAGCAGGAAGTCAAGCGCGTGCATCATAGACAAGAGTGCGCCCGCGGCGGGAGACGTAACTAAGCGAACTGAACTTTGGTCGATATATATATGTCACACACACACAAGATCACCTGATCATGTGATTGTAATGTCGCGAAGCCGGTCTGGAGGCAAATGAATAACAGCCTTATACAGCTGAAGATTCGCAGCTGTGGTTGCCATCACAACAAACAGTCACGCAAAGCACATGTAATAAAGAGACGACATACATATCCGATGTTTGACTTTTGTACTTCTTGAACTGTAAGAACCATAAATACACTCCTGGAAATGAATTAGTACGCCATTTTAGATGTGCCCAATTCATTCAAGATTTGTCGCGCACGCGCTGACTCTGGCATTAAGTCTATCGTACTGATGGCGAATACTGTTCTGGGATACATTATGCCACTCCTGCTGGACCTGTTCACGTACTTCGGTGAGAGTTTTTGGTTGACGAGTCTCACGAATTGCTTCTCGTCCCATCGAGTACGTGCAGTGTCCGGGCGAGCATTATCCTGCTGGAACAACATATCACCTTCCTGTTGCAAGAAAGGCAAGAAAAACGGGCCCATCAACATTCTGCAATGTACTGTGCGCTCGTTAGCGTAATTTCCAGAAACACCAGAGGTGACTCGAGTTGTAGCTTATCGCACCCCAGACTATAGGGCCTGGGGTGGGGGTCAACGTGTCATCGGCAAATGCGCTCTAAGAGAGAGAGCGCTCCCCAGGTCTACGTTGAACGCCCATGCGGTGATATTTCGGCAAGCCGACTTCTTGTCATCTTCAGGGTTCCTGGAGTCTCTAGGAGACTAAAAAACTCTACAGAAATCAAACAACAAAGGATTGCGATGCAATTAAATTCTCGAGAAAATCTGCTTCGAGCTTATTTTATATCACTAGTGACACTGAAAATGTCACTTTCTCACAGGCTTTGTCTGATCTATATTAGAGTTCTAAACTTCAAGTAAAAAAAAAAATTTACAAAAAATTACGAAAGCCGTGTGGTCGAAGTGGAAGCGATAAAACATTTCACAACTGACATTCTCAATCATATGTGGAGCAACCTACGTGAGAGCATTAGAAACGCGCATTTTGAGTCCTGAGATTGTTTAAAAATATCCACTGGTGTCAGGTCTTAATATCTGCACTTGCGCAGCGATCGAAATATTGTTCTTTTACATTATCTGTATTGCATATCAATATATTACTGTGCATTAAAGTCAGAGCTGTTTGTGATCGTTAAATTATGCGAGGTCTGTTCAAAGAATTCCGGAACATTAGTAATTTCGCACCGATGGCATGTTGGAGCGAAATGCGGTTTGCATCCCTGCACACGTCATTAAACGCATTAGTGTTTTAACTGCCGGAAATTTCATTGTTGTATGTCAGAGTTATTGTTCAGTGCTGTACTGAGAAGGTTGTGTCGCAGAGCTTGCGAATTTCGAGATGGCATAGTTAGAAGACCAACGTGTCTGCCTACGGTGTTGAGTGCTCAATCCGTACTCGATGTCAAGAATTGTTCACGTGGTTTAAAAATGGCCGGACGGAAGTTAAGGACGACCCTCGATCAGGACGCCCTTCGACGTCTACCGACGACACTCGTGTCAGGAAATTAACAAAACTGAATTTGCCAATCGAAGACAGACTGTCAGAGAGACTGCAGAAGAATGTAACATTTCAGTGATCATATTAAGAAATCGGGACAGCATCTTGGAATGCATAATGTTGGCGCCACGTTCGTTTCACGGCTCATGAGTAAAGACCAGAAAAAACTTCACCTCGCAATCTTTGAAGAGCTTTTGGATCGCACAAATGAGAACGAGATGTTTAAGAGAATCATAACTGGTGATGAGACGTGGATCTACGGTTATGATATTGAGACAGAAGGTTCAATCTTCATAGTGGGCGGAAATGTTCTCCAAGATCAAGAAAAGCTGGTCAGGTCAGGTGAAATGTCAAAGACATACTGACAGTCTTCTTTAACTTTGAAGGATTAATTCATCATGAATTCGTGCCACAGGGACAAACTGTTAATCGATAGTACTGTCGGGACTTGTTGCGACCCCTGCGAGAAAATGTGAGAATGAAGTGGCCTGAAATGTGGCGACTATTCATAGCTCTTGCATCACGATAACGCACCCGCATTTAATCCCTGTTGGTGCTTGACTACTCCACAAATCACTGCTGCCCCATCCTCTGTAGTCTCCAGACCTAGCCCCAGCGGACCTTTTTTATTTTCAGAGCTGAAAACCCCGCTGAAAGGACGAAGATTGGTAACGACAGACGAGATAAAAGAAAATTCGCAGACGGTGCTTCGCGCGGTCCAGGAAGAGGCGTACCAAGACTGCTTCCGAAGGGGAAACTGCGTTGGGAGCGGTATATCAATTGTGGAGGAGAGTACTTAGAAGGAGACCATGCACAATAAGTGAAAGTTAAGCGTAGAATAATGTTGTCGAAAAGTTCCTGACTCTTTTGGACAGACCTCGTATGTGGAACGGAACACTTAAGAAGTGCCATGCTAAGCGAAAGACGGGATAAGAACAACTCCTTCAGCACACAATTACGTGAGAAGACAGGTGTATCTTTTGCTCATCTTTTTAGCAACTCCAATATGGGCGAAGTAATCTTCGTATAGTCTGATGATTTTATAGAAGTACTTATTGAGATCTATGGCGGATCTAAAACCTTTCAGGAAATGAAAATTTATGGTCTTAAAATATTACGAGTCATCTGATGATTTGATACTCTCTCCGCACAAAGCGTTTCCGGTGGCAATGAAAAGGAAAGTTTGTTCGCCAGGTGAGCAACGGGTTTATTACGATATCTACGTCAAAATCAAAAGTGAGATTTTTGAAAGATTAAATGATGTGAAATGAGCTTCGCTATGTATTATAAGTGGCCGCCCATATTTGGAATATATGGAAGCAGATTTGAGTATCCACAAGCGAGACAGTTCTTTAGCCCTGAGACGGTGACGTACAACTGCGCATTTTCTGTGGCAGATACCATCTTTTGAAACAGCTGCAAATGGGTGGTTCTTTTCTCTGAACAATCTTTAATATGTTTCCCCTCTGCTCGTCTGATACCTTCTCGACTACGTTTGCAACTTCACTGTTTTAATGTTTCACCAGTATACATAAAGATTGAGGTAGCGTAAAATCCTGTGCACGTCTTGATCCTACTCATCTTTATACAGCGTCTCTTTCGGAAGAGTCGTCAGGTAAATTTTCTCTGGTGTTTCGCCAGATATTTGTAATTTCCCCTTTTGCAAATGGTTCAAATGGCTCTGAGCACTATGGGACTTGACATCTGAGGTCATCAGTCCCCTAGAACTTAGAACTACTTAAACCCAACTAACCTAAGGACATCACACACATCCATGCCCGAGGCAGGATTCGAATCTGCGACCGTAGCGGTCTCGTGGTTCCAGACTGTAGCGCCTAGAACCGCTTGGCCACTCTGGCCGGCCCCCTTTTGCAGAGTGTAGTTGAAGTCAGCCCAAACTAGTGTTTATTACTTCTTTCTTGCAACGTCTAGTGTTCACGGAAAGCGTCTGTTTCCCGTTACAAACAAAATTATTTTTTAAGCTGAATTTTACGTGACGATTCGACACAACAGTACCAGATTAGTCTAGTGCGATATTTGTTTAACCGATATAAATTACCAAGGGCAATAAAAAAATGAACAAACAGAAATCCAGCAGTATTGGTTATTCGAGTTTTACTGTCCCTGTTTTAACACATATCGGTAAAACAAATATCTTACTACACTAATTCGTGGCCGCTCTATCGAATGGGACCGCAAAATTCCGCTTTAAAACAAACGGGAATAAAAACCTACGCTTCCTGTCGCCACTGGGCGTCACGTGAAAGACCTCATGGGCAGCAATCGTTTGGGTTGACTCCAGTTACACTTCGAAAATACAAAATCACAAGTAACTAGCGAAAGACCATGGAAAGTGCGTCTAGCGACCCTTAGAGATACACACCCGGTACACTTTCATCGTATTAACGCATTTTCAAAATTAAAAATGCTCCAGAGCTGTTAAAAACAATTGTTTGCGAGCAGCGCGGGAAATATAGCTAAAAACAACATCCGCAGTGTGCGACGGACTCTTCTTCTCCCCGATGGCGTCCCAACTCTAAGGCCGATGACTGTTTGTGGCCCCCGACAAGCCGACGTGTGATATATCTGAAGTACCTTGATTACATAAGATTCAAAATACTAATATGCGACTGTCGACTAAATTTGCACCTTACGAGGTATGTTGAAGTAGTGGGAATTTTGTAACTGCGCGTATTGCATTAGTCAAGGGTCACCCGATTTTTTCGTTGTGTGTTGGTGTACATGTCTTAAGTATATGCACAGTGTTAGCCATGTCAAATATTTCGCCTGTTGTCGGCTGTCGAAAAGATTACCTGTGTTTTGCTATTATGGGCGATTCTCCATATAAATAAAAATATATACGTACGTTTGTTAAAAATATCGGGAAATTCTTTAACCACTGCTTCGAAATTTTGACGAAATTCCATTCGAATACAAGCGTGGTTTTTTATACCTACTGAAGTGACACACACACACACACACACACACACACACACACACACACACACACACACAAATATACAAATATGGCGCTCCAATAGATATAGAATAAACGCGCGTATTATAGTACAATGTTGAGGCACGGTTTCGAATCATTCGGTGCAGAACTTTCGGAGAGTTACGATTTTATACAAAGGTAAATTTACATCTACACAAATAAAAATGTATGTGTGTGTTGTCAGAATTTTTGAAGCACCGTTACAGTTTAGCGATAGACTGACTCCGTCAACGTATGGGCAGAAACAGTTTGGTACAAAAAGGGATCATAAAATTGATATCAGATTACGCTATCAGAACGATATAGCGTATAACTGTTAAATATTACTTTTTTAGTGTGTGCTGCGAGTCAAACAATGTACTAACCCTCCGTTACTCGCGCGAAAAATTCGTGACATCGTCACTCGCGCGACTGACTGGTGTTATCCACAAAGCAAGAGGTCTATTTTTACACTTTGAACGGTCTTTATGGCTGGTTTTATGATTTTTTATTAAATATAAATATAATACATTTAATATTTGTTCAGAGTATAATATATTCTAACGTTTGAAACAGTTTGACCATTCAAAGAAAAATATCTTCCGCTAAATTACTAGCATTACATGGTCCCTCTTGTTGCTTACCGACGTACAGTTCTAAATTCAAAGTGTACGCTGTTTTTACATCAACCAAAGCACACACTTTTAATCCATACTTTGCTGGTTTGCTAGGAATATATTGCCTGAACGGGCCGTTTCCTCCAAATGCCAAAAACTGTTCGTCAACAGTAAGATATTCACTAGGTGAAAAACATTTTTGGCAATTGTTCGTGAATAGTTCAAGGCATCTCTCTGATAGCTCTGATAGCAGCAAACTTGTCAATCTCTCTGCGAACACCTTTATCACGGACATTATCAAACCTCACACATCTCAACAGAAACCTAAATCGGTTTTCACTTATGCATAAACAACATAATTCACGTCCGTTTCCTTTTGAGTTATCCCGTTATTTCGATATACTCTTCCTAGAACATCTCAAAGATCAACACAGAGATAACAAACCAATGAAAGCTCTGATCTCTAACGCATCTGTTTCTTTAGCGTCCCTTTCCCTAGAGATGTTACCACGAACTTAAATCATTATCTCAACATGCACTAATATATAAATCAATTATGTTTTCATCCAAGAATTCAGAATTTCTTTCTTTTTTTATGCGAGCTTGATTTTTTGGTCCAGGCAAATGCGTAATAAAATTACAAAATCTGCTTCTAACACTGGTAGGATATTTATTTTTCCTTCGTTTAGTTATTCCATTTTTCCCAAAAAAAATGCATCCTCTTGAGTTACTTCTTCCTGTGATTCATATTCACCATTTTCTGACACTTCTTGTTCTGTTCTTGAATCATGACCGCTTTTTTTTAACAGAATCCTCAGTATCTGAGTCAACGCTATCACTGTGAGCATCTTCATCACTCAGCTCTTTGAACCATTCCCACCATACATTAGGATCTCTACTAAACTCTGTCCAAGGTTTTTTGCCTATCACATTTCTCCCACAATTTAAAAATTAAGAGAATACTAGGTAACATGGAAGGTAACTGCAAATCAGCTTCAATACGTCTAAATTTACGCACATGAAAGATCGATTGAATCTAGAAGAGCAATAAAGTAATACAGACTTACTTTGTTTCAGATTGTGGCAGCAGAGCTCGCGCGGATGACAAGTGTCCTCCAGACTATAATAATATTGCACCAACAATGTATCTTTCGTAACTGACAGACAACAATGCATGGAGCTAACAGCCGGAGAGTTAACAGAAAGGTACTGAAAATGGCGCGAACTCAATCCAACCATGTCAGACAAAATTGAGCGGGAAAGTCACGTGGATGACGAGTGTCATCCGCGCGAGCAACGGAGGGTTAAGAGCGGCATTAGAGTTCGCAAAAAGGCGGTGTAGCGGTTGCATGTGATGAGCGCCCCGAATACTCCCACCACGTCATCAAACTATGAAATCGTGGTAAAATACAGAATGATCATCGAATCATAATCAAACAAGTAGCTAATGATGTTGGTATGTCTATTGTCTCATTCCATCAAATTTTTCGGATGCTTTGGGTGTGAAACGTGTGACTGCAAAACCTGCACAAAATTGTTAAATTCCGAACGAAACAATGGCGACTGCAGGTTACTCAAGAGTCGCTAGATGGAGTCAAGAATGATGCAGAACTATTGAAACGAGTCATAAAGGTGTGCTGACATATGGTTTTCATGATATGACGTCGAAACTAAAGATGAATCGTCCCATCGTCAAACCTGGAAAAAGTTCGCTAATTCAGCTCAAATGGGAAGCTTAAGCTCACTGCGTTCATCGATTTTAATGGCATAGTGGAGCGCGATTCTGGCGACAAGATCCAACGGTTAACGAAAAGCATTTCTTAGACGTTGAACGAAGTTTTCGTGAAGCAAACCGGAAAAAATTCCAGATTTTGGCAAAATACGTCACGGCTTTTTTGGCCAAAAAACGTTATAACTATGTTCCAGCCGCGATATTCATTTGAGATTGTTCCATGTGACTTTTATGCTATAAAGAAAAACATCGTTTTACAAACATGAATGGAATTAAAAAATCGAATCGCCGAGAGCCAAAAGCTACCCCATAGACAGAGTTCCAGAAGGGTTTCCGAGAATAGAAAAAGCGCTGACGTACGTCTGTAATATGTAATCGGGACTATTTTGAATGGGATAATAGTGATGTAGAACATAGATAGCCGCGCGGGATTAGCCGAGCGGTCTAGGGCGCTGCAGTCATGGACTGTGCGGCTGGTCCCGGCGGAGGTTAGAGTCCTCCCTCGGGCGTGCGTGTGCGTGTGCGCTTGTTTGTCCTTTGGATACTTCAGGTTAAGTCGTGTGTAAGCTTAGGGACTGATGACCTTAGCAGTTAAGACCCATAAGATTTCACACACATTTGAACATTTTTGAGTATAGATTCTCAAACCATTGAAGCCTACCGCCCTCTTTTCGAAGAAAAAAATTACTCAACGCCACTATCCTTTTTTGCGAGAAAGGAAATCAGATAATCCCATTCTATAAGTAAGTAACACAAAAGTTTTCTATCTAGGTCTCATTTTTCGAACGATAATTTGATGGTCACAATCTTAATCCAAGAACACCACATTACTGAAGTTTGCAGAAAGTAAATTAACGTGTATTCCTTGTTAAGAATGTCGTAGAAGAGAAAGCAATTCTTGATAAGCAAACCCATTTTGCTTGGAAGTAATATAGAACATTTTTTTTTTTAATCACCGTTCAACGGTGGGCGGTACGGTCCTCGTTGAGACCCGCTGACGAAGCCTGACGACTAAAATTCTTTCCAGATAACAACATTGATTTTTAACACGGTTTTTTGTATCTGAGAGAGGAATCTAGGCAGCTCCGATTATTTTAAGCTTCGACTTCCCGTATCGTCGCGGTAGCGTACGGGGCCGTAACGCGCTCGCTAAGCAGAGTCGGCAGGTGCCGTTTTCCGGCTGTGATTCCTGGAACACGAGGAGACGGGGGTCTGGCTATAGTTTCCCGCGAGAGAAACGCAGCCTCCAGAGCGCACTGCGTGTTCGAGGAAGTCGGGTCGCCCGACCGCCTATCCTTATCTGCCTCTCGTCCTGCGCGGGGCGGATCTCTTATCTGCATACGGCAGCCGGCGCCAGATTAACACCCTCCTGCTATGCTCTACGCTCTACTGTACTGTAGACACACACACACACACACACACACACACACACACACACACACACACACACCGTTGTTTCTCTCTCTCTCTCTCTCTCTCTCTCTCTCTCTCTCTCTCTCTCTCTCTCTCTCATGTATATCGAATTTCTCACTGCAGACTTTTATGTGATGAATGAAACAAGAAAACTTCGGAAAAGGGGTGAAGGTAGTGTTTCCGAAATAAATAAGAAGCTAAGAGCCTAGGGAAAACCATGAGAACAATAAGAAAGTTACTGTACCTCAAAAACAACCTCCACCTGATGAGGTAAATGTGTATGATCACTTTAACGCCTTAGGACTAAGTAATGTTTTTTCGAAGAACTTCCCTTGATTATGATTTTTATATGGCATTTTAAGTTAACCTGTGTTTAGATTATGCAGACCACGTTAGGTTATGTTTGACTTTGTTCCTGGACTGTAGTAGACCTAACTGTGCAGCCGGCCGGAGTGGCCGTGCGGTTCTAGGCGCTACAGTCCGGAGCCGAGCGACCGCTACGGTCGCAGGTTCGAATCCTCCCTCGGGCATGGATGTGTGTGGTGTCCTTAGGTTAGTTAGGTTTAATTAGTTCTAAGTTCTAGGCGACTGATGACCTCAGAAGTTAAGTCACATAGTGTTCAGAGCCATTTGAACCATTTTTGAACTAACTGCAGAGTAGCAAACAAACAGGTTATTCGTGGCAGTCACAAATTATTTAATGCCTCTAATTCCCGTGTTTGATAGCGGCACCGACATGAAACCTAAAAGAATGTAGAGACATTCCATTGGAACACACATTCAGTAAGTTCTACGAACGAGGTTATAATTTTAAGCAGAACTCTAATTTGAGGATGCAATGTTAGAAGAAGGCGTCATGGTTCCTACGAAGAACCCGAGGAGAGTCGCAAACAGACTAGCGTTTTTTTATACAATTCCTGATGAAGGCGGACATTTTCAAGTTTCTGAAAATACACCAAATTAGCAGGCGAAGAGTGGAAACCTTGGTAAAAGCAAAAAAAAAGAGTGGTCATGTCACCTACATTGAACGTACGGGAAATAAAAAAGTAAGTATACAGCTGCTGATGTAAAACGCTTTGTTCAACACATCAGAAGCTTTCCAAAGGGCGAGAGCCATTACAGAAGGGCATAAGCTCCTTTCTATTTTTAGGCCAAGATTTAAATTACAGCAGAATGTCCAAGGCTTTTGTTACGCTTTATCCGAACACAAACATTAGATATTTGTACTACAAAAAAGTATTGAAAGGACACTTTGCCAAACGGAGATTTCACCGCCCAAGTAAAGATACATGTGCTTGAAAGTCCACAGTATCCATAGATTTACAACAGCTTCTCTCTTTGCCAACATTGTCACACTGCCAAATATATTATTTACGTCAACTTTCTTGTTACAATTTGGGATTACATATGGCAGATAATAATAAAGGTTTTGCGTTTCTTTGGCACGAGGGCATGAATGCCAAGGGAGGCAACGAAATAGCGTGCTGTGTGTTAAGGGGGATTAAAAGTAATATTACACAGAAAATAAAGTTAATAGTGTGGTCTGACAACAGCTGCGGCCAAAACAAAAATCAGATGGTATTGTTCCTATGGATATACTTGGTCTGTAATGATTTCTTTAACTAAGTTTAACACAAGTATATCTTCTCTGGACACTCAGACTTAACCTGTGACCGAGACTTTGCTCTAATTGAAAAAAGAAAAAGAGTAGAAGAATGTGAAGTTCCTTTGGATCTTGTGAGAGTTTTGTGTAATGCCAATAGCAAAACTCCTTTTCTAACCACTACGATGAACGGTGACTATTTTTATAACTTCTCCAAAGTAGCCAAAGAACACATTACAAAAAAATTTAGAAATTTCCAAGGCCATTTGGCTCAAAAGTTCCCGAAACCAAACCAAGAAAAGTGTTTACAAAAAAAAAAATTTAATGAAGTTCAAACGCGGACGCAAACGAATGTATTCAAAAAAGGTGCGAAGATGAAAACCATGAAAGGCTTAGATCTACCCAAGCTTGAACTAACCGCCAGATTGAAAACTGAGAAGGACGACTTAAAAAGATGATACCGTATCACAACCAAGAAAACAGTTTTACCAAAATCTGATTGATGAAACACAGCAGCTGTTATAGACTAACACTGTAATATTTTGTTTATGAAAGAGTGGTAAATTAATACAAAAATGTAACTTTTTAAATTTTGTAAAAGGCATTTATTTTGAAATAAAACTTTTAAGAACACATTAATATGCTTGATTTTGTCTTTGTTCTTTAACTAGACTGTTTGCTAACACAGCACTTTTGTAGGGATAATGACTGTTCATAATAATATAATTACAGAAAAACTGTATACAGTAGTTACCTGATTTTTATAATAGTAAAATTGTTACTATCCTTCCCACACCCCTTTATTTACAGATATAAGTGGTAGACTTGCCCAGTTTTTATGTTAGAGAGGTTGGCACATAGCCCTGTTCTTGTTTTGTTTCATCAATTTTTTTGTTGTTAAATGTTTTACAGTAACTTTAAAAATGTTTGTAGATTAACTGTCTTTATTTGTTTAGGCCATAAAAATAAGGATATCAAAAAGGAATGCTTTCTGGAAGCTTTTTGCTATTTTCTCAAAACAGCAGCTGTGGCACTTACTACGGATTTTATGATTAGCCGACAATTGTAGAAGAAAGAAAAATGCGGTGCATAACTTATTGGGCAACGATTTTCAGTTATTGAGGTAAACCTTGCGATTTCCTCCGCTAACACGGTAGTTTTGAGAAGGGAGTGAGAATACGCACAGAGCACACGGCCTGCTGCTCATGTCCCGTGTGTGTGTGTGTGTGTGTGTGTGTGTGTGTGTGTGTGTGTGTGTGTGTACTACGGACATTGCAGGAATAGTTCGGAGACGCGAATGTTTGTATCAGCATGACAACGTTCCCTGTCAAAACCGCATCTGTGAGGCCATGTTTTGTGGACAATAACATTGCTGATGTATCCCGTGATGCGCGAAATCCCGACTTGAACCAAATGAAACACCTTTGGTAAGAGTGGAAACATCGACTTCGCTCCAGCCCCCCCCCCCCCCCCCTTTCTGATTTCGGTGGTGTAACACCCAAACATTCACGTTAATAGTCTCTCCAGCAGTGTTCAAGTCATTATAATGGCGAAAGGTGGACACACCCAATATTAAAGTTCATTAATAGCTAACCGGATACGTTTGATGAGTTACTGTAAAACAAAAGTCCGCTCTGGACTAGAGAAGTCTAAATAGCCAAGACCCTCATGGCCAACTGCCTGCAACGGAAGGACTAAGGTGCCATATTTGAAGCGTTTCGGTGTCATCTAGGCGCTGAAATGTTTAAAAGGATAAATCCGCTAGGTGGAGAATGTAGTGCTGCAAACTAAAACAGTATCCGCTTCCGTATACCCTGCTTCCCGCCGTCGACTCGGCGCAGGCGGCAGTTGGATGGGAGCTTTGTCTCGGCGACAGCCTTACAGCAAGCCTGTTACGTAACGCAGTTCCCTGTGGAGCCCGGCAGGCCCAGCGGGTCTGCTCCCGAGGTGTCTGAAAGCAAAAGACAGGCTCGAAGCGGTGTGTGTGTGTGTGTGTGTGTGTGTGTGTGTGTGCGCGCGCGCGCGCGCGCGCGCGCGCGCTCTGAGCTCTTGTCATGTTGGCTGTTTAAGGTGCCGCTAACACTATTGGGATTGAAGATCGGGACTAAACTAGCGGGGTAACGATGTACAGAACACACGGCTGGCTCACGAAAGACGAAGAAGCTAACTACTGAACGATACATGCGTAAGATAGATACGCACTTTAGAAATCATTGTGCTTCACGTGACATTTGAAGTGGGCTTTGATGTATTATACGTCGAATACGTTGCACAACAATTTCTAGGGAGCAAGTATCGTTCATACTGCATCGAATTGTACAGATGGGTCTAACTATAGCTGCATCTATACGCACTACTGTAAAGGTCATGGAAGAGGGTGTTTCCCACCGTGCCACTTATTAGGACGTTTTCTTATTTCATTCGTGTAAGAAAGAATGACTGTTGAAATGCTTCTCTGCGCGCTGCAGTTACAATCTGGTTTTCGCTGTGCCAATGAGGCCAATATGTAGGCAGTCTAGATTCCTCAATGGTTGGTTTGGTTGGTTGGTTTAAAGGCGGGAGAAGGGACCAAACTACGAGGTCATCGGTCCCTTGTTCCTAATAAAACAATACCACAAGTGTGAGAATAAAACGGACGAAACGTATGATACAAAACGGAAAGAAAGGAAAAGAAACAAGAACGAAGGGGAGGCAACGAACACTAAAAGGAACGAAAGAGGACAAGAAAACAACAGAGACGCTAGAAACAGAAGAGAGTACAACATGGAAGCAGATTACAGTGGCTGGCCAACCACGAGAATAAAAAGAGAAAGCCAGCCACTCTGCTACACATTAAAACCTCCAGCCTAAAAGCACTAGGGTGGGGGACACAGAGGGACAAAGGACATGCGCTACAACCTACACAGAAGTATAAAACCCACTCTCACGGATAAAACTTAAAACTAAAGCTGCTGTGGAGGCATTGTCGCCGAACGCCGAAGGCAGGGCGCTGGGAAAGTTAAAAGTCTGCCGCAGAGCGGCTAAAAGTGGGCAGTCCAGCAAGACGTGGACGACGGTCAATTGGTAGCGACAGCGACACTGAGGTGGGTCCTCGCGACGGAGGAGGAGGATATTAGTGTTTAACGTCCCGTCGACAACGAGGTCATTAGAGACGGAGCGCAAGCTCGGATGAGGGAAGGATGGGGAAGGAAATCGGCCGTGCCCTTTCAAAGGAACCATCCCGGCATTTGCCTGAAGCGATTTAGGGAAATCACGGAAAACCTAAATCAGGATGGCCGGAGACGGGATTGAACCGTCGTCCTCCCGAATGCGAGTCTCGCGACGGAGTAGGTAACGATGTGCTAGCCACGTATGGACAATGCGGAGCCGGCAGAGGACAACTGATTCCCTGCGAGAGGTCTGCATACAAGACTTCCACACATTCATAGTCTCCTTAATGACACGCAGTTTGTTGTGCGTGCTGTTGTGCCATTCCATCTCCCAAAGCCGGAAAACCCTGCGGTGTAAGAATGCAGGTCGTCTTCGGAGATGCCTATCTCCAGAAGCTGTTTCGCGTCGCCCGTTTGGCCAGCCTGTAGGCAAGTTCGTTGCCGGGAATTCCGGCGTGTCCTGGGGTCCACACAAACACCACGGAACGGCGGGACTTCTCCAGGGCATAGATGGACTCCTGAATGGACGCTACCAGAGGGTGGCGCGGGTAGCACTGGTCGATAGCTTGTAGGCTGCTCAAGGAGTCAATACACAGAAGAAATGACTCGCCAGGGCATGAACGGATGTACTCAAGAGCACGAGATATGGCCGCCAGCTCAGCAGTGAAAACACTGCAGCCAATTGGCAAGGAGTGCTGCTCAATATGTCCTCCATAAACATATGCGAAGCCTACGTGACCATCAGCCATTGAGCCGTCGGTATAAACCAATTCCTCAATGCTGGTGGTAAATGGAGTACCAGAAATGAGTGTTCGAACTGACGTGTCATTTAGTGAATTACATTCTCATAGATATTTAAAACATACTGTAATTTTCCATGAAGTTTCCGGATTGCAGCCAGATGACGTCGACTCCTTGTCACGATATTTCGGGCAACAGCCATGCAGCAGTCTTCAGGTGAGTATTTTGCACTGGAGATGGCTATTTCATATGGCTGAATCTACATCAAAATTTGGCGCGGAGACGCATGCGCAAAGGCAGCTGATACATGAGCGACCTCTGTCGAGTTCCGTGCCCTCTTTGAATATTGCTCGCTCTATGACGCGCAGGCGCATGCATAATGTTGACATTACATATGCGCTCTCTGTCTGAATGTGGGCTCGCGCTGTTAAAATTCAGATGTCAAATTAATACAATTAACTGTCGCTAGACGTGCCATTATTCATAAAATGTTTCCTTCCTGAAGATGTTACAAAAATCACCGGGTCCGAGGCCTCATCCAACGGCTGTAACTATCACTACTCGACTACACTGACGAGTCAAAACGTCACGACCACTGCCCATCGCGAAATTGTGTGTCCTCTGGTGACGCTGTATGAGAAGTGCATAAGAGAAGCAGAGACGAATGGGGAGTCATTCTAGCGACGATATGGGCCGCAGATGGAGATATCTAGTGACAAACGAATTTGATAAAGGGCAGATCGTTATGGCCCGGCAAGTGGGAACGAGCAATCAGCAACGGCGAAACTAGTCGTTTGTTCGCGCGCTACTGTCATGAAGGTGTACTGAAAGCGGTCAGAGGACGGTGAACGTCTTGGCCATCTATGCCTCATCACAAAACTAGGAGGTAGGAGGCTCACCGGCTCTGTAAAGCAGAGTAGGCGACGATCCGTATGACATCTGACGGCAGAGTGCAATGCTAGTGCAGGGACAAGTATCTTGGAGCACACCTTTGAGCGCTCATTACTGATCATAGGGTTCCGTAGGGGATCACCAGCACGTGTTCCCATGCTGACCCGACAACATGGTTAGGTGGGATGATTGAGACTGCACACGGAAACCACGGAGTCACCCAACAGGATGAGTCACGTTTGTTACACCACGTCGATTGTCGTGTCCTGCCGCACTGTCATCCAGGCGAACGGCTGCTCGAAACTGCACTGCGCCACAAAAGAAGGTTGGTCGGGGAATATTACGCTGTGCGGGATATTCTCCTGGGCTACACCTGTGGACAACGTGAAAATTATAGCGACCCAAGTACTTCCACTCCTACTTTATGTCCTCCGCAACGGCGAGTACATCGTCCAGCAGGTCAGATGTCCATGTCGCAAGGTCAGAACCGCGTTGCAGTTGTTTGAAGAGCTTCATAATGGACTCAGGACGTCTTGGTTGTAGTGATGGGGAGCTCGTGAATGAGTCGTTCAAATGAACGCTTCACTCCAGTGAAGTGTGAACTAACCACTCAATTTCAATGAACTGGTACTTCAAACTCTTCACAGATAACACACTCCATACTTTTTTCTAGTTCACTCACTCTCTTCCCCTCTCCCTCATCCCATTACATCGGCGCTACGTCACTCATTCTCCCTTCACTTCAGAATCGCGCGGCGTTTGTGGGAAACGATAGGTTTGCGATGGCTTGTGAAGGTGAGGGGCGAGGGGAAGGCAGCGTCAGCTGCTTCCTGCAGTGCTGACATCATTACCCCCGACTATTTGTGCAGTTCAGTTATACTTCGCGTCTACCGGCAGCCTACCGTTGGCAGCGCTTGCGGACCAATGAATATTACAGATACAAACGAAGAGGCTGGCTGTGTGAGGACGCACAGCCAACATGAAAGTAAAAGGTTTGTTAATAACACTGAAAGAGGGATTTTACCTGAAATCGTACCAATGACTACAGGTGACAGTTTAAACTGTTTTGAATCTGGAGGGTTATTATTCTCAACAAAAATAAAATCTACAGGAAAACTTCTGAATAATTACTTAACGTAGATACATAGACTTTGTGACAGTGGTAAACATACACATTCTGTTTTGGATTAAATTTTAAAAGGAACATAAAATTGGACTGCATTTCGTTGGTAGCCCTAGTTTTCAGTCCATGAATACAACAAATAATGTTTCACTTGGCAGATAAAGACTTTTTTGGGCGCTTCATGAGAAAATGTCGAGCAAGATTAAATGTAATACCTTCTTTATATGTGACAGGCTTCTCTGTTTCTCTTTCCTTTGTCCCCTTCGACCATGCTCTATTTAAGTTAACTCAGACGCTGTAAGAGCGTAAAACGTTGCGTGCACGTTACTGCATAGTTCGGCCATCTGTTGGTAAAATTATGAAGTATTACGAAGCTTTATTGTACGAGCGAGGCGAAGCGAGCGTAGCCGCGGCTGAGCGGCGAACTGGGCAACTTCGCCAGGCTTCCGTACTTCGTGAATGAACTACTTCATTTGAACGCTTCACGGCAAAGAGTGAAATGAATGAAGTAGTTCACGGGAATGAACGAGTTCGACCCACCTCTACTTGGTTGCCACATTCGGCTGGTCTGAACGCCACGGAACACAGCAGGAACGCTATAGGCCGCCAGCTCCGCGCCCACAACCAACCAGCCTTTTATTTTATTTATTTATTTATCCTGATGTGATAATGGTCATCAGGCTCTCTATCACGTGGAACCACAGTTTCACACTACTTTTTTACATCACATTTACCTAACGAATAGTTTTAATACGACAAACAGTATTAAAGCGATTTGAATGTGAAGTGGAATTGCGTCGCCTGTTCGTAGCCATCAGGTGCCACCACCGGAAATCTACCAAGGACTTGTCGAACCCATGTCATGTAGACTGCTCGAACCCATGTCATGTACACTGCTGCTGTACTCCGTCCCAAAGGTGGACCAAACAAGCTATTAAGCGGCAGGTCGTAATGTTAAGGCTCATCAGCGCAGGTTCGACGAATTCCGTAACGTCGTGTAGAACTCTCAGAGAATGCGTCTTCTGACTTTAATAGTTCTTGGTGTTATGGTGCCTAGCGCAGACCGTAAACTGTAATACATGCCAAGCAAGAGTCACGAGGCCACCAGGTATCTATAATAAATTGCCTTTATATTACACTAGGTAAACTGACAGTACTCCGCCACTGCTAATAATATCTTTCTATTCTCGCTGTTTCTATCCATTTCTTCCTCGCACCCCCTCTGTCCATCTCCTCTTCTCCCCTCCCTCTCATCTTTAGCCTTGTTTATTGTTACTGCCAAATGAAACTTTGATCATGATTTTAAGTCGCTTAAAATGAATGAGTAAATCTGTTGGTGCACAGGGTATGAGAGACTTCTCCAGCTGCTAGATCCCAATAGTAGCTGCGATAACAGTATTTCACATGGTTTTAATCTGGAAACGAAGTATTACGAAGTTTCGAACGAGTTAGATTCCATATTTGTGTTATATGCCGATAAGCCGTAAATACAACATTCCAGTTTTTTCTTGCAACCGACTGCGAGGAAAAAAACAAAACAGCATATTTTTTTAAAAATATATGTAAAGAGAAAATATACTTGAGAGAAAGACTAATGGTTCAAATGCCGTGCTACCGCAGTTACAACTAAATCAGAAATAGAACTAAACCGCACGTTTTTACAGCACGGCATTTTCTTTCCCGCAGACGTTTGAACACAAAATCTGTATATTATTCTTAAATATTAACACACACACACACACACACACACACGTATGTTCGTCCAAGACCGCTTGTACGATAGTTTGTTAGAGGAGGGGGAGGCTGATGTATGGGGTATCCTTAATGCTTTTCACTTCCGACCCTGTTAAAAATCTCTAATGCAGATTTTTTTTTGGAACACTTTCTTGAGAGAAAAACCATGAGACCATACTACATTTTTTCCTTTCCCTGATAGCTTGGAAGCCGTGAGTCCCTTTGTCCCCCAGAAAACGCTCCCTCTTTATTATGTATATTATTTGTATTTATCTCTTATGCCCGCCCAAAGGTTTATTACAGTATCATCTAAAAATCTGTAGGAAATCGTTTTATAACTTTTCGAGATTTTTGGTAACAACGTTAAACAACGACTTGGCTTTATATAATGGTGTAACATTTGATACTGTACGGTACTGATGGAATAGTCAATATTCTGGTATATGTTAGGGACGTTCATTCCACGGAGGATAGTTTAGTAAAAATGACTAAATTGCACACTTTAAGAGCTAAGGGCACCTGTTCAGTGAAAATCTATTTCACCGTATCGCGGATAAAGTTCTAATAGCTTCTGAGATATTTTTGAGATCTTTTTGCCAGATGTTTCTGCTTAGAATGGTCGGTCCAGTCATATCCCTGTATGTTAGCCAATCCACCTGGGTCACTTTGTATAAGCACTTTCTAACTGTAATATTATTCTTGCCGATTTAAACACTTAAGGCTGTACCTCGTTATGAGTAGCTTATGACAGCTTTTTAAATTTTCAAATTCGGTCAATAATTATGCAGAATACTGAGACTCATGTTTTTGCTACCCCTCGAAGCCGTTAGGCAACCTACAGCTGGTACTATGAACTGAGTTAGCCGTTTGGTAATGCAGGTAAGAGATTAGAGATCCAAAGAAGAGGGTGGGAGACTTCGTCACCGGTTCGTTTTGCCAGTGTGAGAGCGCTGAGATGATCAACAAACTACTTCGGCAGATATTACAAAAGCAGCGTCGATTCTTGTTACATACATCCTATGAAATGACGACGAGAAGGAAAATCAGAAATTCGAGCTTACCGTCAATCTTTCTTCCGCACCATTCACGAGTATAGCAGGAAAGGGAGGAAATGAAAATCCTACTCCAAGCACCCTCCTTCACATGCCATTAGGCTGCTTGAGGAGTATACAGGAAGGCGTAGATGCAGATTTAGTGATACATAGCGCCACAGCTCACTGAATCACTGATGACACATACATGCAGCGAAATACAGGGTTATTACAAATGATTGAAGCGATTTCACAGCTCTACAATAACTTTATTATTTGAGATATTTTCACAATGCTTTGCACACACATACAAATACTGAAAAAGTTTTTATAGGCATTCACAAATGTTCGATATGTGCCCCTTTAGTGATTCGGCAGACATCAAGCCGGTAATCAAGTTCCTCCACACTCGGCGCAGCATGTCTCCATCAATGAGTTCGAAGGCATTGTTGATGCGAGCTCGCAGTTCTGGCACGTTTCTTGGTAGAGGGGGTTTAAACACTGAATCTTTCACATCACTATGCTTGAAACTTGCCCGCACGCGTTCAACCGTTTCTTCGCTCACTGCAGGCCGACCCGTTGATTTCCGCTTACAGAGGCATCCAGAAGCTTTAAACTGCGCATACCATCGCCGAATGGAGTTAGCAGTTGGTGGATCTTTGTTGAACTTCGTTCTGAAGTGTCGTTGCACTGTTATGACTGACTGATGTGAGTGCATTTCAAGCACGACATACGCTTTCTCGGCTCCTGTCGCCATTTTGTCTCACTGCGCTCTCGAGCGCTCTGGCGGCAGAAACCTGAAGTGCGGCTTCAGCCGAACAAAACTTTATGAGTTTTTCTATGTATCTGTAGTGTGTCGCGACCATATGTCAATGAATGGAGCTACAGTGAATTTATGGAATCGCTTCAATCATTTGTAATAGCCCTGTAAAGGGGAACCACAGAAACAACACATTACCGTGTGTAATACGGCGTACGAAAACCTTTGGCATTCAGAAAAGCTTCCACTCGTCTCGCAATGGATAAATACAGGTCATGCACAGTTTTTCAAGGGAATATTACACCATTGTTTCTGCAAAATAGTGTCAAGGTCAGGTAATGATGTAGGTTGATAGCGATCAGGCACCCTTCTCTCCGAAGTAGGCCACAAAGGCTCAATAATGTTAAGGTATCTCGTCTGGTGGCCACGGAGATATGACGATTCATCCTCGCGCCCACAAAACTAATTGTGGACGGTGCGAGCTATGTGAACAAGGGTTCTGCCGTCTTGGAACCCAATATCACAATTGTACCATGAGATGGGCCTGATCGGCCACAATGGACACATGATCCTTGGCAGTAAAGAGGCCTTGGAGAGTAACCAAGGGGCCCATTGGATACCACGAGACGTGGCTCGCCAAATCATTATCGAAGCCCTACTATGTTTTACTCTGGGGACGTAAACTTTGCCAGAAGTTGGAGAGAGTGTGAAGGAAGACTTATCGTGTAACCTCCCCCTCACTTATCGACGTTAATGACAGTGAAAAATTAAACCGCGCGCACCTAATGGAAATTTGGGAAAAGCAATCGTCACCGAAGTTAACTTGTCAGTAAAGAGGGAGGAAAGGGTTGCATCTAAATGAAAGGAAAAATGCAAATGACATTGGTGAAAATTAATTTTAAGGAAAGGGTAAAATTAATACAGAAAGTAAATGTGCGGTCGTTACTTTAACAATTAATTGGCGTTAATTAGATATTTGAGATTTGGGGAAAATTACGGTCGCCAGTCCTACGGACAACTACTATAATAACTGAAAATGAAAGATTAATGCACATATAATTAGCACTACAAGCGTGGCAACTGAAGGTTGACACGTGTTGTGTGAAAACTGAATGTTTGTTAGAAGTAATAAATTTCGCTACACTCTGACTTAATTTAGCAAAAGAATTAATAAAATCGGAATATTGAAAGTTAATTTAGTGACAGAAATTAATAGTGAAGTTTGTTTCTGAAGCACTACGAAATTCAATAAAACAATGTTAGTCTTGGGCTACGTCAACAATCATTTCAAAAGCTACTTGAATCTACGCAATTTAGGAATAAGAGATTTAACTTTGAACTTGAATTCAATGATTTTGAACAATTAAGAATAGTAAAATTTAGTATGTACCAAGCTGAGCTGCAGTCACAGGTAAGCTAAAATATGGTAACAAAACTCGCACTCTTAATTTGTGCTTATGTAATCTAAATATTGTAGCCAGCTATGAATACTTTAACTGAACTTTGAAATTAAAGCAGTGAAATCGAATGATATTACTTTAATGCTGGCGTATGAATTTCAACGACACTCGGGTTCATTCCAGAAAAGGAAAGGACCCTGCTTGGTAATGCAATTGGGACAATGAGCAACAAAGGTTCATGCTAAGTTGCTTTAATTTTGTGATGCAACAGTTTGAAAATCTGAAGTCTGCCATACAGTTCTAAAACTTTACGTGCTTTTAGTCTTCCTTGTTGGTTGGTTGAAGGCTTGCAGTCGTCGATCGAGGAGGTCACTCATTGTCGGCCGTCGCTGTTGCAGCAGCTGGATGTTGGGACACCTTCTCGACACGGTCACCAGGCGAAACGGGCTCTTGATGTGCGCCTGCTAATGCTTCCCGTCCGCGACACCATGTCAGAAACTATCATAGCAAGTCGAGCGCAATTACATGCTGCCAAACCCCGAAAGCGCGGCAACTCGCGAGAGCGTCACACAATACACCTGCTCCACCGCACTACTCCAGCCAGACTCACTCTGCTCTGCCCGCACTCCACGCGGCAGAGTTAACACTACGAAAGATCCTAAACACTTTGGTTCTCCACACGACCTATCGATGTATTCGTTCGATAGCATAGTTTTCCCTAGGCAAGACCCAGCGTAAAAATACAAATAGTATTTACAAAACAAACCAATTATACATTGACACACATTATATATATATATATATATATATATATATATATATATATATATATACAAATAGTAAAACAATTACAACATATAAAGACACAGAAATGTCATCTTCAGGTTACAAAATAAGGAAAAAAATTATAGTACAATCGGACAAAACGATATTCTTCCAGTGATCCACAGCCCAGCTTTTATGGCGTCACCACGTTTTCGCATTACGGGTATTTGCACCACTAGTGAGTGCTTTTGGAATGGCAGCTCGCCCTGCAGTTTCTCTGCTTATGGAGCTGGCTTTTTTTTTTTTGGACGTAGTACGCGAGTGCGACATTTAGTTCTGCTGAGACCTTTACAGCTGTCGTCCCGTTATTTTTCCATCATAATCCTCCTCCTAAATGGCCGACCGCCGCCATTACGCAACACACACTTTAGTGCGCATTGTGAGTCTGCGGATGATGTTTTTCCGCTCTCCCTGTATGCGGTACAAATCTTTGATACGACGCCTCTTGAAACAACAAACACTTTGGCTACCTTGAATACGAAAGCACCCATTGTACGCGCACCAACGATTCGCCCACGCTATGATTCTCTTAGCTCCGACATAATTCACTCACAACGACACGAAACACTTTTTTGAACCACTACAGGCACAACGTACTGACATTACACAGGTGCTGTTCGTGACCAAATACAACAGTGCAACCTGCAACTTGGCAACCATCTGCTTAATGTTTAAGACTGCGTTTCCCGCGGTGTAATCCATATTTTTGTCCACCACCTATATTTCCCGCTACTTCCTCTTCATACCTTTTTAACTCTCAGAAGCTCCCCCACTACGATCTGGGACTAGCACGGTCGGAAGAAAGGTGAAGAGAAAATCAAGTGGCTTTTTTAGCGAATCAGTGAAGTGTAGACGGATTGGATTGTTCATAGGAAAGAGCAACTGCTACTGAAATGTACGTATCTAAAGTTAACTTATCGAACACTGCAACGAAAGAAGGCAGATTTAAATAACTGAAAGGAAGTAAATACACATGTGCTTCACTTACCACGTGTCGAATTTTGTGCTGCTCTAGGCGTTGATGAAGCCGGGAGCTGCAAAATTTCCCACTGAGACGACTCAACCGATTGCTAAATGGGCACATAGGAAACCGAGGACAGGCCTGTTTGTCCGTGTGGGAACGTTGCCGTTATGTCGGCTATTCTTCAGTCGGGCACTGACGCGTGTTGACGTCAAGGGAATCGTGGCGACTATTTGTCCCCGAAGGGACAACAGTTTACGAAACAGGATTCGAAGTGCAGTGGGGAACAGCAACAAGTACTACGATTCTTACTGTAAATCTTATTTATTTATGAAAGTATCACTAAATGCAAAATTTGAAAAGGACATTTGTCAAAGTGTAGCCTGTAGTCTTAACAGAATGATTAAGAAACATACGTGGTTAGGGTCACTGTAGGCAATTTCACTGAACTAGCGACATATGTGCCTCAGTTCACGTACTCGTAAACTCTCAAGTCTCTCTTTCCTTTGAACGAGGCTAGGCTTTGACAATGCTTGCGCCAAGTACTTTGTGTCCTCATCAGTGGTGGGAACCTTCGAATTTGTGAATGTTCTAGAATTATCGGGAACGGGGCTGTTTAGGTGATGCATCTTGTCGCGGAAATAGCTGCGAGGCAGGCGAGCTGTAATTTATTTCACTCTCGCTGTTAATCAGCTGAGGTAACGATTCACCGTGTTTTATTAAATAATATTCTATGCCCACGTGAATTCTGTTCTTCAGTCACTCACAAACGTTACCTGTAAGGCCTCAGTTTTGTCGCAGTCCACCTTGGATTTTTCTCCCCTAATTCTCTACCCCATTGCTATGAATATTTTACAAAAAAAAAAAAAAAATAGTAGCACATAATCTTTCCTTCGACCAGAACCATTCCGATGCCGGACGCGTAATACGTGACTTACAATGTTTACAGTTACTTATCTACATATGAGTAACAGGTACATTTTTCAATCACTTAAGTGATACACCATTTGTTGACCTCCATAGCTGGATAGAAAGCGCTTGCGAGGCCGCAAGTTCAGTCTCTTAAGGTTCACTTGAAAGTGTTGTGTTAGCAATGATGACAGGAGAAATGATAGCTGCTAATGAATCACCACGCGGATCACGAGGACGACAGAAAATGAGTGTACGGGAAGTGCAGAGGCCAATCTTCTGTGCAATGTATGTACCGGGTGATCAAAAAGTCAGTATAAATTTGAAAACTGAATAAATCACGGAATAATGTAGATAGAGAGGTACAAATTGACACACATGCTTGGAATGACATTGGGTTTTATTAGAACCAAACAAATACAAATGTTCAAAAAATGGCCGAGAGATGGCGCTTCATCTGATCAGAATAGCAATTAGCATACCAAAGTAAGACAAAGCAAATATTATGTTCTTCACAGGAAATGCTCAATATGTCCACCATCATTCCTCAACAATAGCTGTAGTCGCGAAATAATGTTGTGAACAGCACTGTAAAGCATTTCCGGAGTTATGGTGAGGCATTGGCGTCGGATGTTGTCTTTCAGCATCCCTAGAGATGTCGGTCGATCACGACACACTTGCGACTTCAGGTAACCCCAAAGCCAATAATCGCACGGACTGAGGTCTGGGGACCTGGGAGGCCAAGCATGACGAAAGTGGCGGCTGAGCACACGATCACCACCAAACGACGCGCGCAAGAGATTTTTCACGCGTCTAGCAATATGGGGTGGTTCTAAAAAAAAACATGTCATTCCAAGCATGTGTGTCAATTTTTACCTCTCTATCTACATTATTCCGTGATTTATTAAGTTTTCAAATTTATACTGACGTTTTGATAACCCGGTATTACACTTCACAAAATGGACATGGTCGACATTCAAGACATGTTCAGAACGAACTAACTTGCACCATGAACATCGAATGAAAAATGGTGCGCCACAGTTAAAAAGATTCGTACAAAATGTTCAAATGTGTGTGAATTGCTAAGGGACCAAACTGCTGAGGTCATCTGTCCCTACACTTACGCACTACTGAAGCTAACTTACGTTAAGAACAACAAACACACCCATGTCCGAGGGAGAACTCTAACCTCTGGCGGGAGGGATCGCGCTATCAGTGACATGGCGAGTCTAAGCGCGCGGCCGATTCGTACCATCAAGATAGAAGGTAGAGTTACAAACCTTACAGAACGTCCAGCTACTTGTCCACTCTTAAGGAATGAGTATAGAATTATATAGTTGTGACGGGGCGATGAGAACTGATGGAATGTAATGGCACGCAACCGAATGTGAACAGTCTGGCGTGGTGTGCGAAATAGTCCGGCGTGGAGCTTATCCTGAAAGTGGCTATCTTAAGAGTTTAAGGCGTAGCTGCAGATGGTGCGATATTTTTTCGCAGGCACGGAAAAAACAACCAGAGGCTGAATTTCTCCAGTGGTTCCAGGTGATGTGAACTGCAATGTCACAGTTTTCAGGAAGGATCGTTTGCTCTAAAGGAGTATGATTTTTATATGCAAACCAGTAATCAAGCAAAAGCAAGGTATTTTGACGAGCTACTGACCAAAAGCAGTACTTATACCATAGTTTTAGTTCCCTTACGCACATTTTCGCATTCTTGCTTGCTGTGGTGGAAATATTCCTTACTGCCCTTGTAAGATCACCTACAAGAGAGAAAGTCGTAGGGGGGGGGGGGGGTGGCAGAGCACCTTCAACTTCTTGCACCACAGAAAATAACTTTGCAGCCAATTTACTATCCAGATTATTGTACTCGTCATGTACATTGTCCGCACGTTCGAGCGGATGCGACACCACACATTCCGCTGATTCCTTTTGAAGACACGCCAACACTTCATCTGCCTCTTCTTTCTGACTGCGAAATTCCTTGCATTCCTTTCTGACGAATTGTCAACTTCGGAAACTGTTACTATAGATATAACGCAATTTTGCTTTGCTTATCGTTGCCAGTGCTCTGATTTGTGTGAACGCCACAAGCACTGTAGAACTGTCGAGAGTTACTCGTCGACTAAGCAGTCCACCACGCTCCTTAGGCTCACTCTGCGCTCACCATTGAACACCTCCAGTCCCGTCCGCAGCTCGTCGTCTTGCGGTAGCGTTCTCGCTTCCCGCGCAAGGGGTCCCGGGTTAGATTCCCGGCGGGGTCAGGGATTTTCTCTGCCCCGAGATGACTGGGTGTTTTGTGTCTTTCATCATCATTTCATCATCATTGACTCGCAAGTCGCCGACGTGGCGTCGGCTAAAAAGGACTTGCAATTTCGGCGGCCGAACACCCCGCATGGGGTCTCCCGGCGAACAATGTCGTACGATCATTTCATTTCATTTCATTTCACCTCCAGTCCCGCCCCTCGTTGCCATTAGCAGTCAATATTGTGGTTGCACGGTAGAAAATGTGTGGGGTGTTGCGTCATTGGTGTTTTTTGCGACCTTGCACTCCAGGGGTTCCTCGTGAGTCCCATGCGGAGGACCAGCGTTCAATTCCCGCTACGTCCACCTATTTTTCCTTGTTGGGAGGACTGGGACGATGTGCCATCGGCCTCCTGATGACAACGAAGCAGCTACATCGGTGACAAGTAGCGGCTCTAAGGTCTGGAAAGTCGAAAACAGCAGGGAGAGCTGTGAGCCGACTTCATGCCCCTCCACACTGTATCCGCCTGACACCACATAACCGAGGTGGCAGTGCTCTTCAGGACCAGATGGTTAGGTTGAGGGTTTTTATTTTTTTTAATACACCATTAGCATTTCTCATTGTGTGTATATCGCACAATACCACCTGAATTACTTATGGCGTAGTAACAACGATATTACATCAATAACATTTACATTTCTAGTGTACACGCCTCAAACTAACACTCAGTTTAGGCTGTTGAAAAACAACCTAGTGACAGGTTGTGACAGTTCCAGCACATTAAAATTTGTCTCCCTGGAGCTGCTTCCGAAACATTGGTGCGTATTCTGGGGAGTGAGTTCAATTACTTGGCAGAAATTATCGGCCCTAGTGTAACCCCTTTCGATACGCTTTCAGTGACCGAGCGACCGTGTGAAAGTATTCGAGCGAAATGAAGGTCAGAGGTTTTATTCTCGGTGAAAAATGTATCAACCTTTGATTCTGTGAGAATACCTGACGGATTGAACAACGTGAATTTGATATCACTGTTTACCTTCAATGTCAATATCACGCGGGTTATTTGCCTAGAGTACGGTAGAATCTGATCTGATGCGAGTACAAGCAAATAGTTATTTTCAGTAGAGAATCTGTTTTACGCTTTAGGCGCAGCGAGTTGTCCGCGTGTACTCAGTCAAGAGGAAACAATTAGAAATCTTGCTCTGTCGATGGCAGCGATGGGTCGTGGTATGGACTGCACGAGACGCCGAAAGCGTGTTGTTGTTGTTGTTGTTGGTGGTGGTGGTGGTGGTGGTGGTGGTGGTGGTAAGTTTAGGGTTCTCATCAGCGCCCTTGCGAGACAAGGCCTGCATTTAGTAAAGCGAACTAATTATCTGTATACAAGCCATTTTACAGTACCGATATTTCATAAACAGAAATTGACAACTTTTTAGAAACTGTATGCAGGACACATCCTGAGGCGCTATGAAATACTTAATTTGGTAGTGCAGAGAAGAGTGGGATGTAAAAAGAAGAGTGGGATGTAAAAAGAAGAGTGGGATGTAAAAAGAAGAGTGGGATGTAAAAAGAAGAGTGGGATGTAAAAAGAAGAGTGGGATGTAAAAAGAAGAGTGGGATGTAAAAAGAAGAGTGGGATGTAAAAAGAAGAGTGGGATGTAAAAAGAAGAGTGGGATGTAAAAAGAAGAGTGGGATGTAAAAAGAAGAGTGGGATGTAAAAAGAAGAGTGGGATGTAAAAAGAAGAGTGGGATGTAAAAAGAAGAGTGGGATGTAAAAAGAAGAGTGGGATGTAAAAAGAAGAGTGGGATGTAAAAAGAAGAGTGGGATGTAAAAAGAAGAGTGGGATGTAAAAAGAAGAGTGGGATGTAAAAAGAAGAGTGGGATGTAAAAAGAAGAGTGGGATGTAAAAAGAAGAGTGGGATGTAAAAAGAAGAGTGGGATGTAAAAAGAAGAGTGGGATGTAAAAAGAAGAGTGGGATGTAAAAAGAAGAGTGGGATGTAAAAAGAAGAGTGGGATGTAAAAAGAAGAGTGGGATGTAAAAAGAAGAGTGGGATGTAAAAAGAAGAGTGGGATGTAAAAAGAAGAGTGGGATGTAAAAAGAAGAGTGGGATGTAAAAAGAAGAGTGGGATGTAAAAAGAAGAGTGGGATGTAAAAAGAAGAGTGGGATGTAAAAAGAAGAGTGGGATGTAAAAAGAAGAGTGGGATGTAAAAAGAAGAGTGGGATGTAAAAAGAAGAGTGGGATGTAAAAAGAAGAGTGGGATGTAAAAAGAAGAGTGGGATGTAAAAAGAAGAGTGGGATGTAAAAAGAAGAGTGGGATGTAAAAAGAAGAGAGGAAACAAGGCTTGAATACATATGTGCGTTTAAGTAGATGTAGGTTGCAGTAATTATGGAGAGATCAGGAGACTTGCAGAGAACAGACTAGAATATCATCGTGCTTGGGAGGGTGAACTTCCCTTCCAACTTTCCTCAAAATGCACCTAATATTTAAGTAAAAGCGAAGTTATGAATGGGGAACAACTTAATAGAAGATGGTAATTTTTCCTTTTATTTTACACTGTGTGCGTCCTGTGGCTGCCAACCGAAATCAGCCACAGGTCTAAATTAATACACAATGTATCACTGTAATATCTGACTAGTCCTGAAATGTGAAATGTTCGTTTTTGTTTAGTTGGGCTGACGATTTCTCCTGCTCATGTGTGAAAGCTGCTTCTTGCTGCGTTTCTGTGTCTTTGACACATGTTTTACGCCTCAAATTTGCGCGTTTCTAGCCCAATTACACAAAAATAAACTTTTGCAGCTCAGAACTAGCCAAATACTACAGTGATGACATGGGGGCACTAATTTAGACCTGTGACTCATTTCGGTTGGCAGCCACAGGAAACACGCATGTAAAAGGGAAAATAAAAGAAAAACGCTGATATGAAACTTCCTGGCAGATTAAAACTGTGCCGGACCGAGACTCGAACTCGGGACCTTTGCATCTCGCGGGCAAGTGCTACCAACTGAGCTACCCAAGCACGACTCACGCCCCGTCCTCACAGCTTTACTCTTGCCAGTACCTCGTCTCCTACCTTCCAAACTTAACAGCTCTTCTGCGAACCTTGCAGAACTAGCACTCCTGAAAGAATGGATACTGCGGAGACCTGGCTTAGCCACAGCCTGGGGGATGTTTCCAGAATGAGATTTTCACTCTGCAGCGGAGCTGTGAGGACGGGGCGTGAGTCGTGCTTGGGTAGCTCAGATGGTAGAGCACTTGTCCGCGACTGGCAAAGGTCCCGAGTTCGAGTCTCGGTCTGACACACAATCTGCCATGAAGTTTCATATCAGCGCACCTCCGCTGAAGAGTGAAAATCTCATTCTAAAAGAAAAATCACACTGAAAATGCCACAACTGTGTTGAAACAATGATGAGCGTACTTTGAAAAAAAAAAAAAAAAAAAAAAACCGGACCCATCCTTAATTCATTGATCATTTTCTGCAAGCACGGGATTGAGCTCAATACTCCAGTATTATTACATTTGTGCTTCGGAGGGTCGGATAAACATATTTTCCATTACTCTCTAATAGAGGAACAAAACTACGGTTAAAACAGTAGAAAATCTGTTTACGAAACTACGATTGACGATTCTTGCATGTGTTGGAGTCTCAGACTTAGTGCCTTCCTGCTGTTGCGAAATGTATTTTTTTAATGTTCTTTTATTATGGTCCATTATAGAGCCTCAGATCTACTCAGCTGATTAGACGACCTGGTAGTAAGATTGAGGGGGTTACCAACTGGGAAGGAATGGGAGAGGATTACAAGTCCCGGAGTTCTCCTTACAACCGAGGAAAACCTCCCGAAAATCTTAGTCGGAATCCGAGCATTAACAGATGCGGAACAGGAGAGGGGCTAAGAGTCTGCCCAAGTACAAAATTTTTGAAGGTCTTACCAAGAACCCGAAAAAGAGCGACAAATGTCTGAGGGGAGGCGGCGGGCGGCGGCGGCGGTGAGGAGGAAGAGGAGGAGGAGGAGGAGACAGCGCCAAATGATATACTATCTGGTGTGGAAAAATTTCTCCAAACTGCCACCATGTGCAGAATAAAATTGCAGAAGTCTCAAAGGATGGTTCTTTACCGAGCGTTTGGCACCATACTGAAAATCCATCTATACTCTGCGAAGTACGTGGCAGAAGGTACGTTCCATTGTACCAGTTACTATGCTTCACATTTCACATACGTATGGAGCGCGGGAATACCTCTGTGAGTGCTGTAATTAATCTTGTCCTCACCTATGTGAGCAATACGCAGCGGGTTTTAGTATATTCCTAGATCCACCATTTACAGCCGGTTATTCAATCTTCGGTAGTAGCCTTTCTCGGGGTAGGTTATGTCTACCTTTAAGAGTCTGCCAGTTCAGTTTCTTTAGCATCTGTGTCACTCTCTCACGGGTCAGTCAAACACGAGCTCTGTCGTGCTGCCCTTCTCTGTATTATGTTCAATACCGCCGTCAGTTCTATTTGGTATGGGTCCCACAAACTTAAGTAGTATTGTAGAATGAGTCGCATAAGTGCTTTCTAAGCGATCTCTGTTATATAATGATTAGACTTCCCAGCATTCTACCAATAAGCCGAAATCTACCGTCTGCTTTACCCACGGGCGAGCCTATGTGAACATTACAATCCATATCCCTAAAAAGTGTTACACTCAGGTGTTTGTACGAGTTGGCTGATATCAACAGTCATATGATACAATGTTTTTTCGTTTTGTGAAGTGCACTCTTTTACATTTCTGAACACTTAAAGCAAGTGCCAATCTTTGCACCACTTTGAAATCTTCAAGACATTACTGAATATTTGTGGAGCTTCTTTCAGACACTACTTTATATATAATTGCATCAACGACCGAAAGTCTGAGGTTACTTACTACTAATACTGCCTGCAAGATCACTAATATGCAACATTAACAGCAACGGTCCCAACACACTTCCCTGGGGCATGCCTGAAGTTACTTCTATATCTGACGGTGCTTCTTCATCCAAGATAACGAGCTGTATCCCCGTACCAAAAAGTCCTCAATCCAGTCACAAATTTCACTCGATACCCCGTATGATCGCACTTTTGGCGATAAGTGTAAGTGTGCTGCTGAGCCAAATTCTTTTCGGAAATTAAGAAATACTGCGTCTACCTGACTGCCTTGATCCAAAGCTTTCAGTGTGTCCTGCGAGGAAAGTGATCTGGGTTCCAAACGGTCCATGTTTTCGGAATTCATGCGAACTGGCATGGAGGAGAGGTCATTCTGTTCGAGATACCTCATTATGCAGAATGTGTTCCAAGATTGAACACCAAATCGATGTCAAGTATATTGGACGGTAGTTTTGTGAATCACTTCTACTACCCTTCTTGAAGAAGAGTGCGAGGTGTTCGTTCTTTCAACTACTGGGCACAGTTTTTTGTTCGAGGGATCTACGACGGATTATAATTAGTAAAAGGGGTAGCTCAACCGCAAATTCAATGCAAAATGTGATGGAGATTCCATCGGGCTCCAGTGCTTTGCTCACTTTTAACGAGTACATCTGCAGCTGTAGCCAGATGTTTGAACATTTTCGTCTGATGTATCGCGTGTACGAAAAAATACTGCCAGTCGCAACTCGTGCAGCCGATACGGAACTCCCACCTGCTGTGCTCGCAAGCGATGGGGAAAGTAATACGGTTCCATTTTTGCCGTGCGTCGAAGCGGGAAATGGCGCGGAAAGCAAAGTAACGCAGTTACGAACAACGCCGGCGCTCCGGACGTTTCGCAGCGGGCGCTGCCTAATGGAGCGAGCGGCGGGCTTTTAGGCTGTGCTAAATTCGTTTCATATCGACGTCGCACAATGGCGCCCGCCGCGGATGGACAAACAGCTGCAACAAAACCGCGCTCCAGAAATGGGCTTTGCAGCTGGAATACGCGTTCTGCATTCAGCTGGTGTTTAATACACGCTACGAAACAATCTATGAGCATTATACCATAATCTCCTTTTCATTTTATCTGTAACACGGTTTTATTATTAATCATTCCGTTTTTGTCAAACTGTTTGAATGATCGATCATACAATGTAGGCTTTCACGGCTGGTACTGACTTCATTTGAAACTTTTGGGCGGACAGGCTGTGGTCTATGTATAAAACTTTCTCCTAACGTTTCGACTCAGACTGTGGGAGAAATCTTCAGACGGAAAGCGGCGAACTGCAACCAGAACTCGAGGCGTTGAATATGTCGGTAGTGTAGATGGCACCAGAGTCCATCATATGACGTCGGTTACGAGGTTATCTCTGGTGGTGCTAACACTATCGATTGAAAGCAATCGATCGTCATACTTACGGTTCAACGTTGACATCCAAACTTTATCTAAATGTAGCATCTTACACTTTTCTATTAAAATTTATATTGCTACCACGAAAAGAAATGTCTTGGTGAAAACAGGAGAAATTACTGCCTGGGACATACGGATGTATTGGCCGTAGCGAGACCTATTTACCAAGAGGATGATCAAGAAATGAAATTCAGTGAGACGCGCGTCTTATCGAAAACGTCGCATTATGTGCGTGTGTATAGAGAGGCTATTGAGATTTATAAATACCGTAACCCTTTTAACAGAAAAGAGAAAGGTGTTAAATTAGGTGAAGTTTGCATGTCAACATTGCACCGCAATACTAACGATCCATCACTTTCAATCGTGGATTTTGGCATTACCAAAGAACCTCGTAGCCGATGTCGTGTGATGGACTGCGGTGTCTTTTACACTGCCTGTATATTTGGTGCTCCTTGGAGTTTTGGTTGCATTCCCCTCTATACTTTTGAAGATATTTCCAGCAGTCGAAGATGGAACGTCAGCACCAAGTTTTATACATCGACCACACTCCATCAGCCCAGAACTTTTAAGTAATGTGTTTTAATGTTCTCACAAAACACTGGATTTTACGCTACGGCCGGTAGTTTTTTTTATCAACGTCGGACCAACCGCTTCAACAACATTTTTTACGACCAACTTCAATGACATTCGTCGCACACTAACAGTCCCACTTAAGGGCTGTCAGGGAACTCCTACAGTATCAGTCTTCGTAGTACAACCTCATTGTTGGTTGTTGATTAATTCGCATTTTAGTTTCTTGTATCAAGAGTTACTAGTAATATGAAGATAGTGCGGAATTCCTCGGAACGGAAAGAAACGACTTACATCAGTGAAATCTTCATTTTTGACTGTAGTCTACCTCTACACTAACGTACTTGATCCAGCGATGTTCGAATCTCTTGATCCCATCTCAAAAAATAGATTCCTCCAGGCCTACAAATTACCCATCAACATCGGCTGTTAATCTGAAGAGAATCTCCATCGTCGAGTAAAATTGAGCTTTGTGAAGAGATGGGGCCAAATCAGGCGAATAAGGCTGCTGTGGCAAGGGTGCGTACGAGCGGCGTTCAATGAGTAACGGAACTTTTTCTGGAAGCAGGTGTTTTCCTTAATAAAACCAACCTATTATTCCCCACACTTTCGGCTACAAAACCCTACTTTTCAACATAATCTCCGATCGACGACCTTACGCCACCGTACTGAGAGGGGCTGTATGCCCGAATGGTACCAGTCTAGTGGTCGACGACGCAGCCAGCGGCTTGCTGTGTCAATGAACTCCACATCGTCCGCGTACTGCTTCCCGCAGGGTGCCTCCTTCATTAAGCCACACTGATGGAAGTCTGAATGTGAGAGATCCAGGCCGCAGGGGGAACGAGGAATAACAGTCCAATGAAGTTTTGTGAGATGCTCTCGGGTGCGCAGATCTGTGTGTGGTTTTGCCTTGTCATTGAGAAGGAGAAGTTCTTTTGCAGTTTTGTGGCGATGGACGCACGTAAGTCGTTTGTTCAATTTCCGGAGGGTAGCACAATACGCTTCAGAGTCAAGCGTTGCACCATGTGAGAGGACATATGACAGAACAACCCTTCACAAACATAGAAGACCGTCGCCATGACTTTACTGGCTTTTTCTTCGGAGGAGAGGTGGTATCTACATCTACATGATTACTCTGCAATTCACATTTAAATGCTTGGCAGAGGGTTCATCGAACCACAATCATACTATCTACCATTCCACTCCCGATTAGCGCGCGGGAAAAACGAACACCTAAACCTTTCTGTTTGAGCTCTTATTTTATTTTGATGATCATTCCTACCTATGTAGGTTGGGCATAACAAAATATTTTCGCATTCGGAAGAGAAAGTTGCTGACTGAAATTTCGTAAATAGATCTTGCCGCGACGAAAAACGTCTTTGCTTTAATGACTTCCATCCCAACTCGCGTATCATATCTGCCACACTCTCTCCCCTATTACGTGATAATACAAAACGAGCTGCCCTTTTTTGCACGCTTTCGATGTCCTCCGTCAATCCCACCTGGTAAGGATCCCACACCGCGCAAAAATATTCTAACAGAGGACGAACGAGAGTAGTGTAAGCTGTCTCTTTAGTGGACTTGTTGCATCTTCTAAGTGTCCTGCCAATGAAACGCAACCTTTGGCTCGCCTTCCCCACAATATTATCTATGTGGTCTTTCGAACTGAAGTTGTTCGTAATTTTAACACCCAGGTACTTAATTGAATTGACAGCCTTGAGAATTGTACTATTTATCGAGTAATCTAATTCCAACGGATTTCTTTTCGAACTCATGTGGATCACCTCACACTTTTCGTTATTTAGCGTCATCTGCCACCTGCCACACCATACAGTAATCTTTTCTAAATCGCTTTGCAACTGATACTGGTCTTCGGATGACCTTACTAGACGGTAAATTACAGTCTCATCTGCGAACAACCTAAGAGAACTGCTCAGATTGTCACCCAGGTCATTTATATAGATCAGGAACAGCAGAGGTCCCAGGACGCTTCCCTGGGGAACACTTGATATCACTTCACTTTTACTCGATGATTTGCCGTCTATTACTACGAACTGCGAACTGCGACCTTCCTGACAGGAAATCACGAATCCAGTCGCACAACTGAGACGATAGCCCATAGACTCGCAGCTTGATTAGAAGTCGCTTGTGAGGAACGGTGTCAAAAGCTTTCCGGAAATCTAGAAATACGGAATCAACTTGAGATCCCCTGTCGATAGCGGCCATTACTTCGTGCGAATAAAGAGCTAGCTGCGTTGCGCAAGAACGATGTTTTCTGAAATCATGCTGATTACGTATCAATAGATCGTTCCCTTCGAGGTGATTCATAATGTTTGAATACAGTATATGCTCCAAAACCCTACTGCAAACCGACGTCAATGATATAGGTCTGGCGCCACTCCATGCATTGCCGTTTTGTTTCTGGTTCGAAGTGAAGAACCCGTGATGCATTGCCTGTGGCGATGTTCGACAAAAACGTGTCACGATTGGTCCCGTAACACGCAGCAATTCCGCCCAAATGGTCCTCCATTGCTCTCTGTGGTCTTCTGTTAGGCGGCGAGGAATCCACCGTGTACACGCGGTTGAGTACACTAACAGATGTTCCGTTGAGCAGCGAGCTGTTTATGATCCGTCGATCACCTCGAATGACATCCGCCATTGCACACAGGAGGAGTCGCAGCTGTCTGTGGCCGCCCGGCACACGAGAGATGGGACAGGTTTGCGCGACGTTGTTTCGATGATTACAGACGCCTCGACCAACGACTCAGAGTGCTTTTGTTCACTGCCACGTTTCCGTAGACATTCTGCAAGCGCCTGTGAGTAACTGCGTTGCTCTTGTTTCCCGCCAAACGGAACTCAATGACAGCTCTCTGCTTGGAACGCATCTCGGGTACAGACGCCATTTTGAAGGATACGCTTAGCGCCGTCGCGCATCTGAATTTCATGAAGCTATAGGGGCTGAAGAGCCAAAACTCCACGACGTCCAACAAAATATTCCTTATTTCAACCGAAACTGGCCGAGAATAAGTAAGTGTTGCGTTACTTGCTGAACGCGCCTCGCATTTTTCCCGTGGCAACGACACTTGTGTGACTACGAACTGTTTTGATGAAAGATGACCCTCTTCCTTGACAAAACTGGCCTTTTTTTCGCTTACCTTTTGCTGTAGTTGGTCCAGGAGGTTAGTGTAGTATTGTCCCGTAATTGTTTGACCAGTGGGAATATAATCTATCAGCAGAATCCCTTTCACATCTCAGAAAAGTGACGCCACAACCTTTGGGACTGACCGTGCCGTCTTTGCTTTCGGTGGTGGTGGTGGTGGTGGTGGTGGTGGTGAATAAACATGTTGCCACTTTGTTGGCTATTTTGTCTCTGGCCTACGTGGACAAAATTTCATCTGTGGTCATTAACAGGAAAACAATTCTTATTGGTTGCTCTGAAAATGGATTCAACATTGTTCGGATATTGCCGTCCTGATGCATTTCTGATCTTGCATTAAGACTTGCGGCAACAATCTAGCAGGTAACTTTCTTATAAAATTCCATTGTCAAAGTGTCATGCCCATTCAGATGACGTTCCAACACCTTCGGCAATTTATCGCACTTTCAGTCATCGGTACTCCATGACAATTTTATGCATATTTACAATAACCAAATTTACACTCATACGTCCACTTGGCGGGAGTTGAATACGAAGGATAATAGTCCCCATGTGTTTTCTGAAAATCGGCATTAATTTCCTTTCCTTTAATACCTTTCTTTACGAACTACTTAATCACTGCTCGAATATCATTACGAAGTCGTCAGTTGTTATAAATCCGTGCTCCCTTCGTGATAATTAATGGTCCACTTCGTAATGACCTGAGAGGGAAAACGGGTCGCGAAAATTTTTCCCCAGTTTCACCATTCTGTTGACAGGGAATCAGCAACTTTGTAATACATTCTGTCGACAGTTGCAGTACTTCATATTTGGCGGGTGGGGTGGAGCAGGTGGGTGATGGGGGGGGAGGGGGGGGCGGCGGCATCGCCGAAGGCTGGGCTCGAACCCCGGACCCTCGGTGCTTCTGTAGCCCCCGTCGGGCTACGAAGCGGCTCTCGACGGCCCTGTGAGTTTAGTTGGCTGAGCGCTGGGTCCCAAATTTTGCTTACGGTGTGGCCACAGTGTGTGTTGGTCAGCCCGTCGGCCACTCTGATTTCAATGGCCTCCTTCAGGACACAGTCCAAAAACGACGAGGTCTGTCATAACACACTTGTTTCTTCATGCTTCATTGAGTACCCTATAGCCATGCAATATCCTTCAACCGCAGGTTTTCTTGGTTGTTTAAGTTCATCATGTTTTCTATGTTCCTTGCATCTTTCTTCGATTATCCTCACAGTTTGCCCCATGTATAGCTTACCGAATTTACATAGAATACGATAAATACCCGGTTTACGGAGCCCCAAGTCGTCTTTCACCGTACCGAACAGTGCACGCATTTAATATTACATCGAGCCAGGATTCTGCCGACTTTAATCGATACTTTGCCGGCTTACGGCTGATACGCCATTGTCTTATACTCTTCGTCCTATTTGGTAAAGGTCCTACAAGCCACATAGTTCTATTCGGTAAATTTTCCACGAGGTATATTGTACTGCTAGCTTAGTGCCCACTGCTTCGCTCCCGCAGACCAAATGGATTGCAGAGATTTATTAGTTTTTATTTAATCGAATTTTTATGTTGTTTACGAATTGCAACACCTACGCTTTTCACGCTAATTAAGGCCATTTAAACAGAGTCTTTTCTGAATGTACTTCCGACCAAAAGGCGATTCTGGCAGCTGGAGTCCACAGTTTTTGCTAATCATGCCTTTTGCATTCTTGTGGATCTATTTCCATAGCAACTTTCATCTCGTGACAAACATTTTTTTATATCTAACCGACAATTTAAATGCCAATTTTCATAAATCTAGCTTTAAAAACTTTTTAATGTAACTAAATATTTTCTTAAAAATTTTCATCACTATTGCACTCAAGGGTTGAATTTCCAGAAACACTGAAACATTTTTTTTATTTGTGACCGAGAAGTCAAATACCGACCGTCTTGAAAATCCTTTAGTAGTAGTTTAGTAATTACTTATTTTCAAAAAGCTTTGACCACTGTTTTACCCCCTTAGAGGTTGAATTTCCAGAAATGCTAAAACATGTATTTTTATTCCCTGACAGAGAAACCAAATGCCAGGTTTCGTAGGTCTATCTTCAGAATTGCCTTAATAGCATTTCAAAAAAATCTTCACCGCCTATTTCACCCTCTTAGGAGTGAAATTTCGAACAATCCCTTCTTAAAGATAAGATGCACACCATTCCGAACTTGACGTTTCTATCCTTAGCGGTTTGGGCTGGGCGATAATGAGTCAGTGAATCTGTATGACCCTATTTCACCCGTCTTAGGAGTTGAATTTTCAAAACCAGTGAAATATTTTTTATTTCTAATTGAGGAGCCAAATTTAAGTTTTCAATTTTAGCTTCAAAAATGCTTTCTTAATAAAGTTTCATAAAAATCTCATTTCCTATTCATTCCCTTACAGATTGAATTTCCATATACACCGGAACACATATTTTATTTGTAACCGAGAAGTACGAATGTTCATAGATACAGCTTCAAAAATAGTTTAGTAGTTCTTCAATGATGATATATTTTCAAAAGGTTTCTACCCACTATTACACCCCCATTATATTAAGTTTTCCCTAAATGCTGAAACACGTATATATTTATTTCTGACCGAGAGGCCAAATACCAATTTTCGCAGGTCTACCTTCAAAATTGCCTTAATAGCGACATTTTTCAAAACAAAAAGAGATTCAGCCCTTTTTTCACGCCCTTGGGGTTCGAATTTCGGAAAATCCGAAGTATAAGATCCACACCTGCTACAATTTTCGTGTTTTTATCCTTAGCGGTTTGGCTGGGCGATGATGAGCCAGTGAGTATATTGCGATTTATATATAGAGATTTGGTAAAGGCCCCAGAAGCTTTAAACATCCTAGGATGAGTCGTGTGAGTTTAGTAATCATTTTCATAGTATCCGACCAACAAAGTGTGACGTTACGTCACATAAATATTGACATTTTTATCGGTTGTAAACCGTAGTTAACGTATTTTATGAATATAATTAGTATAAAAGATACAGTTAATGTTCTTGAAACAACTGATATGCAGCAATAATTTAAGAGTAGCATCTTTATTTAATGTCTATGAAAATAAAAATGTATCGAAAGAGACGCCATTGTACGGCCGAGGAGGAAGGACGTATTTTACGGTAGACGCACTGTTTTGTTTCGCGGTACGGAAGGCAGCCATTGAGCGGCTACACATATTTTATGTAAGTTATTCTGTATTATGCTAAAATAAAATAATTATTTTATCAAAAAATGAATTTCGTTGTAATAGTTGTCACCTCAAATGCTCTCAGTGGCTAATTATTTTTAATAAGCATTTTTTCAGTAATTTGCGTTGCGGGAAGCTCATCTTCCGATGCAGCCTCTGGTCGGCCATTACGCGCCGAAGCATTAGTGTGTGAGTGTGTGTGTGTGTGTGTGTGTGTGTGTGTGTGTTAACAGTAACTGTAAATGCGAGAGATTTCGTTGTAAGAACCTTTATTAATTACAACAGATAATTTACGTTAAAGTCCATTTTTTAAATTGTACAGATTCCACGAGTTCAGTAAGTTTTATCTTGGCCGCTCCAGGGCCACAATCTAAATTCTCTCGAGCCTTGCTTTGCAATCAATAAATAGAAATTAACACAATTACATTTAATTCAGTTAACGGCAACTGTATTTTAGTCATCACGTTCAAAATCTAAAGTTGGTACATGAATAACAGCGGCTCTTCAAGAACCCGTCTCATATTTACTTATTCACGTAAGTAAAAGTGATAATAAAAGATAATATCCCCGAAAGAAAGAATCATGCTCTAACAAAAGAAAAATTCATGCTGATAAATTAAAAATATCTAAAATATATATAATTTTTTTATGTATAACGTAACAAATGGCACCGGCGTAACAGAAGCTAACTCTTGTCACCTGCTTTACCTACAACTCAGCCTAAACGACCATTCTACGCCATATCATTACAAATGGCTGCAGTCAGGCATTTGTTTGAGATGACAGTGTCCCTCAAGAAGATCTGATACGTACGGAAATGTGGAAATGTGATGGTCTGATGGTCTCAGGTCTCATTAACCGCAGGCGGCCTGGACAGCGGCAGTAGAAAGGGGGGGAGGGAGGGGAGGGGAGAACGCGTCGCCGTGCAGGGCGCCAGGAAGCAGGCGACCTTCATCGCCTGGACTGCCCAGCGGATCAGGTGCGACCACCTGCAGCCTCGTCTTTATCACACCCACGTAATTTTTATCATTCCCTATTTCCCCACTCTAGTTCCAGACCTAAAGCATTACTAAAACATGCGAAACACACTCAGTATCAGCACTGCATCAGTCAGCAAAATGTGAACTTACGCAGTATCAGATCAGCTATGAGATTGGATTTACGACTTTCCAGCAGAAACAACTCAATACATTGTCCTTATTGAGAAGAAATAAGATGAAGCAATTGAGGGGAAATAATAAGATGGCCCCCAGGGAAGGATGTGGGAGGAGTACTTTCAGACAGAGATGAGAAATGAGCTCTAAACTGATGTGATGAAAGTATAAGACAGCGATGTTCTCATGTACAGCTGGCAGTACTATCGCGTTCACGAGTTATAATAGGACAGTGCATTGCTGGAGTTATCATTTGTGTACTCAGGTGATTCATGGGAAAAGTTTTTGCGCGACGGGAAGTAACAGACTTTGAACGCGAATGGTAGTTGGAGCTAGATGCATAGGACATTTCATTACGGAGATGGAGATCCAGTGTCAAGAGCGTGGCGAAATACCAAATTTCAGGGGTTACCTCTCTCACTACAGACAACCCAGTGGCCGACGGCCATCACGTGACGACCGACAGCAGCAGCGCCGCGTAGAGTTGCCAGTGTTGACAAGCAACACTGCCTGAAATAATCACAAAAATCGATGTGGGACGTACGAAGAACGTATCCATTAGGACAGCAGCGAAATTTGGCGTTAATGGGGTATGGTAGCAGATCGATTCAAGTGCCTTTGCTAACAGCACGACATCGCCTGCAGCATCTCTCCTGGGCTCGTGACCATTTCGGTTGGACTCTAGAAGATTGGAAAACCGTGGCCTGGTCAGGTTAGTCCCGACTTCAGTTGGTAGGAGCTGATGGTAGCGTTCAAGTGTGGCCGGCGGTTCTAGGCGCTTCAGTCCGGAACCGCGCTGCTGCTACGGTCGCAGGTTCGAATCCTGCCTCGGGCATGGATGTGTGTGATGTCCTTAGGTTAGTTAGGTTTAAGTAGTTCTGAGTCTAGGGGACTGATGACCTCTGATGTTAAGTTCCATAGTGCCTGGAGCCATTTGCACTATTTGTTCAAGTGTGGCACAGACCACACGAAAGCATTGACCAAAGTTGCCAAAAAGGCACTGCGCAAGCTGGTGGTGGCTCCATAATGGTGTGGGCTGCGCTTACATAAACGTTTAACTGGAAATGCCTATGTCGGCTACCTTGAGACCATTAGCAATAATTCATGAACGTCGTTTCCAGACGATTAGGAATTTTCATGGATGAGAACACGCCATGTTACTGGGTCCTAAGTGTTAGCGATTGGTTCAAAGAACATTCTGGACAATTCGAGCGAATGGTTTAGGTTAAAAAAATGGTTCAAATGGCTCTGAGCACTATGGGACTCAACATCTTAGGTCATAAGTCCCCTAGAACTTAGAACTACTTAAACCTAACTAACCTAAGGACATCACATACATCCATGCCCGAGACAGGATTCGAACCTGCGACCGTAGCAGTCCCGCGGTTCCGGACTGCAGCGCCAGAACCGCACGGCCACCGCGGCCGGCCGAATCGTTTAGGCACACCGATCGTCCGAAATTAATACCAGCGAACATTTATGGGACATAATCGAGAGGTCAGTTCGTGCACAAAATCTTGCACCGGCGACGGCTACAGAGGCAGCATGGCTCAGTATTTCTGGAGAGCACTTTCATTGACTTGTGGATCCATGCCACATCGAGTAGGTGCACTACGCCCGGCAAAAGGACGTCCGACACGATATTAGGTGGTATCCCATGAGATGCGTGTCCTCAGCATACGTCGTCGCTGGAATCTCGCCAGCGTGTCCTATGACATCACTGACTCGCGATTCCCGTTCGCTCTGACCCTAGTCTCCACTATTCGTCCATTTAACCTATAACTCGTCACTGCAGTCTGTTGGCGGGTACAAGTGGCCTATACCAGCCTAACGAGAAGAGCGAGTATGGGAATTCGTAATTACAACTGAGAACTTGCTACACTGCTGCTACATATATGTACAGCGTTTTACTCCTTAAGACTTGTTACGAGATTGTCTCTACTATATTAGCACGTATGTCTGATTTCATTTTTGCAATGTGTAGCTGTAGTTAGCCCGAACGCATACAGCTTTACGGTTTTCATGCGATGCCCAATGTCGACGGAAAGCGTTTGTTTGTTTCCCGTTCTAACCAGTCGTTTTTAGAGCTGAATTTTACGTGCCCATTCGATAGAATGGTCCCAAATTAGTGGAATGTGGTATTCGGTTTAGCACTAAGTATTTAGAGAGCGACTGTGAAACAAAGAGTAACCAGTATTCCAGCAACGACAGCAACGACAGCACCGCCGTGGGCGACGCCGATTGCTAACAACATGCAGCAGTGATGCTCAGTAGTTGCCGGAGTACTAGTTATTCTTCCTGTTCTACAGTCTCTAAATACATACCTCTAAACAGAGTATCGCCTTAGAACAATTTGGGACCGCTCCATCGAATGTGCACGTAAAATTCCGCTTTAAAAGTCATTTTGTTTGTAACGGGAAATAAACCGACGCTTCCGTCACCACTCGGCATCCCATGCAGGACGTGATGAGAAATATTTGTTTGGGCTGGCCCCAATCTACACATCACAAAAACGAAATCTGCAAATGACAAAACGTGAGAGACAACCGTTAGGTATATATTCATTTTTGTGACGTGTAGATTGGGGCCAGCCCAAACAAATATTGCTCATCACGTCTTGCATGGGATGCCGAGTGGTGACGGAAGCGTCGGTCTATTTCCCGTTACAAACTATATACTTTTCAAAGACTGCTATGAATTTATACCACTGTATAGCTTCTACTCCGAGAATGTCCAAGAATTACGTTGAAAGGTGTGCGCGCACCTTGCTTCTGTCTGACACCGAGTCAGTGACGACAATACAAGAAAAGGAGACAAGGGTGAAGTGTCTCCTTTTAAATGGTAATCGGTTATTACACTAAATTTATAGCAGTCTTCGTGACAAATGAGTGATAAGCTATACGGTTGGATATTAGCTCCTAAACCCAAGCTGCTGTAATCAAAGAAGGAAGAAATAGCGCGCTTTTTAGTAAAAAGTAAGTTACGCCCCTGTTTCTCTAAGACAGTACGTGTTTTCTCATACAGTAGGTGGAATAAACAAGAATACAACATTTTAGTTTGCAATGGTCTAACTCTGCACGCTTTTGTCTGAAGCGCGGACTAGCATCGAACGTGTTATGGAGCACAGTTTTAATTGTGTACACTACATCACTTTTCGTCGTACACCCTCCACAGTTTCGGAAAAAACAGATGATCTGATGCTAAGAGTTGGTTATCTTCGCTCTGTCAGTGCTACTTTACAACTGCAGGTTCGTGCACTCTACTTGCATACTACGCCACGACTAGCCCTACACTTCTCCACAGTCCTCAGACTCGTCATATTCGCGGAACGGTAGCAAGCAGGAAGGAAGGAAGGAAGGAAGGAAGGAAGGAAGGAAGGAAGGAAGCCAGTACAGCACCGACGTAGGAGCGGGGTCTTTGTCTCTAATACTTGCAACCCTCAACATCGGAGATTGACTTGCTCCGATTCTGATCTCTACTATCAGGCAGAATCCTGGTCCGAAACACCGTTTAACTTGTCACGAAGAGCATCTATCATTTTTCATACTAGTATTCAACTACCCTCTTTATCGCGAATATCAAGAACGGAACTTTCAGTTCAGGCATGTTTGCACTAGACGCTTTCGACTTCTCTTTCAATTAGCGGACGTCCCTCAATGGGAACAACGCACTGCCCGTGACTATACATACATTCATAAATGATCTGGCGAACAGAGTGGACAGCAGTCTGCGGTTGTTTCCTGATGACGATGTGGTGTACTGGAAGGGTTCAAAGTTGAGTGACTGGAGGACTTCGACAAAACTTCTAGTTGGTGCAATGACTCCAGCTAGGTATAAATGTAGAAAAATCTAAGTTTATGCAGATGAGTAGGAAAAACAAACTCTTAATGTTCTGATACTGCATTAGTGGCGTTCTGCTTGACAGTCACGTCGTTTAAATATCTGCGCTAACGCTGCAAAGCCATATGAAATTAAACGAGCGTATGGGAGTTGTGGCAGGGAAGGTGAATGGTCCACTTCGGTTTATTGGGAGAATTTAAGAAAGTGTGGCTCATCTGTAAAGGATACTGTTTACAAGACGCAGGTCCGACCTATTCTTGAGTACTGCTCGAGTGTTTGGGATCAGCACCAGGTCGGATTAACGCAAAACATCAAAGTAATTCAGAAGCAGTCTACTAGATTTGTTAATGGTAGATACGAACACGCAGGTGTTACATACATGCTTCGGAAACGCAAATTGGAATAGCTGGAGGGAAGGTGACAGTTTCTTCGAGGAACACTATTAAGAAAATTTAGAGCACCAGCATTTTAAACTGACTGCAGAACGATTCTACTGCCTCCAAGATACATTGCGCCTACGGACCATGAATAAGATACGAGAAATTAGCACTCATACGGAGGCGTATAGAGAGTCGCTATTCGTTCGCTCTATTTGCTAGTGGAACAGGGAAGGAAATGATTGATAGTGGTGTAAAGTACCCTCTTCCCCGTACCGTTACGTGGCTTACTGAGTATGTATGTACATGCAGATGGACGCAAGACACGTTGCTCTTTCTTATACAAACAGCCTTCAGCCAATTTTAAGCACATCCATAAGGAGATGTTTTGCTCCTCTGGGCCTAAAAAAGTTTCGCCTTCGTTTACTTGTGCAAGTTTCCAGATACGCAAATATCAACAAAATAAATCTGATAACGTTACTTTTGTTAACGCTTTGGTTCATTGAAGAGTCAACAGCTGATTACCAGACGATCAGTTTTCAACCATACTGCTGTCCATCAAAATTGAAGTTTGTCATGCTCCCATCGTGGTCTTGCAAAGTGAATTGAAGTGCACTTAATTCTTGCACGCTCAGGTGTTTTGCATCTCACTGCATCCGCAACCGCAAGTACGTACACGAGTAACGGCATTTACATTCCTTGTACAAGGAAAGATTGCGCAAGGTGTTTTGCATTTCAAAATTTTATTTAAATATTGGTTGGTTGTGGGAAGATCGTGTCACGCCTCGCTTAAGAAGGAGCAAGGTCTTCTAGCAGTACGTGTAAGAATTCGGCAGCGGTAGATGACTGCCTACCATTCCACAATAATGCTGCTCGCGTCGGTTGGGGGCTCGCGACTGTTATGCGTGTGTGGATCGAAGATTACACGGGTGCCGCTCAGGACAGAGGCGCCCAAAACAAATATCTTCGGGAAAAGCGCGCCGACTAGTGAGCACCACATACTGTCAGCACGGCGACCGTTGGAGAGGCTTCCCTTGAAGCGGCAAGGGGCAGACAAGTTGAAAGTGGAGCGAATGACCACACCACTGCACTGCACTGCACAAAAGGATGGCACCACATCGCCTCTTTCGCACAGTCCTGGTTTGGCATAGCACATCATGATTGACGTATCCATGTGGAGGAGGCTCCGAGCAGAATGAAAACAGACTAAATCCGTATGGTATGGCGTGCCAATATGAGTTGAAAACAAATAAGTCGCCAGGCCCGGATGGAATCCTAATTCGGTTTTACAGAGAGTACTCCACGGCACTAGCCTCCAACAGACTGCATTCGTCGCGAATCTCTCGCCCAGCACAAAGTCCCAAGCGACTGGAAAGAAGCACAAGTGACTTCTCTATACTGGAAGGATAATGGAAGGGACCCGCAAAATTACAGAACAATATCCTTAACGTCGGTTTGCTACAGAATTCTTTAATATATTCTCAGTTCCAATAGAATAAATTTCGTTTGTTCACCAATCAGCACGGAATTACAAAGCACCGCTTGTGCGAAACTCAGATTGCCATTCTCTCTACCATATCCTGCGAACAATGAAATAATGGCAACAGGAAGATTTGATATTCCAAGATTTCCAGTAAGCATTTTAGACAGTGCCATACTGCACTCTGTTAACGAAGATAGGAGCATACGGACTAGGTTCCCAGACATGTGAGTGGCTCGAAGTAATAGAACCAAGCATCTTGTCGTGAGCGGCTTGTGTTGACGGACAAGGGTATCGTTAAGAGTGTCCTAGTGACTGGACCGCTCTTATTATCTACACATACAAATAATCTGAACAACAGTCTGTGGCTATTTGCTGATTATGTTGTCGTGAGCACGAAGTTGTCGGTGAGTGACTGTAGAAGAATACAATATGACATCGATAAAACTTGTAATGTGGTTAATTGCAGCTTGCTCTATAGGTAGAAAAACGTAAGTTAAATCACATGAGTAGCAGAAACAAGCCTGTGATGTTCGACTACCGTATTAGTAGAGTGCTGCTTGACAGTCACGTTGATTAAATATCTAGGTGTAACGTTGGTAACACATGAAATAGAACGAGCACGTCAGGCAAGGAAGTCGAATGGTCTACTTCGGTTCATTGGGAGGATTTTGCTGAAGTGTAGCTCATCTATCAATGAGACCTCGTACGGAACACTTGTGCGACCCATTCTTGAGTTCTGTTCGAGTGTTTGAGATTACAATTAGGTTCTATTAGAGGAGGATGTCGAATTAATTTAGAAGCGTGCTGCTAGAGTTGCTGCCGGTATGTTCCATCAGCACGCAAGTATTAAGGAAATGCTTCGTGAACTGAAGTGGGTTACGTTCTTACAAACACTCTACAGGAAATTTAGGGAACAGACACTTAAAGCTGAGTACAGAATAATATTCTACTGCGCCAACGTATATTTCGCGTACGAGTCATGAAAACAAGAGAAATTAGGGCTCGTACGGCGGCATACAGTCGTTTTTCATTCGCTCAGTTTGCGAGTGGAATATGAAAGGGAATGACCAGTACTGGTACAGGGTACTCTCGCAATGCACCGTCTGTGGCTTGCGGAGCACATATGTAGATGTAGGTGTAGAATAGGTACCCAACACGAGATTAAGTTTCCAGCTAACATTTATCAAGGTATATCAGAAGTCCACATCTATTGCAGACCTGTGACTAACAGTACTAACGCAGTATTTGCAGAGATTAGTTAAGAGTAAACGTATTCGTCATAAAATTTACTTTTCTCTCATTTGCCGTCAGCGTCTGGGCAGGTCTGGAATTTATAATCTTGAAGAACGTTGATATGAATCGAAGACTGCGATACAGCAATACAAGTATAATTCATTAATTTTTTACGTATCCACTTTTTATTTCCACTTATTGCTATTCAGTAGACATCACCAATATTTTCCATAACAATTGAAGTCATAGTTTACGTGACAAAACGTTGTGTGTAGTAGTAGTAGTAGTAGTAGTAGTAGTAGTAGTAGTACATATAGCGTCTCCTGAACTGTACTTCGGCACAGTCTAAATACTAAAGAAGAACTGTATGCCTTTGGTGCCAGAATTACAGTGTATATTCATTTTGTTCTGGGGCTTCCAAAACTTTGAAGTTAATGCTGTTCAGATTCGGCTTTTAATATCTAAGAAATCAAAATTAGTTTACGTGTTTCACCCATGAAAATACTTTGAAAATATTATGGGGATAAAAGATATTTACGAACGTGACAAAAGAAATTGAATATTTTTCGAAAATACAACTTTTAGGCACTGTAACTTCAATATAATATAGGTTGGTAAACTAAAACTAAATTGATATTTCTCGTAAGTGGCGTTAAATAGGTTCTATGAAACAAAATTGAGAATAAGACTATTTTATATTCTGTTACGACATTCGTAGGACGACTAATCCTCGTAGGACGACTAATCCTCGTAGGACGACTAATCCTCGTAGTAGATGGGACTCAACATCTATGGTCATCAGTCCCCTAGAACTTAGAACTACTTAAACCTAACTAACCTAAGGACATCACACAACACCCAGTCATCACGAGGCAGAAAATCGAACCCGGGAACCCGGGCGCAGGAAGCGAGAACGCTACCACACGACCACGAGCTGTGGACCCTTGGTTTATTATACGACCACATCTTGTTCGCACAGCCCGTAGTCAGGACAGCAGGTATTACATTTACTGACTTGTTAAGAACGATAGCTATGCCTCACCTTCGAAATCTCCGTGACGTTATGTTTCCAAAAAGATATTGCAAGAGTGCATGTTGCTCGTGCTGTTGTGGTCTGTCTCGACGCAGAAGGTGATCGACAGTTGTTGCCCCGGCCAGTGATTTCTCTAATTTGTCTCCCACCGGAAACATATGGGCATGAGTCGCCGGGAGACAGGCGCGCTACGAAACGCCAAGCAGTTTGTTTGGAGAACTCTGGCAGAGATGAAGCAGCATGGAATGACGCAGCCTTATCTGTCATCCAAATTCAGTTCGACTTTGCTTAACCCTAGCAATACCAAAGCATTTTCCATAATTCACATCATCAGAGGGGGAGGCGGTACTTTACCCACACCTTAAAAAATGAAAAACAAAACTCGGTAATTGGTTAATGTAAACAACATAGTTTTTAGAGAGATACTGATATGTAAGTAGGGTCCAGAACATGAAAACATCGTTGAGCAATATCCACGAACTTTCAGTAACGTGTATTACCCACGGGGGATAGGGGTATTTTGTACCCACAATAAAAAAAACATTAAAATGCAAATTCATTAATTAATGTTGACTTTCACAACGAAACTTTTCAGAGATATTGGTGTGTAATGTCACATCCTGAACCTGGAAACACTGAGTATGACTCATCTGGGAAAGTGACATCTACTACTAAGACACTTTTTTGGATTACATTTAAAGAAGAATTCATTTAAAAAATAAATATTTATTAAGAAATTTAAAAACCAAAAGTAATTGAATACATTACAATGTTTTCAAAATGCGGCGTCAACTCCTGTATCACCAACATAATGTTGACATACCTTTTTCCATCTATGTTGCATACGAGCAATAAGTGACATTCCAGTCCCCTGATATTGCAGCTTTAATGGCCAGTAACGTATTCCTGACGTTACTATTTAGCAGCTGCTAAGTTTTAAACACAGTGAAGACGGGCTTTCAGAGCTCAAGAGGACCTGCCTGCCCACAGTACAAGGTCGTGGTGCACGCCTTGCGTTATCAGCGCATAAATACAGACCTCCCTCATGTGAAGTGTCCCACCACTCTAGTTGCTGAAACTTGACACGCGACGCCCCCACGCAGTGCTGAAAGTGGGCTTATCGACTGACACATTGACGAAAAATGCTCTGCGCCGTGGCTGCTGTTTACTCCCGACGTATCCGGCAGCTAGAAATGGGTTTCTCGATTTTCTTTGTTGTGAAAAGATTCTTATGTAAATGAAATCTAATGCAGTTCCTTGATAAAAGAATTACTTTTTCTTTGAAAAGTAAAACTCCCGTTATTCAGGTCAGGGGTTTTTCCCACCGCAACATTTTTCATCGGTTTTGAACGAAGTATTCGTTACAGAGTGTGATATTTTCTTTTATTACATATTTTAGGGTTAACAGTTCTATAACGGACACCTCTTGTTTATCATGGTCGTTATCAAATAATGTAATTAATCAAGCAAGTGCATTTATTTAGCACGCGTTGTACTGGTGAAGTCCAAGTTCATGTAACTTTATGTTTTCTACGTTCAGCCCAAAAATTACATCTTAGGAAATGTAGCTGAAGGTTAGGGAAAGTGATCTGGAAAGGACACTGATACCTATCTTCGTTTATGAGCACGGGGATGTGGACTGAAAGCATTTTAGTACTGCGTGCTACCGCAGATCGCTGGGGGACAGTCAGCTTCGCAACAACTTCTGGCTCTGCTCCCCACGGCCGTTTGTTGGCTGCGACAGTCGTAGCTGAGCTTTCAACGAAGATAGATACGATCTTTTAGTACCGTGCCGAAATGACGTCATGAATCTTTTTCTGTCGCTTACTTGTTCAGCCATTACCGAGCTGTGGAAAGAGGTACGTCTAACACATTGGTGCACAGATTCCGCCGCCAATGCCCAACGCAAGAACATGGTAGAAGTAGTCGTGCTAGTCTTCCGTCCCCATGAGGGCAGCTCCTACCCATGACGCACAACGAGATCGCAGTTTACCATTTCCAAAATACACAGTCAATCAGTTGTCTGAATTTAGTTATTTATTTTTAGACTTTACCTAGGATTCGATATTGCTAAATGTATCGTGTCCAGAAAAAGGACTTACTTGGATTATATTACGTAAAAAATATTACATCTACCACAAGCTGAGGCGCTCGAGTCACATACAATGTGACTACCCATACATGCAATGTGAGTATCCACTAGAATTGTATGAGTCAAACAGGCATGGCCACTGAACAGCCAAACGTTAAGTTTACCATTTGTCTATGAAAAAGGAAAATCCATGACGGCTCGCTGTCTCTGCATTCAGTGTTGCACGATGGAGCTATTTTTGTGTATTCTGAAGACCAGAGCTACGCTACATTGTAGGTATGTTCGTCTATACGTAATCACAAATACTTCCGTCGAAGAAAGAAAATACCATTTTTTACGATAGAAGAGGGGGGGGGGGGGGGCGGCGGGGAGTGAAATTTCAAGGTTGCTCTCCTGGATTAGCACCTTCTCTAGGTCTATGAGTACAACACAACGCCATATTCAGTCACAGAGAGACGAATTCTGCATTCCAGTTGGCATTTTACACCACGTGAGAAACTAGAGATACGAGGATGATCTTGTTGCAGTGCTAGGCTGCTAAAGTTTATTCTACCGGCCAATTTTGGCGTGGTTTCGGGAGATTTCTCCGTATTTACTTCCTCCTATATTGGCCCTCCACTACACTTTACCTAACCAACACCAAAAAGTTAGGTTCCAAAATATTTTGTTCATCTTCAGTTATCCCAGCTGACACTAAAAATTGAAATCGTGAAAGTAACGCAATAGATCCATTAACGTTTACGGCTGTGATGTTTTGTAAGTAAATAAAGCGTTACAGATGGCATCAAAGTTGAATAAGCTTTTTTAAAGGTTTATTCCTTGTTTCTCCACTTTGAGGCGTATTAACGTAGCTCTTTGGTTGATTTTCAGCAGGATTTTCCCTCACATCCTGACTTTTTCCTATTTCAGATCTTTAATTCTTTTAAATTTAAACCTAACATTATGGTATCATGTGTGGATTTAAGTATTTGAGGATCTAATTTAGATCACTGAATCAGAAAGATCGCTTCCATATTCATGTTGAGATTCAATAGATTATGTGTATTTCTTGTCAAATTTGAGTCTTGGGGGCAAGACATCTTTTCTAATTCACGAAATTAGTTCCGTCAAAACAGACGACTTAAATGTTGCCTCACCTTTGAAAAATTTCTGCGGACGCCCATGATCGGAAGCGTTTACGTGCTTTGTTCATTTGCTATGAACAGTGGCAGAAAGTGCATTGGATACATTGAGCACAATAGAATCATTCGGTGCTTTCACCTCTTGTTTCTGCAACTGAGGAGCAACATGGGCAAGTTTTTAAGTTTCTGTCGGATGTCTGTTGCCTTGTGTATAGGGCTTCATATTCTTCGTCAAGCAATGTATATCTATATTTCTCTCTACGTATTCGTAGTAACATTTCGATCTTTATTTGTGTCTACTGTCTTGGTACGCAATACACGCCTCTCCTGTGTAAAAGTAGTTACTTCCTGCCGATTTCAGCACCAGTTTCCCTGAAAGCACTAGACACTGACCGGCACGAAAAATGCAATAAGTAATTAGTGAGTATGGTCATCTCTTTAATGTAAGTGTAACACTTTATCCTATATTTTTACATGGGCTATGTTATTGGAGTTGCTTTGTGAGAAAACAATGAAGCGTCGATTGTTTATTGCACTAGACTTAAATGCTTTTCTCTGAAAACTGAAAAACATACCACTAGATGTGAGGCAATCATGTTTTCCCGTTTTTGTAGCACTTATTGTTGTACCTTGTCTTGTTTCTTTTAAACTACAAGTATCTGTAGAATTGCTGATTACGATAATCAGCTGTCCAGAGTAAACACGCCGTTAAACGCTGAAGATCCTGCAACAGCTGTTCCTTTGGTGGAAGATGGTCGCAGTAGGCATTACGTAGCATGAATTTTGAGAACTACATCGTCCACGATTTCCAGATCCTTAAGACAGTACAGGGAAACTTGAGGCTATACAAGGAAACCAGGATCAGACCTGACAATGTCTCTGCAACCGTCACACAACCGCCGTTGAAGTACGAAATAGATTCCACCAAATTAGAGCGGGGTCAACGTTAGTGACGGGAGCGTCCGAAGACTACTTGAAAGCGTCAGTCTTCAACACAGAAGACCTGCTGGCCCAGAACTCACCGGAGAGCATCGCCCAGTTCGACTACGTTTCGCAAGGGAACATCGCGGCTGGAAAGTGCACCAATGGAAGTTTTGTTTCACCGACGAGTCACGATTTGGCCTTTGAAACTTATTCCCCTAGCACATTCTCACCAGGGACGCTTTTTCAGGGCGGTTCTCTGATGCAAGCTATCACTGTGACTGCGAAGAAGGATTCGGTCTTCGTGGAACACGAGAGTCTTGCACCACATTGGCATCTAGAGAAAATCCTTTGAGGAGTTCGTGCCCTCCTCTGTCTATTGCTGGTGGCTTTACACTAATACATGACACTGCACGCTCACATGTTGGGAGAATTGTGCAGGAGTTCTCAGAAGAAGGGTTAATTAATGCTATGAATTTGACAGCTCGAAGTCCTGATTTGAATCCTATGGAGCAAGTAGGGAACCAGCTGGAGAGAACGGGCCGTCAGCATTATTCAGAGATCCTACAGGAACTACGGGAGTCCCTTCTAAAAGAATGGGAGATGATTCCTCAAGAGGACATTGCAGCGTCAATAACGAACATGCTTGCAAGATTGTATTCCTTGACTGGTGCAAAATGGTGGAATACGCGAAAAAAAAGGTCTATGAAGTGAAGTGTAAAGAGTAGAAAAATTGAACAGTTGAACAGAGCTGCGTTGCCTTCATGAGCATTCCCAAAATTTGCTTTATGTGTAAATCCACTCGAGTTACTTCCGCATCTCTGTCTTAATATATTTGCGATCGTCTTTTTTCGTTGTTGGATGCCTATATGGCATCCAACGACAATATTTTATCATACAGTAGTACATTAGGGTCGAAAGTGACGCACTAAAAATAAAAAATCCAAAATATTATTAGTCAAATGTTTGAGCGAAGCAAAAACAATACTATCTAGAAATTATACACTGGATTTTTGTCCAAACTTCCGTAGCCAAACGAAAAGTGGAAAATTTACAAATGGTGTATCAAACCGCCCAGCGTGAGGTCAAGTTTTGCACAAGAGTTATTAAAAAGTAAGCAGGTTAATTAAATAAGAAGTAGGGATTTGAGAAATTTTAAATATTTCAAGAGCACCTGCTGCGGCTGTGTGTGAAACGAAGTATCATAAAAGTTTGACCAGGGTCTAGCTATTCTCGCACAGGAAGCTACACCCAAGTGATATTTAACTGTTAAAAAGGCTTCCTTCGAATCAGATACTAATTTATGATATTTCGAGAACATAAAACGCTAGGAAAGTAATTCATGCTTTCAGACAAAACTTGTGAATAAAAGGAAGTTTTGGAAAAAAGCCAAATGTTTTGTGAAATGATTTGCTTAAAAGTAGGAGTCAATTTGCATTGGTGAAAGCTTTGACGCGTCTCTGAATTTTAAATTCCCTATTGGCGCGTCATTTACTGTACATGACCGAGTTTCATTTGAAGATGCGCCAGATGTTTTCGTAATGTTTTGCTTCTTACTTCTAGAAAAATCATTTAAAAAAAACTGACACTTTCACAAAACATTTTTCTAGAGAAATTGAAGTGTTGCCCTTTTCGTGGCGGTCAATGTAGAACGCAAGCAGCAGTGCAGTGCGTTGTTCGAAAACAGATCGCCGTTTCGTCAGCAACTCGCCAACGCCTCAAGGCTGACAGCTGTTATCAAGACAAGAATCGTCTGCAGGCAGCCGTCAGTCGATGTCCTGCATAACTCGTGTAAAAATCTGAGATGAACGTACAGTACATATGTCTCTAGTGTCGCAAAGTGCACCAGAAATTTGCTTCTAATTTTAATTAAGACCGGAGTTCTGACTTCGCTTGGCAACGGATTTTTCAATCGTTGGGTGTTCGCGTAGCCTTTGACATGTATAAGGTGCACTCAAAAAGAAACAAGCTGTTGTTTGTAAAATTAAAACCGCTGAAGGGATCGTAATGTCACTGCATACGAAACAAGGCGTGTTTATTAGGAGAGCGCTGAGGCCCCAAACTCGCCGCTAGAGAGACATGGGCGCACACCCACGTGACTGCAAAGCGAGTACCTGCACCCGTCGACCGTCCACTGCACTCAGCAATGCTGAGAACGGGGAGCTGGAGGCTTCGAAAGGAGAGTAAAGGAGTGTAGTGCGTTTTCTTAAAGCGGAAGGGCTACGGCTAATGGAATTTCATCTAAGAATAGTGCAGGTCCGTGAAGAATACATCTTCGTTGCAAGGGTAAAGGTGTGACACAAGCAGATTAAGTAAGAACAAATGTCGACAACGCACGACCTGGATCGCCACATCGTATTACCGATACGGTTGGCCTCTTCACTGGAGACCAGGTAGTTACGATGGCCGCCATTGCCCCAGATGTCAGACTGGGAGTCGGGGGTTTGAACGAACATGTAGTCGTCTCTCTACACTCTTGCCAAACTTGGAGGAATTTCCGTTCCCTGGACTGCTTCCCCTGTAAGGAAACGCACTAAACCTCTCTGTTCTTCTGAAGCCTCCATTTCTCTGTTTCTCTGTTCTCGGTCCTACTGAGAGTCGACGGTGCACGTGCACGTGCTTGCTGTCGTGACTCGGGTGTGCGCTGGTGTCCTAGCCGCGAGTCTGTGACCTCAGCACTCTTACACGGATCACTCCTTCTTCCGCAGGCAATGGCATTACTATCCCTTCATCGGTTTTCTTTTTACTGCAGTCTGTTTTTCCTTTTAGAATGCACCTTATACATATCAAAGCCAATGCGATACGCAATGACTGAAAAATTGGTTGCAAGTATTCCGGTAATCAAGGAAGAACAGTAAATATTTCAGGTGGTTCAATAATTTTCAATGTATGACAATGTTTGAAGCGGTTTCCTGGATGATAGAATTTCACCAATTGCAAAGTAATTGACATAATTTTGGCCCTAAGGGAAAGCAAATTTGTAATATGCTTAAAAATCACATATATGCTTGTACGCTGTGTGGGAGATTGAAATGACTGGAAGAAGGGTGTGGCAGACTAGAAAAGGAGGTAGAGTTTGTGCTCAGAATAAACGAAACCAGAACATAGTATTTAAAGAGAAAGGCAGCAATTTGAATGGGGTCGAATATGAGACATGTGCGAAGTTCCAGTACTTGAGAGCTCTGTTGATTGAGAACAGCAGAAGTGAAGAAACAAAGGCAAGGATTGCCGCGGGAAGTATAGCTTACTGGGTCCTGATTAAGATTAGTCATTCGCGTGGCCTGATCAGAAAATAAGTGGTGACTGTTTATCGAAAAGTTATAAGCCAGTGGCAATATGTGACTCAAGACAACCACTGTAGCAGAGGAGTTCGTGAGAAGATGGAGAGGAAAATATTAAGGAAGATTTCTGGTGCAGTAAGTGAGGCAGGACAATGGAGAATGCGGAAAAATAAAGAATTCCAAGAACTATAAATTTATGCTGATCTAATTTCGGAAATCAAGAGCGACAGATTAAGGTGGTTGGGCCATATAGAGTGAATGCAAGAGTATAGATACAGATAGGTCTACAGAGGAAATGCAATGGCAGAAGGCGCAAAGGGAGACCACAGGAAACGATGCCTGGATGATGCCTTGAAAAAGATAGGGGGGGTAAGAAGGTCGAGAAAATCGTAACGATTTGGCTGCGATCGTCAGAGGGGCCAAGGCCCTATATAGGGTGTTCCAGAATCACGTCAGGTATAAACTGAGAAAGCAGCAGAGTTCCATGGGGAACTCTGAGGACTGGCGGAGTATTTAACGCTTCGTAATGATGGCTGATTAAACGACGTTACGGGTCACTCAGACCTCAAGGCACTTTTTGATTAAAGTAGACTACCACAGACTAATTACGCAAGAGCTATAACAGTGAAACAGAATTGTGCCTAGTTGAACAATGGGCAAATAGTAGATGAAGCTATCGCCCGGGACACAAAATAATCTACCCCAGATACTATTAAGAGATCAGACATCACACCAAATCCTAAAACACGGATCACATTCGATCCATTGTTTCCAGAAATAGAGGCCAGGTCAGCTATTAAGTTGGTTGCAGCTCTCATGGCTCAGTACAAAACTCATTCTGTTAAAATACGGTGTACAGATATCTGTACACCACGAGAACTGCATACTTGCTAAGGAGGAATTCATGACCCAGAGGACAGTGCCCTATGAGCTGTGTTAATAGTACTTAGTCCCTTACTACTACTACTACTACTACTACTACTAATACTAATAATAATGGTGTGCGACGAGGGTCTCCCGCCGGGTAGACCGCTCGCCTGGTGCAAATCTTTCGATTTAAATCTCCGACCCAGCCGGGAATTGAACCCGGGCCCTTAGGATTGACAGTGTCGCGCTGACCACTCAGCTACCGGGGACGCACACTCCCTCACTAACGGCCGGAAGGAGGAACGCCACGGCCGCAAGTTGTTCCTCAAACCTAAGCACTGCTCTTCCCATAGACGCACTATCCTGTACATCATCAACAGCGAGTTAGGGGCTTATATTGAGGCAACACATTCAGAAACTGTATTTTCCAAGCATTCATTCTTGACTGATTTAATATCATGAATGCCCACGTTCCCTGGTACCCTGCATTATGACATCACTTTTCCTGCATCTGTAAGTTTTTTTTGTTATTTTTGTTTTGGTTTTAGGGCGCAAAACTGCTATGGTCATTAGCGCCCGGTCCGTGACTTAGGAAACAGTAAAAAACCGAAATTGAAAACCAGCAGCAATGGGAACGAAAGTCATAAAATTGGAGAAACTAAAAGCAGAAGGAAGGCTTAAAAATCCACTACAGAAAGGGGTTGGTTGTCCCCAAAAAAAGCTTCAAATGACTGACGTCATTTCACTGGCACTAATAAACTTGAGAACGCGGTCGGCTGAGCGCGTGTCATCTGCTAAAATCGACGATATATCAGGCGAGAGCTGTAGACGGGAGCGTAACGGATTAAAATAGGGGCACTCAATTAAAAAGTGTCTTACCGTCCACAGCTGAGAGCAGTGGGGACAGAGTGGGGGAGGATCGCCGCTTAAAAGATGTCGATGGGTAAAAAGACAGTGCCCTATCCGGCGTCTAGTTAAAATTACCTCCTCCCGACGACGCGTTCGGGAGGAAGAGGTCCAAGCACAAGGAAGAGCTTTCACGTCCCGCAATTTATTATGGGGAAGTGTCGACCAATGTGCGTACCATAAAAGAACAACTCGACGACATAAACCGCTCCGTAGATCGGTAAACGGAAGAGACTGAAGAGCTGGCCGAGGAAGAGAGACTGCAGCCTTGGCCGCTATATCGGCCGCCTCATTTCCACAGATACCAGCGTGTCCCGGGAGCCAGAGGAACGCCACTGAGACGCCCCCCAGGTGGAGCAAGCGCAGACAGTCCTGAATCCGGTGGACCAGAGGGTGCACAGGGTAAAGAGCTTGGAGACTTAGGAGAGAGCTGAGAGAATCTGAGCAGATTACGTACTGTATCCGCTGATGGCGGCGGATGTAGTGGACAGCCTGGAGAACAGCGCAAAGCTCCGCAGTATAAACCGAACACTGGTCGGGAAGCCGAAAGTGATTTGGGGTGTCGCCAACAATATAGGCACTCCCTACACCTAACGATGTTTTCGAGCCATCGGTGTAAATAAATGTGGCTTCCGTCATTTGTGCACATAGAGCAGCAAATGCCCGACGGTAAACAAGTGTAGGGGTACCATCCTTGGGAAATTGACATGTCTCTGAGCAAGTCGATCCGGGGACGGTGCCAAGGCGGTGCTGTACCCCAAGTTGTCAAGAAGGTTTTAGGAAAGCGGAAGGAAAGAGAATGGAGCAGTTGACGGAAGCGGACTCCCGGGGGTAGTAGGGAGGAGGAGCGGCCTGAATACCCGACATCAAAGGAGGCGTCGAAAAAAAGGTTATGGGCTGGATTAGCAGGCATGGAAGACAGATGGCTAGCATAACGACTCAGAAGGACTGCCCGCCGATTGGACAGCGGAGGTTCAGCAGTCTCAGCATAAAGGCTTTCCACAGGGCTGGTGTAAAAAGCTCCAGACACTAAACGTAATCCACGGTGGTGGATAGAGTCGAGTCGCCGAAGAATAGACGGCCGAGCAGAGGAGTAGACTATGCTTCCATAATCCAATTTCGAGCGCACTAAGGCGCGATAGAGGCGGAGAAGGACCACTCGGTCCGCTCCCCAAGAGGTACCATTCAGGACACGGAGGGTGTTAAGGGAACGCAGACAGCGAGCCGAAAGATAGGAAACGTGGGAGGACCAGCACAGTTTTCTGTCAAACATAAGACCCAAGAATTTAGCGACGTCGGAAAACGGAAGGTTGACAGGGCCTAGATGTAAGGAGGGCGGAAGAAACTCCTTACGTCGCCAAAAATTAACACAAACGGTCTTACTGGGTGAGAAACGGAAGCCGGTTTCGATGCTCCACGAGTGGAGGCGATCGAGACATCCTTGAAGACGTCTTTCAAGAAGGCTGGTCCGTTGAGAGCTGTAGTAGATCGCAAAATCGTCCACAAAGAGGGAGCCCGAGACATCAGGAAGGAGACAATCCATAATTGGATTAATGGCGATGGCAAACAGTACAACACTCAGCACGGAGCCCTGGGGTACCCCGTTTTCTTGGGAGAAAGTACGGGAGAGAGTAGTGTTCACCCGCACCCTAAATGTGCGCTCTGCCATAAATTCGCGAAGAAAAAGGGGCAGCCGGCCTCTAAAGCCCCAAGAGAACAGTGTACGGAGGATGCCTGTCCTCCAACAGGTATCGAACGCTCTCTCCAGATCAAAAAATATTGCTACCGTTTGGCGTTTCCGGAGAAAATTGTTCATGATATAAGTGGAGAGAGCAACAAGATGGTCAACAGCAGAACGATGCTTTCGGAATCCGCATTGGGCAGGTGTTAAAAGACTGCGGGACTCCAGCCACCAAGCTAAACGGTAATTCACCATACGCTCCAAAACCTTACAGACACTACTCGTGAGAGAAATGGGGCGATAGCTAGAGGGGAGATGTTTGTCCTTTCCAGGTTTCGGAACGGGAACGACAATAGCTTCCCGCCATCGCCTGGGAAAGGTACTGTCGGTCCAAATTCGATTATAAAGGCGAAGGAGGTAACGCAGGCTATGGGTTGATAAATGCAGCAACATTTGGACATGGATACCATCCGGTCCTGGGGCGGAGGAGCGAGAAGAAGAGAGTGCATGTTGGAGTTCGCGCATGGAGAAAACAGTATTGTAGCTTTCGCGATTTTGAGAGGAGAAAGCAAGATGTCGCACTTCCGCTGCACGTTTCTTCGGGAGAAACGCTGGCGGGTAATTTGAAGAGCTCGAAATCTCAGCAAAGTGCTGACCCAATGAGTTAGAAATTGCGACGGGGTCCACTAAGGTATCATGCGCGACAGTGAGCCCAGAGACCGGGGAGAAACTAGGCGCGCCTGAGAACCGTCGAAGCCGACTCCAAACTGCCGAGGAGGGAGTGAAGTTGTTAAATGAGCTAGTAAAGAATTTCCAGCTTGCCTCCTTGCCATCGCGGATGACGCGACGGCATCGCGCACGGAGCTGCTTATATCGGATACAGTTGGACAAAGTTGGATGGTGACGGAAAATGCGAAGAGCACGTCGCCGCTCACGTATTGCGTCACGGCATGCCTCGTTCCACCAAGGAACTGGAGGGCGCCGGGGCAATTCGGAGGTGCGTGGTATTGAACGTTCCGCAGCTGTGAGAATAACGTCGGTAAAATGTGTTACCTCATCGTCGACGCTGGGGAAGCGACGGTCATCGAATGTCGCTAGAGACGAAAAAAGTGTCCAATCGGCTTGGGCAAACTTCCAGCGTCGCGAGCGCATATATGGCAGTTGAGGCTGCAGTCTAAGAACACATGGAAAGTGGTCACTCGAATGTGTATCATCAAGGGCGAACCATTCGAAGCGCCGAGCTAGCGGAACAGTACCGACCGCAAGGTCCAAATGGGATAAATTTGCCGTGGAGGCAGACAAAAATGTGGGGACCCCAGTGTTGAGGCAGACTAGATCCGCTTGGTGGAAGACGTCTAGCAATAGTGAGCCACGTGGACACGGATGTGGAGATCCCCAAAGCGGGTGGTGGGCATTGAAGTCCCCAACCAGCAAATAGGGGGGTGGAAGCTGATCAAGAAGATGAAGGAGATCAGCTCGTGCCATTGGTGTAGACGATGGAATGCATACCGTACAAAGAGAGAACGTGTATCCAGAAAGGGAAAGACGGACGGCGACAGTTTGGAAGGAAGTGTTTAAGGGGATTGGGTGATAATGGAGAGTATCATGGAGCAGAATCATGAGTCCTCCATGGGCTGGAGTGCCTTCAACAGAGGGGAGGTCATATCGGACGGACTGAAAATGAGGGAGAACAAAGCGGTCATGGGGACGCAGCTTTGTTTCCTGAAGACAGAAGATGACCGGCGAGTAGGATCGTAAGAGGATCGACAATTCCTCCCGATTGGCGCGAATGCCGCGGATATTCCAGTGGATAATGGACATAGGGTGAACAGAAAATGGAGGAACGTGACCAAGGGTGCTGTCAACTCAACGACTGCTCAGAGCTTGCGACCGACAGCATGGAATGGCATTCAGTCGAAGGCAGAAGATCCTGATCCATAGGTTGGTCAGGAGCAGCTCCTGCCACCAACGATCGGCCAGTTGACCGGCCACCAAAAGTGCGCCTCGGCGACACAGAAGATGGCCGAGGGCGATTGCCGCCAGGTGGTGCTGTAGATGGGACACGCCGTGGCGGAGAAGGAGAGGAACTGTGTTTCTTCGTAGCCTTCTTGGAGGTATGTTTAGATGAAGGAGGAACCGATGGTTGTGAAGTAGCTGTACGTAAAAACTCTTCACGAGAATGCTCTTTTTTGGAAGACTTGGCGTCTGACTTTTGGGCTCGAGATTTAGCAGAACCCGACGAAGGGTGAGCCATAGAGTGGGCAGGCGAAAGAGGTGAGGTTGAACGGGCGATCTTTGCGCTGGCCGATCTGACGACCGTGGTACTAAATGTGAGGTCGCAAGTCTGCGTGGCCGCCTCCTTTGTTGGCCGAGGAGAAGCAAGGACAGCGCTGTATTTTCCTTTCTGAGGCACGGTGGGCTGTCGACTGGCGAGTAACTTTCGAGCAGCAAAGGTCGACACCTTTTCCTTCACTCTTATTTCCTGGATCAGCTTTTCGTCCTTAAAAACAGGGCAATCTCGAGAGGAAGCAGCGTGGTCACCCATACAGTTGATGCAGCGAGGGGATGGAGGTGGACAAGCACCCTCATGGGCATCCCTGCCACACGTAACACATTTGGCCGGATTGGAACAGGACTGGCTGGTGTGATTGAACCGCTGACATCGATAGCAACGCGTAGGGTTTGGGACATAAGGGCGAACGGAAATTATCTCATAGCCTGCTTTGATTTTTGATGGGAGTTGAACTTTGTCAAATGTCAAGAAGACAGTGCGGGTTGGAATGATGTTCGAGTCAACCCTTTTCATAACCCGATGAACAGCCGTGACGCCTTGGTCAGACAGATAGTGCTGAATTTCTTCGTCAGACAATCCATCGAGGGAGCGTGTATAAACGACTCCACGCGAGGAATTTAAGGTACGGTGCGGTTCCACCCGGACAGGGAAGGTGTGGAGCAGAGAAGTACGCAGCAATTTTTGAGCCTGGAGGGCACTGTGTGTTTCTAACAACAGGGTGCCATTCCGTAATCTGGAACAAGACTTTACAGGACCCGCAATTGCGTCGACACCTTTCTGAATAATGAAAGGGTTGACCGTGGAAAAGTCGTGACCTTTGTCAGACCGAGAAACAACAAGGAACTGTGGCAACGATGGAAGAACCGTCTGTGGCTGAGACTCAGTGAACTTACGTTTGTGAGCAGATATAGTGGAAGGTGAGGAAACCATTGCGGAAGAATCCCCCATGATTACCGGCGTCTCCGATGGCGCGCTCCTCCCTTGTGGGGGCCCTCACCGAGGGCACACCCACCTTAGGTGATTGTTCACACCTCAGGTCACACCTCCCGACAAACGGACGGAGGGACCAATCGGCACTTTCGGAAGGTATCAGCTCGGGTAATCACCCCTCCCTGGGCCTGGCCGTTACCAGGGGGTACGTACGTGTCCTACCTGTCTACCCGGGGGCGGGGAATTACGCGTTACCCCGTCACCGGCTACGCATGGAAGTGCGTGGGTCGGCCTTCAGACACGCACAGGGAGGAAAAAAGAGAAAGGGAAAGGAAAGAAAAGGGGGTCTCAAACGCCGCAGCGGAGAAAAGGGCAAGGAGAAGAGGGAAGGAAAAGAGAAGGACAGAGGAAGGACGAGGACTTGCAAGTGTAAAAGCAAGGAATTTGGAACAGTTTCGAGCGTCCGTCTCCGGACGTAGGCACAAACCATACTCCCAGAGGGGGAGAAAGGGAAGGAAAGAGCCAGAGGTGAGGGGGGGGGGGGCGAAGATGGGGGACGGGGAGGGATGCGGAAAGGGAAGGGAAGATATGCAGCCCGGAAAGGAAGGAGGGCCACATTAGCTCGGGGTCCCGTGCTCGCTACGCACGTGTCCACAAAAGAGTTGTGGACCCCCTGGGGGGTATCGGACGGACTGTGAATGAGGGAGAACAAAGCAGTCATGGGGATGCAGCTTTGTTTCCTGAAGGCAGAAGATGACCGGCGAGTAGGATCGTAAGAGGATCGACAATTCATCCCAATTGGCTCGAATACCGCGGATATTCCGGTGGATAATGGACATAGGGTGAACAGAAAATAGAGGAATGTGACCAAGGTCGCTGTCAACTCAACGACTGCTCAGAGCTTGCGACCGACAGCATGGAATGGCATTCAGCCGAAGGTAGAAAATCCTGATCCATAGGTTGGTCAGGAGCAGCTCCTGCCACCAGCGATCGGCCGGTTGATCGGCCGCCAGCAGTGCGCCTCGGCGACACAGAAGACGGCCGAGGGCGATTTCCGCCAGGTGGTGCTGTAGATGGGACACGCCTTGGCGGAGAAGGAGAGGAACTGGGTTTCTTTGCAGCCTGTTTGGAAGTATGATGTTTAGAGGAAGGAGGAACCGATGGTTGGGAAGTTGCCGTACGTAAAAACTCTTCACGAGTATGCTCTATTTTCGAAGTCTTTGTGTCTGACTTTTGGGCTCGAGATTTAGCAGACTTCGACGAAGGGTGAGCCAGAGAGTGGGCAGGCGAAAGTGGTGAGGTTGAACGGGCGATCTTTGCGCTGGCCGATCTGACGACCGTGGCACTAAAGGTGAGGTCGCAAGTCTGCGTGGCCGCCTCCTTTGTTGGCCGAGGAGAAGCAAGGACAGTGCTGTCTTTTCCTGTCTGAGGCACGGTGGGCTGTCGACTGGCGAATAATTTTCGAGCAGCAAAGGTCGACACCTTTTCCTTCACCCTGATTTCCTGGATGAGCTTTTCGTCCTTAAAAATGGGGCAATCTCGAGAGGAAGCAGCGTGGTCACCCATACAGTTGATGCTGCGAGGGGATGGAGGTCGACAAGCACCCTCATGGGCATCCTTGCCACATGTAACACATTTGGCCGGACTGGAACAGGACTGGCTGGTGTGATTGAACCGCTAACACCGATAGCAACGCGTAGGGTTTGGGACGTAAGGGCGAACGGAAATTATCTCATAGCCTGCTTTGATTTCCGATGGGAGTTGAACTTTGTCAAATGTCAAGAAAACAGTGCGGGTTGGAATGATGTTCGTGTCAACCCTTTTCATAACCCTATGAACAGCCGTTACGCCCTGGTCAGACAGGTAGTGCTGAATTTCTTCGTCAGACAATCCATCGAGGGAGCGTGTATAAACGACTCCGCGCGAGGAATTTAAAGTACGGTGCGGTTCCACCCGGACAGGGAAGGTGTGTAGTAGTGAGGTACGCAGCAATTTTTGTGCCTGGAGGGCACCGACTGTTTCTAACAACAGGGTGCCATTCGGTAATCTGGAACAAGACTTTACAGGACCTGCAATTGCGTCGACACCTTTCTGAATAATGAAAGGGTTGACCGTGGAGAAGTCGTGACCGTCGTCAGACCGAGAAACAAGAAGGAACTGTGGCAACGATGGAAGAACTGTCTGTGGATGAGACTCAGTGAACTTACGCTTGTGAGCAGACATAGTGGAAGGTGAGGAAACCATTGCGGAAGAATCCCCCATGATTACCGGTGTCTCCGATGGCGCGCTCCTCCCTTGTGGGGGCCCTCTCTGAGGGCACTCCCGCCTTAGGTGATTGTTCACACCTCAGGTCACACCTCCCGACAAACGGACGGAGGGACCAATCGGCACTTTCGGAAGGTATCAGCTCGGGTAATCACCCCTCCCTGGGCCTGGCCGTTACCAGGGGGTACGTACGTGTCCTACCTGCCTACCCGGGCGGGGAATTACTCGTTTCCCCGTCACTCATGGAAGTGCGTGGGTCGGCCTTCAGACACGCACAGCGAGGAAAAAAGAGAAAGAGAAAGGAAAGAAGAGGGGTCTCAAACGCCGAAGCGGAGAAAAGGGCAAAGAGAAGAGGGAAGGAAAAGAGAAGGACAGAGGAAGGACGAAGACTTGCAAGTATAGAAAGCATGGAATTTGTAACAGTTTCGTGCGTCCGTCTCCGGACGTAGGCACAAACCATACTCCCAGAGGGGGAGAAAGGGAAGGAAAGAGCCAGAGGTGAGGGGGGGGGGCGAAGATGGGGGACGGGGAAGGATGCGGAAAGGGAGTGTATGCAGCCCGGAAAGGAAGGAGGGCCACATTAGCTCGGGGTCCCGTGCTCGCTACGCACATATCCACAGAAGAGTTGTGGACCCCCTGGGGGGGCCTCTGTAAGTGTCGTGGATCGGATGAACACCCTTTTCTGCTGGATACATGTCATGAATAGCGTGAAGGGCACCTAGGGAGTTTGTGTAGGAAGACACGTATGTGCTCCACCACTCTCAAGATCGCATACACACAATCCAGTCAAGTTAATGGGACCACCGCCCGTGTTCGACGTCAAAGTCCAATAACTATTCACCGACAACACGTGGCAGCACTACCAATGGACGGCGTATAAAGTGCGGAGAACAGTGCAGTCACTGTCGTAATGCGGAAACTGAGCGATTTATCTTACGTCCAAAATGGCATGGTTATTGACATTGGGACCAAAGGTGCTAGCATTATTGAAACGGCTAAAATTTGTACACCGTTCGCGTACCGCTGTCGTTAAAGTATACCATGCATGGCAAAATGGCGCTATCCGAAACTGGCGCTGAAGCAACTGTAGTGCACTGCGGGCCATAGATGTCAATGGTGAACAACGGCTGTGGATATGTATACGGGCGAATTGACGTGCAATCTTTGAGCAACTGACCACCCAGAAGAACCAGGATGGCTACCAATAGCGTCTCCTCAACGACCGTTCAACGAACGTTGCTGCGTATGGACTTCCGCAGCAGGTGCCTGGTTCACGCACCCAAGCTGATTGCTGTGCATCGGCGATGAAGCCTGGAATTATCACACCAATACGAAAACTAGACGTCCACTAAGTGGCGAGAGATCTTTTCAGATGAATCACGTTTTATGCTCCATCGGAGATACGGGCGTTGGCGTGTACGGCATGAAATGTCGTAAAGGAAACGCGCGAGATGTTTGGAAGGAAACATTTTGCAACGATCGTCGAAAGGGTTGAGGCCGGAGGCATTCCGTGGGTGATCTCATTATACTGGAATGTACGATGGATCAACACAAGTATGCATCTATCTTTGGGGATCATGTTCACCCCTACATGTAATTTGTTTTTCCTCGGCACTATGACATCTACCAGCACGACAACGCCACGTGTCCCACAGCTCGCAGTGTATATGCGTGTTTCAAAGAGCAGCACGACTCACGACCCGTCGTCACAGTTTCAATTCCGCCAGTACCTCGTCTCCTACCTTCCAAACTTCACAGAAGCTCTCCTGCAGACCTGGTAGAACTATGGCAGGGTGAAAGTTTCATCCTGGAAAAATCCCCCAGGCTATGGCTAAGTCATGTCTCCGCAGTATCCTTTCTTCCAGGAGTGCTAGTTCTGAAAAGGTCTGCAGGAGAGCTTCTGTGAAGTTTGGAAGGTAAGAGACGAGGTACTGGCGGAATTGAAGCTGTAACGACAGATCGTCAGTAGCGCTTGGGTAGCTCAGATGGTAGAGTACTTGCCCGCGAAAGGCAAAGGTCCAGAGTTCAAGTCTCTGTATGGCACACAGCTTTAATCTGCCATGAAGTTTCAGCACTAGGACGTGTTTACCGTACTCCCCTGGCCATCAAACTCCCTGGACTTAAATCGAGGATCTGTGGGTCGATCTCTATCACGTTGTACAAGCCATGATTACTCAACCGAGAAGCCTAGCTCAGATGGCCAAGGCACTGCAATCAGCGTGGATCCCACATCCCTGTCTGCACCGTCCAGAACCTCTTGTTTCACGTTTCGCAGCGGAAAGTGGCTATTCAAGCTTCTGACAGGAGCTCACGTTAATGTGACTGAAAAGTGTCATACACCAAATGTACCAGGTAAGCGACCTTGAGGGCATATTCCGGAATTAACAGAGCAGCCGATGGAATCACCCTGCTTCGAACAATCAGCTTAAACCACCACAGTGTCACTGTGCTCGGGGAAAATTCTGTAAAACATCGCTTTAAAAAGTAGACTGGAGTAATCTCCGGCCATTTGCCGTAGTGTGTAATCACATACGTTTAAAGCTATCTAAGCTAAGTGTCTACAATTAGCCGTACGGCAGAAACCGCAGCGTGTGAATCAAGTCTGAGAACGTGTAGACCAGGGATCCCCTAACTATTTTGGACAAGTGACCCCTTTTCCAAAGTGAACTGTTTGTTACCTCAGACGCCCATGACCAAATTACCTACTTTTAAGATCAACCCCTTTATTCATAATGGTCCGGAACATGTTTGGACTTTATCACGAATTCGTTCGAGTTAAATTGCGCAAGCGTCAAATAGAGAGCAAGTCAAAACGCGCCTAAAAAGACGTACGCTCGAACTCATCTTGCACAAACTTTCCACACAGACTTGCCGAGTTTTTCATCTTGTACGAACTTGAGACATTACATTACTACAACAATCCTATTTCCTACACAAATATTAATTATTCTTAGTGCACGTAACAACATGAACAATACAGTACCTACCTATCTTGAAAGTTTTAAATAAGAACTTGTGTTAATTTAATAGGGGTCGATTTTTAGACCTCGTCGACCACCAAAATCAGTTGTTTATGTCGACCCCTAGGAAACCGATATCGACTCCAAGGCGTCGATATCTACCACTTTGGAATCCCTCGTCTAGACGAAACGAGCATCAGCAGCTGAACTGCGTATTCCGGACAGTATCGCGGGCCGCCAGCTTTCGGCTTACCATGTCGGCAGGCGGCTTTCTGTTACCGGCGAGTCGCTGGAAGTTGTGGGTGGGTGGGTGAGAGTCTCCTCGACCGGTGTCCGGACGGGACGGGACAGGACGACTCTCGAGGTCTAGCGGCCGGGGGTGGAGTTGGGGTGGGCGGCCGGCGGGCCAGGCTGAGCACCGGTCGATCGCCGACGGCCGCCCGCCGCGGCTCCGCTATTCCTGTCCGCCTCCTGAATGTATTCATGAGCGCCGGCCCGCTAACCACTCCGGCGCCGCTTTGCTTTGCTGCCCCCGCACCGCCTGACGCGCTGACACGGGCCCGGCGCTTCCTGCTGACGCAGTTATCTCTGACGGGAACATCTGACGAGTTCTGAAGACGGCGCTATCGATTTCTATAACGTCCGCTCTAGGCCTCAGTGCGACGCAGAGAAACGGTTGAACTCCAATTCTGAACTATTCTCCGGCATTAAATTTCGATAGATCCACAGAACTGAAGACAAACTTAAGTTTATCAATTTGTTTTCTATTGCCGAATCGTTGGTATTGACTCCTGCCCAGGTTCCACTCATTGTTCGATTCATCCGCGCAAAGGCATGGGTTTCGAAAAAGACGATCGTGTGAAACCCAACTCGCGCTATTCGTCCACGAGACTCGGAGGGCCAAGACACGGGTTCCCAGGTAGATGCCGTGTTTGTTGACTTCCGCAAGGTGTTCGATACAGTTCCCCACAGTCGTTTAATCAACAAAGTAAGGGCATATGGACTATCAGACCAATTGTGTGATTGGATTGAAGAGTTCCTAGATAACAGAACGCAGCATGTCATTCTCAACGGACAGAAGTCTTCCGAAGTAAGAGATTTCAGGTGTGCCGCAGGGGAGTGTCGTAGGACCGTTGCTATTCACATTATTCATAAATGACCTTGTGGATGACATCGGAAGTTCACTGAGGCTTTTTGCGGATGATGCTGTGGTATATCGAGAGGTTGTAACAATGGAAAATTGTACTGAAATGCAGGAGGATCTGCAGCGAATTGACGCATGGTGCAGGGAATGGCAATTCAATCTCAATGTAGACAAGTGCAATGTGCTGCGAATACACAGAAAGAAAGATCCCTTATCATTTAGCTACAATATAGCAGGTCAGCAACTGGACGCAGTTAATTCCATAAATTATCTGGGAGTACGCATTAGGAGTGATTTAAAATGGAATGATCATATAAAGTTGATCGTCGGTAAAGCAGATGCCAGACAGATTTATTGAAAGAAGCCTAAGGAAATGCAATCCGAAAACAAAGGAGGTCGTTTACGGTACACTTGTTCGCCCACTGCTTGAATACTTCTCACCAGTGTGGGATCCGTACCAGATAGGGGTGATAGAAGAGATAGAGAAGATCCAACGGAGAGCAGCGCGCTTCGTTACAGGATCATTTAGCAATCGCGAAAGCGTTACGGAGATGATAGATAAACTCCAGTGGAAGATTCTGCAAGAGAGACGCTCAGTAGCGTAGTACGGGCTTTTGCTGAAGTTTCGAATACATACCGTCACCGAGGAGTCAAGCAGTATATTGCTCCGTGCTACGTGTATCTCGCGAAGAGACCATGAGGATAAAATCAGAGATTAGAGCCCACACAGAGGCATACCGACAATCGTTCTTTCCACGAACAATACGAGGCTGGAATAGAAGGGAGAACAGATAGAGGTACTCAAGGCACCCTCCGCCACACACCGTCAGGTGGCTTGCGGAGTATGGATGTAGATGTAGAAGGCAGGGTGTCGGAGAAGATTCACATGATTGGATAACCAGATTCTGGAGGTGAGACAACGAGTTTTCCCACGGTAGACTAGCGGCGCCATATCGTTCTCTCCTATGTTCTGCGCACCCTGTGGTCAATTCGTCACATAAGGCAATTGGGTTGGGGGCTCGTCTGCAAATCCTTTCAAAGGAGAAGACTGCATTCGAAGCCGAAATGGACGGCCAGGGGCTTAATACAGATGTTTCAGCGAAAAGCAGCACCCACGAATTCCGCCTGCTTTCACTAGTGACAGACCACCTGTGGTCACGGCGGAACCTCTACGCGGCCGCTCAGCCGCTTGCTTTCCACCAAGGCAAACTGAAACCTTCCTCCACAGCTTGCGCTTTCCTCAAACGTAATAACAAAATCAGCAAATAAAAGGATAAACATTGCATAGCGACTTATGACTTGTGTCTATTTAAGGAGAGATCGTAGGTGAGCCATGTGTCGGCTCTCAACATATATCGCGCTGTTAAGATTGTTCTGAGTCCTTCCATTCCATCGTTAATTGATTCTTTCATATTTATAGTTATGCTGCGTACGATTCTATTAAGATTCCCCTCTAGCAGCGTGTTTGGTCTTATCGATCTTCGAGTCGTTGCTTCCTGTTAGCCTTTTGTAAGGAATAAGATCTTTGGGGGGGGGATGGCCGGGTGGTTGCCTAGCAGTGACGGGTCGGTCGGTCGGTTTTTAAAATCGGGAATTAGAGAATGTCGTACGATGAGACCGCGGCGTGGCGTGGCAGTGGAGATTTGGCTGCTGTTCCGAGAAGCCACGTGGTCTATCCTGGCGGTGCGAGACGTGTGGGACGAGTTGACGGGACAAGGCTGTAAGCTCTTGCTGTGAACACCCGAGGGCCCACGGCTGTGGTTCCGAGTCACTACTTGGTGGGAGCGGCAACGGATGTCTTTAAATTTTCCGTCTGGAGGCGGGAATGATGGACTAGTAACTCGCCTAACCTGAAGAGTGGTTTTTCGCCGCCGTGGGTGCAGAGAAGACGAGGGCTCCGGTGACAGAGCGCGTGGCGGCGTGACTGCCCAGTCGGGTACGCTGGCGACGTGGACACGGTCGGGAGTGAGGAACCTTTGCATCGGAGTTCACCTGCTATTTCTCTGATAAACTGCAAGTTAAGTTGGTTAAAAGTTTAGATGTTAATTGAAGAATTTTGGTTTGTGCAACCAGCATCTTTTCTGTCTTGTGGCCTCCTGCGTTCGGGTTCCCTGTCCCTGTCGCCGGTGTATTTATAGACAGGGATCTTTTCCGCTTTTTATTAGTACTGCCCGGTAGGAAGTGTATTTTTGGGCAGGGATTATTGCTTTAAATTACTTTTTTCTGCTTTGTGGCCTCCTGCATTCGGATTTTCTGTCCGTGTCGCCTGTGTAATTATAGATAGTGATCATTTGACGTCTTATTAGTACTGCCTGGGAGGAAGAGTATTTCTGGGGAGGGATTATGGTTCCTGATTTGATTCCTCCTCCTCCTCTGGCCTCGCGTGAGGTCGATGTGATTGCTGAATGTGAGGCGTTGTGGGTCTGTTAGTCCGCTTCAAGCCTGAGCATCCTTCGGGAGACAATTGTGGCCGCCCTTACACCCGGTCGGTTAATAATTTCCATCCCAGGACATTTTGGTCGCAGGACATTGTATTAAAGTTGTTAGTTATTGTAAAATGTTAAATGGTTGTATTTTACTCTGTTTTGGCCACTGTTTAAAAAGGTTAAGTTTGCCTCATTTTTTTTTAATTAAGTGGCTTTAAAATTGTTAGTTATTGTGAAAAGTGAATGACTATCTTTACTTTGATTGTTTTAATCTACTTCTGCTAGTTCTGCCTCCCTATTAGCGAGCCCTTGTAATTTAATATCTTGTTGTGGCAAAGTTTAAAAGAAGTGGCTCCCTACATGTTAGGTAGTGAAATTGTATGCAAATTGGTGTTTTTGTTTCATTACTCGGAAAGTTTTAATTTTGTTATTAAATGCTTTAGCAAAGTCACTTTTAAGTAAAATGGCTTGGCTATTAACGGTAAAGTAACGTTTTTAATTTCATTACTTCGAAAATTTTGATTTGTTATCAAATGTTTTATCAAAGCCGGTTTTAAGTAAAAAGGCTTGGCCGTTAACTGTAAAGTAAATTGTTTTGAAAAGGCACTCATGCCTCCTAGCTTTTTTGGATCTGTTACTGGTCAAGTGGTAAAGAAATGACTTTTGGTTGAAGTAATCAATAAAGAAATTTTAAATTGCAACTCGACAGTAACCAACTAATTTTGGCCCCGTTTCCCAACTGGGGGTTTTGCCTTAATCGTAACACCCGTCTCAGTAGGAATAAAGGATAATAAATTTTGGGGCAAATAGCTTTTGGAAGAGAAACGTTTCAAAGATAACATACTAATTTAACCGTCAAATAGTTATAAAGTTATGATCAAAGAAAAATATCGTTAGTATTAAAATCCATGGAGAAGAAATAAAAACTGTGAGGTTCGCCGATGACATTGTAATTCTGTCAGAGACAGCAAAGTACCTGGAAGAGCAGCTGAACGGAATGGACAGTGTCTTGGAAGGAGGATATAAGATGAACATCAACAAAAGCAAAACGAGGATAATGGAATGTAGTCTAATTAAATCGGGTGACGCTGCGGGAATTGGACTAGGAAATGAGTTTTGCTATTTGGGGAGCAAAATAACTGACGATGGTCGAAGTAGAGAGGATATAAAATGTATACTGGCAATGGCAAGGAAAGCGTTTCTGAAGAAGAGAAATCTGTTAACATCGAGTATAGATTTAAGTGTCAGGAAGTCGTTTCTGAAAGTATTTGTATGGAGTGTAGCCATGTATGGAAGTGAAACATGGACGATAAATAGTTTGGACAATAAGAGAATAGAAGCTTTCGAAATGTGGTGCTACAGAAGAATGCTGAAGATTAGATGGGTAGATCACATAACTAATGAGGAGGTATTGAATAGAATTGGAGAGAAGAGAAATTTGTGGCACAGCTTGACTAGAAGAAGGGATCTGTTGGCAGGGCATAATCTGAGGCATCAAGGAATCACCAGTTTAGTATTGGAGGGCAGCGTGGAGGGTTAAAATCGTGGAGGGAGACCAAGAGATTAATACCCTAAACAGATTCAGAAGGATGTAGGTTGCAGTAGGTACTGGGAGATTAAGCTTGTACAGCACGGAGAGCTGCATCAAACCAGTCTCTGGACTGAAGACCAGAACAACAACATCGTTAGTGTAGGATGGAATCTCCACTATTAAAAAGTAAAGAAATTAAGTACAAGAAAATAGCTACTTTTTCTCACTGAAAAAAAGATTCAGTGTCGTGATGCGTGCTTTTAAAGGAACGCAAATGTTATATCGCTTACTTCATAAATTGTTATACCTTTGTTTCGGTGCTGAAGACATCTCTTACAAATGACTGTGACTAGTTTTAATTTTATAAACGGAGATTAGTATGCAAAGTAGTTTTACATTAATCTTGCGTTGGCATTTAACAATTTAACTAGTTTACGAGAGGGTTCTTAAGTGGATAATGAGTTGACTTTACCCACGCAACTTCATTCAGACGTATACCGCATTACCTGTAAGCGTATGGATAATAGGTAAGGCTTTACTTTTTGTTTTGGAAATCAATTATTTAGATAATGAAGTAATTTCGACACATGAAATTGATATTTAATTTGGAGTGCATCTGAAACTGAAATTTATATTACATAAATACTTACCGATGAACTATAAACGAGTAGTGTTCACATTATTGGCGTGCCAAGAGTACGGTTTCTATGCTGAGAGTGGTATTAGTTGTAACCGATATGATAGCAACTAAACTACAGGGGGCGATAATATTTTATTGCGAAAGTCGTAAATTCATTGAGTGTAACGTGATCTGCTGTGTACATACGGTGCACTGCCGTGAGGTATGAGGACATGTGCAGATAGCTTGCGCCACAGGAATACATACACTGACGAAAAAAAATCTCAACACCAAAAAGATACTATAGAGTAATGAAATTTGAGAACTAAATTTGCCTAGATAACATATTTAAGTTATTAACGTGGCAAGTTCACAGGTTAATGTAAGCGCGAGATACGCCACTGCAAATGTGAAATGCTGGTACGTTAATAACCAGAGTAACTTCTACAATGTTGAATGCAAGCATCCAAACGTGCATCCATTGTATTGTACTGTACAGTTGCCGGATGTCAGTTTGTGGCATAGAGTTCCACGCCTGTTGCCGTTGGTCAGTCTAGACGGGGACGGTTAATGCTGGCTATGGAAGGCACTGTAGTTATCTGGTGATGTTCCGCATGTGCTCGATTTGAGGCTTATCTGGTGAGCGAGCCGGTCACGGCAACATGTCGACACCTCGCGTAACATGTGAGTTACAACAGCAATATCTGGGCAAGCGTTATCCTGTTGGAAGACACATATGAAGCACAACAAAACAGGTCGAGTCACAGACTGACGAACAAATTTACAGTCAAGGTGCGCAGGATAACCACTAGAGTGCTCCTGCTGTCATAGGAAATCGCACCCCACACCGTAACTCCAGATGTGTGTCTAAGGTGTCTAGCAAGCGGACAAGTTAGGAGCAGGTCCTCAACTGGCCTCATAATCAACACACGGCCATCACTGACACCGGGCGAGAATCAACTTTCACCAGAAAGCACAACAGACCTCCACCCTACCCTCCAACGAGCTCTCGCTTGACAGCACTGAAGTCGCAAATGGTGGTGGTTTGGGGTCAGTGGAATGCACGCTACAGGGCGTCTGGCTTCGCGCTGTCCTTGAGGGAACCAATTTGTAACAGTTTGTTTTATCACTGCAGTGCCAACTGGTGCTCGAATTGCTGCTGCAGATGCAATACGATGCGTCAGAGCCGTACGCCGAACACGATGGTCTTCTCTCTGGGTAGTTCCATGTGGCCGTCCGTAGCACGGTCTTCTTGCGACCGCACATTCCTGTCACCACCGCTGCCAGCTAAACTGTACAAATGGTTCAAATGGCTCTAAGCACTATGGGACTTGACATCTGAGGTCATCAGTCGCCTAGAACTTAGAACTACTTAAACCTAACTAACCTAAGGACATCACACACATCCCTGCCCGAGGCAGGATTCGAACCTGCGACCGTAGCGTATGATTTGGTTATTACTGCTGCTCCACCAGTGCTTTCCACGCTGTATTCTTATAAGTGCGAGTTTCACAGGCCGGTTGATGTGATTATTGATTAATCTACAACGATCCAACAACATGTCCTCCAATTGTACTGTGGGAATAGTCTTGTCGGGATCCCTAGGCAGCTCGCCATGACATGAACGACTGCATTTCTGTTCATTTTCTATCCGCGGAGGTACTTTTCGCTGTACATTCTTTCGTATTTCTGGACACTACTTCCTATACATTACATTTTGTAACCAGTAATGCTCCATCCTCGAGACTCGGTCATGGACTGTAACACTGTTATGAACACCAGCGTACTCGCACCTCACAAACGGCGCTGTATTGCTTTACAGGGTAGCGTAGGATATGGCAGGCAGTTTTCTGTAATGAAACGTATGATTTGATCTGGATTATTTATAAATGTCAACAGAGAATGAACGTGCTGAGATTATATATTTTCCCTCTGATTAAAAGAATGTCTGAAACAACAAAGCACGATTTAAAATAGTTGTTATCTGACGTTTAAGGGCCTAAGTTGCGACGTTGTCACGACGCGTAATGTCTGCAGGCAGCTGCCATAGCACCACGCTCTCCGAAGCGATGGAAAACGGTTTTGAAATCTCTCTCCCACAAAAGGATCAGACAAAAAAATTCAAATTCACACATGGTACATATCGCCAAGTGTGTGTACGCATATCAAAAATTTGTCCTTAAATTAGGAGCATAATTAAGATTTTTTCTTGAAATAATTTTTTCGTCTATGAGTATTTCCTACTTGAGAATTAGCAGCAGAATTGCCGCAGTGGGTGCCGTAAACGCCAACCTTTCATTAGTGCAAATGGTTGAAATGGCTCTGAGCACTATGGAACTTAACATCTGAGGTCATCAGTCCCCTAAAACTTGGAACTACTTAAACCTAACTAACCTAGGGACATAACACACATCCATGTCCGAGGCAGGATTCGAACCTGCGACCGTAGCGGTCGCGCGGTTCCAGACTGAAGCGGCTAGAACCGCTCGACCACACTGGCCGGCCTTTCACTGGTGTCTTGCTGACAGGAGCAGTACAGCCCACTTGCCGCCAAATGTCGGCTGAATTAAATCTGACTCCAAGCTGTTATGAACCCTTATCTCTCTCACGTGTTGCACATTCGTGGCCGAACACTCTTTCCTTCTCTCGCAGTATTCCGTGTAGAAACCTCCACCGCCTGTGTAATTTTGGTTCCGGCGTCCTCGGGCATCATGTAGATAGTGGTGTCGAAGTCTGTACCTTATCTCTCGACTTCCAGGAAGCCTTTGGTGCAGTTCAACATGTAGTTCCCCTCACCGATTTTACTCACGTTGGCCAGATGTGTAGTGCACGAATGGAACTTTAGATGTAAACAGGAATACGCAAATCTCAAGCACTTTCGAAAAAGTCGAGACAAAATTTTCCGTGTGCTTATATTCTTTGTATGGTCGGTGACATTCTAGGAGTCCGCTGCCGATCGAGTTGGCGCTTAGCTTCAAAAGTCGGAAGTCTTTGCATATAATCTCCTTAACACGATTTTTTTCATTCCCACGTAATTGCAACAACAGATCTATTATAGCTGTGGAAGTGATTAATATCTAATAATTCATTATTTTCACACACTTATCCTTCAAAAAGGCGAAAAATTTGTTTCGTAAGGAGATTAGAAATAATAAAAGGATGCAGGAGAATTTTCCATCAAATCAGTATAATCATTTCACATACCTGTATAACTGTATTTACATTTGTGGCAATGTATGACGCGTAACCTATGGAGTACTGCAAGAATCAGGATGATACTGATAAACATGAAAAACAATTACTGCGACGTACATCACTTGTAATGAACGCCGAATTTTTACAAGTGCATAGGTTTTTCAATGTTTCTGTTGCACAACAAACTTTGTTTACATTCATAAACTGTTCTCGGTCATAATAGTTTCGTGGCGTACCACACATATCTGTTATAATTGCGTGGGAATGAAAAACTAGTAGTGGTAGCGATCGACAGACCTTCAGCTTATGAACTACGGGGTTACTCGCTCGATTGTGAAATCCTTGAATGCTAGCGACCATACCAAGTATACAATATAAGCATGCATAAAATTTTCGAACTCTGTTTTCTGAAAAACGGTTGAGAGTTGAGTCTTCCTGTTTACATATGCTGAAACCCTAGTCGCACCCTACACACTCTATCAATATCAATAAATTCGGCGAGAGAACGTTTATATGGTCCCCCCGTTAGTAAACCAAGACCAGGTGTACCTTTTAACACTAGGACGCCCAAGCCTTTTTTTCTAACTTGGATGCCTAAGGGTGCGTTCGGCGAGCCCATGGATATTAAATAAGTTTACTGACGAAAAATTACAGCTTTCAAAATGGTTTATGTATTTTAACTAAGGCATCGGTTTATAAATGTTGTTAATTGTTATAAATATTGGATTGGGTGAATAAAAAATTGATATATTACAATACAAAATACAAATGTGTTCATATACACTCCTGGAAATGGAAAAAAGAACACATTGACACCGGTGTGTCAGACCCACCATACTTGCTGCGGACACTGCGAGAGGGCTGTACAAGCAATGATCACACGCACGGCACAGCGGACACACCAGGAACCGCGGTGTTGGCCGTCGAATGGCGCTAGCTGCGCAGCATTTGTGCACCGCCGCCGTCAGTGTCAGCCAGTTTGCCGTGGCATACGGAGCTCCATCGCAGTCTTTAACGCTGGTAGCATGCCGCGACAGCGTGGACGTGAACCGTATGTGCAGTTGACGGACTTTGAGCGAGGGCGTATAGTGGGCATGCGGGAGGCCAGGTGGACGTACCGCCGAATTGCTCAACACGTGGGGCGTGAGATCTCCACAGTACATCGATGTTGTCGCCAGTGGTCGGCGGAAGGTGCACGTGCCCGTCGACCTGGGACCGGACCGCAGCGACGCACGGATGCACGCCAAGACCGTAGGATCCTACGCAGTGCCGTAGGGGACCGCACCGCCACTTCCCAGCAAATTAGGGACACTGTTGCTCCTGGGGTATCGGCGAGGACCATTCGCAACCGTCTCCATGAAGCTGGGCTACGGTCCCGCACACCGTTAGGCCGTCTTCCGCTCACGCCCCAACATCGTGCAGCCCGCCTCCAGTGGTGTCGCGACAGGCGTGAATGGAGGGACGAATGGAGACGTGTCGTCTTCAGCGATGAGAGTCGCTTCTGCCTTGGTACCAATGATGGTCGTATGCGTGTTTGGCGCCATGCAGGTGAGCGCCACAATCAGGACTGCATACGACCGAGGCACACAGGGCCAACACCCGGCATCATGGTGTGGGGAGCGATCTCCTACACTGGCCGTACACCACAGGTGATCGTCGAGGGGACACTGAATAGTGCACGGTACATCCAAACCGTCATCGAACCCATCGTTCTACCATTCCTAGACCGGCAAGGGAACTTGCTGTTCCAACAGGACAATGCACGTCCGCATGTATCCCGTGCCACCCAACGTGCTCTAGAAGGTGTAAGTCAACTACCCTGGCCAGCAAGATCTCCGGATCTGTCCCCTATTGAGCATGTTTGGGACTGGATGAAGCGTCGTCTCACGCGGTCTGCACGTCCAGCACGGACGCTGGTCCAACTGAGGCGCCAGGTGGAAATGGCATGGCAAGCCGTTCCACAGGATTACATCCAGCATCTCTACGATCGTCTCCATGGGAGAATAGCAGCCTGCATTGCTGCGAAAGGTGGATATACACTGTACTAGTGCCGACATTGTGCATGCTCTGTTGCCTGTGTCTATGTGCCTGTGGTTCTGTCAGTGTGATCATGTGATGTATCTGACCCCAGGAATGTGTCAATAAAGTTTCCCCTTCCTGGGACAATGAATTCACGGTGTTCTTATTTCAATTTCCAGGAGTGTACAATAGACTACTCTGGCAAGGCAAGAGACACACACTTGCCAATTTTTTCTGAATGTGTGTTACACACATGCTTATGACACTGTCCACAATACTGTTTTGGTTTAGTTAGATTGTTGTACTTCTACTTCTTTGTTTTAGCTTCTCTTACACAAATATGGCACCGACTTTTCCCTGCAGGAGGCTGACGTGCTACTGTTGTCACTTCTTTGATTTTCTTTTGTAGAATAGACTCCATTGATTGAACAATTTGGTTAGATAATCCTCTTACATTGGCACTTCTTTATCCTACCTGCAATTTCACTAGTTCCATCCCAGCTTTCAGAAGATAAAGTTTCCGTTTGTTGTTTCTTTTCGTTCCATATTGGATGTTGCTGGATGAATATGGTGGTTGCATTGATAGCACAAATGTCGATGAGAGAGTAAAATATAGATAGAGGCCATCTCTTTGTTCCCCTCTTGCAAGTGTATATACGCGCTATTTGATCAATGGTATCAATTCCACCTTTAGTGGAATTATAATATGCATTTATCTCGGTTTTATTCTTGTCTCCTCCAACAGTGCCTTTATCTTGGTGCATTGTTGACATCAGTAAGTTTTTACTTGGTTTCCTTTTTGCTATGTAGGACACCAAAGTTACTGGAGGCCTACCTGTTGATGGGTCTGTGAACATGAACATTGATGAATATAGCTCTCGATTTGACATGTTCTTCATTATGTCTGGAATATGCTTCCTGTTTGACTGGAGAGTTCCTACTGTAGTAACTTTGTAGTCTTGGTGTAACTACTCCGCCAAATTCACCGATGTGTAGTATCGGTCTGTAGTAATATTTCGACCAGTATTTTTCACAGGTGCTACCAGACGTTTGACGACAGCTGCTGAACCCCATTCTTTCAACAAATTCTGAACATTACCTGCATAACGTTCCATATTCAAGACTTATCTGTCAACTGCATCGGACATCATGCGTATAAGGATGCCATACTTGCTCGGTTTATCCTTCATAAATACTTTGAAGGGGCAGCGCCCCCTAAACAAGCTGTGGAAACCTATCATTCACTTTGTTGAAAACATCACAGATTGCTGTGAACTTGTCTGCTTCCCTTCTTAGCTGGCGAGTACTTTTGCCATCAAACCTTATGATTGCAGTAAGTTCCTTGGACGTTCTCTTGCCATGATACCCTTGTAAACTGGCCGCAAAGATCGTGTGCACTGACAGAATTGTCCTTATTTGCCCCCGTAAGTATCAGGATTCCTATAAAGGCATACAATTCTTTCTCATTAGTCAAAGGAACATTTCGCCTAACTGCATCTTCATTTGAATGTTTTACTATAAAATCCATGGTGTCAGGCGTAAGAAGTAACTTCAAGGCTTCTCCAGGTGAATGGCAAGCACCAGCTGGAGTGACTCCTGCCTGTTCTCTTACTATATTAGCAACAGACCTCCGAGGAATTCTAGGCTGTTTGGTTACGTACCTTCTTCCAGACTTGGGCACAATAACATCCTGATGGTCACTGCCTGAAGCTGCGCTATCTTCATCTTCTCTAACATCCACATCACTTTCCCTATCTAAATCATACTCCATAACACCATGCTCATATTCACTTTCACTCCCTGAGTCAGACTCTTCATCTAAAATTTCATTCAGAACTCTTTGTAAAGGCAAGTCACGTATTGTTTTAGTCATTTTTAAGTCTGGGTGTGAACAGAGGGGGAACTGCACTAACTCACTGCAAGTTTACAAGATAAATAACAGCTGACTGACAACAATCACTTCCTCTGAAAGTAAGCCGATTGTTGTGAATATCAAGAATACCAACCAACAAGAAACTAACTTGCATTGTTTTAGAGATGAGAAATACGAAATCCCACTAAGGGAAATTTTCCATAGCACGGAAGCCTAGGGGGGGGGGGGGGGGTGTTGGACCCATAATAAGTTTATTTTTTCTTTCAAAACAGGAATTTTCTATAAAATATATTGGCACTAACGTTTCATAAAATAGCCAACAAAAAATAACTCAAAGGGAATATGTAGTATGAAAATTACTTGGGCAAAAGCAGGGGACAAAGAAATTGTGGGTTCGACGAACCCCCCCCCCCCCCCCCCCTTAGGCGTCCTAGGGTTAAGATGTCACATGCTTGCAATTTCGTTTTTGCAATGTGTAGTTGGGGGTCAGCCCAAATAAGTACTGCTAGTCAGACATCTCATGTGAAGACCAGTGTTGATGGAAAGCGTCCGTTTGTCTTGCGTCACAAACAAAATGATTTTCAACCCCCATTCGATAGAGCAGTCTATATTTGCTTTATGGATATGTATTAGCAGGGACAGTAGAAGAGGATGAATAACCAGTACTCCAGCGTCGACTGAACAGCGCTGCTGCACGGTGGTAGCAGTCAGCGCTGGAGTACTGGTTATTCATCCTACTGTCCCTGCTAATACATATCCACAAAGCAAATGTAGTCCTATACAAATATGAGACCACTCTATCGTATGATCACGTAAAATTTAGCTTGAAAATTATCTTGTTTATAACGGGAAACAAACCGACGCTTTCCGTCGACACTGGCCGTCGCAAGATGTTCAGCGGTATTTGTCTGGATCCGGCTCCAGGTACACAATGCAAAACAGAAATTGCAAATACCAGCCCAAACACGGCTGCCGAAATGCTTCTGACGACTCAGGATGTATGCATGAACTGAGGACATCTTGGCGAATACCTGCAGAAACCAGGAAATCGTACCCAATCGGAAGAAGTCAGTAGCGAAATTAAAGTCACTCGTAGCATACGGAGACTATCAGTGTTGATTACTCTACCACTGGCTACGGTCACCAGACGTGCGACAACGGTATGCGCTAACTGGAACAGTTTACACCCTGGGACTGAGTCATCAAAGAAGTCAGAGATCAGAGTAAGGGAGCCACAACTAAATCGTGACAGCGGTTACATCCATGGAAAGGCGTGGGAACCCGCAATCACCCAGATTAAGAAGATAAAGGATATTTCCCAGAGTAGTAGTTGTTTTTGGGGGAGGAGACCAGACAGCGAGGTCATCGGTCTCATCGGATTAGGGAAGGAAGTCGGCCGTGCCCTTTCAAAGGAACCATCCCGGCATTTGCCTGGGGCGATTTAGGGAAATCACGGAAAACCTAAATCAGGATGGCCGGACGCGGGATTGAACCGTCGTCCTCCCGAATGCGAGTCCAGTGTGTATTTCCCAGAGTGTACCGACTTTGGTGGAGGAGGGAAGAATAACGAGAGCAGTGCCGGCAGACCCTCCTGAACGAGAAGGCCCAGGACGCAGCGCCCAGACGGCGGGAGAACGGACGCTGTACCTGGACCGCACCGACTCACAGGAAGCGCCTGAGGGAGGAGCCGGAGGGGGATTGTCCTATATATACCTGGCGCCGGCCCACCGCCAGTCAGTACATCAGCGCACCTGATGATAGCACCATGGTAGATTGCCGAAATATTGTGTCCTATGCACACTCACACCAGGCTGTTCACCCGAGATTTATTTTGTCATAAAATATGCCTGGAGAAATTGAATCACAGTTTACACGCTGTAACTTGTGGCATAGTTCTTGATAGTTTTACACTGCGTAGAGCATTCTTATGCGTTATTTAAGTTTCGCGCGTAAGCCAAATTGTAAGTGAACCCACAGACATGTCTACCTGTGAGGATTTCTAAAGGCTAGCTCCAGTCAGTCTATCGCTATGACCTTTGTACGACGACGACGCTAGTCAGTATGACGCAGCCTTATGGTGAAACTCATTCCATGCTAGCAGTCCAAAATTTTTAGTTTAGCATCTTAGTTCATCAATCTTACACATTTCTACAGGTAATTTTGATCGTTATCAGAGGGCTATTCCAAGTGACTATTTAGTAGAAACTGGTACGCATACACATACTTACACGAGTTTTCACTGTAATAAACTTTATTCTTAAAACAGTTCACGCAATTCCTTTCGCCTTACACGGCAAACATGAACAAAGTTTGTAGTGGGCTATGCTACTGTAGGAGACATGCTACAGATCAGTTTCTAAACTCAGAGTGTGCGCATTCTTAGACGTCTGAAAAGTATACTACTTGCACACGCATCTCATAATAACTATGACGGTAGAATTACATATATTGTTTATACATAGGCTCACGGGCATTCTTCCTCATCGCGCGCATACTGCGAATGGAATAGGAATACAGCGAATGATACAGGTATCCTCTGCCTCGCACCGAACGGTAACTTGCGGAGTACTGCCACAGAAACACTACGGTGTGCAACAAGTGATAATTACATGCTGATTAAATGCTACAAACAGGATTTTTTGTTTCATTCGTTACAGTCTGATACAATCACATAAAGACTATTGCTGATCCTAAAGGCATAGATAAAACAAACTTACTTACAAATAGTGTACAGCCTGTCAAAGCATATAACTCACATTATGACAAGCCTACGAAACACTTTTCAGGAAGATTGAGTATGCAAAACACTGCCTCTAAAGACTGAATATACTACGCTTATATACGGGAACGGACGGTCAAGTTGGACCACCATGTTAGAGGCGTATGTGGAATATGTCGATCCAAGATAAGCTTTTAGCAAACAAGCGAGCTTTTGAGGTAGAAAAATTAGCCGAGCGGTCTAGGGCGCTCCAGTCATGGACTGTGCGGCTGGTCCCGGCGGAGGTTCCAGTCCTCCCTCGGGCGCGCGTGTGCATGCGTGTGTGTGTGTGTGTGTGTGTGTGTGTGTGTGTGTGTGTGTGTGTGTGTGTGTGTGTGTGTGTGTGTGTCCTTAGGATAATTTAGGTAAAGTAGAGTGTATGCTTAGGGACTGATGACTTTAGCAGTTAAGTCCCATAAGATTTCACACACATTTGAACATTTTTTTGTGGTATAAAAACAGTGCGAGGCTGGTTTGGCCAAGCACTTATCAGGTTTTTTAGGAAAGGTTTCCGAAGGAATAAGACTTGCAGCGATTAGGTGTCCTAGCTGTAAGTACGAGTGTAGCGATATGATTATATTCTACGAAGAACGTTTGCACCGCTCTTTTGTCGAGTCTTCTTGCTGTCTTCACCTTTGATGGCAATAATCGCTGGTGGAACTGCCATTTTCTAGGTGTGTTAAATTATACAGATCCATCACTGGTCAGTTTGACCTGCGAGGCTTAAACTTACCGATCTTTTGTTGACAGACGTAGGAAGCTGAGCCCTCAAAAATTCCTAGTTTGACTGAGCATCATAATCCGCAGGCCACCTGACGGTATATGGCGGGTACTTCTGGTACAACTAACTGTTGTTCCTTCCCTGGTCCAATCGCAAATAGCGCCTGTAAAGAGTAAGTGTCGGTAACTCTCTGTATTAGCTCTAATCTCACGAATTTTCTTGTCGTGATCATGTCCCGAGAGGGGTGTGGGGGGAAGTAATGTGTTGTCCGACTCTTCCCGGGAAGTTACTATCTTGAAATTTCGAAAGTAAACCTCTGGTTGAAGCACAACGGTCCCTTGTAGCATCTGCCCCTTCCTCTCCCTCTCCTGCCCGCCCCCACTTATAAACCCTAACTGGTCAGGATCACAGGCTGATGAAAAATATTAAAAAATCGGTCGAACAAGCGCCTTCTAAGCCAATTCCATCGTGGATGATCAGCACACATTTGCTAAATAAGAGCTTAAGCTTAATAGCTTTTACATTACTACACACACACACACACACACACACACACACACACACACACACACACGCGAGAGAGAGAGAGAGAGAGAGAGATATTGCACATCACTAGTGACGGCCAGCCTTGATAATTGTGTGGATCACATTTAACGACCTTCGCTTCTAACTTGCTGTAACAGGTTAGATGGGTTTCTGCTTGCTTCACGTATGACAAGAAATGGTTCAAATGGCTCTGAGCACTGTGGGACTTAACTACTGTGGTCATCTGTCCCCTAGAACTTAGAACTACTTAAACCTAACTAACCTAAGGACATTACACACATCCATGCCTGAGGCAGGATTCGAAACTGCGACCGCAGCAGTCGCGCGGTTCCGGACTGCGCGCCTAGAACCGCTAGACCACCGCGGCCGGCGTATGACAAGAGAGACGAGGTTTATCATTCTGGAAGTGTAACTGTTATTAAATTCTACGTTCAAACAAATATTCCGCAGAATAATTGTGTAAAACTATCTTCATCTGTAAGGAGAATCAAAAGGTGGCAGCAATGTTTACAGCGGAAACTTTCGCGCTACCAGTGTATGGCATGTAAAGTGATCGATCGGAACCCATTATGAATTATCTAGTTAGGTGTCATCTCAGTGGTTTGGAAATGCAGCGTACATGTAAGACTGGCACGAGACTTCAGTGACATCTTCAAACACGAGTACATGGAAGTAGGCACAGGAGCGACGATTCGGTAGCACAGATGTCAACGCCCGAGGTATAATAGACACCAGTACCCTGGCCTTTCAGGTGCAGCACGCGCCGCATTTGCCACGTCACTGTCCTACTTAGGCCGCAGCTTTCTCACGGAGTTCGCGGAATGCCTCGATTCAGGGTCGTTGTGTAACCAGTCACTTCGTTAGCAGCAAAGCTCACAGCACAGCGATTCCGAAGCACGATATACTGCCTGCATCTACATATGCACTCTGTACAATGCCTGTCTTAGGGTTCATTATCGATTTTCTTTCCTACTCCATTCGATTACTTGGCGAGAGAGAAATTAATGTCTTTGCAACTCTGCACGCTCCCTAATGTCTCTCTCAACACACTACCGCTTGTGCAAATTGCAACACAAAGAAGGAATGGTCTGAATCACTCCAGAATCGGAGGATGTGTAAAATAATGGAATCGGGCGATAGAGCTTGCAGACAGGTGCCGTGCACGTAACCCCAGCGGCGCCCTCTTTGGTGTGACCGGATGTGTTAGCGTTACGCCGTGTTCCGTGGGTGCAGAGCCGTCAAACCAAGTGAGTACGTGCAAGCTAGTTACGGCAGGCCTCGCCGACATCAAAGGGCGTAGTATCAGCATTCGAATTCGAAAGGGGGAGAATTATCGGTCTCCGAGAAACGAGTTTATCGCATTGCGACTTGTTCAGAGCACGATCCTACGACAGTGATGTTTGAGACAAAGCACTGGGCACCCGAACGCCGTCACCAGTGTGCTAGGTAACAGAATTTAGTGCTTTCAGACGAGATCTGCTTCAACTTGTCCTATAGTGATGGCCGCGCCCGTGACTGACCAAAGGTTCCAACATTTCTGTGTTTAGTACCCCCTACGCAATTAGATATTAGCAAGCCCCCGCCTACTATTATCAACCTTAACGCCTAATGAAAAAGTTTTCTTTGAACACATTTTTAAAATGACGAAAGGTAAATTATATTTAGTTTTTGTGGGTGTTTTATTGAACTACAAACTAATAAATGAGGCAATTGATACACACTGTTTTTAACAACAATTTGTTTATAGAATGGTGAAGCAATTCTCAAAGTACCTCTAGTGCTACCAGCAACTCCTCTGCACAAACGAAAGCCAAATATCCTCCACATTGTTGGTAGACACTTGCCACAAAACACACTTCCTCGGCACCATTCCTCTCCACAGCGACACTTGCATCTACAAACAGCACCCCCGTTTAAAATGAACAACTTGTGCATTACACTTAGGCCTACTGTTTGTAATCACGTTTTCTGGACGCATTACTTCTCAACTGGCAGAAACTGGAATACTTTAGGCTGCCAGTTCTTTGCGTCTGACTACTGCCACAATAATATTAAACAGTAACAATATAGCCAAGGCCTACAGCATTGTACTAGCCATTAAATAGTCACAGTTATGTCATGGTGTCAGTCAGTGCGTTTACTGTTGCGAAACTTGTGATGAAGCAATTCATGGTCTATTATTGGAACTACCTGCAACTCCGAGAAGATGTTTTCGTAAGATATTTAACGGGTACGTTATGTGTGTGTGTCAATTTTACTGTTAGATGCATGATACTACATACTCTAGCTCACAGTGAGTAGATTCTGACAGCATTTCGAATTTTCAAATTCAGTGAATACGTATGTGAAATATTTTATATCAAATCTGTGTTGCCCCGGAAGCCGTTAGGTAAGCAACCAATAACTGGGGCCAAGTGACTGTGCCCTGGGTTAGCCATTTAGTAATATATGATTAGATTAGATTAATACTAGTTCCATGGATCATGAATACGATATTTCGTAATGATGTGGAACGAGTCGAATTTTCCAATACATGACATAATTAGGTTAATTTAACAACATACTTAAGTTAATATAACAACTTTTTTTTGTGTTTTTTTATTTTTATTTTTTTATTTTTTTTATTTTTTTAATATTTTTTTCTTAATTTATATCTAAAAATTCCTCTATGGAGTAGAAGGAGTTGTCATTCAGAAATTCTTTTAATTTCTTCTTAAATACTTGTTGGTTATCTGTCAGACTTTTGATACTATTTGGTAAGTGACCAAAGACTTTAGTGCCAGTATAATTCACCCCTTTCTGTGCCAAAGTTAGATTTAATCTTGAATAGTGAAGATCGTCCTTTCTCCTATTATTGTAGTTATGCACACTGCTATTACTTTTGAATTGGGTTTGGTTGTTAATAACAAATTTCATAAGAGTATATATACTGAGAAGCTACTGTGAATATCCCTAGATCCTTAAATAAATGTCTGCAGGATGATCTTTGGTGGACTCCAGCTATTATTTTGATTACACGCTTTTGTGCAATAAATACTTTATTCCTCAGTGATGAATTACCCCAAAATATGATACCATATGAAAGCAATGAGTGAAAATAGGCGTAGTAAGCTAATTTACTAAGATGTTTATCACCAAAATTTGCAATGACCCTTATTGCATAAGTAGCTGAACTCAAACGTTTCAGCAGATCATCAATGTGTTTCTTCCAATTTAATCTCTCATCAATGGACATACCTAAAAATTTGGAATATTCTACCTTAGCTATATGCTTCTGATTAAGGTCTATATTTATTAATGGCGTCATACCATTCCCTGTACGGAACTGTATGTACTGTGTCTTATCAAAATTCAGTGAGAGTCCGTTTACAAGGAACCACTTAGTAATTTTCTGAAAGACAGTATTGACAATTTCATCAGTTAATTCTTGTTTCTCAGGTGTGATTACTATACTTGTATCATCAGCAAAGAGAACTAACTTTGCCTTTTCATGAATATAGAATGGAAAGTCATTAATATATAATAAGAACAACAAAGGACCCAAGACAGACCCTTGTGGAACCCCATTCTTGATAGTTCCCCAGTTTGAGGAATGTGCTGATCTTTGCATGTTACGAGAACTACTTATTTCAACTTTCTGCACTCTTCCAGTTAGGTACGAATTAAACCATTTGTGCACTGTCCCACTCATGCCACAATACTTGAGCTTGTCTAGCAGAATTTCATGATTTACACAATCAAAAGCCTTTGAGAGATCACAAAAAATCCCAATGGGAGGTGTTCGGTTATTCAGGTCATTCAAAATTTGACTGGTGAAAGCATATATGGCATTTTCTGTTGAAAAACCTTTCTGGAAACCAAACTGACATTTTGTTAGTACTTCATTTTTACAGATATGTGAAGCTACTCTTGAATACATTACTTTCTCAAAAATTTTGGATAAAGCTGTTAGAAGGGAGATTGGACAGTAATTGTTGACATCAGATCTAACCCCCTTTTTATGCAAAGGTATAACAATAGCATATTTCAGTCTATCAGGGAAAATGCCCTGTTCCAGAGAGCTATTACACAGGTGGCTGAGAATCTTACTTATCTGTTGAGACCAAGCTTTTAGTATTTTGCTGGAAATGCCATCAATTCCATGTGAGTTTTTGCTTTTAAGCAAGTTTATTATTTTCCTAATTTCAGAGGGAGAAGTGGGTGAGATTTCAATTGTATCAAATTGCATAGGTATGGCCTCTTCCATTAACAGCCTAGCATCTTCTAATGAACACCTGAATCCTACTATATCCACAACATTTAGAAAATGATTATTAAAAATATTTTCAACTTCTGACTTTTTGTTCGTAAAGTTTTCATTCAATTTTATGGCAATACTGTCTTCCTCTGCTCTTGGTTGACCTGTTTCTCTTTTAATAATATTCCAAATTGTTTTAATTTTATTATCAGAGTTGCTGATTTCAGACATGATACACATACTTCTGGATTTTTTAATAACTTTTCTTAATATAACACAGTAGTTTTTATAATTTTTGATAGTTTCTGGGTCACTACTCTTTCTTGCTGTCAGATACATTTCCCTTTTCCGGTGACAAGGTATTTTTATACCCTTAGTAAGCCATGGTTTGTTACAAGATTTCTTACGAGTATATTTAACTATTTTCTTGGGGAAGCAGTTTTCAAATGCATTTACAAAAATGTCATGAAATAAATTATATTTTAAATTGGCATCAGGTTCACGGTACACCTCATCCCAGTCTAACTGCTGTAGGCTTTCCCTGAAATTTGCAATTGTTAAATCGTTGACTGAACGTACTACTTTGGAGGACTGTTTAGTATTGCTGAATGGAGCTATGTCATATATTGTAACTAGCTGTGCACCATGATCAGAAAGACCATTCTCAAGAGGCTGAGCATTTATCTGGTTAAAATTATCTTGGTCTATAAAGAAGTTATCTATCAGTGAGCTGCTATCCTTTACCACCCGAGTAGGAAAATCAATAATGGGTGTCAAATTGAAAGAACCGAGTAATACTTCAAGGTCATTTTTCCTATTACCCTCTTTCAGAGAATCCACATGTAACTCCCCACAAATAATAATTTGCTTCCCTCTGTCTGACAGATAGCACAACAAGGAGTCCAAATTTTTCAGAAATAGATGAAAATTTCCTGATGGGGACCTATATACAGTTACAATTATAAATGTGCCTTTATTTAATTTAAGCTCACAGGCACATGCTTCTATATGTTTCTCTACACAACACTTTTTTGTTTCTATACTTTTTGCACAATGATAACTTTTGACATATATGGCAACTCCTCCTTTCTCCATATTTTCTCTCATTACATGTGCAGAGAGCTTATAACCACTTACATTTACCTTATCCATATCAGTAACAATGTGATGCTCAGACAGGCATAGTATATCTATTTCATTCTCAGCTTCTAAATCTTCTAAACAAACCAGAAGCTCATCTACTTTATTCTTTAAACTCCCAATATTTTGATGAAATATACTTACATTATTTTTAATTATACTTTTATGAGAACCTTTCCTTATTCTAACATTTGCAGTACTCTCCTGTCTGAGTTTCTCATTGTGCTTAGGCCTAGTTCCTATACCAGTGGTCACATGGTGTTCAGAGAGGCAGATTATGTCAACTGGGTTGGGTGACTTTAATTCATCAATGGAATTACCTAGGACTCAGATACAACTTGGTGGAGATAAAATTTCTGGTGATTGGTGAAAATTTATAATTGATAGCTGTGATTGGTGATCCAATGTGCTAGAATTGTGCTGTTTAATTTCTTTCCTAAACTGAAGATTTGTTTCAATCCTGACCTCTCGTAGAACTTGACATCTTTCTGTCTTACCTATCCTAAAAAAGGTGCTGCTTCAACACCTGTTGTTGTTGTTGTGGTCTTCAGTCCTGAGACTGGTTTGATGCAGCTCTCCATGCTACTCTATCCTGTGCAAGCTTTTTCATCTCCCAGTACCTACTGCAACCTACATCATCCTGAATCTGCTTAGTGTATTCATCTCTTGGTCTCCCTCTACAATTTTTACCCTCCACGCTCCCCTCCAATACTAAATTGGTGATCCCTTGATGCCTCAGAACATGTCCTACCAACCGATCCTGTCTTCTGGTCAAGTTGTGCCACAAACTTCTCTTCTCCCCAATCCTATTCAATACCTCCTCATTAGTTATGTGATCTACCCATCTAATCTTCAGCATTCTTCTGTAGCACCACATTTCGAAAGCTTCTATTCTCTTCTTGTCCAAACTATTTATCGTCCATGTTTCACTTCCATACATGGCTACACTCCATACGAATACTTTCAGAAATGACTTCCTGACACTTAAATCAATACTGGATGTTAACAAATTTCTCTTCTTCAGAAACGCTTTCCTTGCCATTGCCAGCCTACATTTTATATCCTCTCTACTTCGACCATCATCAGTTATTTTGCTCCCCAAATAGCAGAACTCCTTTACTACTTTAAGTGCCTCATTTCCTAATCTAATTCCCTCAGCATCACCTGACTTAATTAGACTACATTCCATTATCCTTGTTTTGCTTTTGTTGATGTTCATCTTATATCCTCCTTTCAAGACACTGTCCATTCCATTCAACTGCTCTTCCAAGTCCTTTGCTGTCTCTGACAGAATTACAATGTCATCGGCTAACCTCAAAGTTTTTATTTCTTCTCCATGAATTTTAATACCTACTCCTAATTTTTCTTTTGTTTCCTTTACTGCTTGCTCAATATACAGATTGAACAACATCGGGGAGAGGCTACAACCCTGTCTTACTCCCTTCCCAACCACTGCTTCCCTTTCATGTCCCTCGACTCTTATAACTGCCATCTGGTTTCTGTACAAATTGTAAATAGCCTTTCGCTCCCTGTATTTTACCCCTGCCACCTTTAGAATTTGAAAGAGAGTATTCCAGTCAACATTGTCAAAAGCTTTCTCTAAGTCTACAAATGCTAGAAACGTAGGTTTGCCTTTCCTTAATCTTTCTTCTAAGATAAGTCGTAAGGTCAGTATTGCCTCACGTGTTCCTGTGTTTCTACGGAATCCAAACTGATCTTCCCCGAGGTTGGCTTCTACTAGTTTTTCCATTCGTCTGTAAAGAATTCGTGTTAGTATTTTGCAGCTGTGACTTATTAAGCTGATAGTTCGGTAATTTTCACATCTGTCAACACCTGCTTTCTTTGGGATTGGAATTATTATATTCTTCTTGAAGTCTGTGGGTATTTCGCCTGTTTCATACATCTTGCTCACCAGATGGTAGAGTTTTGTCAGGACTGGCTCTCCCACGGCCGTCAGTAGTTCCAATGGAATATTGTCTACTCTGGGGGCCTTGTTTCGACTCAGGTCTTTCAGTGCTCTGTCAAACTCTTCACGCAGTATCATATCTCCCATTTCATCTTCATCTACATCCTCTTCCATTTCCATAATATTGTCCTCCAGTACATCGCCCTTGTATAGACCCTCTATATACTCCTTCCACCTTTCTGCTTTCCCTTCTTTGCTTAGAACTGGGTTTCCATCTGAGCTCTTGATATTCATACAAGTCGTTCTCTTATCTCCAAAGGTCTGTTTAATTTTCCTGTAGGCGGTATCTATCTTACCCCTAGTGAGATAGGCCTCTACATCCTTACATTTGTCCTCTAGCCATCCCTGCTTAGCCATTTTGCACTTCCTGTCGATCTCATTTTTGAGACATTTGTATTCCTTTTTGCCTGTTTCACTTACTGCATTTTTATATTTTCTCCTTTCATCAATTAAATTCAATATTTCTTCTGTTACCCAAGGATTTCTACTAGCCCTCGTCTTTTTACCTACTTAATCCACTGCTGCCTTCACTACTTCATCCCTCAAAGTTACCCATTCTTCTTCTACTGTATTTATTTCCCCCACCTGTAACCACTGGTATTTTACCATTCATGGCAGTGCCTCCCCCCCTTAAATTTCCTGCTATTACCCCAGCCAGTTTCCCCTTCCCTTTCCTGTTGAGATGTAGGCCGTGCCTGGTATAGTCCCACCTACTGAGATAATCAACAGGAACCACACCAATATGAGCCCCTGCACCCGATCCAAGCAGCCGTTCCAACTCCAAATTAACTCTCCCAACAGAAGAGTTCAAATGAGGCCGGTCATGGCGTCTCAGGACAGATACAAATTCAACATTGGTGTGTCTCGATGCTGACGCAATCTTTACCAGGTCACACTCTATACTGTACCCAGGATCTCTGTCGATGCTGTTCCCTGGCCCTCCCACAATAACCACGGTGTCTTCCCTGGTAAATCCTTTACAGAGTGAACCTAAATCCTCTCTCACCTGATCCAGACTAGCACTTGGTTTGAAAAAATTTGTGACCTGGTATTCTGGTCCTAATTCCTCCTGCAGAAGTTGGCCTACACCTCTGGCATGAGAACTGCCTAACAACAAAACTTTCTTCCTTTTCGATGACTTTCCTACATTCTTTTTCAATTTCCTATTGAAAGTTTGTTGTGTCCTGTCTACGCCTACCTCTGCTTGAGGCTCATCAGTTTCTAACTGAAGCAACAGGTCAAACTTATTTTTGACATTCACCACAAAACTGTCAGACTTAGTTCTAGGCCTATTCCTTCTGCTACCTGTTGCCACTTCCCACCTCTCTTTGCCCTTCTCCCTCCTTAACCTGTCTAGATCTTCCCTAGCCTGATCTAGCTCAGCCTGAAGGGCAGCAATTTTCCCCTCCTGTACCACTATCTTCCTATCTCTGCTGCAAATCCTACATAACCACTGATGAGCCTGATCCACTTTCCTAACACCCACGCCACTGCAGTCCCCCCAGTGAAAACTACTGCATCCATCACACCAAACCCCGGAACTAACAATTCTACGGCAAGTCAGGCACTTCTCACTCATGGCAAAAATAATACTTTAGCTAGAATAAATCAATTAAATTACCGAAAATCAAAAAAGACGTTACAAGAATTAAACCTATTCACAAATGTATATAAGCAAGTTTCTGATTTAAAATTCCGCTGTTTTTTCTGAGATCTGTATTAAAACAACGAAGGTATACGCTATTTATTATATATTTCACTCGATGGAATGAAAAAAAGGACAATTAAACGAGATACTTTAACTTTGATTCTCCAAAAACGTTACGAGAATTAGGCCTATAAACAAATGTATATAGGCAAGTTTCTGATATAAAGTTACGCTGTTTTTCTGAAATCTGTATTAAAACAATGAAGTTATACGCTATTTACGGTAGTTTACTTATTTGTTACCGAGAAACTAGTTAAATTACCGTGAAACAAGAAACAAACACGTTTACAAAATTTAAGCCTAAGCGCGACTTCGCGAAGTTACGATCTTTTCGTGTTTTCTGAAAAAATACGCAAAGAAAAGTCAAACCTTTAACGGCAAGACTAAACGATACACTAATGCACGTATTTAATTTGTTGTCGGCGTTAAACTAAATTATATTCCTGTCTAAATCACTTAACTTTCTGGAAATGGTTTCTGGCGTCACTTACTCGGCGGCCATCTTGGAACAACAACAATTTTCCGAGCCATTTCCATGTCATCTTGTCTCTGTTAGTAGACCACGATGTGGTACTGTGTTGTACGCTTTACAAATCTAAGAATCTACCTGTCCACTTGCATGTATTGTTTGCAAAATGCCGTGCACGGCCAACACCGACTCAAAGGAAGGTCTCGGCGCTTGTTGGTGACGTTACGTCAGCTAGGCACGGCGAACGCCAGATCTGTTGCAGGCAGAAACGCCTGGGCGTGCTTATCACTATAAATCTCTTATTTTTGGACAAAATGTTCGGTATTGTATTGGATTCTGCAGTTTTATTTAGATGAAACATTTTCTTACTATCGTAAAACTACAAATGAAGATCATAGTTCTGTATCCTGTCGAAACAAACTTACATCAATATGAGAAGATGCTTTGCCCCATTGCAAGCTTCGGAAATTTTACATTCAAGTAACTATATTTACTTGATCCATTTCGTTATCGAAACTTACCCCAACCCCCGTACAATGAACTCGTTTCTTTTGTTTATTTATTTATTTTCTTTTGACATCGTCACTGGAAATGTGAACTAATTTACATGTGTAAATGTCCAACTGTTTTCAACGAAAGGAATTCTAAACAGGAAACAAAATAGCTTCATAGATCGAAAATACTGCTGAGCTTAAACTTTTTTAAACATGCATATTAGAAAAGATAAGTATTCCCTCTTCCAACTGAAAGGAGGAACTTTATAAGATAAAAAAAATTATTTCATAAAACAAGTATCTCTCTTTTGCCTCTTCTTCTGTCCCCCACCCCCTCCCCCAACGTGTACAATCGCAAGATATTTCATTAACATTCAGTGCTCCTCACCCCATAGTCAGCCACGATACCTAAAGAAGAGCATCAATATTTTCACTGTTTCTTGTAAAAGCAACCCAATACAAACGTAACTTCCTCAGATTTACAAATAAGGTAAAGAAGCACGAATTCTGTTGCTGCTGGACCATGAAGTTCTTTTTGTATGTCAATCCTTAAAACAGGTGGAAATTTAAGTTCATGAGTACACTATTTGTTAAGAAGTGTAATGAATTGCACAATTAATTGATTGTAGAAATCTCTCAGAACAATGTGTGTTGGTCAACTACCGCCAATAGTTTCACATTTTCCTGTGTCAGGGAGGGAGACACCACCATTATGAGTATGCTTGCAATAGACCTGGCGTTCGCCGTGCCTAGCTGACGTGACGTCACCAACAAGCGCCGAGGCCTTCCTTTGAGTCGGTGTTGGTACGGCCCATCGCACGGCGTCCATGGAGACAAGGCGCACGCCAGAGCTTAAGTCTTTGTGTTGACTTAGTACTTATGTACTGCATTTTTAAAATGTGACTACGCCTATTCAGGCTGTTTTAGTTTTATTTCTAGGCCATGCCCTCTTAGACAAATTACAATTTCAGGCATATCTTCTGAATAAGGCTCAATTATTAGGGCTGAAACCTAGGTAAAAGTTGGTTTCATTACCGCAATCGAGGCTGATAGTTTTTATATTTTGTCTTGAATTCCTTCTTTTGTGGTGGATGAAGATTATGCCACTACATGGACTGCCTTTTTGTTTCCGGCGCAAAGTGGTGCACCCAGCTTTCGTCCCCAGCAACGATCCGTGACAAAAGCCTCTCCGTCCGTTTCAAAACGCTGCAACAAGTCAGATGAAATGGCCTTTCTTTGAATCTTGTGGTCCGTTATGAGCATTCGTGGAACCCATCGTCAGCACATCTCCGAATATTTGAGAATCTCTATCATTGCAGACGCACTTCCAATGCTGACCGACAACTGTGGAGCCAATTGAGTTGTGTTGTGCCGGTCGGCACGAATAATGGCATCGGCACGATTCAGCATGTCTGGAGCAGTGGCTGTGACAGGACGTCCCGAGCGTCGAGCTCTGTTTCTGCGTTTCCTGAGGCTAACTTACTTTATCCATCACCCAAATGTACTATCAACTATAACATCGCCATACACTGCACACAAACGTTTATGGATGTTCACCACGGTTTCTTTTTCTGCACACAAGAATTCATTAACAGCACGCTGCTTGTGAGTCGTATGTAGACGCCATTTTGACGCTGTACTACGACTCTGCCGTGTACCAGAACGGTTCGAAACTTCACCGGCGCACAGAACGAACACCAAATGTTAAGTGCCAACAAAGACGTTTGTGTGTATTAAAGGCTTTTATTTTTAAAAAATAAAACGACCCTCGTATAATAGTGACGGATGGAATTTTTAATACCCATTTCATTAAAGCCACAACAAAATTCTTGTGCATGTGAGGCACACACACACACACACACACACACACACACACACACACACACACACACACATTCTGCTCTGCTCTCCAGTTGTACAAACAGCGCTGCCTCCACACAGTGGTGATAATTATGCAACCGTAACAGACGTACATGATTCAGAGAAAAAAAGCGCTGAAGCCGTACGGCCCTGCCCTTGACGCTCGAAACGTGACGTAACGACAAGTGGCCTTATAAGCCCCTTGGCCTCTGGCACCGCTTACACGGCGCAGCGCCTGCAGGCTGGGGCGATCAAACCAGTCAGCTTCATAAACGATGCATTCTCACCACTCCACTGTTCACGAAATACCAACAGCAATGCACGAGGGAATACATTTGCGTCCCTTCTGTGAACCTTAACTAGTTTCATGGACTTCAGGTATAGGTTTTCTAATTACATGTGACATATTCGTTATGAAATGGTGTGATAGCGTGTTATGTAATACAAAGTGTGTTCAGCACAGAGCAACAATTCCAGAACAGTAACTTGCTTCGGCAAATTAGAGTCTCACGAAGAACACAGGTGAGACTGTTCGCGTTAGTGCGGAGCTCTCTGAATTTTCTTGACCGATTAAAAAAAAAAGTCTAACCGGACTTCGAATCTGGAATGTTGCTTTCCTCAGTCAGTGTTGTTATCGGTGTAATGTCACAAATATTGGAAGCTTACGACAGTAATTTTCTCTTCCGTAGTGATGGTGATAATCCAAAGACGCTCCGCGCGTTAAGCTTTGAATATCAGTTACTAAGCTATTAAGCACACGAAAACACAGTGGTTTGGAGAGAAATCATTGTCTTCGAGGATGAAGGGGGCACAGATGTATATACGATTTGTTAGTTCTGCCGCCATTTTGTATTCTGCTCTGCACCAATAAATTACTTATCTTGGTGGGTGAGTTAGAAAAATTATTTCATTGACGCGATTCATCTAATATTAATGTAGAAATATTTTACTCTGCTTCAAATGGGCTTTGCAAGTACTTATACAGTGTAACAGTTTTATGCCTATCTAAGGATGAAACCAACTGAGACGCTGAACGTTCATTCCTTCATTATTCATCTAATAACAGTTACGAATGTGCATCTTCGTCTGAGCTTTCCGAAGATTATTTTAAGTTCTAGTGTACTCGTATTTCATTTTGATGAGTCGTGAAGTACTACACGCAAATATCTCATTATAAGCTAATTTTTCTTTCGTCAGTTTCCTCACAGCTTCACAGTCTGTTCTAATGTTACATCATGGACACATGGTTTCGTAGAGTGTGCTATACACAGGTATTTTCATCCTCCTTCGCATCTTCACTCTACTAGACTAACATTCCTGAAAGAAAGGCAAAAATTTAAGTATTAAGCAAAAATGTATTCATGATGAGGGTAGCTAAAACGGGAGGAGACAAATTACTCTGGTCGTAAATTACATGATTTTGATACACCACGAAAAATAGTTATGGGTACTCTTGCTACTATACATGTAGTGACTTTCTTCAAACTGATACATCTCTGGGACGAAGCACAGGATGCGAGTTTGGTTTGAGACGACCGTTTTTCTTACAAGGGAACCTCCCCATCGCACCCCCCTCAGATTTAGTTATAAGTTGGCACAGTGGATAGGTCTTGATAAACTGAACACAGATCAATTGAGAAAACAGGAAGAAGTTGTGTGGAACTGTGAAAAAATAAGCAAAATATACAAACGCAGTAGTCCATGGGGCACATAGGCAACATCATGGAGAACGTGAGCGCAGGAGCGCGCCGTGGTCCCGTGGTAGCGTGAGCAGCTCCAGAAGGAGAGGTCCTTGGTTCAAGTCTTCCCTCGAGTGAAAATTTTACTTTATTTTTCCATAGTTATTATCTGTCCGTTCGTTCATTGACGTCTCTGTTCACTGTAATAAGTTTAGTGTCTGTGTTTTGCGACCGCATCGCAAAACCGCGCGATTAGTGGACGAAAGGACGTGCCTCTCCAATGGGAGCCGAAAACATTTGATCGCAAGGTCATAGGTCAACCGATTCCTCCACAGGAAAACACATCTGATATACTCTATACGACACTGGTAACGGCACGTGCTTCACATGACAGGAATATGTTTTCGACCCACCTAACTTGTACACTTGGCGAATGGTAAAAAGATTCTTCTACCTTGCCCGATTTAGGTTTTCTTGTGGATGTGATAATCACTCCCAAAAAAGTGATGATAACATAAGTCTATCACATAAACAAAATAAAGAATTAAACTTTTCACTCTATGGAAGATTTGAACCAAGGACCTTTCGTTCCGCAGCTCCTCACGTTACCACGAGACCATGGCGCTCCTGCGTTCCTGGTGCCCTTGATGATTCTTATCTTCCCATGAACTACTCAGTTTCTATATTTTGCTTATTTTTTTCACAGTTCCACACAACTTCTTCCTGTTTTCTCAATTGATCTGTGTTCAGTTTTTCAAAGCCTATCCACTGTGCCAACTTATAACTAAATCTGAGAGGGGTGCGATGGGGAGGTTCCCTTGTTAGGAGAACGAGGTCGGGGCAAGGAGGAAGACAACTGCCAGAAAGTTTCAAAACGACACTTGCCCCAGTGCAGAGTAATTCATTTAGGTTTTAGACCTTCCTGTTGCAGCTAATTAGTGCTACACAGTCTTCCGGCGACGAATTGCGCTCTTAGTGACTCGACAGGTTGCAACTCGTTGGTTTAACTCGTTAGCAGCGGGCGAGCAGTTTACTAACAGCGCTTCGTCGGTAGAAGTCCTGTAGGAGTTCTGACACGATACAAGCAAGACAGTTTGTACAGTTATTGACGTTCGTCATTTAAATACGAACGTGCGAGTCGTCACAATTCCACGTTAGTTTCTACACTGTACAAAACATTTATGGACCCTGTTTTACGTTCTGCTTCTCTTCAATCGTCACAGCTTAACGCAATCCACTTCTTTTGTGCGTTTTAATGCACGGGGGCGAAAAAGTGGCTACTATCACCACACTTTACACACGGAAGAAACACATGGGGATACATTGTACCGTCTGAGAGAGCAAAACTCAGTTGAAGAATATCTCAATGCGTGGCTTGCACACATTTTGCTTTTATCTATAAGGATGTGGATAAGAGTCCAGTCGAGGAAGTAGTCGCGGCGTGTGCTGCACACTGCTTGAGGAATATTGGTGCGCGTTGTTGGGGCATTTGTACGTGCCTATTGGCCGGCCCTCCGTCGCACCGCAACATCCTTATTTCACAAGCTCTAGTCCCGCAACTTCTGGAAGTTTGGGAAGATACGAGGGAAGTACTGGCAGGAGTGAAGCAGCGAGGCCGAGTCTTGAGCCATTCTTTGTGTAACATTTCTGGCTCTGGAAGGAAGCCTTAATATTCAAGCCTAACCCTCACTGCGTAGTGGAGAGGAAATGCTTTACGTGACGTAAGAAAGTGGAGTGAGGTGCGGTGCGGGCAACAGCCGGTACAACGAATGCGAATTCCGAAAGAAATTGCGCCAACTTAGTAGTCGTATAATCTGATTGGCTGCCACGACAGAAGATGAAGGTATTATCCTCGGGCCAGCAGGCCAAATCTCGCAATTTCGTTTATTAATCTTTGCTAATATTCAGATTTCATCGATAATCATCTGAGATATACAGTTGCTTCAATTATCATTAGAATAACGAGAGGCAGACCAGTCAGTGAAGTGACTGGGGCTGCCCGCTTCATTTCTCGGGGAGGGGCGAACAGGATCGTTCCAGGTCACGGTGACTGAACGTGCACAGCAGAATTAACATTGTTTACGATGTATGATTTGATGTGTAACCACAATTTCTACAATGTATTTTGAGTTCTCTCTTAATATAAAAGGCAATATCCTGACTGACTAATCATTGCTCAGGCCAATCCGCTAAGGATAGAAACTTGACGTTTGGAGAAGGTGTGGACCTTATACTGTAGGCGTCGTTTATGAAGGGATGTTTCTAAATTCCAACACTAAGGGGGTGAAATAGGGGATCAATTTTTTTGATGTGGCTATTAAGGCAATTTTGAAGGTAGCTAAAGTAAATTTAACCACAGAACACTAACAGCACGTAATATGTATGTATAGTGGTACGTTCGGAGTTTTAATTCCATAGCCGTCTGCACTGTATGTCTGGGTCGCACTGAAGTATTTCAAGCACGCAGTGAAGAAGGGGAGTCCAGCGTGAACGGACCTGACCAATCGTTGGAGAACTGAGTCTAAAGTCAAGTTCACAAGCTAAATTTACGTTTATTTACTATTCGTAGAAATCTGTCTACGTAAGGAATACCTATCAGTAGTGTCAATAGGTGTTTGAGACTATATGCATTGCTTAGATCTTTTACTGGAGGGGAATTCTGCCTGATGATTGATTTGTGGGTCGCTCAACTGCGCGGTCTTCAGCGCCCGTAGAAAGTCCCAATTTTTACAAAGTTATATTTTTACAGAATGCAATCTAGCCACTGTCACGGATGATGATGATGTGAAGACAACAAACACCCAGTCCCCAGACAAAGAAAATCCCCAACTCAGCCGGAAATCGAACCTGGGACCCCGTGATACAGAGCAACGCTAGCCACTAGACCACGAGCTGTGGATCCTTATGTAAGAAACAGTACAAAGGTGTCTTGCATAAGGCGGAATTATTCTTGAATTTTCTTAGCAACCATGGAAATAAGAGCCGCAACATTCACAAGATGATTATTGGATGTTTTAGATGCTGGAATTGCATAAACAGCTTACACGTCGCTGGCTCATCCAAGGAGACTGTTGGATCTGAGCAAGAAGGTGAAGACTAATTACAAACGAATATAGTGCAAGAACAGGAAGGACCTATTCCGCAACGTGGCCCCAGGTAGTACTGTTCTTACTGCCTCAACTCCAAGAAATGCTTTAAAACAGTTTACTGTGCGGCTTGTAACAAGCCCATACGAACACCAGAAAAAAGTGTGCGTTCATTGCCCATAGATCTTCCTGCGCCTAATTTCCACAGCTAAGTCATTTTAAATATGAATGAATTTGCACAAATTATGTTCCTAGATTTCATATAACAATGTAAATATATGAAGCATTGTATCAAAACCGCTGTTGTACATACAATACATACGTGTTCTTGTACTGATGCCTTCAAACCAATAAGCAGCTTTTAATTAAAATATCTTAAATATAATCCATTTAAAGATCTACACGGTCACTTCACATATCGTTAGTAATTAATATAGTGAGAATGGCGTGAGTGTTCTAGGTTTAATATATATGTTAACATTATGGTACGGAATAAAAAAATACACATGCAAATTCGGTGACATGTAGAAGTGTTGGTGTCATGTTTTCGAGAGGGCAGGAAGGGTAATTATTGGTAGATAGGACAACCAGATATTCTGCAACTAAGTTTCTGTAAGAAAATACGAGGAAAGGTGTGTAACTACTGTACCTTGACAACAATTACTATTTCGAAGAAGACCGGCCTAAAGGTTGGTTGAAGTGTAAAACGTCATCAGACTCTCCTCCCTAGAACAGGCAAAGCAACAAAACTACACACCAAAGAACGGCCTAGTGCGCAAAGGCAAGGTAAGAATACCTCAAGGTCTATCGAAGGTCAACAAAGCCCAGATAAAGGAACAAGAAAGAAAAGTGGAAATGCGGACGATGTTCCCCTTCCGGGGAGCAGCTGGAGGCCCCCAAAAGGTGTGATGGCGGACATACCTCCGCCACTTACCAAAGGCACCCAAGCCAACAATACTCTGAGACTAGCGACATGGACAGGGAGAGGGAAACACAGGAAAACACAGGAAAACAGAGGAAGATCACCTCGTCAGACAGAAAATGTGAGAAAGGGAAGAAGAGCAAAAGAACGGGTGGGTCGAGGGCTGGGGCAGACCATCGCGCCCAGATAGCCAATGCCCGGTTGGGCCTAAGAGCAGGGCGTCCTGCCGACTCCTAAATGGGTCGACAAAGCTAAGGCACCCTCAATTAGAGAGGCAAACCCCCTTCACGAATAAACCTTAACACCAGGTCCGCTACTGAGCCCAAAGAAGTTGACACAACCTGTACGGCTTTCGATGCCGATCAGCACCCCAAACACACTGTCAAAAGCACGTCCACTGTCGACAGTTACTTAAAATCTTTATAGGAAATTGGAAGAGACGACGCGTAAGTCACTTGTAAACCAGATCTTAGGGGACACTGCATTATAAATGGAAGAATATTGCATCTAACATGACAATGATGCGTGTACATTCCACACTGAATCTCCTACGACGAACACACACGGCAAAGAACACTAAATAGGATATCAAAATTTCAGTTGCAAAGTACAATATAAGAAATTTCTACAAGGACGAATTTTCGAGAATGGTTTTTTTAACATTACGTTGTTATATTTGACATTTTGTTTGCAGCTGTAGCATAGTAAGTAAACTGATGCCAGTTTTTTGAATAATCCTGCGTAACAGCATAATGAAACTGGTATCATAAGTACAATGGATAAAAGAAGTCTTATCGGGCCGGGAAATTTAACGCTTACCGCGTAACACTGTCTACAGGTTTTATATTGATCCCAAATCGGCGATGAAAAGAATGCGCACGTTTCTTCCAGTATGCAATATCCAGCTGATTGATGAACACCTCTCTTAGAGTTTTCACACTTACCAGACTGTTGACAAGTAAGTTTCACTCGCTGTTCCAAATAGTTCCTGACACATAAGAGATGAGAGATTGGATCACTTGGTGGGTTAGTCGAGATGCCATATGGTGCCTCAGTGTTCGCCAAACCAGCAATGGACGGTTTGATAAGGCTGGTAAAAAAAGCAAGAAAAATGTGTTACTTCTGGACAAGAAAATGTGTTACTTCTGGACAGTCTCCTTGAGGGACAGTCTTCTTTGAGGGATGTACTCTTAGTCCAGCAATCTTCCACCTTCTTCATCGCGTTTGAAAAATAGGTTCTGTCAAACTCTGCAAAAGTGACTTCAACTACCACTTCCTCATTCGATGAATATTTCTTACGCCGAAGTTTCAAGTTAGGGAACAGGAAAAAGTCTCTTTGGCTAAGTATAGTGAACAGGGTGGATAAGGAACGAATTCAAAACTCATTCATGCAATTCGCCATTATCGCTGATGTATGGGATGGTGCATTGCCCTGGCGAGATAGTAGGCCTACTTTTTTGCGTACCAAACTTGGTCTATTTCCAGCCAACTCAAGTTTCAAACGATCCATCAATGAAGCATAATAAGATCCAATTATGGTTCTGCATTTTTCCACGTAATGGCATTTTTCCTTCGGAATCTCCCCTTCCCTGGCGTCTTTTTGTGCGTGCGTTTTTTGGTGTTATTAAGTGTGATGAAATTCGAAGTAAAAGGGCCAGACCCAGAATTCGGGACCAAAACACATCAAGAAAGAAAGCCGGACAAGAAATTGGAAAGTGAACTGACCAATTGTGGCAATCTGGCAACGGCAAACAGTTCCGGCGTGAAGTTGTGCTCTGGTTGGAGGGAAACAGCTTGAACGCGTGAAATGTCAACTATCAAGTAATTTTAATCGAACTTTATAGTACCCTTTCAGAGGAAAGACTGCAGGGGTTATTCGCAATCTAGGGGAAGGGTGTGTCAATCTTGCGATGTTTTCGGTTATTTGTATCTCTGCCGTTCGCAAAGTTACAGTGAAGAGAAGTGGTAAATTTCTCTACTACTCGTACGACACTGTGGGAAGGTAAAACAGCCGATTAATTTTAACTCGGTAAAATTTTTGTGTACGGGAGTACCGTAACGTGAACCAATCCGTATCACGTAAGGACACACCGTGCGGCAATCACCAGAGTAGAATCGTTCGTTTCTGTTTCGCTAATACAATCGATACGTTCAATCAGGAGACACGTGCCACACACAGATGCGGTTGGCGGTCACTTTTAAGAGCTCAGCATGGATACCGCCAGCTAACTTCCTC